>NW_026526991.1:36991271-37616271 GCF_024362965.1 Panthera pardus | reverse complement strand
TTTTTCTTAAAGAATAGTTCTTGAAATGTAATTTTAGGAACTTATTTTTATCTGTGAGAGCAAGGATTTCCTTTTGAAACCTACATCTCTAGAGGCCATTCTATCCTAACCCACCAACCTCAAAATTATTTGTGCATCTGAATGGCTGCCCGCGGTATGCATAGAATGTTTTCATGTTTAACATCTATCCATAAGACTTGTTTGTGTCTGTCTATAGCTGTTCTATGTGCCTTGAGGGGATACATTATTCATCCAGAATGTGAAATAGCCAATGAATGCTTTTTAAGAGCTCATAATAAATATATGTTTAGTTGAATTAAGGGAGAGAAAAAAACACAGCTTTTTGACTTAATGAAAATTATTTTGGTTTTAAAAAGGAGTGTGTAATTTGGGAGATAAAATTCTTTCTGTGTTGATCACATTCTAAAAGGTCTGTGATGTGAAAGCAGGCTTCTTTCCAGAGATTAGCTACATGGGCCCCCAGAAAAACAAGGTGGCATGTAAAAGGGATTATACATGGTGAGAAGGGTCCACAAAATATCTGAGATTCTAAATTTTATTTATTTATTTATTTATTTATTTATTTATTTAATATCTGAGATTCTAAATTTTATTTTATTTTATTTATTTATTTTAATGTTTATTTATTTTTGAGAGAGACAGAGACAGAGCGTGAGCAGGGGTGAGACAGAGAGAGAGGGAGACACAGATTCCGAAGCAGGCTCCACTGCTCTGAGTTGTCAGCACAGAGCCCAATACAGGGCTCGAACTCACAAACCATGAGATCATGACCTGAGCCGAAGTTGGACTCAACCGACTGAGCCACCCAGGCTCCCCTGAGATTCTAAATTGAAAAACAAAATGTATTGACCCTCAAATTTGAAAAACGGAACAAAATTAATACGTATTTCATTAAATATCTTTGAAATTTAACATCCTAACAACTTCATTGTCAATTTAGCCTTCATAAAGTTTTCATTTCATTTGTAAACAATTTTTAGGTCTTATTTTCTTACTTGGCATAATTTCCAAATATGTACAGTGACTGCTGACAAATAGTAGCCAATCGTAAACTAAATGTGTGACTTCTTGCCAAATAATTTTAAAAGCAAAATTATTACTTTTCTTCCAGAAAAAGTTTTAGTTTCTATGGTGTATTGCTATGTTTTATTATTTGTGCATAGATATGGGGTGAAGCCACCAGCAATAAGAATAATTAGGGTCTATGAGGAACTTAAAACTGAGCTGGCATCCAAAGCCAGCACTGGGAGTGATCCTGGCCAGAGATAGATGTCCACTCTCAATTATTCATGCCCATGCTTTTCTTTATTACTTTGTATAATAATGGAGTGGGAGCAGTTTGAAAGAGCAGTATTCCCTAATGTTATTTATGTTCACTAATTATACTTATAGTAGTATAACCAAGAATGCAAGGAAAATCTGCATAGAATATTTGCAATGTATGGGGCTCAAACTATGTTAAAGTAAGTCAATAAAGAAAATGACTCATTGTTTTAGTCCCAAATTTGTTTGCTTTTGTAAGTACTGCTATAGCTTCTTGTTTCGCTATAAACTGTGTTATGAACAGTATAAATAACATTGGAAACTATCTTTCTCTGACAGTTTCTTTAAAATCTGAAGCTATAATCATATTTTTACCCTTTTCAAGATATTAAATGTAATGATTCATTTTATCATATTAAGATGATTCACCCTAAAATGAGAAATCATGGTATGTGGAAATGTTAAAAAGAAAGCTCTTGTTCCACTTCGTTTTTTCCATTTTCTTTGTTAACGCTTTTTAGAAACCGCTGTTTTGCTCTCCTGGGGATCCTATAACTGGAAGGTAGATATTTAAGTGACTCCTAAACTACTGCAGACTCTAGGATGTAATAAACATGAATCCAAGGCTTTTGTAGATTTCTTGCATTCCTAGGATTTTTTTCCTTTCTAGTAGAAGAGAAAACTACATGTCTGCCTGGATGTTAGAGAATTCCTTTGATTTTGAAAGCTACACCAGGCAATTAATTTAGCGGGAAAGTTATGGCATCTGAATTGCTATGAATACAGGATGTTCACGCATTTGGGGAAGTGTTCCTGCAATTGTGTCCAAAGCTCTAAAGTGCAGAAATAAAACTGAGTCAGTAATGTCCAAGTACCCAGAGCAGGGCATGAAAGAAAATTTTCATTGCAATTGCCTTCCTCGGTACCACAGTGCTCACTGTTATTAAAGCCATAGGTCTCTGGCTACTGTAATGAGTAAGCAAGAGTTGATCATAACCAACTTGCACTAACTAATAAATTGTTTCCACAGTATTCGGTTTTCTAAAAAAGAAAACAGAAGTCCTCTTTTATGGGCCTGCATTTCTTGGACCAGATCCAGTGGTTGCTACCGGAAGTGGGGCCTGTCTCCCTGCTGTGTGCCCCCAGCCAAGCCTGGGAACATTGCCCCACAGCCAGTGGTGGGGTATGAGGGAGCCGGATAGCATTGTCCAAGTGGCTTCTACTCGGGTGCCTGGCGATAAATATCTCAGCCACGAGATATTGAACTCCTGTCCCCTAATGCTGTTTATTCACATCTTTATAGCTTTGCAGGAATGATTCAGTCACTCTGCTGCTGTCTTGGGAAAGGGTCAGACAGCTTTCTTTTCATCAGTATAGCCTTTGAGTACAAGTTTGTCGCATAATTATAACCATGTTCCTTTTCTAAAGGTCATACACAGATTTTAGCAAGATGTTTTATTAGCCTTACAACATCACTGTGAGGTAGACAGTGGGCCAATGTCGTCCTCGTTTTAGACATGGGTATCTAAACATCATTAGTAGTTACACAGCTGGAGCTCACATTCAAACCTAGTCTTTTGTCTGTCCAAAGAGAAAGAAATTATGGCCTAATCAGTCTCTTTGTGGGAAGACAAAAAATAGCCTCACAAGAAAATCTCAAGTAAAGCCTAAAGACTCTATCGGAAATATTCGGGTGCAAAGTTGGGATCTAACCCCAGAATTCTCCAGGAAACTGGAGTTATATCTTCAATTTACTTCTGTTACCATGGAGACTTTTGATGGAGCAGTAAATACAGACCAGCCTGTATCTGGGAATGGAGGCATAAAAGGAGTTTGATATTTCAGAGTGGTCAGGAATGTGTCACCTTCTACAATGAGGGGCATTCCCTTCCTTTCTTAGCTATTTAAGGATTTTTCAGCATCCCCATGCTTCCCCATCATGTGTCCCCTCCACCCACCCCCCAGTGGGATCACTTCAATTATTTCTCTTTCCCCTTAAGAATGGTCTCTTTGGAAAGACATTCTTTAGGGGTAACTCTTGATTCACAATTAGACAGGTTGCAACAAAACCCTTTTCACTCTGCTTGAAAGAGTTGGGAAAGGTATCACAGGGTGGTAGCATTTTACCTTGGATTTGAAGGAGGAGTACAGATGCTAACCAGCAGATGCCTTGGGATTTTAATATCTTCCTGTTTCTTCTGCCAGTCCAGTGTATCTTTATGTTATTGTAACTACAGAAAAAAGTTCTTTTTCTATAAGATAACTTCAGAAGAAAAGCCCCAGTGCACCCCCTGTTCCAGAAAGAAGACCTACATTTAGTATAGAATAATCATTTGGATATCAACAAGAAAAGTGTTAATTTAGAATTCTGCCCCCCCACCAAAAAAAAAAAATCTGTTCTAGCTCATATATACCTAACTTCTGTCTGAAGCTCATTGCTTCTCTTCTCACATGTTTTATTTCACATATATTTTATATACCTATAGATAATCACAGATATTCCTAATTCTGGAAACCTCTCTTCCTGCTTTTCCTTAGGACTATTATATGGCATCTTTCAAGGTTCCTTTTAAGAGTTCTTCTCTAATATTGAAATAACAACATGAGACTTTATTAGTGAAGAACAGATAGCATTCCCTCATTTTATCCCATTAATTAACAATTTCAATCTCATATATGCTTTCCAGCCTGTTCCTCAGTTAGATTTGGAGATAATGAAGTAGTTTTCTGGGGACATCTCAAAAATGATCAGGAGGCAAATATGCTATTTCCAGTAGATCCACACCTTGGCTTATTAGGCGTGACTTAGTTTTAGGGATAAAACCTTCCCTTCCAAGAGCTCCTGCCAGTAGAGAGTTTAATGACCTGCTGTAAAACTTGCCTGACAAACATCTTTACGTTGTTATTTCATTAACGTGACTGAATAGATATCGTTCATGACAGGCTTTCTCCCTGTCTGTTTTGTAAAAATACATTTCTTGTAGTACACAACACGCCAGGATTTTCATATGTCTGAGACCAGAGTTCTTATATCTTTGTATCATTAATGTCTAATGCAATGATTGAGGAATACCGGAATCGAACAAATATTGATTGAATGAAGAAAATAAATACATGAGTGAATGAATGAATGAATGAATGAAACATAAGTTCTCTGGCATTTTCTTCTCTTTCGTATCTTCATCCTCTCTCCACTGGCTACTTCTACTCAAATCTTCCCCATCTTAAATCAGCCTGCCTCTCTGCCTTAAACAATGACATATCTCTCCTGCCCATCACCCACAAACTTTTAAAAAAATATAGTCTAAACTTGTGGCCTCCACTTAACTTCCTGTTTAGTTTTTAGTCACACCCCTTGTTGGCCGCTCCACACCACTGAAATGGCAATCCTAAGAATACTCAGAATATCTTAATCACTAAGTTCCTTAACCTCTCTTGAATCCACCCTCAGACAAAATCCGTGCTTTCATTTGACCTTGTTGAACACTCAGTCATTATTAAAACTCTATTTTAATGGCTCCTAAGTTACTATTTTTTCCTAGTTCTCATACATCTCTGTTTTATTTTATTTTTGTTCAATTTTTTTTTTTTTTTTTTGGTCCTTAAAGAACGATAGCATTTGGCCTTGAATTTCTCCTTCCTGTTTCATGCTCTGTCCCTGGATCTTATCTTTGGTATGTTATTCTTAATTCTCAAGGTCTATGGGTATACCCAAACTTATGCAGACCTTTCACACAGGAATGAGAAATGGTATAAAAATCCCTACTGTCCCTGTTCTTCGCAAAATTTAAGCAGGTATTTAAAATTTTGTGCAATAGCTGAAAAAGCCCAGGTCCTTAAAGTTTCCTGCCCCTCGCCCCCGGAGGATGACTACCTAGACTTTAATCCTCTAAGCTTTAATTAATTATCAGAATATAACGTATCTGTTATGTATTGTTAATACCAGGGGTAGATAAAGTGAAAGAGAAGCCTGTTTAACAATATGTCCTTCTATATGCATAGTTTTTAGTATGGGCAATATTAAGAGACTCAGTATTTGGACGGGCATTTCTGTATGCCAGATGGAGTTAGGAAACAGCTGCTCCCATTACACCTGGCATGTGCATTCTAATTTGCCTCAGACCCCACCACTCTCTGATGTCTGCCAAACAGCCTAGTGTCAGCTGGCATTTATTATGGCAGTTATCTTTTATTTTTCTTAGAATATTGTTTAAAAATATCACCATGAAAAACATACAGGATTATATATCATGATATATTTGGGGAGAAACAATTGAAAATGATTTATTTAATATGTAAGCAGAATCTATCTCCAGCAGGGTTATTGTTGGCGTTGCTTATTTTATGTATAGTCAGCTTCACTGACTAAGGTTATCTCTTCTGGCCTGTTTTGGCTTTTGATTCACCATCTACCATCCCTTCTTGGTGTCCTCTTCACCTCTTCCTTCTCGACATCTTGAACATGATGCTAAGTTGAATGTGTTTTGGTGGCTTCTCTATCCATATTTTCTGTCCATGTTTACTAATCAATGATATACACTGGTCTGTAAAATATTAATAATAAAAACACACCGATGAAGTGAAATTATATACATAGTGATTTAGGATTGACATAGTAAAGTCCGTTCAAAGGACCTGAAGGGATCATCTGCTTCAGCCTGCCTCCTGCCCGCAGACTTAGTGATGAACAGCAGTAGTAACAACAGCAGCATCTCTGTAGTTTTCTTTATGGATTACAGAATGCTTTCACATGCACTTTTATGTCATGACATGAGGTCCAGAAATGCAGATGTTGCATTTCTCGTCCATCTTAAAATGTCACCAAATGAAGCCCTCGCAAGGGAGGACCTGCCTGGAGGCTGGAGAGAGTGGGGCTGGGCGATGGCAGCTGGGCTCCTGATGCCACCTGTAACAGCACTTTCCGTCTGACCGAATGTGAGAATACAGTTCGGCACCTCAGAGGCCTAATACTGGGGTGGGGGGAGGGGGGTGTGTGTGACGTTGCCTCACCTGGGCAGCAGCCACGTCTACTTTGTTTTCAGTTTTCTCAGCAGCCGTACTGTACGGTCCCTGCTTCACTATGTATTTTATTGTATGAGTATGGACGGGGAAGGTTTTTCAAAATCCTTTAAGTTTTACGGTATCTAAATCTCCAGACTTTAAAGCATCTAAAAGATTTCTGTATCCAGAAAACAATTTGAGTGGGTATTTTTGTCAGGTGGCACTTCTTACAGGGAACCAATCTAACATTTACCTGTCAGAAAGATAGACAGGGGTGCCTGGGTGGCTCAGTTGGTTAAGTGTCCAACTTCAGCTCGGGTCACGATCTCGCTGTTCGTGAGTTCGAGCCCCGCATTGGGCTCTGCTGACAGCTCAGAGCCTGGAGCCTGCGTTGGATTCTGTGTCTCCCTCTCTCTCTGCTCCTCCCCAACTCACGCTCTGTCTCTCTTTCAAAAATAAATAAAACATTTTAAAATTTTTTTTAAAAAAAGGAAAGATAGCTACAGATTAAGCCTTGCCATGCGTAAAACATCTGTTTGGTACTTTGGAGGAAAGCAGGAAATACAAGAGCAAATTGGTCGGAAAGAAGAAGTGTATCCAACCTTATATTTTATATTCTCAGGTATCTCCATGTGTTCATAGGATGAGAAATCACAGAGGTTGGGATGGTTGTGAAAAGGAAGAATAGAGGGCGTACTGAGAGGGAATTCCCTGAGCTGGGAGGGGAGGCAGCTTGACTGTGAAGATAAGATTGTTCCTGGAATGTTTAATTGGAGCATTTCTTCACAGAGATATGCAGGGGTGGCAGTTGGGACCTTGATACTTCAAAAAAAAAAAAAAAAAAAAAGAAAGAAAGAAAGAAAGAAAGAAAAGAAAAGAAAAAAGAATTTATTTGCTTATGGTGGAAGCATATTTGTCGTAAAAAGTCATTCAGTGATACATTTTTTATTCCTTTTTGCAGATGTTACGCTTCTTATTGAAACAGTGATTGCTGCTAATATGTCTTTGAATGCCAACTGCACGTGCCTTTTGTGCCCTTTGCAGAAACTACAGTCATCCCTCAATGATGCTGCTATGTCATGATCAAACTACTTCAGCCCTTATTAGACACGATCGATCCAGCAGATTTAGGGGTTGTATTCAATGTGGGATTTGACTTGCAATTATCCATCACACTAGAAAACTATTCAAATCAATCTTTCTTTATTACCATTTTGATCATAATTCTAATTGCTCTGTTTTTATATAAGGTTGCCATTACCACCTGGGGCTTTTTCAGGACTCTGGAAGAATCAGGAAGCATTCAAGCATTTATACTTTGAAAAATTTCCTGTAAGAACTTTATTATACTTAAAAAAAAAAAACAAAAAAACAACAACCTTCCAAAGTACTTTTTTATAGTTCTTGCCTATTAAATTGAGCAGCTTTGTTCTGGAATCATAGATAATACTACAACTCTTAAAGTTTATCTGGACCAAGTTCTAGATCTCAGAAATAAGAGTGTCCAAAGTAGAATTATCTAAATGAGTCATTTTTATGTTTATTTTTCTCAGTCTGTGGACACAGAAAATTTTCAGTTTCTCTTAGCACATTTTCCTGAAATTTAGCAGCCCTCATTATCAGGAAAGTTTCTGTCAAGTTAAAAACTTTGGGGCCATCTATTCTTTCCTACGTTGGATCCCTCTGCAGAATGAAAGCACTGGATGAGAATTGTACACTGTCACTAGGCCCCCTTCACCCCCTAACCTGGTTATGTGAGCAAAGTTCATTCAGATGGCCCACAAGTTGTATTTTTCTATCCCTTGCCTATTTTTGACATTTTGTTCCTGAATGTTCTCTCTTAGCTTTTTATTTTAAACTCTCATTTTTAAATATGGACACATGCTAGAGACGGTGTTCTCCCAGCACAACGTCCAGTACCCTGGATAACAAAAAGTGTTCTCCTACTTTCTGTTTTGTCATTTTTTACCTGTTTCTCCATATCACCGTGATGTGTTTTGTGTTTATAACAGCACTTTACTGATAATCCACATCAGGTCCCACCATCATACTGCTGCTGTCCTTTCATCTCTATTTCTTTCCCTGAGACATCCTTGGTTCTCCTCATTATGCATTAGATGAAAAAATAAATAAATACATGGTCATAATTTCATAAAAAAAACGAAGTCTCAGTATTTGGCATTTTATCTTTATTATTTGTGAGTGAAAGACAGGTAACCTCATCAGCCAGACAAATGGCAAGATTTAAAATAGCTTCCTTTAGAAGGAGATCATGGAGTTAAATGACCTCAGTAGCTAAGATTAAACATGCCCCAAAGGACTGTGGCAGGGAAGATTTGTCAGTAGGGTTGACTCCTGTAGCCCAATCTATCTGCCTGATGGGCCACTGTGAAGTCATCAGAGTTCTGATGTGATTAATTACACCCGACAATGGCAAATCAGATGTGAGTGTGGTTTTAACATGATCACCTTTAACACTGAAAGCTCTTTCAAAGTCTCAGTTTGTGGTTAAACTATATGGAGTGACTCTACACTCGCCTTGTTACCCTGACCTCATACTTCTCATTAAAGGGCTTGGCCACAGTACAACAAGGTTGAGTAACTTGCCTGTCATTTAGAAGTGATGGAGCTGAAAATTGAACATAAAATCTGATTCCAGAGTCCATTCTGTTTAACTGTACTCTAGGTTTTCTCTCCAACAGAAATCGCAATAAGAACTGACAATTACAGAGGGCTTATGATGTGCCAGAGTCGCCCTCTAGGTATAAACCATCTCATTTATGCTTCATGGAAGCCTTACAGGGTATAGTTCACTACCCTGTTTAACAGATGAGCATCCTGAATCTCAGAAAGATTAGGAAACCAAATAGTGACTCATCTGGATTATTCCTAAAGTCTGTGCTCATTACGTAAGAATCAAGATGACTGAAAAGCGTTAGAAGAAATATTTCTTTCTACTTCTTATTCCTCTTTATTCATCATTCTATTGTGATTTTCTGGGTCAGTGAAGATGTGCTGCTACTTTGAGTTGATTAAAAATTATACTTCATCCTTATTATATTTCACGGAAGCTTGAGTCCAATCCAAATTCATGTTAATAAACTTAGCGCTGTATTTTCTAATTATTCATAGAGAGCTTTAAAGCTTTTAAAATTAATATAATTAATGAAGAAATCTATCAGAATTACTTTACAAAACCAAAGTATATTGGAAATATTGAACTATTCTTCATTAAAAAAATTGAGTTCATAAACTTTATAACTTATAGTTCAGACACTTAACTTGACCATATATAAGAACACTTAAATTGATTCCTGGCTGTTAGAGGAGCAAAGAAGTTCTAGTAAGTTACCAAAATCAAAAGGAATTTAATTCCATAGTCTAGGTATGAAAAAAGTCAAATGCATGGAGTAAATCCATTTTTATCACATATTATATATACCAAGCTTAAATGATTGTCTTACCTAGCAATACATGCTAATTAGACATTATTGATTCTTATTTACAGGGATACTATGACACCATGGATGCTGGTTACATGGATGAAGAAGGCTATCTATATGTTATGTCTCGAGTTGATGACGTGATAAATGTTGCAGGTCACAGAATTTCTGCAGGTGCTATTGAAGAGGTATTGATGAATATTGGTTTACTATTCCAGGTAGTATTTAGAGACAGAGCTGAACTTAAGTTAATATTGAGGTTAAGTCACTGTACCTGGAAAATTACTGTACCCTTCAATGGAAGCAGAGGCTAGATTACTCTAGTATTTCTCTTCCCTTATTTCTTCTTGTGTAAATCTTCATATTCTCCAAACTCCCTGATCTCTGCCTGGGTGGTAGTGAGGAATTTTAAGGATATATATGTGTTATTTATAGAAAAGCCTATATATATACGTATACATATGTGTATATATATACACATATATATATATATATATATATATACATATGTATACATATATATCCGTAAAATTCCTATATATATATAGGCTATAGCCTATAAATATATATATTTAATTTTTTTAATGTTTATTTTTAAGAAAGACAGAGAGAGAGAGAGAGAGAGAGAGAGAGAGAGAGAGAGAGAAACAGAGCATGAACAGGGGAGGGGCAGAGAGAAAGGGAGATACAGAATCTGAAGCAGGCTCCAGGCTCTGAGCTGTCAGGACACAGCCCAATGCGGGACTCAAAGTCACGAACCATGAGATCATGACCTGAGCTGAAGTCGGTCACTTCACTGACTGAGCCACCCAGACGCCCCACTAGAAGGAGAGCCTATATATTTTTGCTTCTTGATAGCCTCTATCTTCTTGTTTTTCTCTTGCTTGATAACCAGGTTGTATAGAGCCTTTAAGTGGTATGAGATTTAGACATTTTATTCTAATCTTAAATCCTGAGAATTTTCTTCCAACGTAAACACAGTGCCACAGAGTCCCCAGAAGATTTTTTTTTAATGTTTTTGGTTTTTGATTTTTACATTTACGTAGAGTAAAATCCACTTTATTGTTGTATAATACCATGAATTTCTATACTTGTTTGATTCTTGGAACCATCACCACAGACAGGATACAGAAAAATGTCAACACTGCCAAAGACGTCTGTCATAAAATTATCTTTGTATTCTAACCCTTCCCATTCCTAACCCTTGGTAACTACTGACTTTTCGTTTCTATGTTTTTGCTTCTCTAGAATGCCATATAAATGGAATAATACTGTATGTAACATTTTGAGACTGGGTTATTTCATTTAGGGAAATACATTTGAGATCCATCCACGTTTTGTGTATATCACTAACTTGTCCTTTTATATTGCTGTGCGGTATTCCGTGTGTGCATGTACTAACCAGTTTCTGCATCTATTCACTCACTGAAGGATATTTGGATTATTTCTAGTTATGAAAAATTTTGAATAATTCTGTTGTATACATTCATGTATAGGTTTTTGGGCAAAATTCATTTTCATTTTTCTAGGATAAATACCTATAGTGGTTTGCTGGTTTATATGGTAAGTGTATGTTTAATCTTGTAAGAAACTGTCAAACTGTTTTTCTATAGTGTCTGCGCACTTTTACGTTCACACCAGCAGTGTTTGAGGGTTTCTATTTCTTCTTCATCAACACTTGGAGTTGTCATTATTCTTTATTTAAACCATTCTAGCAGATGTGAAATGGTATCTCATTGTGCTTTTAATTTGCTTTTCTCTAATGACTTACTGACATTGGGCATCTTTTGATATGCTTGTTTCTCATCCACATATCTTCTTGGTAAAATACTTGTTGACATCATCTGCCCCCCCTCCTTTTTTTTTTTAATTATGTTGTTTTCTTATTTTTCAGTTTTGAGAGTCCTTTATCTGATACATGATATGCAAATACTGTCTTCCAGTCTTTGGCTAGTCTTTTTATTCCCTTAACAGTGTTCTTAACAGAGCGGAAGTATTTTTTATATTGATGAAGTCAAGTTCACTAACTTTTTTCTTTGACAGATCGTGATGTTGGTGTTGTATCTTAGATTTCTTTCCTAACCTAAGGTCATAAATATTTCTCATTTGTTTTGACCTAAGAATTTTATAGTTTCATGTTTTACACTTAGTTTAGTATTTCACATTTTCTATCAGTTTACATTTACATTTTGAGTTTTCATGTCTGTGTGTGAATGGTGCAGGATGTAGTTGAGGATTATTACTTTTTTTTAATATGGATGTCAGTAGTTCCAAGTATCAGTTCTTGCAAAGACTCCCTTTCTCCTTTAAATTTCCTTTACACCTTTGTCCAAATCAGCTGACAGTGTTTGAATGGATCTATTCTTAGAGCATGTCTTCTCTTTCATTTTTCTTTGTGTTTATCTCTTTACCAATAATATTCTGTCTTGACACTGTAGCTTTTATGGAATGCCTTCAAGTTGAATGGTGTCCACATTTGTTCTTCTTTTTCAAAGTTGTTTTGGATGTTCCAGTTCCCCTACTTTTCCATATATATTTTAGAACAAGCTTTTGATTGGGTCTTAATCTATAGATTCTTTTGAGAAAAATTGATATCTGACCTATACTGAATCTTCCAGTCCATGAATTTCATACATGTCTCCATGCCTTTAGGTCTCTTTTGATAGGTTTCGTCAATATTTTATACTTTTTAGTATACAGATTCTGAGCATATTTTGTTAGCTTTATACTTAAGTATTTAATGTTTAAGGTATTGCAAATAGAATCTTTTTTAAAATTTTGGTTTCTAAATTTTCACTGCTAGTGGATAGAAATACTATTGACTTCTTTGAGCTGGTATTTTTTATAGATTTCTTGAGATTTCCTATATAGATAATCCATCATGTCTGTGAGTAGGGATAGTTTTATTGCTGTCTTTTTAGTCTGAATGCCTTTTATTCATTTTTTTCTTGCCTTCTTGAGCTGGCTAAAACTTCCAGTATGATATTGACTAAGAGTTGTGAGAGTAGACACCCTTGCCTTGTTTTTATCTTAGGGTAAAAAAATTCAATACCTTACCATTATGAATGTTTCCTGGAGCGCTGTGTGGCTCAGTCTATTAAATGTCCTCTTGATTTTGGCTCAGGTCATGATCTCATGGTTTGTGAGGTTGAGCCCTGCACGGGGCTCTGCACTGACAGCATGAAGCCTGCTTGGAATTCTCTCTCTCTCTCCATATATCTCTTCTCCTTTCCCATTCATCTCTCTCTCTCTCTCTCTCTCCACCCCCCCTCAAAATAAATAAAATAAACATTAAAAAAAAAGTTTCCTGTCAGTGTTTCTGGAGATAAACTTTATCAAATTAAGATGTTCATTCTATTCCTAATTTGATCAGTTAAAAAATTTTTTTAATGTTTATTTATTTTTGAGAGATAGAGACAGAGTGTGAGCAGGGGAGGGTCAGAGAGAGGGAGATACAGAATCAGAAGCAGGCTCCAGAGCTGTCGGCACAGAGCCCAATGCAGGGCTCAAACTCATGAACTGTGAGATCATGGCCTGAGCTGAAGTTGGACCCTTAACTGACTGGGCCATCCAGGTGCCCCTGTAATTTGATGAGATTTTTCAAAAATCTTGAGTGAATGCCATATTTTGCCAAGTGCCTTTTCTGCTTCTATTGATATGGTCATGTGGCTTTTCTTTTTAAGCCTTTTAATATGTGAGTTACATTAATTAATTTTCAAATGTTCAGTCTTGCATTACTAGATAAACCTTACTTGGTTGCAATGTTTTTATATATTGATTTTTTACAAACATCTATAGTAATTCTCTTTGTTCTGAAGTTGGTCATCTGTGGTAATCACATCTTTTGTGTTTCAATCTTCTATCTTTTGCCATCCTTTCATTTGGATCATTATGGATCATTATGGATCCATATAAAGATAATTTTTTTTTTAACGTTTTTATTTATTTTTGAGACAGAGAGAGACAGAGCATGAATGGGGGAGGGGCAGAGAGAGAGGGAGACACAGAATCAGAAGCAGGCTCCAGGCTCTGAGCCATCAGCCCAGAGCCCGATGCGGGGCTCGAACTCACGGACCGTGAGATCGTGACCTGAGCTGAAGTCGGATGCTTAACCGACTGAGCCACCCAGGCGCCCCATTATGGATCCATATAAATCCATCATCCGGATCATTATGCTTTCTATGGACTTGTAGATAGCATATAGTTGGATTTTCCTTTTGTTTTTATCCAATCTGAAAATCTCTATCTTTTAACTGGTGGTGTTTTTGGACCACTTACATTTAAACTAATTATTCATATGTTTATATTTATGCCTATCAGTTTATTGGTTTTTCTTTTTGCCTTTTCTTCATTCCCCTCATTTGCCTTTTTTTCCCTTTTAAGTCATTTCTTTCTTTTTTTTTTTCTTTTTTTTCTTTTTGATAGCTTTTGTTTCTTTGCTGAGAACTTCTGTTTCCATTCATTCCAGGAAGGTTTGCCCATACTTCTTGGGCCATGGCTATTTCTGGGTTTTTAATATTCATCTTTGTCAATTTTATCCTGAATGTGCAAATGGGGTGTTACGGGTCAAAGACAGATTTCTTGGTAGTAA
This sequence comes from Panthera pardus, assembly GCF_024362965.1. NCBI lineage: Eukaryota > Metazoa > Chordata > Mammalia > Carnivora > Felidae > Panthera > Panthera pardus. The sequence continues at coordinate 37,601,952 of NW_026526991.1, read as the reverse complement.
GTGTGTCATTTCCTCTTACCTGAGGTCTTAACCCTAGTCCTACATAAGAACCAGACACTTCTAGATGACAGAAAAGGGGGATAATTTTTCTCTGCTTCTAAAGGGGAATGGAGCAGCTTCTTCACTCCTCCTCAGAAGGTCTCCTAAACTGAAGGGCCTGCATCCAGACTCCACTCTTTGATATGTAAATAAAATCTCTCCAGGAGCCGGACAGCCCTGTGAATCTCAACTCTTACAACCTAGAAATGTTTCCAAGATCTGAGGCCTCATCTTTTTTGACATGTCAATACCTAGGAAGCTAGTGAGCCAGTCTCCCTAGCACTTTGTAAGTTTAACCTAGGGAGCTAGTCTAGACTTTAATAATTTTGCCCTCCCAGGTAAATTAGAAAAAGTCTTATTATCCTGTCAGATCAGAGCAATTAACTCGACAAATAGCTATAGATCAAATTCTCATGGTATTTGAAGATTCTCAACAGGCTAGGGCTTTTTATAGGAACAGTGAAGAATCCAGGAAAGTTTTATCCCCCTGCTGCCATTATAATAGCTGCATTAAAATCTTTGTCTGATAAATCTAATATTTGGGTCATCTTGGAGTTGGCATCTATTGACTGATGGTCTTTTTTCTTGAGATGTTTAGGTTTTCCCAATTTCTTTTATGTCCAGTAACTTTAGATTTTATCCTAGATATTTTGAATATGACATTATGAGATTTTGGATCCTGTTTAAATCATCTGGATTTGTGTTCTTGTGATTATTTATTTTAGTTAAAATCAGATCATGCCCACTTTCTATGGGCTGTGGTTCTAATGTCAATTTAATTTTCAAAGACTCCGAAGTGCTATTTGATCCATCTCACTTGTGTCTCTCCCAGAGGCCAATCTGAAACTCGAGTTAAGTGCTCAAAATCCTCACTGTGCTGATTCTGGTTGGATTCATGCCTGCACCAATCTGGGGTTGGCTCAGGACTACTTTAAATACACAGATTGAAAGTATGCCTTTCTCCAACTCCTTCCTCTCCATAATTTACTTTGTACTTTCTGATTTCCAAGGCTCCTCATTGCTGCTCTTCTGGGTAAAAAGTCAGGGCTTTACCCTCCCTATGTTCTTACCAGGGTTCAATACTGCATGTTCTACTTACACAGCGTGCCTGGGTGGAGGATGGGACTCTGTCTCATTGACAGCACTCTGTGTAGAGCAGGGCAAGTTAACAGGGACTGCCTGGCTGCTATTGTGGGAGGAGGGGGCAGGAGACAAATGACATTGAATCTTTCTAGACTCCCTTAGATTGGGTGCTTTTTTTTTGGGGGGGGGGGTCTCCCAAGGCGCCATCCCACAGGATGCACACCAGTAGTGGAGGAAGGAAAGGACACAGCTCTTTGCTGGCCTTCACTTGGAGTAGGCTGTGGAAAGTCAACAAGGTTGCTACAGCTCGGCAGGAAGGAAGAGGGACAGTGCTTCCTTGTTGGTGTTCACCTAGAGGAGAGAGGTAGCATGAAAAGGATTGTTTCCCAGATCCTCTGCTCCTTTCCCTAGACCTCTGTAAAGGCAGATGTTTTGGGGGGCTTTTTCTGTCTGCACTTATTGGCAGTTCCATCTTTTGTGCTACTCCAGCATCCAGGCCGGAATATGCAGGAGGCAAACAAACAAACCATAATGACAAAAAAACCAAATCCTACAAAGAAACAAACAAAAAAGAGGGGATTCACCATCAGGTTGTGTCTCAAGTTTATAATTCTAATAGTGTCATCTGATCTGGTTTTTTCAGCCCAGAGTTTTTCATTGCAATTAGTGAAAGTGATAAGGTGGAGTGTATTTATTCCATCTTTATCAGAACCAAACCCAGAATCATTTTGAAATGGAATAGAGCAAACTACAGTTTAAATGAAAGAAAATGTTTAAAGTAGTATGAGTAGTAATCCAGTAGGATCAGAGCATGCAGAATCAAAGTTTACTTCTCTTTCCTATAATTAAAAGATGGTCACCTTATTTAATTTTTTTAACATTTATTTATTATTTTTTAGAGAAAGAGACAGAGTAGGAGCAGGGCAGGGTCAGAGAGAGACACAGAATCTGAAGCAGGCTCCAGGCTCTGAGCTATCAGCACAGAGCCCGAGACAGGGCTCAAACTCAAGAACCGTGAGATCATGACCTGGGCCGAAGTCGGCCGCTTAACTGACTGAGCCACCCAGGCACCCCACTGGTCACCTTCTTTAAAAGTCACACTTACTTTCAGCTAAAACAAAACATATGAACACTTCTTGTCATGTTGGCTTGTGTGTGTGTGTGTGTGTGTGTGTGTGTGTGTGACAGTTTGATATCATTTGAGTAAAAAGAAAGAATTCTATATATTTTGGGATATGTGGCTTGTGCTCTATTATAATATTATCTTGTTTTTAACCTACTCTGAATTTTGTGATAACCTGAAATTGAAATTTATGCTTCATGTATTTTGGTGTGTTGGCAAAAGTTTGTTCTGGTTGCATGAACTTTTAATTTCTTGCCTGTAGGAGATTTCCTCCAATATTCACCTGTATTTCTGGCAGACTCAGCTAATCAAAATTTGGAGATTACATATGCACAGCTTTTATTATCAAAGTTCTTGGTTCTCTCTTTTATTTTTAGAATAAAAAGGGAAGTATCAATCTATTTAAATATATGTTTCTACTGACATCCTCACTGTATGTAATCAGAGAATGAGGCAGGCAGAAGATAGTTAAAATGACAAAATTGGAAAAAAAAAAAAAAAGCATGCTGGAATCCATGCTTCCCAACAAGAATTTTGTCACTAGATCTTGGAGTAATTACAGCACATAATAGGACACCTGCCAGCCTTCAAGCCTTCTTGAAGTGAATGTCTCCCTTTGTATAAATTAAATGATTAACTCTATTGTATACTTACGTCTAATAAGGAAGTTAATAACTCAATTCATATCAGGTTTGTTTCTTTATGACGACATCCTTTAAAGAGTTGGGAACTAACATTTTTTACTGGCTTTTTCCCACATCCTATAAAAATTGCTTAACATATTGATAATTAATATGTATGTGAAATGTTTTTATTGATGACATAACCAACTTTTATTAAAGTGTCCAAACCTTACTTTACATGTAGATGCTTTCCAGGATTCCCATTAGGATTCTCAATTGTCAATTCTGAATGCTGAATTCTGTTTTGAGTTTTTGAAATAGGATTTGAGGGTCTTAATGCATGGGAGTGTCATCTGTAATAATTAAAAATAGACTGAATATTGCTTTTGTATATAGTGAAAATCTGTGCCTTCCCAGTTTCTTAAAGTAAAATATGACAAGTGCATTACATAAGACTAATCAAACAAATTCTATTAAAGTTACTACATCAAAAACATTTTAGGAAACTATGTTCTTTTCTGTTCTCATCATAAGAAAACAAGAGTTCTAGAATAGCTTTTATAAATTTAAGAGGATCTTATCCTTGCAGATCTCAACACCTGTTAGGGTCTTCTGTAACTATTAAAGAACAATTGTATCTATTTGAAAAGTTGATCTTTGAAAGTCTGGCATCTAGCTAGACACTTGGAATATTTTGGTGGAAGTTCAAGGTGTTCTTAAGAAAATTGGGTCTGAAGTCTGCTAGTTCAGGTCTTATGAGCCAAAATTACCAGGAGCCAATGCGGTCCTTCTTGCTTGGTGCTCTTTCGCCACTGTGGGCAGGCTATCATGCATAGACACCTCCAGGGAACAAATTAGGCTCTCTGATTTCATTCATTCACTTGTAGCTTAAAATAATCCCACTGGTATTGTTGGGAACTTGGAAATCTGGCATTAAAATACTGCACTTAAAGCCTAGGGCAGTGTTCATTGCAATTTGCCCTTTGGAAGTTTATTCTAACCATAGTTTCACTGTTTGTTTTCCAAGCTGACTATTTTGTTTGCTATTTTTAGGAGTGATTTCTTCAGGATTGAATATGTTTCCATAAAGTGTATATTCAACAAAGATGCCATGTAATTTCTGTTCTACTCAGCATTAGATGATTACTGGATTTAAATAGTTGTAAAATTACTGAACATTTTCCTGAGTATGAATATGATTACTGATAATAATGTAGAATCTGACTCCAACATCAGAGGGAACGAAAAAGCATTCTTCTTTTCCCTACTGCAGACACAATCTCCCACCAAAACTGGCTCCTTGCATTTTATGAAAGTGCTTGATTTAAACTAATACTTCTAAGATTAAACTACTTAAAAACATAATTAAGAGATCTGTATAATTCAGCTCACTAAAGCCACAAAACCTTCCAAATCCATTAAAATTTACCCAGAAATGACAGTACCCCAGAAACAACAAATGACAAGCATTTACAAGGACTGTTATCCTAACATTATACAGATATTCCTCAATTTGAGAAGACATTATGTCTTGATAAACTTATTGTAAATTGAAAAGATCATAAGTTGAAAATGCATTTAATACACTTAACCTGCCAAACATCATAACTTAGCCTACCTTACCTTAAACATGCTCAGAACACTCACATCAGCCTACAGTTGGGCAAAATCATCTTATGTAAAATATACTTTATAGCAAAGTGTTGAATAGCTCGTGTAATTTATTGGCTATGGTACTGAAAATGAAAAAGAGAATGGTGGTATGGGTAGAGAGTGGTTGTAAGTGTATCAGTTGTTTACCCTATGATCACTTGGCTGTCTGGGCACCGAGGCTTCCCCCACTGCCCAGTGTCTCAAGAAAGGATTGTACCACATATCCTAGCCTAGGAAAAGACCACAATTCAAAATTTGAAGCATAGTTTCTACTGAACTCATATTGCTTTCAGACCATCCTAAAGACGAAAAGTCGTAAATTGGAACCATTGCACACTTTTGGTTGAGACAATTACCTTTTAAGTTGTGTTAGTTTTTCAGTTCTTAAATGCCAGTTAATCACAGAGGCTTATGGATTTTATGTGGAGAAAATATATGAAAATGGCTCTGGATATTTTTAGCCCCCCAAGACATTTGTTTGGTTTCTGTCCCTTAAATGTTGCCAAGACATAATTTGATGCTTTCCTTTTTAATGATTCAGTTGTTGAAATCATTATTTGGCATGTAAATATTATTTATGGAGCCAACATAGAAAGCCATCCCCCCCCCCCTTCCTTTATGGCATCTTTTCAATACTGATGTATTAATATAATATTTTATCCAGTATAATAATGAACCTTGTTTATAGATGACATAAAATTCTGGTAAATGATTATGTTTTTCACAGATTTTTAAGAGCTTGTCTACAAACTAGGAAAAAATGTGAAACTCTGATACTGTAGAAAACTGTGTTATATATTCTGATTTTAAAATACTCTGCCCATATGGAAAACCAGTCAGATTTCCCCATCCACATCTTTAAAAAATTTTTTTTAAATGTTTATTTATTTTTGAGAGAGAGAGAGAGAGAGAAAGTGACCAGGGGAGGGGCAGAGAGAAGCAGGCTCCAGGCTCGGAGTTGTCAGCACAGAGCCTGACATGGGGCTCGAACTCACGAGCCGTGAGATCATGACCTGAGCTGAAGTTGGATGCTTAACCAACTGAGTCACCCAGGAACTCCCCTCCATCCACTTCTAAACATACTAATACTGAGGGTAGAAACGTGGTGAAATTAAAACAATACGGTGAATGAATGGCAAACTAGAAGTTTTGATGTTTGATTTAGTTAAAATTACACTGGTTAGGTGACAAAATACCTGGATGATCAGATTTTTTTTAATAGTAATTTGAGCAGATACATTGGCATTTAAAAAACTAAGGTAGAGAGGCTTATGGCACCAATGAACACTTTAACAATTTCTTCTTTGACAATCAAAACTCTGGTTAGCCAGAAAAAAGTTTTTCTCCACCCATGAAGGGAATCCTAAGCCAGAAGTACAGGATCGGGCCCACCAAATCGACATCCTATCTGCCATCGACAAAATATTGTCTCCACAGACTGAGTATACTAACTCCCAGTACAGATCTCTGGCAATGAAATTTGTCTCTAGCATCTGCACCTAACACATAAATAAGATCTTAACAAATGGGAAGCCGTTGGAAGCATTTTGAGAGTTCCAACTGAAGCACTGGGAGAAGATGGTGTTGTGTGGTCTGTATAGTACGTGTTTTGCAGGAGCTTTTTAGTCAGACCCAACTAATGGAAGATGCAGTACACAGCTCTATCTCAGCAATGAAGTGAATAAAATATGTACCACAGAAAATAATTTGTTGAACACATCCTATCGTCAGCACTAGAAGAGTCAAAAACTATGTGGCTGGCAACTCTTATAACTCAGTCCTTCAAAGTGGATGGTAACAACAGGATATGGGAGAAATGTTGATTTCTGTGCTTAATCAGGGGCAGTGGGAGGTAGTGCACCGGCTTTGCACCCAACATTCTAGTCGTTCGCTGAGTCTTCCAGGACTCATTTTCAACTTGGTGTAATTAAAAGAAAAAAAAGATTTTCCTGGAAACTTCGGGACTGGATAGCATCATGTCCCAGATTCTGCTGTGTTTTTCCTGTCTCTCTGGTTGTGCCTTTTTCGTCTCGTTTGTCAGCTTCTCCTTTTTCATGTAGCCATTAAATGTCAGAGTTCCTTAAGGCCTTCATCTTCTTATTGCTTTCTCCCTAATTTATTTTTTATTTTTTTAACATTTATTTTTGAGAGACAGAGAGAGACAGAACATGAGCAGGCGAAAGGCAGTGAGAGAGGGAGACACAGAAGCCAAAGAAGGCTCCAGGCTCTGAGCCGTCAGCACAGAGCCTGATGTGGGGTTCGAACCCACAAACCGTGAGATCATGACCTGAGCTGAAGTTAGATACTGAACCAACTGAGCCATCCAGGTGCCCCAATCTCCCTAAATAATCTAATCTTTATCTGTAGCTTTTGTTACCATTTATGCATTAATGACATTTAAATGTGCATCTCCAGATTAAGACTCCCATCAGACTCAACTACTTTGACTTAGATATCTCAAAGATGCCTCAGTGGAACATCTCCAAGACTTAATACATGATCATTCCTTCCAAGCTTAGCCTTCACTAGTATTTTCTGGCTTAGAAAATGGCACCACTATCCAAACATCTGTTCAAGCCAAAGAACATAGAATCATCCATAACTTCCCTACCTTCTTCTTGCTCCATATCCAATTTATCATAAAAATATGTTCATTTTACCTTTAAAGAAACTCTAGAATCCCATTACCCATTGTCATAGCCTTAGTCTACTTGTAGCCTCATGGGTGATTTGAATAAATTGTAATACTCACCCTTAACAATCGTCTATTTGTTCTCCACAGTGAACCCAAAGTAAGTTTGTGTTTCAAAATACAATCTGAAGCGAAAGAAGCCAATCTGAAAAGACTACATACTATATGATTCCAGCGTTCTGGAAAAGGACTTTGGAGACACTGAAAAGATCAGTGTTTGCCAAGGGCTAGCAGGAAGTAAGGATGAATAAGCAGAACACAGGAGATATTTTAGGGCAGTGAAACTATTCTGTAAAATGCAATATAATGGTGCACACATTTCATAAGATCCATAGAATGTACAACACGAAGAGTGAACACTAATGTAAACTGTCGACGAGGGCGAGAATGACGTGTTGATGTTGGTTCGTCAATTCTAACAAATACACCACTCTAGTGAGGGATCTTGAGAGTGAGGGAGGCTGCGCATATATGGGGGCGGGAGAGAAATGACAACTCTGTGCTTTCCATTCAATTTTGCTATGAATCTAAAACTACTCCAAAAAATAAAGTCTGTTAAAAAAAATCCACAAAGATCTTGTATCTCCTCCTCAACTCTTGAAATTGCTTCATCGCTTTTCCAACTCTACTAGATTGGAAGTCTTTAGCACAGTCCCTTTCTACCTGTACAGCTTCCTTTCCTCTTGCGCCTCTCTCAGCCTTGCTGCTCTCCTGCCACATTAGTTTCTTTCAGGTTCAAATGCTTTGTGTGAAGTCTCTCCTCAGGGATTTGCCCCACCCTTTCTCCTTGCCTAATCAGTGTCTACTCATCCTTGACACCTGAGCTCATTGTCATTTCCTGAAGGCTTCTCTGAGACCCCTGTCCTTCTGCTTTTGCTCTGTATTTCACATAAAAACCTAAGTTATTTTGGAGGCTTTTGCTATAGCTTTCATATAAAAACCCCGTTATTTCCCCAGAGCCCTTACCACTTTTATATTTAGACATTCACAATAACAAATATTAGTGATTGTTTATTAAGATTGTTCTCATCTATTAGACTGTAAGCACCTATTTTTGCTCAGCATTGAGCCTGGTGCAGTAGTTGGAACATAGAAGGATTTGGTAAATATTTGTTGAAAGAATAAAGAATAAGAAGTGCCAAATGGGCTGTTGGTATATTGCCCACTGTTTTCTCTAGCTATTAGAGATTTGCAGTCACTGAAATACCTATTACTCTCTCAGAAGAGGACATTTTGAACAATCATTTTTAAAAGTACCATCACAGCAGAAGTGTTTTTTTAACCCTAAGCTTCTGTATTTCATGTGGTTACTCTGTGGTTTCTTGTGATTCTAGATTGATAGCTGCTTTGTTCTTTAAGATATTTAGAGCTTAGAGTAAGCAGTATGAAAATGGCTCCCTGACAGGGGTGATTATCTGAAGTCAGGGCTTCATGCTATTTCCAGCCTTTTCTTTGAAGTTGGAAAATCCTCTCTGGATGGGTGGTCATTCAAGAAAAGAGATGCTCTGTTCATTGCTTAGTAACAGATACAGAAATAAAATCCGTTTAGTCATGGGGCTGCCTTGGATTTCTCTGGAAAGTGCGTTTATGGTAGCCAGCACTAACGCTAAATCACCATGAGGCCCTTTTATTTCGGATGCACACTGCAGTGTGTTCTCACTGCATACCTGCCCTGACTTCATTAATAAACAAGTGAGGTGAAGAAACAATTCTCCTACTTTCCAGGTAAGCTAAGCAATTTGTCTTAATCACTGTTAGCCTTTTGTGAGTGACTGCCGTGGGGGTCCTAATCATTCATTCACCCTGGCTATAATGATACGAACTGTGAATTAGTAGTAACTTTCACGCAGGCAGCTATAAGGTTTGAGTTCTCTGACGTGTACTTTTTTTTTTCCGATTGAAATACGTATGTCCGTATCTCTCTCTATATATTCTTATACATATACTTATACAGAGAATATATATAAATATATATAGAGAGAATATATATTCTCTTTATATATTCTTACACATATACTTATACATATTCTTATACATATACTTATGTGTGTATATATATATATATATACACACACATAGGTTTTCTAAATGAATGCTTTCCTTATTACAGTCGGTCCTCTCCCATGGCATGGTAGCTGACTGTGCTGTTGTTGGTAAGGAAGATCCTTTGAAAGGTCATGTCCCCTTAGCACTCTGCGTGTTGAGAAAAGGTGAGAGATCTTTGTTCTCCCAGAGTGTTTGGGCCCTGAATGATTAACCCTAGTTAATTTAGTGCTTATCTACCTGAACTTTCTCCCTAGATATTAATACAACAGAGGAACAAGTTTTGGAAGAAATTGTGAACCATGTTAGACAGAGCATTGGCCCTGTGGCTGCTTTTCGAAATGCAGTGTTTGTGAAACAGTTACCCAAAACGAGATCTGGAAAAATTCCCCGGTCAGCTCTGTCTGCCCTGGTCAACGGCAAGCCATATAAGGTAAATTATCCAAAATGTTCAACGCCAGGTTCTGAAATGTTTTTACATTTTTTTTTTTTTTTTAATGTTAAGGGGGAAAATGCATAACCACTCTCTAGGAATGAGGGTTGTGGAAACACATATTAATTAAAACCATATGCTTTGAGATTATAGGAACCAGTGTGTGAAAATACTTTTACTATCAGTATGTCAGTTAAATGCAAACAACTAGTGGAAATGCAGTCTTAATGAATTAAAGACACATCTTCCTTCATTATAGTCATTAATGGCTATTACTGAATGAGAAAGCAAACAATTGAGACTGGTTATGCATGCTGGTTATATACATGCTGTATATGTGCAGATATATATGATATATATATGTGTATGTATCATATATATAATATATATGCTGGTTATATAGTTCTCATTCATATATACTCTATAGCTCTAATTGATATATATTCTAATTATTTCTATTTTGAGTGAAAATTATTTTGGAAAATGTTAGGCTAATTCAAGTGTATGTACCTAATCACCAATATCTACTAGAAGGTGATGCAACAGTAAATAGTTGTATGAGAAAATGTAAAAAAAAAAAAAAAAAAAAAAAATTCAAAAGAGGCACAAAGAAAGGCTCATTAGAGGGATTCTAGAGAAAGTACCACTTAGTGATGAAGGAGCATAAGGCAAGTTGACTTGCCCCAACTCCCCCACCCCCCACGTGGGCTATGTGACACATTCCTCAGGCACTCCTGGCTGCCCAAGAACAAAGGAAAGGACATAAAACAAATGGCTAAACTGATAGAGTCTCCATCAGTTTACAAATATCTTAGTAATATTACAAGAAAAAGACCATTTTATCAATAACCTAATTTCTGTGAAGTCCCTATCTTAATGATAATGCTTTGCTAGAGGGAAAAACAACCTTAGCTTGACAATAGGTAGGCTTCCAATAATCTGTAAATCCTCTTTAGCATGTGGAAATCCCTTTAAGAAACTTCCTCTTGACTTTGCCTCCCCCAACAGTATATAATAAACAGTCACTCCTCACAACCCCAGTGCAGCTCTTTGTGCCCGTGGGTCCTGTCCCCGTGCTTTAATAAAATCACCTTTTTGACACCAAGACTTCTTCGAGAATTCTTTCCTGGCCATTGGCTCCAAACCCTCACCAACACCCCCAAACCCCATCATTTAGGACCAATAGTTTTGCTAAATGAACAGTTTATTATTCTGGAAGACTACAAATTATATTTTAAAATATTAAAATCAGAGTTCCTTTGTTTTCAACATTTTTATATGCGTATTATAAGATAATGGGGAATACAACATTGCATGTAATTGTTTAATTATAGAGAGATGGAAGGGGTTCAGGGACGAACATTCATCTCTTGTTTTTTCTTTCCAGATAACACCTACAATTGAAGACCCCAGCATTTTTGGGCACATAGAAGAAGTGCTGAAGCAGGCATCATGACTTTCTTTTTTCCTATTTTGCGTCAATTTGAGTCAATTTTCTAACTGGAGTCAAATTTTTTGAATTCTTTCCCATAAATAAATATTTAAGTAGAAATTACTTGCAACCCGAAATGTGAATTATAAAGCTTGGTCTAAAAAAAAAAAAAAAATAGTACTTGAAGACTAGAAGAAGACCTGTGCCTTCTGTTTAATTAGACCCAATTAGCATCTTTTTCGGTTGCCTGGAACATGGTTCATTGTAGATTGTCTATCACTTTAATTTAGGAAAAATATAGCTAATGTATGATTTTAAAAAGCTTACTCCCTCAAATATTTTAATTGAAAGTGGCATATTAACATAGAGTACTTCCTGAAATGAGGAATCTGTAGCTTTGACCCAAAACCTAAAACTCAAGTTGAAGTCAGAAAATAATGATAATTTTTCTTATAGAAATTCTGAATATTTTCTAACATTCTTGAGATGTCCCCATGCATGGTTATTAAAAAAAAAAATAGATAAAATGGGAGGTTTTAGGGAATCACCTAGACCGATGACTTTGAAATACAAGCATCCATCTAGACCTACATTTCCTGAGGGAAGCTTAGATACCAGGATACAGCTCTGCCCTCGGGTCATTTTGACCTTGTCAAGGGAAATCACATGCCTGACAGATCCTAGAGGTCATTTAATCCAGTCTGTTTGTCAGGGAGGTGAGAGCGCTTTGGAGTTCCTCCTGTCTCAGGTTCTTAGTTGACCGTACACTTAATGATTCCAGCTTCCTATAAAAACAAGGAAATGACACAAAAATGCAGTAAACTGACAAGGAAAACTCTTAAGGAAGAAATGTAAAAGTTTTTATATTATGCTGAAGACCTGGAGTTTTTAGTAATCCCAAATCTAGATTTTTATGTGAAATCTCTAATTTTTTAATAATAACTCACTAAAAACACATTGTGACATTCAAACACATGTTTCCATTTAAACTTATCTAAAACTATTGAGAATTTAAGAAAAAATCCTGAAAATGAATCTTTGTTAATAAGTTTATGGTAATGTACCAATTAGCCAGAGTAGATAATTAAATATATGATTTACTTAGGATTCTACATGCTATCAGTTATCGAAGAATACATTTAAACTAAAAAATATATATATACCATGCCCATTGAGTCTTTGATGGTGCTTAAAGTATTTCCCAATCTTTCAGTCCATCAGGAAAATTATTTTTTAAGAGCAGCTGTCCTAACATGATAGTCTGGGTATATGAAATATATGTGAGAGATAACAGAGAGCTTATTTACTTGTTTATTTCATAAAAAATGCTTACAACTTATATATAAAGACATTATGAAAATGATAGGTTTTTCTTTTTTTTTTTTTTTGGACCATAAGCTATAAATCAATGGCTTCTCAAAGTAAAGTCCTCTTTGCTTAAATTGGCTTCTTGATTGTTACACCTGAAAATTTTTTCAGCTAATTGTTCTCTTAGTTTCGGTAGCCTGCATTAAACCAACTAGATAGACATTCAACTTATAATTTGAAGCTGTGAAGTTCCTTAAAGTGTCCCTTCTGTTGGGTACATTTTACTCATTATCACAACTGTAATCTTAAGTAATATATTCTTGTTAAGAATATAAGAATTATTTTTTCGTGTAACATCCCATCAATTTGAAATGGCAAATTCTTTAGCTGAATGTGTACCGTTGTTCATTTGTGAGGGATAAACAAAGGCAGATCCGAGAACTGTGTGAAGGGTGTATCTGTGGACCTCTTGCACATTTTTCCTAGCAATCAATTCTGAAGGGACACATTAGCAAGCAGGCTCAAGTTATTTTCCAATAACTCGGTGCATGAGACTGGGGAGGAAGTACTGTTCCTGCATCTGGTTGAGGAAATTTATCTCCTCCGAAGAGTCAGAGGAAGTACTGTTACTTTCATGTGACTAAAAGTGGGGCAAGAAAGATACACTTGAGTTGTTGGACTGCCTAAAATTTGGTAGGAAAAAAAAAGGAATTTTCTCTTACTTACCATAAAGCACTTTCAGTAGATAGTACCTAGAATATTCTGGATTAAATGTATCTTTAAAAATAACGATATAATGTTACCAAAAATACAATCATTGTATTTTCTGAAATAAAGTCCTCATGACCTTTTCTTGGTATTTTCATAGAATATTTTACTGTAAGACACTGGAAAAATTTAAATAAGATTTTCTTTCAAATCTATGGAAAAGTGTTTTCCAGTTATTTTGCTCCAGACAATACATTAAATATATAAAAGATCTGCTTTATATCTAAGGAGCACTTTTGTTTATATAAAATTGTATTTGAGAAGGCTCTCATCATTACAAATGTGAAAATTCATAAGTTTGATAACTGGTCAGAAGGAAAAATATTGAGATTCTGAGCTTACTCCAGTAAATGGATTTTAGATTCTGGCAGAAATTATACTATAAGTTGAAGAGTATTTTATGGTTTTTTTTTTTTTTTTTTTTGAGGGAATAGCTAGATCTTTTTCTCTCTATACATTAGAATCTATTATAAACGAGTAACATTTCTTACTGGATATTCTCTGAGTCATGTATTGAGAGTAGATACAGATCTAGTGTGTTGTTATAATATCATAGTTTCTGTATTATATTTCATTTCCCTAAGTCAAGATCCCAGTGATCAGATGAGCTGAGAAAGCTCCTTTGCATTGTTTCTGCTCAGGCAACATTTCCAGAAAATTTTAAAAATCACCTTCATACGCAAGTTCAGTGCTCCCTCTTGTGGCAGACTCACTTTTGAAGGTAAAAAATAGACTGAGAGTCACTAGAAGACCAATTTTCATTATAGTTTAAATTAAATATTATGTGACTAGAAAACAAAGATTAAACAGAGAACTGGAAGTATTTTTTTTTTTATTGACAATGGAGAGGGTTTCTGTTACCATTACCTTTTGACTGAATCTGTTAAACAAAAATAGACATCAAAACAAATGTAATGTACGTGCAAACAGCAAATTAAATACAAAAAGGAAATTACTAATGACAGGTCTTGCGCTTCATAAGATCAAGCAGCAGAAAATCAGCAGTTAGATAAATGGTATTATTAAATAGGTTTTACTTTGAAATCTCCCGTATAAACAAAGAATAAACAACAGTAACACCACCAAATAAAGCCACAGGGAAGAGATTACTCTTCTATACTTTTATACACTATATATGTTAATCATTCTGTCTTTCATTTATTTCCTCTGATAAGACTGACTTCAGGGAAGTCGCAACAAGGCCATCTTGGCTAGAAGCTTATAACATTAGACATGAGTCTGGCTAATGCCCTGTTACATTGACAAAAGGGAAAGGTTTCTGGGTTGTTTTTTTTCAATGGAAATGAGCCTCAGACTCTGCAGTGGTTGACATTCACTGAACAGTGCCGGCTGGCGGTTCGAGATATCTGATGAACATGTGGTTCTTAGTAAAGAAGTTTTTTTTTTGTTGTTTTTTCTCTTTTTTCTTGGTCCACAGATAACAAGAGAAGATGCTGTTTATTCCTTATAAATTATTTTTTTAAATATTTGCTCTTGACTCTTGTAAACAGTTTAGCTTTGTTTTGTGTTGAAAAGGAGATCGAGCCATCACAGTGCTATTTCTAAAGATATAGGACATCCCTGATTGCCTTTAAAGGACTATTTTTGGCTCCAGTTCCAGGTTAAATCATTCCTTTTTACATGATCAGAGGCAGGTTTTCAGCTTTAAGTATTGACAGACTTGAAGGAGAAACATATCGATTTGACTGTTACAATTCAGAAACTGTAAAAATGGTGGAATGGTAAAATACAAACGGTGCTTGGAATTGCCAAATGTTTGCACTCGAGACTCCATGAACCATATATTTTATTTTTTTAAAAATCATATTTATATCCATTTACATAAGACTTACACATTTAAAAAGAAATACATACACAGTAATACATAAATGCCTAGTATTTTACAATAAAACATGAAAAAACGAGTGGCTCCATTTCATAAAAGCATCTGTTGTACAGAATTTATGACGTGGATGATGCTTATTATTCAAATGACTTAAGCATTTTCTTACAATTGTAGTAAACTAATCAAACTTAATATCTGAGTCCCCCAAAATCACATTTTCAGCATAATAAACCACTGGTGGTTGTTTCCTTAGAATTCAGTCTTCACAAAGGTTTTTACTGTTTGTCTTCATAGATGGTAGTGCACTTTAGGTAGAGTAGGCTGAAAAGACGACATCTGAAATATTTAATGAACAGTGTTAGTCTGCTGTCAGCTCCCGGACTGGAAAGTCCCCCTGTGCCACCAGTGAGACTCCTCCATGGAGCCTGCCTACTTCCATCCTAGGAGTCTACAAACAGAACGCCATCTAGGATCTGGCCGATAGCTGGACATAATTAACATTTGCTCCTTCTCCAACTTTGTGCAAGCCAATTTAATAAATCACAAGATTTGCTCAAGTTTGTGGAAAGCATGGCAGTAAATATAAACAAAGGTATTCATAGAAAATGTGAGCAGTCCTTTTGAAAAATCTGCAGCTTGCTCATCAGTAAATTCGGTTGAGTTGACTTCTTTCATGGAATGGATTCTTATTCTAGTTCATATCTTTTAGAGCTCTTAAAAAGAAGACACCTTTATTTTTTTCTTTTCTTTCTTTTTTTTTTTTTTTGAAATTGGGCAGGGGGAAGGGCAAGCTGAGAGGGAGAGAGAGAATCCCAAGCAGTCTCTATGCTGTCAGCTCCAAGCCCAAAGTGGGGCTCTAACTGACAAACAATGAGATCATGACCTGAGCCAAAAACAAGAGTTGGACGCTCAACCGACTGAGCCACACAGGCGCCCCTGAAAAGACATCTTTGTTTACTTGTGACAAAAACACCATATTTCAAAGGATCTGGATCAGTGTCTAGATTAGTGATGTGGCATCACTGATTCTTCCTGTCATAATATACTTAGAAAAAGCTCACAATTTCTATTTCTGACACAAATGAAATGATAAATAATATGTTCTGAATTATTTTAATAATAAAAGTGTTAATGTTTCGTCAAAACAGAAACTGGCTGTCCTTGATTGGGTTATTGTAAACAAATACCTTTATCTTATTTAATGGTAAAAATTAGGAAATATGAACTAGAATGCCATGCACAAAATACAAACTGCAAATAGCTAAAGAGTAATTCTACCCATCAGTCAAAAACTAAGAAGCGAGCCCTATTCAACATATTAGTCATTTGTAAATTAGTGAAGTATTCAGTTCCTGGGGAAATTATCATGTTATGTGTAGAAGCTATTACAAACAGTATTTTGGAAAGCCTCTTATTTAGCCAAATCATTATATACTTTAGATCATGCCTAATTAGATGCCAAATTGTATACCATAATTAAATTTTTAATGTTAGGGTTTTACATTCTGAAATTAAATCTCTTAAAGCTTTTTATTTTATCAGCAGCTTCAAACAGTGACCCAAATAAGGCAGCACACCAGCTCCCATAGTAGGCCCCAAAGACCAACAAGAAATTGCATGGAGCTTTCATTCAAGGCGATGAATAAACAACACAAGATGAGCTGTTCCTCTGCCTGTAACTGCTTCTTCTCCCTGTCCCTGTGCGCGCACTGGGTTCTAAATATTGCTCTAAAAAGTCTTTTTCCAAAATATTAATTTATTATAAATGGCAAATATTTTGGTAAAACTCAGTTTTAGGTTAAACAAGTTTTATGAGCATTTGACATGTACAGCCTAGGAAACCACAGGCTTACTACCACCGTTTTTCAAAAAAACTCCATTTTTGTATGGACTTGGAAGTAGATCCCATCAGCCAGTATTTCTCTAAATACAAATGCCTAATACCTTATAATTATATATCAAGGTTTTAGTCCTATTTGCCATTCTTAGAATTTCACTTTGTTCCTATGCTGTGAGCCCCAGATCCTTAAAGCTCATATTTGTTTTCAGCAAATATAAATCAGTGATGAAAAACAATACACTGAAATTCAAAATTATCAGTCATACGTTGGCTTCTAATAATAAACTACCTCTACATCATTTACCTGCTTCTGCTGCTAGTTGATTCCGTGTACCTACTAGAATCACTTTCTGCTTGCTTTAACTTTCCCTATATAAAATATTCACTTAAAAGTGTGTTACTCTGTGAGTGCCGAATTCTCTTCAATAAAACGCTATGTGCGTCCGTATAAAATGCTACTGAAAAGTAGATGGCGGTGGCTGGGGCTGCGACCTGCTGATGTGTAATAAGATAGTGATAGGCCTCCAACAGATGGACCTTAAATCAGAGCAGACAGATGGTGATCAGAAAGATGAGATTAAGAGCTACGATATTAAGACTCCTCTTCCACCCTCTAGCAGTCCAAAAGGGTCATCTCCCCTCTGTACTGCCAGGCCATACCAGAGAGTATCGTGTGGATTTACTACTCTATGTCGGTTCCATTTTTGGGTGGTTTGTTTTTTTGTCAGCCGAGGAAAGCTACTCACAGCAAGTCAGTGCTGCCTCCTTTGAGTGGCTTGTCAACATGAGTATGTGCGAACAGTGGAGTTGTCTAACCTCTGCAGTCTTGATGAGGCAACTGCAAACGGAGAAAAGGGCTTTAGAGGAACTTGGATGATTGAGTACAAAAATCTCAGATGAGAAAGATTATCCCCTGCGTAAAGGGATCCTGAACATACTAGTAGACCTTCTTTCTCTCAGACATCAGCCACTCCTATCCCTTCCCGCTAGACCAAGTTACTAATGAAAACTTATTCCGTTGTGATTCGACTGTACTTTCAAGTTGCTGTGTATTCCTCCTTAGATGAAGCCTGTAACAAAAGCAGCTCCCCATGGTGTTTCTGTTTTTGAAGCAAAGATTGCTCCCAGAGAATTCAGGATAGAGGATTTTTTCCCCCTCCAAGTGCTGAAGAGCTTCTTCACTAATTTTAGTTGCAATAAATTCCTCCTGAATTTTTTAATATGTTCCATGATATTAACAAGTTAGAAGACAAGTAGAACAAAGATCACGGGTTATACTGGAACTAATTTTGAGGGCCATGATAGCTACAACCCTGAAAAGAAATAATGGTTCTAGGCAATTGTCTTAATAAAGAGAGTGGGGCTATTTTTTTTTCTTTTAATGTCTACCAAATAGAAATAATTTTGTGACTGCTATTTCAAAGTGGTCTCTCCTTCAGAATGGCTGTCTTCCTTTGTGAGGTATATAACACAAGTCTAATGTCCACAGAAGGAAATAATACTAACTGGGAAATTACTATTGGCTTTGTGTTTGTTTAATTCTCTTCTCATAGTTGTGCTTGTTTATTTAAGGCCTTCTGCCTTGGTCAGAGGTGAAAATATCTGATGAATCTGGGTTTCTAAGATGAAATACAAAACTTGCAATATTCAAACATGTAGGGAGACTGTGGAGTTAATTTCCATTTACTAAGGACCTTTTAGTCCGAATTCATCTTCTAACTAAACAAATTCTTTGCTTTGAGAATAGAAGAGTAAAGAAACACAAATCATGCAGATGAGTATTGTTCTTCCTAGATGTGGACATTAGCCAAAACTGTCCTTTCCAGGATTTTATAAATTATGTTTAATAATGTGAATGAGGTGCCATGGGTTCATGCATCAGCCGTTTGCAAGAGTCTGTTTTTGATGAAAGCAAAGTAAACTTCAAGCAGAGCAAACCAACTTAAGAATTTCCAGAAAGCTATGCAAAGTCAGAGAACGATACTAGCATTTGCTAAACAGGTAACATGTTTTTTGTTTTTTGTTTTTTTTTTTTTACTTTATAAGCAGAAATGCAAAACTACTGTACCATCCGTTGTCATTTTCCTCGACTGCCCAGATGTTGTGGTTAACCTAAATCCAGCTGGTAACGTTTCTGAGGACCCAGGCATCATGCTGATTCCGTGTACTTCACGGGGAGGAAACTGTCTTCTCCATGTTGACCCACGCCTGAAATTCTTATCATCACTCTGCCAGTACAGAATTATAATTGGATGTAATAACAAGTAAACTAGTCCAGGTCCTTAAAACTGTGCACTTAGAAACATGCAACACTGATATCTACAGTCTGTCTGTAAAGCACACCTATGGAATATTATGTTTTATTTGGAGAGTTCTACTGATTCCAAAACAGTAACACAGGAGATTTGCAGCAGAAATGCTTTCATAAAAATTTTCCTCTGACTCCAAATCTAAGGTTTGCTATCTGTAAAAGTAAATCGTTTTGAAAACCTAAAGTAAAACCCCAATATTATCTCTTCTTTGTCACACTTTATGCCAACTGATTTTATAGTATGAGATTATATATTTAGTTCACTAAGTGTTACACAAACCGTGTTTGACTCACAAACTTAAATAACTATTTCATGAGTTTTGCTTTTAAGTAAACAAGAGACATATGGGAGAGCTATATTTGATACAGCCTGGATCATATCAGATAAATAACCTATAGTTTGTGTAAGAAACCAAATTTGTCATTTGTTAGATTTCAGCTGATAATGAATTAACTTGTGGTTTATTGAAAAACCTGTGGAGCTTGGAAACCATCCTTTTAGCTCTTTAGACACCACTAAAAGCATAATATAATTCTGGTTGCTGTTTTACAAATGTATTTCTGGCTGCTGATTCTGTTATATCATAATGATATAATCTCTTCCCTATCTGCGCATACACAAAGCATCTGCTTAGATACAATGAACTTTCTCTATATTCACAAGGAGTGATATGTAATCTACTGTTTAGCAAGTATTATTCTTTATTAAACACAAATTACTCTTTATGTCAAATTCTAAGGAAAATATTAATCATTCTACGTAGATCTTATCTTCTTATGTCACTATGTTTCTCATGTAGGGAATGGTTATCTATTCCCTGAAGTTAATCTCAGTGTGTGTGGTTACCTTTATTAGCTCAGGTGACTTCATTTTGGCATATAGAATAATAGGTCAATACTTAGCTCAAATTATCATTGTTCTAAATAAGTAAAACTATAAGGTATTCTTCATCATGGACTGCTAATTTAGTTGACATTCAGAGTCAATTTGGAAAAAATGAAATCACCTATGAAATTATATATATCCATTGTTCTACTAGAATCCATAGCATCCAAATCTAAATTTTGTTTAGATTAGGGAGCCATTTTACAATTTAAGAGATGTCTGCTACTCCTTTTCTCCACTGCCAGGTTCTACATTGTCCTAGGCCTCCAAATGTTTATAAATAGAGAAAAGAAGCAGAAGTTCACAGTTGTGGCCTCTGATTTCTTGGAAATCAGAATTTTGGAAGAGTTGTTGCATAAACATAAACACTCTTCAGTTCTACAAAACGCTATATTACAGTGTAGGGATATACAACTCCTGCAATGTAAGGGTTAGGGACTCAAAAATAAGCAAGTGGAGGATTTAAATCATGATCTCTTTTGCTCTTTTACACTGTCTTCCCTCAGAAAGTTAATGGGACCTATCAGCAACATCAGAGGAAAAAGTTTCCATGAGGTAAGGATAAAGGATACCCGCTAACTTGAAGTGAAAGTCTGTAGAAGCACAGGAGCACTTCTCAAATTCTTTCAGTGGGGGCTGAATGTAATCAGCCCCAGAAACAAGCACAGGTTCTGGGTAAGTTGTTTAGCTACTTTTGCTCACACTCAAAAAACAAA
Organism: Panthera pardus; assembly: GCF_024362965.1. NCBI lineage: Eukaryota > Metazoa > Chordata > Mammalia > Carnivora > Felidae > Panthera > Panthera pardus. The sequence goes on along the minus strand of NW_026526991.1, from coordinate 37,581,156 downwards.
AACAAACAAACAAAAAAAACAAACAAAAAACTAGGACAAAAGAGACTACAGTGTTGGAATGATAAAATCATGTGCTGTGTTCTTTATTTAATAAATAAGAACAAGATGCAGCATATTTTAAAGGCAGATAGTCACATACCATTTAGACCTTTTGGCTTTTTATTACTTTCAGAAAGCAACACTAACTCATATATGCTTGAGTCTCTACCTGGCTCCTTTGAGTCAATCCACATTTTAAAATGTAGCAATAGGATGGTTCTTTAATTATTTTATTTTATTAAAAAAATTTTTTTAATGTTTTTATTTATTCTTGAGAGAGAGAGAGAGAGAGAGAGAGAGAGCGCGCATGAGCAAGGGAGGGGCACAGAGAGAGAGCAGGACACAGAATCCAAAGCAGGCTCCAGGCTGTGAGCTGTCAGCACAGAGCCCGATGCGGGGCTTGAACTCACGAGTGGTGAGATCATGACCTGAGCTGAAGTCGGACGCTCAACCGACTGAGCCACCCAGGCACCCCAATAATTTTTATTAACATTCCTTTTGCAACTTAAATTTTTTTTTAATGTTTATTTATTTTTGAGAGAGACAGACAGAGACAGAGACAGAGAGCAGGAAGGGGAGGGGCAGACAGAGAGGGAGATACAGAACTCCAAGCAGGCTCCAGGCTCTGAGCTGTCAGCACAGAGCCCAACGTGGGGTTTGACCCCATGAACCATGAGATCATGACCTGAGCTGAAATCAGATGCTCAACCGACTGAGCCGCCCGGGTGCCCCTCCTTTTGCAACTTTTAAACAAGGAGAATAATTGCATTCAAAAGCATGTAGGGCTTATGTAGATTATCTTTTTGATTCAACAATTAAGAATAAGGATTAAAAAGATTATCAAACAACTTATAAAATTAAAATCAGTTAAGTATTAACTGTTTTAAAAATATCAATCATTATTCTGCTTGGACAGGAGTATGGATTTATAGGAAGTTAGCTGAGGTCAAGACTAGAGCTAATCTGTCTATAACCTCCTCTACAAAGGAAAGCTTGGATTTTATAAATCCAAGATCATCTTCCTTGCTCATTTGAATGTGAAATAATTGCCTCATTTTAGGATTTGCTGGGTTCATTCACAAAATTATTTTAATCAGCTTTTCTTTCTAGTCAAGAAACGCCTGCATTTTGCAACACAGAATTATGCCTCTCTGCATTTTCCATTTCATACTCGGGTTTTCTTTCTACTTCTTCCAGAAAAACCCTGTAAAAAACTCAGAAGGACTAATAAAATCCACAGCATCTATCAATGCACAGAGTTCGCTAATGTTCCTTGTATTCCTTTGTCTCAGGAGTCTACTCATATGTTTATTATTTTCCAAATAACTTAAACATGCATATATTATGTTTGGGATTCTTACAGTTCATGTAACTTTTAAATCCTATGACTGTTAAAATGTTACTCATATGTTTTTAAGGAAAACTCAATGTCACTTTCTAAAATAATGAAAAGCTTCCCATTTACCGAAAGCAAGTTTTCTTTTCATTGTAATATCCTAAAATTTATTGTAGGATACACTGATATTTAGGAAGTCAGCACACAATTATTTAAAAGCTGAGTTTATCAGGATTAATGTTATCACTGCTTTTTTAAAAAATGTCACTCATCATAATTTTGCCATCACAACTCATGAGAATCTGTTTTTAAATTACTTCTAGGTGTTTCTAACTGCTGATATGATAATATTTATGAATTCATAAAGGTTTTTCCAAAACCAAATGACTAATAAAATTTAATAATTAGGCACAATACTGGGGAAAATTCTAGATTCTATCCAGAGAACAAGCTTCTGATTGATTTTTGAGCACTATCCCTTGAAAGCTGTTTTATTTGTACTCTTAGATCCCTTGTGAATGACAGATAAGGACTTACTTCATCCAGCCGCCGTTCAGTTCCCAGAGCCAGGAGGTTATTGTATTCCCTTTCAAGAATCTGCCTTGCCTGTTGACATCAAACTACAGTTACCATCACTGAGGTCACAGTTTACTTTAAATATCATAGAGATTGTATTCATCTGAGAAAACATTACAATCCTGTTTTATTTAAAGCGTCTTAAGATTTTAGTCCTCCGTGTCTAAAAGCCATTGCAAGTTTTCGTTATAAATACAAGCTAGGGCCATTTTCTTTATAGTCAGTCTGTGGACAGTGGAGAGACAGCTTCACATACATGTCTGAGGTCAAGGGGCACTTCGTTACTTTAATCCAACTGAATATTTTATATAAACTTTGCAATAAATGAAAAAAAATGAAAAATGAAGTTAGACTGCCAAATTTTTGTCAAGTCTATAGAGATAGTTCTCAAACCTGGCAAATGCTCATCATTTGGGGAAACTTTAGATAAACTGGATTCCTATACCCAATCTCTGGATATCTGATTTCTTAGGCCTGTGCTGTAGCTTGTAGGTTTTATTTTAAATTTTTAAGAAACTCGGCCAATCTGAATAATTATCCAGGTTGGGGAACCAGTGGCATACTCATTGTTAAATGTCTGTCTAATTCAGACATGTAAATAGAAATGAATGCCTCTCAGAGAGACAGAGACTGAAAGCCATCTGCCAGGGATATTGTTTTGGGAAATCTGGCATTCAGGTGGAAGGCTGGACTACATAACCTCTAAATCCCTTTTCCTGATTAATTTTATGATTTTGTTTTGGCTAGAAATCCAGTGGCTTCAAATTAAAGCCCCAGTGCCATATTTCAAAGGTTGAGCTGAGCTAACTCTCATTAGGGCTCATGAATACACAGCCAACTTTTTTTTTTCCTCCCTACAAGTGTACTTTATCGCTCTATAAACTAGGGCACAGTGCAACTACAGCGGAAAGGGGCTTGCCTGGGTGTTCTGTGTTGGAATCTGTAGTAACAAAGCTAGGCTGCTGTAGTCAAAGTTCTCATCCAAGGCTATCAGTGAGCCGTGCACACCACTCTCAAGAATATTATTTGCATATTCTCGAAGTCCAATTGCTTGTATCCAGCGAATCACTCGATCGTTGCTCCACACCAACACATCTAGGAAAAGAGGTGCATCGTTTTAGGCGGCAGTATTTCGCACAATAAACAAAACTACCGGCTGAAATAAGCCACAAGTGTCTGGCCAAGTCAGCATTTATGCTGATTTCTTTATCCACTCCCCAATGCACCTGGCCCCCTTGTGTTGCATTTCATTCTCAGAGCTAACCTGTCCTACTTTTAGCCTAGAAAAAAAGTTGTCTTTTGAAGCGTGTTTGTTATCACTGAAAAGCACTTCCAGCACATGGAATACAGTGTCTCACGGTGTTTCCTGTTTGGTTGTGGAGCTCCAGGGATCTGTCCCAAGCTTAATGTTTTTTTATTACCAGACAGGAGCATTTCTTATTCCTGCCTTGATATATAGCTCTTTAGTAAAGACAGAAAAATGAGAAGCTAATACGGTTTTTCATCATTGTTTTTTAACCACTAATTAAATACTGAATATAGACTAGAAGAGCCTTTTTTTTTTTTAACCTGAAGCAATAAATCAAAGAACAGAAGAGTAAGATAGAACAGGGATTCCATAGTCCTAGATTTACCCCACTATTTTGTCAGTTCATTATGTTTCAATCACATGCTGATGCAAAAATCAAGCACTTGGTCAAGTCACAAGTTGTTTTTCCTTTTAGGTTGAAAGTAGCATTTTATTGAGATATAAAACACTTGCAATTTTATTTTCTAAAAATAAAATCCTTAGAGAAAAATGTCATTATGTGCCTTTTTCAGACTTTTGGTCTGGAGTGTCATAGTATATTCTATCATTTATATTTTTTCCATTGTTCTCATTATGAGTTGACAGAATTCTACATAAAAATCAGCAAAATAGACAGAAGACCACAATGTTCCACAGAAAGGAAAGAATGTTAACGAACTAAGAAGGAAATGTGAAAAAAAATGATAACTTTTTTTTTCTAATCCTGTAAAAAGGGAAATAAAACCCAGAATTTAATTTTATGCTAAAATTTAAGTTTTCCTGTTAATTTTTTTTTCTTTCTGAGAGAAATGTATAGCTTTTCCAGAAAAAAAAAAAAAAAAAGAATACTCTGGGATATATTCTTCAACTTCAACCGTTTATCATGTTCCTCTCCCCCCATTTAAATTATAAAAGTCTGTAAAAATCAAGGTAGTAGTTGTTTTTGTTTTTGTTTTTTTGGCAGTAGCAGAGAGAGTATATATTGTTTACGTTTTTCAAAAACATTACTAATTTGTTCTAATACATTCATTTATAATCAAGTTAGGTTTTCTTGTGCCTAATATTAAAGCAATATAGTGATAACTCAGCCCAATGGAGACCCCTTATGTCATATTCTCAGCCACTGACCTCACACCAACAGTAACCAATATTCTAACTATTCTCACCGCAGATTAGTTTTGCTTTTTAGTTTTGATTTTTTAGCTTTTTATAAATAAAATTGTACAATATGTACTTTTGTGTCTACATCTTTCACTCAATATGAGATTTATCCCTGCTATAGAAATGGAAGTATCTTATTTTCATTGTTATATAGTATTCCATTGTATAATTATACCACAATTCATCATTCTACTGTTGATGGACATTTGGCTAGATTCCATCGTGGGTTATTAAGGATAGTGCTGCTTTAAATATTCATAGATATGCTAAATAAATTCCATTCTCACAATTTAAAGCCCCAGTAGCAATGTATAAAAATCTGCATTTTTACCAATACTCTGTATTTCTCAATTGTTTTATTTGCCTTTTTTAGCCATTATGGTAAATTTCTTATTGTTATGGGTTGAATTGTGTCCTCTCAAAATTCATATGTTTAAGTCCTAATCTCCTGTACCTCAGAATGTGACCTTACTTAGAGATATGGTTCTTATTGAAGTATTAAAAAGAGATTTTTAGGGTGGGCCCCAATCCAATATGATGGTTTCCTTCTAAAAATGGGAAATTTGGAAATAAGATATGCACACAAGGAAAACACCACAAAGAGCAAGGCAGAGATCAGGGTGATGTGTTCCTTGATAAGGAACATCAAGACTGACAGAAAACCACCAGAAAGTAAGGCAGTGGCATGGAACTGATTCTTCCTCACAGCCCTTAGAAGAAATGAATCCTGCTAACACCTTAATCTAGCCTCCAGGACTGTGAGACAATACATTTCTGCTGTTTTCCAGAAAAAGTATAAAGAATACTTTGGGAAATATAGTTGCTTTTTCTATTAAAACTGTAAAATAGCCTTTATTTTTAAAGAGTATTTTTTTAAGTTTTATTTATTTTGAGAGAGAGCGCGTGGGCACGAGAGAGCACATGTGCACATACGTGAGCAGGGGAAGGGCAGCAAGAGAGGGAGAGAGAGAATCCCAAGCAGGCTCCATGCTGTCACCACAGAGCCTGATGTGGGGCTCGATCTCACGAATTGTGAGATCATGAACCGAGCCAAAATCAAGAGTGCAATTGATGCTCTACTGACTGAGCCACCCAGGCACTCCTTAAAGAGTATTCTTAAGTTCACAGCAAAATTGAGCAGGAAGTACAGTGTTCCCATATATCCCCTGCCCCATAGATGCACAGCCTCCCTGACTATAAAATCCCTCACTCAAGTGCTACATTTGTTATGACAGACAACCTGCATTGACACAAAGTCCATAGTTAACATTAGGGTTCACGGTGGGTGTATACTCTACAGGTTTGGGCAAATGTATAATGACATGTATCCATCATTACAGTATCATACAGAATAGTTTTACTAAAAATAGTTGCCCTAAAAATCCCCTGTGCATCATTTATTTATCTCTCCCTCTCCACGAACTGCAGGCAACCACTGATCTTTCTCCTGTGTCCACAGTTTTACCTCATTCAGAATGCCACAGATTGGAATCATGTGGTATGATTCTTACAGTATAATCACATAGTACTTTTCTTTTAGTTAGTAGTACACACTAAGTCACTCCATGCCTTTCACAGTTAGACAGCTCATTTCTTTTTAGCCATATTGAATTTTTATATACAGACCCTTCTAAATTCACATATTAATTTGAATTATATGGCATATCATTAGATTACTTGGATTTTCTATATATCTTTTCTAATCCTTATATTTTTTTAGTTAATGAAGAATATGTGAAGAAAGACCCACAATATCCTCTTCCTACAGTCTTATTACTATTTCCTGTTCCAGTCAAAGCAGAATTAATTTCTTAAGGGAGTAGGATGTTTAATGTCTCCCTCAGACTTTTGCTCTTTTTCGCCTTTCTTCATCAATGCAAGACTTCCTTAATGATCTTTAGTATATTTTATATTACACACATTTTATATATTATACTATATTATACATTATACTGTATTATATTATATATCATATTATAATATATATATTATATATATATATATATTCACTAGGTCTCCCTGGGTCATTCCTAAAGTATATACTTTCCTCTGAGTTTTCTTTAGCTTGTTCTATTGCAGTGTTAAATCTCAGAAAATGGGATATAAATTGGTGAGTATTATATTTTGGTTACATTAATCAACTTCTGTTGATAACAACTGATTAGTTCCAACTGTTGGTTATACTAAACTTGCACTTCAAAAGTTGGGCAGGAACTGACAGCATCAGTTCTCCCACTGCTTTCACTAAGTGCAACACTTTTTTTTAAAAACAAATGTGACAACAATTTCCTCAAAAAATAACAAAACTGTCCAGTTTTCCTTGCATTAAGTGGATCTGCAAATAAGAAGTGTTTGCTCTTTTCTAGAGATGAGTTTATATTTTGATAGTCTAAGACATTTGTAGTTATCATATTTCTGCAAATATATCTTCGTTAAGAATGTCATTGCCACACCTGTAGTTAAGAGTCCTCAGATTTACAAAATATTTTTACAAAATAATATGTAGAAAATAATTCAACTGAGTTATAATTGAAGGTAAATACGGCACCAATCTAAGCTTTTCTTTTTCAGAACAGCAACGTACCTTTCTTTTTCATTTTGTAAATCAGATCCCTTTCTATAAATCTGTTTTCAAGCAAAATTTATGCCCTGACTTTAAAGGTTTGTAAGGATCCTCTTGACCTAAACAATAAATGGCTAGAGATCAGTGTTGACTGTTTCCTAGCAACAAATGAAATGTTAGTACATTGTTGATACTCACTCGGTCCCCTCACTTCAGAAAGCTGTTTATTAAGGTCAAGGTTAATTAACACTTCAGATAATAACAGAAACCCCTGGTCACAGTTAAGAGTTATTCCTGTAAATGTCACTGGATCAGTTACGGGAAACAGGGGTTATTTATGATCTCACTCACAACCACCCATCATATGGAGCTGTCTGTGTATAATCAAGTGAATCACAGTAGCTTTTCTTAGGGCAGTGCTCTAACCAGCAACTGCCAAATACAAATATAATATTTGGTGTAGGGCCAAATGGGTAATTCCTCCTTCTCTTTTATATCTATCTATATATGAAGCATTCTATGTGGTGAAACCAAGCATAATAAAATCTACTTGGAAAAAAAACACTTCAGACAGAAAACTGGAAGTGGTATCTCATGGGTAAAATATGTGTGCTAAAACTAAAACATCTTTTGTTAAGTCAAGCATGGACTTCCTTCAAGGGTCTTTGTGTGATCAATTAGTTCCCAAATTTCAGTTCAACTGAATGACAATGTACTGAAAACAACTTGCAGTTTCCTGGGCCCCAAAATAAAGTGAAATCTAACAACTCAATTTTGATAATGGAAAAACACTTTCTTGCTCCTAAGTAATGAGTCAAATGAACTGTTACAAGAAATCCATTGTGTGTCTATCTAGTCTCCAATGAACCATATATAGAAAAATATATCAACCAATCACCTTTGCGTGCATTGAAGCCCATTGTACTAGAATTAATGTGCTGTCCAAAAACTGCCAAAGATAAAAGTAATTTCTGATATTGTTTATCACAAATGAAAATGATAGAAGTCTAAGGTAATCTTAAAGAATAAAACAATGCTAAGCTTAAGGGGAAGGGTAACATAACATGGGGTACATACTATTTTCATATCTAAATTGGGCCCCAGAGGAAGTGAAGATGAAAACAGAGATTCATGGCTAACTGTAAACAATTAATGTTTAAACCCCTATTCAATCTGATGAAATGCTTCCACATGTCAACTCCTGGTAACAGTAAATGGTAATACAACTGATAGTTTATTTTGCTTGTATCCAAAATTTCCCACAAAAACTTTTGGTTATGTTTCCCTTAATGAGAATTTTTTCCTTTAAAAAATATAAATGGACATAAGTGGACTGATGATTTTCACCAAAAAAGACCCATAGATACTTATACCCAACAATTATATTTTCTTTCATCAACAATAATAAAAGTAATGTGGTCTCTAATAAGTATAGGATCTAACGTGTTGTTCTTTTAAACAATTCTTTCCTCTGTATATTAAGGTATTTCTCAACATTTAGAGGATTAATTATTAATATGGTGGTGTTCTAATCTTTAATAGGGAATGCCTTTTCTTATTCAAGTCAAACATTTTTGTACACATAATAGTTGCAGCAATTAGGGATGCTTCTAACCATTTATTTGACTTAATAATTATAGCTAAAATTATCAATGGACTAGTTTCATTTATAGGTGGGAATCTCTATTGTAACTTCTATATAAAATCCCTACATAATATCTCTGTAACTATTGTACAAAAATAACATTTCTAAGCACTGCAATAAAATTCAAATGATACACACCAAAGATGAACTACTATAAATAAATTATATACCATGTTTCTCTGAATCATATGAGAATGTTCTATTAAAAGTTTGACAAAAATATCTGCATGGAGGCATCTTTAGGACAAACAGAATGTATAATTAATAGGTTCAGAGGAATAAATGTCAATTTAAAAAATCAAGAATATGTCTTAGATGGGATATTCACCTTATAAAGTGATGATACCCTTTCAATGTTTCAATCACAAAAGTAATGAAAAAGAAATAATGATGACACTATTCCAGCCAAATACTTATGCTACTTAGTGACCACTGTTAACATATAAAGCATTTTAGGTTCATAAAAGTGAAAGCTATCCCCTCTCCCCCCAAAAAGGTATTTGCTATGAAAGAAAGACATATTACCCTTTATTTCATGTTGGCTTGCTTCTCGTCTTCTTTCTAGTTCTTTTCTGTCATAATTTAACCTCTTTAAACACATAATTCCATATTGTAAACTTGTTCTGTTATTTTTTTTAAAAAAAGAAGAGAAAACAAATTGAATTTACTCAGCAGATAATGCATGTTCTTTGATTAAGCATAGTTAACATTTTGCACTACTTCTCAGGGCAACAGAATAATAAATTACGTTTGTAATTAAATCCTTTAGTACTGGAGGGAAATAAACTGCAGTTATTCTAAGCACACAGTGTTTCTGAAGAGTAAAAATATTAATTTCAAAATAAGAAAACCATCCTTCTTAAAATGATTATGGATTATGTTGTTCATCCATATGTCTTTGTCTTCCATCAGGCCGTCTTGACATTATTTGCTGACAAATGAACATTTCACTCATTTGGAAAAAAATTAAAGTCGCTAATATGAAAATAGGAAGTAATTTATGAGAAATGAATACTTTCTTCTTAAGCTGCTGAGAAAAATAATATAAAAACATGAGTAAGTTAAAATAAGATAGAGAACCACATACCAAAATGAATAGCCACCACCTCTCAGTGATACAGAAGTATGTGAAAGAAATAGGTCACCAGACATGAAACTCCCTGTGGAAAGGATATCGTGGAAGAACAGAAAACTGACTGTCCTCAAACGATCAGGTGGGAGAGAAAGAGTCAATAAAGAAAATGGAGCACCATGAACACAGGGTTGCCAATGAAATTTTAAATGTGTGGTGATAGTGAGACATACTGTACAGTGTTGGGAATCCATGATAGGAAGTAAGGAGGAATATGGGGACATATATACGGGGTAACATAATGGGGTAACATCAAGGAAAGCTTGCATTCAGCGAAAGCGCGGAACACATGCAGGTGATTGAGAAGCACTGAATGGTTTCACAGGGAAAGAGATGATCATAATAACATTTGCTATCAGGTTAGTCTTCCTTAGACCAAAATGATCATTTCAGTTTAAGAAGGCTAACCTGGTAGCAAAATCAGAGAGAGAGAAAATAGGTAAACCTAGGAACAGGGCAACCAATTAAGGGGTCAAGGCTGTGAAAATAAAGGGCAGAAAAAGGACAACTGCCATGAACATATGAAGCAAATCCAGAAACTAGAGATGTTCAGAGAGAAGAAAGGGGAAGACATGGTGATATTAGATATAAAGGATGTGACAGAGTGCAATAGGAAAAGAAAACTATCTAGGCTTATTAGTGATTTCTGGTTTAGAAATACACACAAATTTAGACATACACACTGGCCAGGTAATGCTGAAGCACTGTATGCATTTCTAAGCCTTTCATTTTAATAAGGACAATGTTGAGTTAAAATATTTCAGAATCGGAGGAAACTGGAAAAAAATTCCAAGTGTTATGGGCTGAATTATGTTCCCCCAAATTCAAATGTCCAAGCCTTAATCCCCAGTATTTCAAACGTGAACATATTTGAAGATAGTGTTTTTAAAAAGGTAATTAAGTTAAAATAAAGCCCATAGGGTGGGTATTATTCCAGTCTCACTGGTGGGTGTTTTCACAAGAAGAGGAAAGTTGGACATGCAGAGAAATCAGGGGTGAACACACAGAGGAAACACCATGTTAAGGATGCAACAAGAAGGCAGTCATTTGCAAGCCAAGAAGAAACCAATTGTGCTGACGCCTTCATCTTGGATCTCTAGATTCCAGAACTGTGAGAAAATACATTTCTGTGGTTTACGCTACCCAGTCTGTGGTATTTTGTTATGGTAGCCCCAGCAAACTAATTCAGTGGAAAAACAGAAAATACTAATGTAATAACAGTCATAGACATTAGGCAGCTTGAGGTTAAACCAATGGCTTTTGGCTAATTTCTGCCAAGTTTTTATAGGTAATATAAAACGGTACCAGAAAGATGATACATATTATTATTACTTTAGCATCTGTGAGATGAAAAACTGGGCCATAAAGACAGCGGGATGCACTGTGTAGTCAGTACTACCTGCTTTAAGTCTGAATTAGGCATGGTGCAGAGATGAAGCTTGTATATTTCCCAGAACAAAAAGAACCCGGCTGTTTCAGTAATTTTTATTAAAAGAAAAAAACTTGGGGCGTCGGAGTGGCTCAGTTGGTTAAGTGTTCGACTTTGACTCACTCACGATCTCACAGTTTGAGCTGGAGCCCCACACTGGGCTCTCTACTGTCAATGCAGAGAAACTTCCAAGCTCTGTCTCCCTCTCTCTGCCCCTCTCCCACTTGCATTCATTGTGTGCTTTCTCTCTCTCTCAAAAATAAATACACATTAAAAAAATTTGACCATTGTAATAATCATTTTTACCATAATGTAAAACAATTAAAAGTCAATCTAGTGGGATGCCTGGGTGGCTCAGTCAGTTAAGCATCTGACTTTTGATTTTGGCTCAGACAGTGATTTCACAGTTCCTGAGTTTGAGCCCTGCATGAGGTTCTGTGCTGACAGTGTGGAGCCTGCTTGGGATTCTCTCTCCCTCTCTCTCTGCCTCTCCTCCCCAACTCAAAATAAATAAATGAGCTTAAAATAACCCCATAGATTTAAAAAAAGTAAATCTAGTGAAGAATGGAAAATAGGCACAAATATGCCATCAAAGATTTTAGTATTCAAACATCTAATACGACCACACAAAATTTGAGGGCCTAAATGTTCAGTGACAAGGAACTCACTACCTAACAATGTGTATACTATATGGCAAATGAGAGTTATACAGAGCTCTCTTTTGGACAGAAATCATTCACCCTACTACCTACACATCTGAACTAGAAAAGTACATGTTCAACAGAGCAAATATTATTCTTCTAGCATGTAATAATATCAAAACATGGGAAAACATATAAAGTCTACCCTTATTCAAGCTAAATGTCTTCAATTTTTTCAACTTTTCCACCGGGATTTTACCAATCAGTAACAATTTAATGCCCATAAATTAATAGTTTCTTGTTGTCATTTCACCACGTGGTAGACTTTTATTGTATCTGCCAAAAACCACAATCTAAATATGCCCTGTGAATCCATTAAACAAAACTGAGATTTTAGTGCCATCTATATATTGTATCTTTTTTCACTTGATCTACTTTTAAATCATGGATTCCCCATCTAGCATTTTAATGGTATTTAAATTTATACCATATTTATCTCTACTAAATTTAACCCAACAGTATCAACAACTGTGTTAAGATTCAAAACATCTCCATAAGTTTAATCAAAGAGGTCCGATTGTTATCTCTTTATCCTATCTTTATGTCATCAACATATCTGATATTTATAACTTTTTTATTTCAGTCACTAATTAAATGTTGGATAGGATGTAATCAAATAGGGTTTTATAAGCCAAATAACCTAGATTTATATGTATTAATTTACCATCATAATAATCTGTATATGAAACCATAAAACAAACTCTTAACTACAGAGAACAAACTGAAGATTGCTGGAAGGGAGTTGGGTAGGGATGGGCTATATGGGAGATGGACAGTAAGGAGGGTACTTGTGATGAGCACTGGGTGTTATACGTAAGTGATGAATCACTACATTCTACTCCTGAAACTAATATTACACTATATGTTAACTAACTGGAATTTAAATAAAAACTTGAAACAAAAAAGAATCATAATCCAGCTGACAATTTTTCACATAACCTACAAAGATATCAGCATGACATTTATGACATGATATTATAACAAGCTTCTTTTTACCCCCCTAGATGGTAAACTACCTGAAAAGAGAGGTTGCATTTTATTCATCTGTGTGCTTATAGCTGTCTCACAATCCATTCAGTATTTTTTTCTGAGAATTAATACACAAAGAAGCAAAAATATATTAAAAGCTTCTTATGAGAACAAAAGAATTTGTCTTCAGAGAATTCCTTCTCAAATTTTTTCTAGTATGTATCTAAATTATATAATTGGTAACCACATATACTAATAGAGTTGCAACTGACTTAATTTTAAAATTCTTATTAAATAATTTTCTAATATAAAAACATATATAGATACAAATCACAAACATGGAATTTCTTAAAGAAAAAAAAAGATTTATGTTGAATGAGAATTGTGTATATGTGCAGTTCCATAAACTTTGGGCTCATAGTACGTACACAGCTCTACGTTAGATAGTCCCTGCAATTTGCTGCATGAAAATATTTTGCCAAGTATATGTACACAGATGTCTTGAATAGCACACATTCTCTATTTCCTAGACATCTCTTTTTGTTGTAGTAAGGTATACATTATTTGTTTCATTTTAATTACTGTTTGAAAAAAAACCTACCGATGGAAACTATCCACCATTTTTAAATGGACACGGAGATCTTTTTTTGTTAGGTGATCTAACATTCTTGCATCTACCAAGCATTCCATAAAATAACTTCTGTATTGAGGTAACCCCAGGCTGGGAAGCCATTCGTTTCCAATCCACTCGTGGTTCATATCTCCATATGCCAGAGTCTGTAGAAAAACCGGACACTAGAATTGTTTTATAGCAGTCAAGTTTCTTAGCCAAAAAAATGAGATGGTAATAGGAGGATACTGTATATTATTATAACTGACATTTAATTACTATGATATATAGGACAAAAGCAAAAATAATACTTAGACTCTAAGTATTTGATTTAATTTGGTATCAAATGGAACTCTGGGTACATGTATCATGGTACCCACCTCTAGAAAATAACTGTGTTCACTTTATATTCTCAAAAGAAATTACATTCTATACAAACATGCATTTTTAAATTAAAAAATCGAATTAAGGGTATAATATTAATGCTTAGCTTAAAAATTCTTTGTTTAGATAGGTTTATTTATTTTTATCTGTCAGCTAATACTCCACCATTTCCTTCTCTTCGAGGATACTACTACCATTGTTATGGTATAATGGCAAATCTCAATGTGAAAATAGAAACCTCGGTAAACAAATAAAGAAAGGAGCAACAAGGCTAGAGAGACAGAATGCTGAAGCTTTGTGTGGACCATGTTGTTATCTGGTGAAGCATGCAGCCAGTATTCCAGAAAGATCATTGGAAAGAATCAGTCTCTTTTTAGAAATCAATCAGTATAGGTTTTGTATTTTAGAAGCAGGATATGATAAAAAAATAAAGACAAGTAATCTAATTCTTTAATATAACAATATGAACAAAGTCATCTAACCAAACATTGCTCATAACAGCCAAAATAAAAACTAAAGTCAACCACCCTCTCTAAACCTATTTTTAAAAAGGACTACTACTATCTATTAATTTTACTATGTCTTTGATTCAGTTTTTTATGGTACAACAAATTCACAATTGCGATCATAACATGTATTTCTACTGAAAATCTTAGGTGCTCCCTTTCTTTTGTGTATTCTTGAAAATGATGAAATTCGAAGCAAAATCAAAACCAAATACCACCCTAATTTACGGAATGTTTAAATACAGGTCCTAGCAATCAATACTGCCAAAATTTTCCTTCCAGCCAGAGATCTGAATCACATGCGCTATTCCACGCATTAATTCTTTTCAGTTGTGCGTCACGTGGAAATGCTGACAAATGTTCAGCTCCCTTGCAAACGTACAGACTCGTTCAAAGTCCATATGCTTGCGTCATAGCGCCGTCTCAATTAACGGACGTCAGTTCTGACTTGCAGTCACAATGCTGACACATGTTCCTCCGACCCCAGTCCTCCCACACTTTCCGTTATACTTTAAAGCAGATGTTTAATAAGGTATTTTTTTAATGCCTCCCCCCCTTTTATATATCCAACTTGAATGACTCCTGATTAAATATATTCAGGGGCGATTTCAGAGACATTTAAATTATAGTTCATTCTTTGGAAAAGAGAGAGATAATTTCCCTTTCCGAAAGAGGCCACACATGAAATGGTAATCATTTTCTTTGCAAAATATGGTGATTTTAAGAAGACATATATAGTATTACACATAATAAATTCAAATATACCTATTAGCCTAATCCTAAGCTAAGTGAAGGTTTATAATATTAGGACATACTACAGTTTCTTACTTTATATCCTCATAGCGTACTAAATGGTATTTAAAGCATTTGAATTTCCTACCTGGGCCCAGCTTCCTTCCTCAGATTCTTTCTGTGTTAGCAGCAGAAAATGATTAATAAAGCAGATAAATATAAATTAATCTCAAATGAAGATAGTAAAATTTATCTAGCAGAAGCAAACTTGTTATTGAAAATGTTAATTATGACATAAATAGATAAATACATGGATCCTTATTCAAATCCACAGCAATCAGGTTAGCAGTTCAAGGGCAACTACAAGGACAACTACATGGTTTCTAGTTAATTCCAGTTAAATATACACACATATGACATATGGGGTTTTCATGATATATTTGATCTGGTCATTCCAAAACTTTTCATTCTTAAAAGTGTGTAGCTTTCCAAATGTAATGAGCTATAATAAAAATTTCTGATTATATGTATACAAATATACAATACACATATATGCATATATACATACACATATACACACATACATTTAAAATAAAGAAATCTTATATAAAGTAAATTCATGTGCAAAAAGTAACTTTTTCCCTCTAACAAAGCTTTGTGGTAATCCAGTAGATTTCAGCAACAGTCAACAACAAACAAAATTAAACAACAATAAAACCAAACACAACAAATTGAACTAGAAATGTAATTAGGAAACATTGGCATTTTTACCCTTCATAAAGTAGATAGTTGATTTTTTGAATATGGATAAAACCAAAAGGACATTAAATTAAAAGAAGCTGCTAAGAATAAAATATATGACATACTTAACTTTGTTACTTTAAATGAAAAATGACTACATATAACATTATAGTGTTAAAAGCTGACAATTAATCAAAGTCACAAAAAAAACTTTTCAAGTCTGTATTTGAAAATCAAATGAACAGAACATTTTGGGGAGGGGTTGGTTTAAGCTCTGTATTGGTAAAGTACAAGAAACTAAATTATTCCATTAAAAATGAGTATTCAGGGGCACCTGGGTGGCTCAGTCAGGTAAGCATCCAACTCTTGATTTTGGCTCACGGTTTGTGAGATTAAGCCCTGTGTCTGGCTCTGTGCTGACAGTGCAGAGCCTGCTTGGGGTTTTCTCTTTCCCCGTCTCTCTGTGGCTCCCTCACTCACACTCTTTTAATTGGGTAGGGTAACATGTACTACCTGTGAATATGCCCAATACTAAGTGATATCTGTTACTAAAAAATTCCCAATGTCCCAAAATGGATAAAAAAGTGTTTTTAAATTCTTGGGGTGCCTGGGTGGCTCAGCTGGTTGAGTGACCGACTTCGGCTCAGGTCATGATCTCACGGTCGGTGAGTTCGAGCCCCGCCGTCGTCGGGCTCTGTACTGACAGACTGACAGGCTCAGAGCCTGGAGCCTGCTTTAGATTCCTTGTCTCCTTCTTTCTCTGCCCCTCCCCCACTCACACTCTGTCTCTCTCTCAAAAATAAACATTAAAGTTCTTTTTTTTTTTTAATATCCAAGTGCAGTAAAATAAAACCTTCATGAAAATGTTGGTTTTCATGCATATCACTATGTCAACATACCCATTACTTTGATCTGTCACAAACAAGATCGTTTTTCACCCAAACAGCAGCAAAATAACATTTCTTCATGTTCAACAAAGGCGTAAGACTAACCGTTTTCGCTGGAGCGGCAAGATTTTCCATTTCTTCATGGGTCACCCAAACGTTGCCTGAAGGCTAGTGAGGCGGTTCAGGGGAAGCGGCGGGGTCCACAGGAGGGAAGCAGTGGTAAAGAAGAAAGGCAGCAGGACTGTAAGTTAACAGCAACACGACATGCTCTTGCCTCTATGGCATGCACAGGAGAGACAGCATTGCTGGTTTGCTCAGAGCTCCCTTTTTCTTCTACTTAAAAAAGATTAGATAGAAAGAGGCATGCTGTGAAGCTCATGTGGGATAGATTTAAGATGATACTCTTGCAATTATTAATCGGGAAAAAGGCTAAATCACAATTTGCATTGCAAAGGTATGTAGCTATTGGATCCATTTTTTTTTTTTTTTCAATCATGAAGAACTGATTTCATTTGATCTGTGGAGGAACGTATTTGTTTTTTCTTCAGAAAACAAAGGCACAGGTACTTTGCTGTGTGATTACCAATATTTCATTCACAAAGGTTTGATTCTTCAATGTCCTTGAAAAAAGAAAATTTGTTGTCAATAGAAAGCTGAAAGCACTATCATCACGTGTCTGGAAAGTAATATCAGCTTTTCCCAAATGATTTCTTCCTTTTACAATTCAGTAGGTATGTTGTGTTCTTATATTCTTATAGAAAAAAAAGAAGTGAAATGCTATTTTTAATTTAATAAAGGGTATTTTTTCAACCTTGCTAAATATTGTTAGAAATTAAAAAAGCTAGGCTTCCTAATTTCTCAGCAGTGTGCTATACGATTACAGAGAAGAACATGATATATATATATATATATGTATATATGTATATATATATATATATATACATATATATATATAAAATTCCCTCCAGCAGGCACTATTCTTTTATAAAGTCTCATTTGCTTTCTAAATAAGATAACCCATGATACTTGTTCTAGACACTGAATGATGTACAATTTCTAAACTAAAGTCCAGTCAGTAACATACAGATCAGACATTTTGTTGATGATAATGGCCCCTGGGAACCACTTCCTATTAAATTCCACTATTTCACTGGGAAATCCTTATGAACATAGCAAGCTTCTACAAATATGTCCATCCTATAGTTACAATGGAATTAATATTCTATGCATTGCTTACTACTTGTTTTGGAAGGGGTCTAGAATCTGAAGTAGCTAAGTTGATGCACCAACATGAGCCTCCACCATAAATCACTCTGGCCTCTTCTACCAACACATATAGCATACATGTTAATTTTCCTTCTCTTATAAATTATGTAATTCAGTATAATTTGAAAAATAATTACATATAAACTAAATTGATGAGTATAAATCAATAAAAGAGAAATTTCATTAGAGAATTATATATATGAGTAATGAGTAATATAGAATGAGCATTTATATATATATAGTTGAGTAACAAAGGGGAGTTAAGTAGTAAAAATCCCAGAGGATAGTCATCATATGTGCAAAATTTGTATGGTAAAAAAAATTCTCACTTTCCTACCGTTTTGGAATTTAGAGTATATCTGAATTTTTCCCCTATAAGATAAAACTATGCACACCTATAAACTGTATTTAGAATACAGAGGTCATCCATGTTACTAAGAGCCCCTCCCCTCTACTCCTAGCTTTTGGGAATGGTGCTCATTATAAACAAAGAGGCACATGACTGTATGAATCATTAAATCACTTGGAATAAATAGCTTTTATTAACTTTGTGTGTGAGGAGTGTACTATACTAAAAACTCATGTGTCATGCTCATGTGGCACATGCCCTTTATACCCAGTGACCACAGTGCTTTGCCTGAGTGGCTGTGCTGTTTGTTCAAAATGAGCTATTTTAAATGAATTTCCTCTCAGGTACTCACCACCTGAGCCACCTTAAGCCAGTCTCCTTTTACAATGATTTCTGTAGCTTCTATCTTAACTGTGAATCCAAATAATTAAGAGCTTCCTTCTTCTACAAGAAACTTGACCAGTATTATCTCATACTGGAATTCATACCTGTATAATCTCTTTCACGGTTTATCTTAAAGTGTATATTTACCAGTTTATCATCATATTGTGGAATAGGCAAGATGCTGGAAGTCATTGGTTTTATCTTTAGCTTTACAT
Source organism: Panthera pardus (assembly GCF_024362965.1). NCBI lineage: Eukaryota > Metazoa > Chordata > Mammalia > Carnivora > Felidae > Panthera > Panthera pardus. The sequence goes on along the minus strand of NW_026526991.1, from coordinate 37,562,243 downwards.
GCAAAGTAAGTATATATGCAGGGCAATCTTCTAAAGTATGGTTGGCAACCTTTCCTAAGTTGTATGTTAGTCGTTATCCTTTGATCTTCAAGTTTTACTTGTGAGGCGCACTGCCTGCTCCAGAATCTGGTGAAGGAACTCACAAAATAGCTTCTGCACAACCCAAACATTTAGACATTAGTGTAGGTTTCAACAAGTCGATTTTACAAGCAAGCCCATGCACAGAGGGCCAAGTATTCAGATTCCTTTCTCTTCAGCACCAGTTAAAGGTATGAAGCTTTCACCTGGGTGAGTCATAAAGTGGTGCTTCGGAGCAGAAGCATTTCAGTGAAGAGTGCCTCTTAGATAAGAGCTGGAGTGGGAGACTTTGAGCAGCCAAAGGACAGAGGATACTGTGTCGGGGGCCAAAGATAAAGAGTGAGAAAAAATAGCTTGGAAAAGCAGAAAGGACACGGATCATGCAATTTGGGTGTGGTCTCTGCGAACCGTTGAGAATTACTCATTCCTTGGCAGTCCATGCTGTAGCCCCTAATATCTTAGCTGGAGAATGCAAATCTGTAGTCATTTGTGCGTGCGTGTGTGTGTGTGTGTGTGGTTCATAGTCTGCATCTAAAAGGTGATTTCTAAAATTTCAACTATCTGAAAATTTACTAAATTATAATCAAGAGGCTTGAGGTCTACTATGCCACTTTTTAATAACTACCCTAGGACTTTCCCTAACCTCTCTAAATTTTAGATTCAACATCTGGTAAGTGGGCTAAAAATATACTTCATCCTAGAAAAAAAATATTGAAAAGTTTAAGCTATGATATTGCAAATTCTGATACAGGCCTGAGACTAGGATGAGGCGGATGGGATGCCAAGGGAACTCCATTCAAGGATGCTCTCACTTTCCTGGCAGTGCAAATGCAAGGTCAATACCCGACAGTGCGTGCCTCCCTCAGTTTTGTGTTTGACATGCCTCGATTGCCTCACCTTTGTCCAACTAGAGTAGAATATGGATATAGTATTATCAAATGAGAATTGGGAGGAAAATTCCTAAAGGATGTTCAGTATTAAAGCACTTACCTAATTAAATCATTCAGGAGAGATTTACGACATGAAAATAAATATTAAAATGAGTTTAAAGGATAAATCATGAAAATTAATTGTGGGAAAATAATTAATTCTCTTGCCGTCAGAAATATAAAATAAGTAAAGCAGTCAGACCTCAGAATGATCCTAAACCTTACCTGCCTGGTAGTAACTTCTGTTACTTCCTAGGTCATTTTGCAGTATTTTTCTACTTTATAATTGAGTTACAAAGTAAATAAGCTTGAAATTTACTTTTTACAACCAAAATGGCCTAGATTCACATGTCTCCCTTATCTGAATTTATGTTTCTCAGTATGAGAAGATAAATACTTCTCATTATAATAAGACTAGTATTGGTACAATGATCCCTCACTTTATTATGAGGTTACTAATAAAGAAAGGAGGAACCAAAGCAGGCTGGAAGAATTCTGTAAAAGAGAAGAAAACAGAGTGCAGGAAGGAGTGTGTACTTATTATTAGAAGCATAAACTCGGGTAAACCACACAGCAGTGTGACCTTAGACAAGTCACTTAACCTCTCTGTATATCAGTTCTTCCCATCTATAAAACAGATGTGATAAAAGTACTTATCTCATAGGGTTGGGCTTATATGAGTTATTACATGTAAACAGCATGTGACACTTAGACATCCAATGATGTTGGATATTACCACAATTTCTTTAGAAATTTACTACAGTTTCATTAGGAATTTTGTTAAGCAATCTCCACTCAAGTAAGTCTTTCATTTAATAAATGCTGTTTCTCCTGTACATTATACCGACTGATTCCTATTTTATGCCTTACATTCCTACTCAAATTTGCTGAATTCTATGTTCCCAAACCTATTTATTTCTACTGCACTATTTTTTAATTAGGCAATTGAAATATATACTACATAAAACAAAAATGAATTTGGCTCATGTATGAACACTAAGTTGAATTATTTGGAAAGACCAGTATAGGCAAACCTTAACACATTGCTATCAATGAGATACAACTTAATCAGTCTGGGGGAAAAAACTGTAAATGTTCAGGAGAATCTTGCACTCCAACAGAGCTTTGTAAGTATCTTAAAGTTATCACATTAAAAAGACACTCAAACTAGAAAAATTGAAGATGTTTTATAGATGAAGTTATAAAAGAAAGATAATGCCGAACTCCAGGCACTGGAATTGTACTCAAAGAAAAGTCCTAAGTGTTTCATCTAAATTTGCAAGTGCCTGAATATTTACATATTTTTATCAAAGATAAAATATTTAAAGCATGTACTTATTCTTTATGACATTCCCCTATAACCAAATATTTCATTGGACTGATATCTCCATCCCTATTCTATGAGGTAAGAGACCTTCCATTGTAACAGCAGCTCAGAAGAAGAAACAGAAAGCTGGAAGATTAGGGTTGGCCCAAGAAAATAATACATGTGAACATTAGATTTTCCTTTTGGTGGTTCAGCCCATTTCATGTAGACAAGAAAGGAGGCAGAATTAGAATTTCTTTTTGGGTAGAAAATTAAAAAAAAAAAAAAACCAAGTGAAGTAATTTGTCTTTTTCTCTTGAGAATTTGAGGAAATAAGCAAGATACACCTGACTGAGGAACTCAAACCCAAACCTAAACACACAGAAACACCTGTATGACCTGAACTAGTCACAGTGTTCTGGGAGACATAATACCATTTCCTTAAAAAAAAAAAAAAAAAAGACAACCTGCTTTTTTATGTTTTTAAAATGTGAATCCTAATATATAATTTTATGTGATGACTTTAGTCTTCACTTTATATGGTGTATTCATTAATAACAATTTATAATCACCTGTTTTGCAAAGCAAATAGTATTCAAAATATATTAGAAAATGAATAAATACTTCCATGTAGGTGGAGTAAAAGGAAGAAAACCTACTCAGTAGATCATTTTTAAGACAAATAGATACAACTTATCTTTTATGTAATTTGTATTAATATTTGGTAAAGGGCATATATATCTTCTCTGAATAAAGAATTTTACACATTAATAAAAAGAGGTATAGTCCTAGAATTCTTTAGAAAAATTGAAGAGATTACTAACAGGTAATTCATTTAAATACCAAATCAATAAGCATATGAAAAAATTTTAACTGTAGTAGCATTTTTAAAAATATAAATTTAAGCAGCATGATAATGCTGATGAAAGGATGAAGAAAAGGCTACCCAATATAATTTAACAATTAAGATTGAAAAGTAATAAGAATATAAAAACCCTATATACAAATATTGCTATGTAAGTAATCAGTTTATGCAACAATATAACTTCATGTGTATCCACTACGGTATTGTGAATAACAATGAAAATTGTCAAATAGGCAAGATGTCCAACATTAGGGATTTGGTTAAATACATTATGGTATTTCCATGAAGCAGTTATTCAGCAATTAAACATGATATTACAATTGCATATTTAATAAAGTGAGGAAAATGCTCATGCTATATTATGAAGTTTTAAAAAGAAAAATATAAAATATGATATGAAATAATTCATTTTTATAAACAGATGAAGAAAATAGACTGAACTGAAAGTTAATCTGTCCAAAAGTGAATATTGAAAAAAAATAATTTTTAATAATTAATACTATATTACCTGTCTTTGAAATGTTAAATCCTCTTTGAAGCCTTATTAGGCCAGAAATGGTTTCCCCTTCTTTGGAATTCCACAACTCTTTGCTTCTACCTAACACTGAGGAATTAAACTATATCATCTCCTACTTAATCTAGTGGTGAACAAGGCTCACCTTCTTTACCATAGTTATCCTTTCTGAAGTCAGGATATTTTATATCCTCTGTAATAGTTGGTAGAGTGACTTACTTATACAATCACCACTTTTAGGATGAATTTTACTGACCACTCTCTACAATTTGCCAGGCACTGAATTAAGACTTGGGGACTATGGAAAACTGATAATATCTTTGGTTGGCTTAGAACAGGATAAATTAACAAGAGAAAATTATAAAATGGCTTTTGTAAGCATACAGAGTAGTAATTCGGGACGGGAAGCAAACCAGATTTTGGCGCCTGGTGAAAGATTTCTCAAGAAAAAACATTCAAGATTCATTCAATGAAGGATGAGTTGGGGAAGGACAGTGATCCTGGAGTGGGGAAAATGTTTCAGTCACAGCACAGAGCAACTACAAAAGCTCATAATTACCCAAGAGCATAAAAGTTTAGCAAAGTGAAATTAGTTCTGTGTCGTTGGGGTCCTGACCTGAGGAGGTGAAGTTGAGGCTAGATCGTGAAGAGTCTCATAAATTCTCTTCACATTTGACTGTCCTTTAAACAACTGAATATGCTTTTACTTTTAATAGTCTGTGATTTAAATTTCTTAAGTTCACTTAGACATTTTTAGAAAAACAGTGCTCAATTATTCTATTTTCCAGTAAGAAATAAATGGATTAGGATGCTAAATAAAAATATAAAGCATATGCTACTTTTCATCTTGAAATTGGGACTTCAAATGTTCTTAATGTTGCATTTTTAGCAATTATGCATGCATTTGCTCTTAGGAAAAGAGTGCTGATATAAGCCAGTTGTGATGCTTCTCTGTCAGTTGGAAATCATGCAGGAAACTCTATCAGATCTGAATTCAGCTTACAATACCTATTTTAATGGCCTACTCAGCTTTTATTTTAAACATATCCTGTGTTATTTTTTAGCTTGAGTAGTATTTTAGCTATAGTATACAACATTATTTACATTTAATGTTATACATAAGAGTTCGTTAAATTATAGATTTTTTTCTACATCTTATTTAGAAAGAAGTTAAAAGGGAATTATACAAGAAAGATAAAACCTTTTTAAAGTTGACCTGGTATTTCTGGCATTAGAATCTGGAATACTGGGAAGGAATGTAAAGATAGATACAATAAACATGAAGCTAGTTCTTCAAAGCTGTTTAAGACCACACGGAAAAAGTAAACTCAAGTTAGTTTTGTTCCTGAAAGTTGCAGTAAAGTAATACCACTTTTCTATCTCTTACCTGCTACTCAAATTTCCCTCATTCTTCCATATTTTATTGTTCTGCATTAAGAATAATAAATTTCCCAATTTCTCTGAGATCAGAGAAATTCAGTTAACGTCAGAAATCATATCCTTTACCAGCAAAAGACATAATTCAGAAATGGACTAAAGAAAGAATGAATATTATGTGAGTTGTTCTTACTATATGGATCTGTCATTTGGCATGCATTTTTTAGACATTTTGTTCTTTCCTAACATTAGGATAGGAACAAAATTACAGAAGAATAGGGATTTATAAATGAGAAACAAATAGAATTTGAAGGAAGGTATTCCACTTGGTACCTATAAAATATCAAATATGTGCATACTTTCATAATTGTGGAAACTGCTTAAGCTAAGCACTGTATCTTCCAAAAGCACTAACGCCAACAACTCATCTCCTGAGATACTGGATGTTGCCTTTTTTTAAAAAGGGGAACATCCTAAAAAAGAGTAAAATTGGGGTCTTCTTGGCTGGGAGAAAAACCTAGACTTCCGTTAGAGACTAGCTCAAAAGCCTATCTTGGTTTCAGCCTTCAAGTCTGATAGGAATCACAGCTCCTCACTTGAAAACCTATTAAAAGTAGCAGCAAGGTTAATGAAGAGCAAGTGAAATCTCTTCAGAATAATTCATGCTGACATTGAAATGTGTGCTGCCACAGTCTCGCTCTGTGGACTTAGAGAGGCTGCTACTTGCCCAGCACTGGGAGAGGGAAGGAGCTCAGCTTGACTCACAGTTCGGGATGTCGGAGGAGCTGAAGGACTCGTTAGGGAAACCATCTCCTGGATTGCTAATCGCAGCTTTAAGCGATGCAGGGGATTGCTGATTCCAATTTCTCTCTGGATCTCAGTGTCTGATAAAGCAGACATGATGGCACCACTTTTCACGTTGGCTCGGCAGGCTGCTACATACCAAGCAGGCATTCCCAACCAGAGCTGTTGGATAGGGAACAAATACATACACAGGTTATACCAATAGTTACACAGTTTAGTGTCTTATGTGCCAGGCATTTTCCTAAGTACCTTACATGTGTGAACTGTTTTGTTGCCCACACCCCAAAAGATAGATGCTATTATTATTTCCCCCAGATGACACAGAGCCACAGAGGCATTAAGCAATTTCTTTAAAAATATCAGCTAGGCAGTGATGGAAAGGAAGATTTGAAATCGAGTCTCCAGGGTGTCCAATTTAACAACTAATTTATATTATTAGGCTAAACATAATAGGTGCACATCACCAAATCCAGCCCTGCACCCCCCCCCCCCCCCACCCCGCCGTGGGTTTAAGGGCAAGAACAGCCACAAGCCGCATTTGGTGAAGACTCAATCGACGTTTGTTTAATGCGTGGTTTCAATTTATAATTTTCCTTCGGAATTCTGAGTGCAAAGAAATCCAGCTGCCCTGGAAAGAGACTGAAGCCTGTATTGCATGTAGCTAGACCCCTTTCTCATGTGATAGTTGTGTGAACTTAATTTGATGTCCTACACGAACAAAGTTTTGGAGAACAAAATGATATGCTAAAGGAAGAGGCTAAAGCTATAAACATCTGGAAAACTTTAGGCAAAGAGAGTAACTAAATGAATAATGCATTAGAAATTAGGGATTCCAATTTTTCAACTTTGTTGAGATGCTCTTGAAAGACAATCGAATCAGTAGTGCAAGGAGCACAGCACAGTGTCTGCACACACCTTAAGCACTGGGTGAATGCCAACTCACATGGATTGTGTTGCAGCATTTGAATTACACACACTTAAAAATGGAATATTCTCTCCATTCTCCCTCCCCACCATCACTAGATAGGAGTAAGAAGCAAGGCACATGCGAGTAAGCAGTTTAAATCTTGGTCTTTAAGTGTCCAAAATATTGATTTTTTTTGGACTATTTGTTGACATGAATAGACTGAGCAAAAGGGAGAGAACATGAGTAAGAAGAGTGACAGTAAGAGAAAGAAGAAAAGGTATAAACCAGCAAAAGTCAATGCCAAGAGCTCTGGACTAGAAGGCTGGGCTCTAATTCCTTCAGTGTCACTGGTGAGTCCTGTAACTTCTCTAAGCCTCAGTTTTACTTTCCTCATTTGTAAAACAAAGAAATTCAGCTTTATTATTTCCAGGGCATTTTGGTAGGCAGCTTCTAAGAGGATCTTTGGGATTTCCTCTTCCTGATATTGCTTTTTCTTTTTAAGATTTTTAAAAAAATGTTTATTTTTATTTTGAGAGAGAGAGAGAGAGAGAGGGAGAGAGAGAGAGAGAATGAGAGCACACCAGTGGGGGGGAGAGACAGAGAGAGAGGTAGAGAGAGAATCCCAAGCAGGCTCTGCACTGTCAGCGCAGAGCCCCACACGGGACTCGATCCCATGAACCGTGAGATCATGACCTGAGCCGAAATCAAGAGTCGGACGCTTAACCAACTAAGCCACCCGGGGGCCCCTCCTGACATTTCTGCCTTTGTGTAATTCTTTGCTCTTCAGTTTGGGCTGAAATCAGTGACTTATATCTAATGAATTATGAAAATGACAGGATGCCACTTTCCAGATTAGGTTACAAAGGGACTCTAGCTTCACTCCTGCTAGTTCTCTCTACTTCCCTCCTCTCAGAGCTCTAGCTTGGGGAATCCAGCTGCCATGTTGTGCACAGCCCTGTGAAGATGCCCACACGGCAAGGAACAGATGTTTCTAGCCAACCACTGGCAAGGAACCCAGTCATGACTGTGAAAACAGGAGTCATCTTGGAAGTGGATTCTCCCCACGTTGAGCCTTGAGATACCTGCCACCCTGGCTGACACCTTGGATGCAGCCTTGTGAAAGACTTTGATCAAAGCCCCAAGCTAAGTCAGACTCCTGACCCACAGAAGCTATGAGGAAAATAAATGCTGAGTTTTGGTGTAATTTGTTACATGGTAATAGGGGACTAACCTAGACATCCTTCTATTTAAAAAATTCTGTCATATTAGAAGGCTACTTGTTTTTATAGGGGAGACAAACAAACAAACCAAAAGCCAACTTTGAGTCATTGTGGCCTGGGCTGTGACTGAGGTAAAAGACAGGAGAGAGGGGAATCTAAGTAGGGCACATGACTGAATAGTTCATACTGTCTTCCAGCAGGTGAGACACAAGGAATTGGCCTTACCTTGATAGGTACCATTAAGTACCATTAGGTACCACTGATGGAAGATGGGACTTAATGTCTTAGTTCATCAACTCAACTTGTTCAAAAATAATTAAAGATCTAAACATACCTTCGCTGGACCCTAACGATTTTTCACTCCCTCTTTTTAAAGATATTTTTATTCCCATACTGAGTAATATTATCCAAATGCTTGCCAATACATTGTTATCAGTACCAACTCTAATTAGACTTTTAAAAAGGTTTTGGTGTGATAAATGGTGTGTGAAGCATCAGACTTCCTTCTGCTCATCATTCTGAGCAGGCTGTGCACATGAGGAGGTGCTAAAGGAGGTGAGAGTTAAGAGCTCTCATTCACTGGATCACCCCACTCATTCATCTTGTTTATTCCATTTTACAATTTGAGTCACTTTAGGAAGCACATTATGAGCAATTTCTGTGTGCTCAGGATAGGTTTAATTAGCACAAAACTTCACTGCTTGTCATTTCCTAGCCCCTTAATGTCAGTAAATCTTTTTTTTTTCTTTTTTTAATCTAAGGGTTTGTTCATCATTTGCCAAAATAGGAGCTAACTCTCTGTCACTGCAGCTCATTTCACTGGAGTGACACTGAACAAAGAGCTGCTATTAATTTCGAGGTGTGTTTTCTTAAGCATTTTGACTCATAATTGATTTTTAAAGTATAGTAATTTTAAAGGCACGTTTGGAAGAAGCAGCTCTGATCATTAATATGCTAAAAATTCCCTGACTGCTGCGAGAGAATAAAATAAAGCAAGACATAGGCCTCTTTTACTCAGTCCAAGAAAAAAAAAGGCAAAGCATATTATTACATCTATCTATTAAAGGCTGTTTTTTAAACTAAAAAAGGGTTTTAACTTTTCATCATTGATTATTTGTTAGCCCTGGATATGATATGAAAGTGAGTGATTTTACAATCCCCAACCAGTTAAAACAATGGGTTCGAACTGCCTCTGCCAGGCAAGGAAAGCATATTTTCTTCTTTGCCCCGACATTGGCATATCCTGGTAGCTGCCGGCAGCCCACATTAGAGGACTGAATGGAACAGGCAAGTGAACACTACTACTAAGTGGTATGAACTGGTCCTTTGTGGTCAAATGCGTTTCTTCCACTGTTGCAGTCTGCTTCTACTGGCCTCCACTGTGCTCAGGTACTGTTTTTATTTTTCCTGGCCCCCGTGTTACATAGAAAAATGCTGAATTACATTCAATTTAGACCCAGAAGAGAACAAGGGGATAGTATTCTCTTGCTTAATTCCAAGTGTCTAAACCTAGCTGGCCTCTGGGCGTTAGAGAATTAGGTTCAGGAATCATTTTACAGGCAAAGAAACGGCTCTCTGCGCAAATAGGTGACAGTGATATCACGGATAACATGTTGAATATAGAGATGGTTCTTGTTTGTAACCTGCTGATGAGAAAGAACTCTAGACTGACAGACGAGGGCAGATGTTTTCTTGCAACATGAGAAATGTGGCTCAATACCTGCCTTCCCTTCTTCTAAAGATGAAGACAGTGAAATTTAGAGAAACTTCCTTTTATCCTACTGGGTGCTTCCTTCGGCCACAATCACAAGAATGCATCACAACAATGCTCACAGCCCCCTGGATAAAGCAAATATTCCCTCTATAAGCTACTCCAGGCTAGTGGAAAGCTGTGACTTCAGGAACCCATCTTCACCTGTTTCTAGAAAAACTATCAAATTGAAGTCATTAATTTAAGAGCTTTCTGGTTTAATTCTCTTACCTCCAGCCATGCAACGACAGTGGGCCCATCCCACTGAGCAAAAGGTAATCCCTTCCTCCGAGCTTCTTCTAGAAGTTCATGCCTGAAGTACACAGCAAAGATCATTAGTCAGGTAACATGGAAAAAGATGGTAGTGATTAATTTAAATGCCAATATTTTAAAAAAACCAATAATCCTTCACAAGCTTTTTCTGAGTTAATATAGAATAACAGAATTCTTTCTTCCTCTTAGAAATACATGGAAATCAGCCATTGATTTTATGAGTAAAACATTGACATCTAAAAATAATTTCTCCCAACATTTATTCACAAAATTGAAACATTAAATGTTAATGGACTAAGAAGCTGAATTATATTATCAGCAAATATCTTAGCTCTTTAACAAGAAAATGGTGCACATGTGCATTTTCAAGCATACATTATGGAATCTAAATGAGGCTTCTTTCAACCTACTTACTTTCCCTTACTATTTCAATGATAGAGAAAATGTCTGAATATAGAGGCAGTGGATAAATTTGGTTATTTTATCCCCATTTAAGAGATGTGCCTCATTTTAGTATGCTCTCCAGGTCACGGTAGCTACATTAGGAGTTTTTTTTTTTTTTTTTTTTTTTTTTTTTTTTAATCTAGACTATGAAATTGCCTCTCATTTAAAGAAAACTCAGAGAGAAATTAACTTCTATTACTAGAAAGCAATGTAAGGTGTGAAATTCAATAGTACATTCATTTTCATTTATAATCACTCCTGTTTTTAATGAAAGTGAAACATTTCAATGAAAACAAATGGTTGTTTCTGGTAGCAAAATGTAAAAAGCCTTGAAAAATGCATTATTATTCATTGTCCCTACAACTGAGCCTTATAACTGACATCCATTTACAAAGCCAATTTGAGTCATTTATTGTTAAAATATCAAATATGTGTTTTTACTGAAACTCAAATTGATATATACCTGACCAGGGCTATATTGGAAAATATATTCTGTTTCTTAGTATACTTTGATCTTACACACAAATGATAAAAATGTAGTGTATATTCACTCTTTTGAATGTGTGTCTTTCATGCTAGGGAATCTATCAATAATATCATATATGAACTCCAAAATGAAACATTTGATTATATCCTACTATCAATCAATCAACTGATTTTTATAATTTGTTAAGATACAGTTGACCTTTGAACAACATGGCAGCTAGGAGCGCCAACTCCCTGCATAGTCAAAAACCTGCATTTAGCTCTTGACTCCCCCCAAACTTTACTAATAGCCTTGACTGGAAGCCTTACTGACAACATAAACAGTCAATTAACACATATTTTGTATGTTATACATGTTTCATACTGTATTTTTACAATAAATATAGAGAAAAACTATTACTAAGAAAATAATAAAGAAGAGAAAATACATTGCAATGCTTTAGTGTATTTATCGAAGAAAATGTGCCGGTAAGTAGGCCCCAGCAGTTCAAGCCTATGGTGTTCAATGATCAACTGTACATAACCAAAAATGCTTTTCAGCGAGAACTTTCCATATTTGCAGTGGATGCTACCAACAAAAGTTCAGTGTGACAAAGAAACAAAGAGGCAAAACAAAAACTGAAGTTATAGCTGCTGAAGAGACACATAAATCAACTGCTGTTTTATCTGAATAGCAAGGAAAGCATAGGTGAATTCTGCAAGTAACTTTTTCAGCACCGAGGACAGGGAAAAGTGATCTCAGCACCCCTGAATACGAAGTGAAAATTAGAGGGGCTTCCTCACCTGGCTTCCCATTCCCTTGCACTTCCCAATGACATTCCTTCAATGAAAACCTGACTTGAATAGGCTACTCTCACTGTTACTGGTATTGACAGAAATGGGTTGAAGGGTCAAACAACCAACCATCAGGTACTCATTGAGCATCTGTTGTGACCTTAGATCTGTGCTCAACGTGGAAGACATGGGCTCAGTTTTTCACAAGGTCCCTAGTTAGATAGAAAAAGCAAACACACGAACTGTCCAAAAACACAATACAATACACAAATAGATGCTAAAACTCAGTGAGGCACATTCTGGGCGTGAGGATTTTGAAAATGGGTTAACAGCAATGGAAACGATTGGTGAAGGCATTTGGTAACTGAGCTGGCTTTGAAGGGCGTGTGGGAAGGCGTTCTAAGCAGGATATGCAGTAAGGTTGAGCCTGGACTATGTGCAAGACAATTGAGATTAGGCCTCCACAGAGCTGAGGATTATTATTAAGAGTTGTAATGTTATACCCAATAGGGAAGAAACACTTCCAGTTATGTAACAGCTGAGTGGCATTAAAGGAGAAGAAACAAATATACATTTACAGCTGGGGTTTTTTTTGGCCACATTTAGTAAAAAGGCAAGTAAATATGCACTCAACACCTAGGAAGTACATAACATTTAACAAGTGAATTATATGAGCTGTACAAAAGACATTTTTAAAAGTTAGAACATTTTAATTGTGAGACTTCTCACTAGTTCTCTAAAAATATTCTACCACACAAGCGAGAGTGAACTTGTTAAAACTGAAGTCAGATAATGTAACTTCTCTGCTCATAACCTTCAATCACTCCTTGTCTCACTCAGAATAAAAGCCAAAGCAGCAGTTAGGATCCGCCTCTACCCTCTCTGATTCAGTTGCTACCTCACACAGCAACACTGGCCTCCTCACTGATCCTGGAAATAGCTCAGGCTTCTTTCTGCCTCAAGACCTTTGTACTCGCTATTGTCTCTGTATGGAATGCATATGCCTCCATCTCCACATGGCTCACTCCCTCTCCTACTTTTAATCTTTACTCAAATGTCACCTTCTCTGAATGCCTTCTTCCCTCCCTCCTTCAACCCTCACTAGACATTCTTTATCCCTGTTCCTTGATTTATTTTTCTCCACAGTACTTATCTTCTAACGCAGAGTATCATTTACACCTCCGTCTATTATATCCCACTCAAATATAAGCTCAAGGAGGACTGATGTTTTCACATATTCTGTTTAGAGATAATTAGAAGAATCTAGAGCAAAGTCAGGCACTGACAAGGTGCTCAATAAATATCTGTGAATGTTGAACATGTTTGCCAGGGTTCACATTTAGGTACTTCTTTTTTTCAGTAAATTGAGTCTCTCTCTCTATATATATATATATGACCCCATAATTGTATGGGGGCATGCATATATATATATATATATATATATATATATATATATATATGTATATATGCATAGGACTATATATATAGTCCAAATATCCTTTTATATTTTGGCTTACAATGCCATTCAAATGTTTATGTTTCAAAGAGTAAAAAAAAATCCTTCAATTTTGCTTCCTCTTGAGCCAGTTTGTCAGAATTAACACCCATTCCAGCTGATGCCAAGAATCTGATCTGGGCTGGAATCCCTGACAGGAGTCTGGTTAAGAGGCAATCCAATGTGCTCAGATAGTTCTATTCTTCATCTGAATAGAAATTTAACTGCACAGTTGTTTGTGAAATCTTTGCATGATCTTGTTCTTGAAAAAGTTTTGTTTTTGCTTTGTTTAATCACAAACTCTTGTAACATAATAACTTTAGTAAGAGTATGCTAAGATAATAAGAAAAATAATTCTAGTCCAGTGGATGCTATTCTTTGGTCCCCAGCTGGCAGGGCTGAATCCCCAGCCTTTGAACTGACACACTTGAAACTGGGGAGGAACTGCCGGGTTAGGGGTAGATGGCTGGGTTTTGCAGCAGGGCTGCATGTCACATGACTTTGACTCCAGATGTGCTTTCCCTTTATCTGAGGGCAGTATCAACTGTGTAAGAAATGCATTGAAATTCTCAGAGCAATATTACATTTAATTCTTCTCAATTAAAAAAACAACTCTCACCATATTAATAAGAGACATATTTATAAGAGACATATATCTGGGTGTATTCCATGAGAAAGAAGCAATGTTAAAAAAATAAAATAATATGGGCAACTCTATAATAATTGGAAATCACTGAGTTTAACACATGAAGATTTCCTAACAGATTATTAAAGGTAGCATTAATTGTATGGGGGCATGCTTCTTCCCACCAGATATTTTGACAGAGAAACAGTGATCTGAATTGTTTAGGAAATATAAAATAAAAAACTGATATGCCACAAATAGGCATTTTGAATATGCTGGTGTTCTCTGTTCAACCTCTCTATGTGTGAAAAGGTATGTATTTATTCTGTACCTGAGATTCAACCTTTTCAAAGGTCAGAAGACAGTTCTTCCAGAGCAAGGCTAGGATCAACTTTCCCTAGTATAAGTGTGAGTCTGGAAATTGCTGTTTTTCTATCTAGACCTGAAGAAATATTTTTGTTTTTCTTTCTTTTTTTTCTCCAGACGATCTAATATTTAATCATCCTTTCCCAAAGGATCACTTATATATCACTATAGTTATGGATATGCATTTTTGTTTTAAGATTTAGACTAGATTTTAGAGAATACCAGTAGCACTTCCTTTTAGAAATTCTATCTGAGGGGCGCCTGGGTGGCGCAGTCGGTTAAGCGTCCGACTTCAGCCAGGTCACGATCTCGCGGTCCGTGAGTTCGAGCCCCGCATCAGGCTCTGGGCTGATGGCTCGGAGCCTGGAGCCTGCTTCCGATTCTGTGTCTCCCTCTCTCTCTGCCCCTCCCCCGTTCATGCTCTGTCTCTCTCTGTCCCAAAAATAAATAAACGTTGAAAAAAAAAATAAAAAAAAAAAAGAAATTCTATCTGACATAGGGTTGTCATCACCTGTGTGAAAACCCAAAAAAGAAAAGTGCTAATTGTAAAGGAACGTCATTTTGAGTAAGAAAAATTTTTGAATCGTTGACTATTTTCAAGAAACACATTCTCATCTCTAATAAAGAACGCCATTAGACTCTCTTGAAATAGGTGTCAATGAGTTACTGTGACTGGAAAGTGACACCTTAGGAAGGCCCACCAGGCGCATGAGTCATTTGCATACTCAGATATAACTGTGCACAGGGAAGCCTGTGCATGCTATGCCTGGTCTGAGACAGGAACAAGGTTGGGCACCCTAGTAATAACTAGATCCAAGGATTTCTGAATAAAAATCGAGAGTGCCTAAAAACTGTACATGAATCAAAGGCAGTTGCCAGGCTTGTAGTTTCTTACTCCTAATCCACACTAATTTAAGCAAGTTTGACTTTGCTTAAATGACTCAAACCAAATGGAAATGTCTGGCTTCTACTTTTTTTGGTTTTATGTCTCTGCTCAACTATTGCAGTTTTAACCTAATTGGTACAGTATGCTTGCATTTGTAAGCCATGTTTCTATCACACTAAACAATGTCCTCATGTCTCCATGCCTTGTCTCCCCAGTCACTTTGTCTTGATTTTTAAGACATACTAAAATACTTCCCTGAAGCCATCTTTTCTCGCCCCTGAGGCAATATCCACTACATCTTTTTATAAGCCCCCTAGTATACCAAACATTCTTACCTAGAGTACCTTTAACATTTTATTGACTCAGAGATTCAGTTGGTCTTATTCTTTGCTGAACACAAAACCTGGTACACTGTAGATCATAAAAATGAGAGGACTGACTACCTAACAAATTTGGTTCATCCTGGAGTAGGAAAAGTCCCTGTATTCATGCCCTCACAGTAGGGGAACCAACTTATAAATCAAAAAAATTCAATAAAGTGTTAAACTCTGAAAAATAAAATTCATTAATTACTCAAAAAAGTCACAGACCATAGGGCCAGTAAAGTCTCCTTTCTCATATTCTTCCCAACATGAATGGTTCATCACTGTCAGTGAAAATAGACTTTATTCTCAGACCACTTAGCCTCCAATGCTATTTTGGGATTGCCAATTTGTGATATGACTGTCTGAATACTATACAGTACCCTTTCCTCTGTCACTCGGGATGGCCATTTCAGTCACTTTCCATTTAATGCCTGCCAATTTCCCCCTTCATATTTTCTATTTCATCTTCCTTTACTTTCTATTTTTGTCACCACCATACTCCTTTTTTTTCACCCCTTTAATTGGCCCCTATCTCTAGTCCTCTAACCCTCTTAATACACTGGCATAAGAAGAAAATCTGCCATGACAGCAAAACAGGTAAGAGAGCAGCCTCTAAAGTCTGATGGTTTGGGCCTGATTCTTGGTGCCTCCTCTTCTTAGCTGTGCATCCACAGACAAGTCACTTTACCTCTTTGTACCTCAGTTTCCTCAAATAAAGCTGACAATACTAGTCCCTACCTCAGGAGGTTGCAATGCAAGTTAAACGAGAGAAAACATATGGTAATGTGATTACAACAGTGCCTCACACAAAGGAAGCAGCTAATATATGTGAGGTGTTACTTTTGTCATAGTATTGTCCTCTGAAAACCTGCCAACGGCTTCTTAAATGCCTAAAGTATAACCCTCAACCTGCATTACGAATACTAAAATAGGTTTAGTCTTGACTTACCTTTCTAATCATCTTCATTCACTTCTAACCAGAACTGAAAAACTACTTTTGCATATAATTTGTGCATTCTAATTTCTCATTGCAAACACCATTTTCCAGGGCTGGTAAGTTCTTTCCCTTCAACTATCAAAATCTTTCTGTTTGCCTAAATTATGACCCTAGCTTTCATTTTGTGATAATCCCATTCCATAAAGACTCTTTATCCTTCAAAGTCTGGAAACTTCTAGTGTGTCAGTATCACTCATACAGATTGTTGATTAGCACCACATGTGTGCGCCTCATATCCCACCCCCAACTCTAAAGTCCTAGAGATGAGAGCTTGTCCTTCCACTGCATCATGCTTTTCATCATCTGCTCTAGCCAAGAAAATCTTTCGAATGACTGTTATACTGTAATCCACAAAACTCTCAATGTTGACAACCACCTGGGATCTTTGATCATAGGATGAATTGTAAGTATTTTGTTTTTGTTAACATCAAACTATGCATCGCATCTTAAAAAGGAATAAGCATTTTGTTTAGCAGTTACCTATACTGGCTGCTCAGAAAGAGAAAAACATGCACTCTTTAACATTAAATAAGATATTTTGCAAATTGACTACTACCAAAGCTTCTGTTCAAATCCTCATCATTCGCGGATCATGGCAAAGGACTCCCTGAGTCTGTCTCTGGTACCCCTCCACCCATGCTTTTTCAAACTCCCAGTGAGAACTTCCTAAACGCAAATTTTTGTTAAGACTTGCCTACTTAAAAACCTCCCCGTTGTCCTAAAAGTAACGGTCAAATACCTTAGCATGATGAAAAAGACCCTTAGTAATCTGGCCCCAGCTCTCTCCAAACTCTTCTGCTCAATCAGTACTGAAACACTTGCCATTCCCCCAATACCACATTCTACTTGACCCTCTGTGACTTTTATCTCCCTTTTTCTTCTGATTGAAACATCCTTCTTTGCATCATAATCGTGGCAAATTCATACTTGTCCTTCAGGCATAGCTCATGCTTTATCCTTCCTGTTAAGATTCCAAGGCCTCTCCCAGGCAGAATTAATTTTCTCTTCTACACAAATATTATGACTTGTGCATACTCCAGTGATTGCACTTATTATACCTCTCATTTAAAATTTAAAAATATATTTAAATGTAATTTTTTAGATTTTACTACAATTCAATATAGTACGTACTGTAATAGAGATTTTTCTAATGTGACTTCTTGTTTCATTTAAACCACTTTCTATTCTTCTGAGATATGATATCATGGTTTGAAAGAGCAAAGGTTCTGGATGTAGACAAATTAGGGTTTAGATCCCCGATAACAACAGCTAACACGCATTGCCACAAATTCTGTGTGAAACGCTATCCTAAGAGCTTTGTATGGATAATTTCTTTAAGCTTCACAACAATAAGATACATATTGATACTCATTTGCAGATGAGGACACTGAAGAACACAAACCACTTGGAGCATAGAATCAGCAGTGGTAGAGCCAGAATTTGAGCCCCAAGACCTTGGCCACAGAGTTAACTTTCTTAACCCCCATTCTATCCTTTAGCTAATTAATCTCTTGAACTTTTTGTTAACTGAAAAAGGAGGATAAATTGATTGCAATAATTTGATTATATTAAAAGCAACATCCTTGTTAGTATTAAATTAAATGGTATTCTCTCCCTTTTCTTTCTTTTCTTGTGGTTCATTTATATTCAGAAGTGGCATATATTTATTTGACCTCCTGGGTAATATGTATAATCTTTACCCGCTTACTATCACACCCTTTAATTCTTAACATTATCAGATAAAAAAGGAGCTTTGCCTTTTCTTTTCTTCTTCCTCCCTAATATCAGGTTCTGCATCTCTGCCAGAGGAACCAAGATTGGTCTTGATTATCTCATTGGGATGGACAAACTGGATTGCTTGCACTTTGTGTCAGTTCAATTGATTTTGTATAATTGCAATATAAAGGAATTCTCTGATTGAAAAATATATCTTAAGGGCTTATTAATTTACTGTGGCACATGACAAGTAATTAGTTATTGATATAACCAGAAGAAATAAATATGTGGCTTAATAAGAACCAAGAATAAAACATAAGTCAAAATAATTTGACAGTTGAATCTACTTCTTAACAGTATAGTCCAGAGAATAAATCTCTCTCACATAACATAGCAGTAAATTTACTTATACTTCATTTCACACCGTTATTAATTGTTCCATTAAAATTCAGTAGTCAGGAGGGTAAGTAGGATATGATCTCAAATTCCCAACAGACGATGAGCTATAAGTTTATCATTCAGAAATATAGACTTGTTGATCAATGCTATGAAAATCAACATTACATATTTGAGAAACTATTTGAAATTCTGGTCAGCAAGTATGAACAAAATGTGGTGCCACCCACATTTTTTCTAACATGTGCAAGCTGAAAATGTATATCTTAATTAACATAATTTTTCTAAACAGAAATGTCACAAATCCCAATCAGCTGCTTCAGAACATTGATTGCCTAAATATACATATTTAGCTCCATAAAATTAAGAGTTTCGAATTCAACATTAACAAGGTTGACTTGATTTTAAAAAGCATAGCATACTGTGATTTTGTGTGTGTGTGCAAGTGTATGTGTGTTTGTATATCCTATAATGGCACATTTTCCCATGAAGTGCATATAAAATCCATTACACTTCTAAGTAGTATTTTATTTGGATTCCAAGAACACATGCTAGGTTGTTTGGAAATGAAATAGTTTGACGACATTAAAACCAAAGTTTATTCATACTGAAACCTTTTTTCTTCAAGCTGCTCTGAAATGGAGGGCACAGTCTCAGAAACAAAATGTAATTTATTTGTGAATTTGAGTTGGGATTTACATAATTTCTTTCCTCACTTTATTTTGAATTTAATCAGTTTCAAAGCCATTAAAAAGGTATAAACACACACACACACATGCACACACAGAAATGTGATGAAGCAATACAATTACTCATGCTGTTACTGAAAACTAAAGGGATTTGTATTACTTTCCATTAAACAATTTCATTTTTGAAAGATTCTGTGGTCTGTTCTCCCTAGTCACCTCCTGATAGTAAATTGGGGACTTATTGGAGGAACAGTGGTAATTTTCAGGTTATTTGGATACCATTTAGACTAGATTACCTTAGTGCTTCATCTAATTTTCGCCCTCTTTAACTCAGATTTTGAAGTTTATAGTTTTCATCCTTCTTGAGGTTATAGATATTTTCTCATCCTCTTGTGAGGTTCAGGAAGTTGATAGTAGTGTCAGTAAGTACAGAGAACATGTCAGTCACTCAAGGGTACACAAAACAAATGGGAAAGCTGGGGCTTACATTCTCACCTTCTCATTCCTAATTCAGGGAATGATCTTTCCACCTCCAATCTCCTCTCTTCACTAAGTTTGTACTATCTTCTCCTGACACTTTAACCTCCTAAGCTTTCTTTTGGCAATTCTGCCGGGGAAATGATTTTAAAGTCCTAAAATGTTAAATTCCAGGAGCGTGTACAAGACGGCAAGAATCTCAATTTTAGAATGAAGACAATTCCATCAGTTTCTTAAAGTACATAAACGACAATGCATCATGCATTTATTATTTTTCAATATTTAATTCGAAAAGTGGAGGGAAAATGAAGTTTTATTTCTTGGGATTATTTTCCTTATGAAACTTAAAAACCATGAGAAGACAGACCACTGATATTACATGATAACATGAAAACAATGTTTTAAATCTAATATCTAGAATATTCATTATATTTAAAAAGAGCTTACAAATTTGGCTATCATAGTTGAATAGTACCCTAACCACGGCTTGCCTTGCATTTTTAAGAACACTTACTAGGCTTTCCTTAATATCATAAATTATCCTAACTGAAGTAAATTCTGCATTACTAAATAATTATTAGTAGTAACTAGAACTTAAAATTAGAGTAGAAAAATATAACAAATATAAACCATACTAATGAACTAAGCAATACTACAAATATAGTTATATATATATATATATATAAAATTTGGTTTTCAATTGAAAAGCAATACCTTTCCCAAACAGAAGTGTTTTTAAAAGCTCACCATGTTACCAATGTAAAAGTTTAAACCAATGTAAATATTTTATAAACGTTATGCATAATTTGTTTTACTTTGAAGCCCCATTTGTCTTAGGAATAGATAATTAACATGTTTTCATTTTAGTTCAAAGAAAAGGATTTAAAATTTGGTACTGTAATCTGAGATGTTTAGATTTTTAAATCTTTGAAAATTAACCTGTAGTACAGGAAATAATGGGAAGCACATACAAAACCAAAGGAATAAACCAAAACCAAGGATTACTTTGGAATCTAAGTGTAAAAGTCCTACTGGGGAAGATCCAGCATTTATCCTCTTCATTTAAGTGCAGTTCTAATAATTAACAAAGAAGTTTGTCTCTGGAAGAGAATGTGGGTGGAGAGCCACTAACCACCAACGAGCACACGGGCCAACCCAGCCATGCAGCACAGTCCAAAATAACAATGTGGCCTCCAACTATTACTTAAGCCTCACCGAGTGCCACACTAACTCCTAAAGCATGACTTGAGAAGGAAGGAAATGACGTCTGGAATATCTTTTGACGTGTGTCTAATAGAACTGAATAAACAGAAGTGCCTGCAAGGCCAACATAATTAATTTGAGTGTGAACATTTCTCTGAACCAATGATTCCTTTTACAGTGTGGAAATGAATACACTTTGCAGTTTTCATTTTAGGTCAGAGGCAGTGCAGCTTGTGTTAAAACTGAAAAGAGAAATACTAAAGATAAAAGACAAAAAGGATGGTGCTGAAAATAAACATGTTCAGCAGCCATTGTCATTCAACTTACCCAGATGTGCTTTTCATGAGATGGAGAAGGATGGATGGAAAAGAAAAGCACACAAATGTTAATGGATACATTTTAGTCCAAAGAAAGCCATGGAATAAAACAAGAGCATCATTTCAGATGTGCAAAAGCTCAGATATGAGAAAGACATGGTGTCTTTTTTTATTTCACCGTGGCACACATACTCACTGCGTCCAAAAGCATGATCAGGTTGAGGGCAGGTCTAATTGTTGACTAGTAAGTCTGTCTCTTGAAAATGAGCCACTCTGAAACATGCATGACCACATTTTTCCCAGCCTCTAGTATACTCCAGGAAGAAATCAGGCGTTTTATTAAAGAACATTCTTTACCTCAGGCCACTCCTGGGTTGTTTTACAAATAGAAGCAGCATTTACAAAATGGTGCTCAGATTCTCATACAGCCTTACATGTCTACTGTTCGAGCTCAAGAAAAAGTACAAGAGACCCCTGGAGAGGCAGCAACTTAAGAGAGCACTGGTGTGAGCGTCAGAATATCGGGGTTCTAGTTTTTATACATGATTGGTCAAAATTACCAGCAGGTTCTGATTTTCAATCTCCTTACCTTCATATGGGGCAAGAAGAAAATTATACATTCAGGTCCATACTTGTAATATTCTAACAAATCCCATAAGAATAATAATTTTTATAATATGCATTTGCCAGTAATCAGAACATGAGAAGGATAAAAGAATCCCATGACTCTTTTCCCCTTGCTACAATAATTCCTTCTCCTCTGTTTGAACTGGCAAAATAAATGTTGTTTGTGCCAACTGAGTCTCTTTCGACAGAAACATTTATTTGGACAGATGTTTATAAATGTTGCTCTGAGGAAAAAGGAAACTAGTTTGGTTCACCAATATTACCATAAATCATCGCAAAACAGCATTGATTTAAATATAATTTTTGAGGTAGCCCACTTGCTCCCTGGATATAGTAGTGGCACTGGGAAAATATGGAATTTAAATAATTCAACAAAAAGCCATGGTAATATTATTTAAAATTTTCTATACAAGCATAGTAGACTAATTCTTAGAAAAAATAAAACTTTTACTACAACTCATAAAATATATTAAATATAAGAAAATATGAAGCAGAAATCCGTATCTCAGATATTAGGCAACTTAGAGAGTTTCTTTTTTATTGCTCAGTCATTATAAAGAAAAGGTTGGCGTGCAATGAAAACACCCTGTACGTGCCTCATCTAAATGCATTCATTCAGAGAAACCATGTATTATTTTATTAAATAGGCCTTTTGGAGAAATGCGTATTCTTTGACCTTAGCTCCAGAACAGCTGTGGGAAGCTCTTTAAATATTCACATAAACAAAAACATAAATGTCCATACATATTGGCACCACAATGACCTAAGAAATTTAAGGCATTTTTTTTTTTACATCATACATGGAACAGAAAGAAAATTAAAACCAAAAAGAGACAGTTTCTAAATTGTTAAAATGGCTTTCCTGTCAACGTATCTGTGAACTCTTTGATGAGCTCTTAAAAAAGGCAATTTCTGAGCTTTCCAGGAAAATTGCCAAAAGCATTTGGGGCCAGTTATTCCCATGGACAAAATCATCTTTCTCAGCCTACCAGTTATCTAGTAATTGCTCTCCAATAAAACAAGTTGATTAAATATGTGCACAATGGAATATTAATAGTCCCCATGTATTCATTTAGCATTTTCAAAAATAGAAAACTAATATCAATAAAAATACCTTAAATATAAAATGTAAATTATGAAAACAAACAGGAAACACAAATATAAAAAAACATTCAAAAAGTATTACTTAAATTTCTAATATATTTGTTATCAATTGTTGTAAGTTTTCTGATTTTTCAGAGTTTTTATGAACTTTCTTATTCTCCAGAGTCAATTGAAAGCAATACTGAGCAGTTACCTCACTTTAGAATATTAAGGATTTCAGCTCATGATGTAAAAAAAAAAAAAAAAAAAAAAAAAAGTCCTGCAAAGGACAAAAAGCTAGTCATAAATGACTCTGACATATCTCAGAGTGGTAAATACTCTAAATTCATGTCAGAGGGAATATATATTTGCAGAGCTTTTTCATCTGGATAAAGTATTTAATTTTTCTTCTATGTTCTTTCCTACAAGCAGTTATTTACAATAACACATAACCTCATTATTCGTTTTCTCTTCACTCCAGATTGTCAAGGTTATGATAACATCAAGACAGATTCTGTGAAAAATAAATGTTCTTCATGTAAAGATCACTGTGAGTAATAGGCAAATAACAAGTTTTAATTGACACAGAAAAAGAACAGGTTTTAAGTTACCATTTAATGAATATGATCAAATCCAATTATTGGCATGTTTTCCTTGGGAACATCAGCATACATCCAGACACAAGTAGACATTACCAGCGAACATCTGTCTTTTTTCCAAAATGGTGCCTGAAACTGTTCAGACGTCTCATTTTAATCTTCTAGATCTCCTACTACATGAATGGGCCATTTCCTGTTTATAAACTAGTCAACTTTGAATGTTAAAACTTCACATGATACATAATTCACTACATGAGCTTCATATGTGAAATGTGATTGCTTCTCTCTTCTTAAGGTTTAAATTGGTGACTCAGAAAGATTTTAAAATCAATTATTAATACCAGATTGAGGAGTGAATGGGTAGCAACTGATGTGAAAAAGTAGAATAAAGAAAGGATTTCCTTTAATAGGCGAAACCTGAGAATGTTTAAAGAAGAGAGCAGAATTTGAAAGTATAAGAGCAAATGAGAAGTCAGCACAACAGGACTGAGAGACTGGGAAGAGATGAGCACTGAAGCAAGAGAGTATCCTAGTTTCCTGTAATAAAACAAAAGAGGGGCTAGTGTTAATATGCATTTGGCCGCAAATAATTTAGGGCACTCAGATGGTTTCTTCCTTCTCTCCCTCTAAAGCAGAATGTGAGTTCATCTGCAGAGGATGCAGCTTTGAGAACAGTGGAGGTCTCTAACAAAAGCTTCAAGGAGTAGAAACAAGATTGGTAAGAGAAAAATACTGTAATTACAGGGCACTGATGAAATGCCAAAGGAAGCTGGCCTGAAGTCTTGTACTATAATGTTCTCCAGCAGCATAGAGGTGTTCAGTTGTAGACATAGAGAAAGAAAATTCATTGATGGCAGCAATAGTGGCATGTGGATACAACCAAATGAAAGAAGAGCAAAAAAAAAAAAAATTAGGAATTTTTGAGTGTGTTGAAATCATGGACATGGAATCTAAGCTAAATAGGAAGCAAGGAGAGAACAGAAAGGGGCAACTGTGCTGGGGAAGGATAGAAGTTAAGAAGAATGATAGTTGAAGAAAATGACAAAGCAAAGCTGAGAGGAGAAGACTAAGGTTAGGAAGGAATGATCTGTTTGAATTAGTAAGAATTAGTAATTTTGGAATAAGAGTGATTTGGAGGAGATGAGATGATATAGAATATGACCATGGAAGGTGTCTGACCTGAGTAGAGAATGGCATTGGAAGCCATGACACTTACAGATTAAATTGTGAATGGGTGATCTATGTGGATATTAGGGCACCACAGGATGATGGAAAGGTTTACTTTATGTATAAAGACATGGGACACATTGAAAATAAATAGTCAAGCATATTTCTAGTGATCTTTATAAATGAAAGGAAATGGTTCAGAAGTTTTCAGTATGGTTCATCATCACACTACTACAGAAATAACTTTTCTTTAAAGTTAATGCTGATTTCACTCTAATTCCATCTGTGTCATTGCAATGGCAAGATTTCATTCTTTTTTTGATGGCTGAGTAATATTCCATTGTACATATATACCACATCTTCTATATTCATTCATCAGTCGATGGAGTTAGAGTGTATTATGCTAAGTGAAATAAGTCAGTCAGAGAAAGACAAATACTCATATGTGGAATTCTGGAAAGAAAACAGATGAACATATGGGAAGGGGGAAAAGAGAGACAGGGAAGCAAACCATAACAGACTCATTCCTATAGAGAACAAACTGAAGGTTGTTGGAGGGAGGTGGGTGGGGGATGGGCTAGATGGGTGATGGGCACTAAGGAGGGCACGTGTTGTGATGAGCACTGGGTATTGTATGTAAATGATGAATCACTAAATTCTGTTCCTGAAATCAATATTATACTATGTTAACCTAAAATTTAAAGGAAAAATTAGAAGGAAAAAAAATCAAGTTAATACTAATTTCAAATAGTTAGAGATTTTTGAGACTCTTTTAAAGAAGTTAAGAAATGTTTATTCTTCTAAGAATTTTGTTCACTTGCCTAGCAAATCTAACCTAGTCAAACACAGTTAAAGTTGTGGTTCTGTAAAACCTGAAACAAAGACATTTCTTTGTATTTTTACATACGTGTACATAAAATATACATATATCCATACATATGTTTTTAGGGGACATATAGAACTAGTTTTTAAAATAAAACTCTGAAAATAAGATACAGATAATCACTGCTCTCCTTAGAAATGTAGAAACAAAGAAGATAATCTTATTTGATAGGTGGCTAATTTTAAATAACTGTGGGAAGAGATAGCATCTTCAAAGACCTTATGAAAAACCTATGCAGAGCCAATATAAGATCCTATATTTGTGGAAACAAATGTGGAGAATTCTTTCCAGATTAAGATGTCAGCATTATATTTAAAGGTACCCTAATTAGTGACTTTTTCTCTTCTAAAAAAGGAGCTTAATTATCCTTGGTATTCGATACTAACTTTTTAAGTTTTATTGGAATGAATTGTGTAAGATTGATTCAAGCACACATTTAAATTTCTTACATAGCTTATTTGTAAGTGCTCATTACCATTCTTACATCAAACTTTGAGATATTATGTGTGGCTAATTATATGAAAAAAAGCAACTTTATAACACAGCTACATTTTGTGCTTTGAAACTATCTCCTCTTCCCAGTATTAAAAAAAATAGTTTGGTTTGAATATATTTATTGCTCATGTTGAAAGATGGGATAAGGTCAGATGACAAACTAATTATCCTCCAGAAAAAAAATATGCTACTCTTTTCGGAGTATAAAGAGGGTGAGGGATTCTCTTTTGACTCCCTATATAAACCATTCAAATATATAGGATATAAAGGTCCAGCTGACAAACAACTACATACTTTAAATTGCAGCTTTACCCTGAGATCCCAAATAATTTAGAAAAAGGCTGGACTCAAGAGATCCAGACTCTTGTATCGTACAGTGCCTGGAAAGCTATGTTTCCTCATAGGTGGAGGAAAATCTACCTCGAAGGCTTTGTGAAAATTAAAAGATAATACATGTAAAATATGTAGTATAGTACCTAGAATACTGTAACTGCTCAATGTGATTATCAAATTCTTATTACATATATAATAAATATTATCATTACTATACAAAGAATGAGGAGGAAAATGGAACAGGGGTAATTACAAACAAGTATTAGATATTAAGTATATTAAGACAATAACATACAAGATGGGAAGTAGAGAGAGGTAAGGCTGGTGAGATAAATAGGAACCAGATGATGCAGGGATTTATGGGCCATATAAAGTCATCTGGAATTTATCCTAGAGAAGCTAGATAATAGCTGAGGGATTCTAGGCAAGTTCAGAAATATAATTTAGATAGATCTCTTTAGCTGAAGTACAAAGAATGGATTACAGGAAGGCAAGCATGTATCATGGTTTTAGTATGATGGTCTGAAAAAGGAAAGAAGAAAACCAATACATTTGAGAGATTTTAAAGAGATAGTATATGGAGCAAGAGTATACAGAGGTGCACAGAGGTACACAAAGGAAGAATAAGGACAAGGATGACCAAGGGCAAAGATGAAGCCTAGTTTTCTGGTTTGGTCATCTGAGTAGAAGTCACTGCCCTAGTTCCTATTATTTTCTTAGGATTTCTTCTTTACTTGAGAGTTCTTTCTCTTGGCAGAATCTGGATCTCTGTTGTTTATACCCCACACATTCCTAATTATTTCTAGCATACCTTGAAGACATGTTTGATATAATCTTGCTATACTGGTCATGTTCCTTGGAACATATGCTGGTTTGAATATATCCACTTAAAGTATATTTCCCAGAAATTAACACAATATCCAACTATAATCTGAGCAGTACATAGAATTTTGGCCCTATCCATTGCTTTTATCGATATTGAAAATCATTAACGCCCTTGCTAGACATTGCTAACTTGTCTTTTTTGTAGAAACAGAGATCTTAGGAGTTTCAGTTAAGATCCCTCTATACCTACACGCATACCATATCCCCCATACACAAGTAACCAGTAAGTAGAGTCGTAAAATTGGATGTAGACTTATATAAACACCCCTATTAAACTTTATCTTGTTAGATTTGGACCTCTATGTAAAGGTCTTCCTTAAATAAAATAATTTATCTAAAAATTTAACTATGTCTTCCAGCTTCATTCTTCCACAAATCTGATACTCTTATTTAAGTCACCTGTGAA
Source organism: Panthera pardus (assembly GCF_024362965.1). Classification (NCBI taxonomy): domain Eukaryota; kingdom Metazoa; phylum Chordata; class Mammalia; order Carnivora; family Felidae; genus Panthera; species Panthera pardus. The sequence continues at coordinate 37,534,506 of NW_026526991.1, read as the reverse complement.
AGAACTGAGTCTGTCACCTTCTATTTTACTTAGTCCTCACCAGTTCTTTTGTTCAGCCCCTTCGGTTACAATGGTTTCATCAGTTATAAACCCATTTTGTTAGTTTCAATCCAATCTTGTGTTTAGAAGTAAATTAAATACCTTGCTGCACTCAATAAATGGTGTTTCTACAGTATTTTTTCCTCCTCTATATGTCTAGAAAACGTTTGAAAAGTTTAAGGGCACAGTTTATTCTTAAAGGATTCCGTTTACTCTTGGTAATCAATAATCTCCTTTCTTACTGATCAAAAATAATCTAATAAATATTGTAGATTTATTTTGGCAACTAACAATGAGGTGAGCGGTCCCTAGCTTGGAGAACAACTTGGAAATAAGAACATTAGGTAGCTTTAGGTTTGCGGCACTTTTTTTTATTCTGTTCAAAGACTAGTGATTTAGAGAAATGATCATGGCCTCTGAAATACCTAAGTGCAATTATTTGTTTTCACATCTGTATTTCTACAAGTGCTCTGAAAAATGGAACTGTGCAATTTGAATATCAGTAGTTTCCAACACAGTTCTTGGGACATAATAGGCATTAAGGGAATGAGTAAAAAATGATCATTTGTGTATTCTATTAATCTAGGATATACTTCAGTAAAGACAAATGATATGGACTTATTTAGAAAAGGAGATCATTCTTCTAGTATATGTAGCTATCTTAAGTTTTAATTTCCTATTATTAATTTTTATTTTAATCATTCCATATCATAAATGTTTCCCCTGAGCAGAAAGTATAGAGACTATATAGCAATTCTGTTCTACTTATTCTGATCTATGAACATTGCACTGTTGGCTCAAAACAGCAGCTCTATTCATTCTGAATTCTTTTCCTTCCTTCAAATAGATAAAATATACCTAAATATAGTTAGTTATAAAAACACTTGGATTTTCCTTAGCTTTATTTTTCCTAAAAAAAAATCAATGGCCAAAAAATCATTTTGGCCTTTAGCCTTCAGATATTATTATTTTCTTAGGTTTAGGGAATTTTTTACAATTGTCCGTGGTTGGAGTCAGACCGCAACGTAGGATCAGATGGCAAGGCAATGTTAGCGCTAGCTCAGTGCAGGTAGAGAAGACATACTTGTGAAGTTTCGAGTAAGAAATCGAGACACATTTCCCAGAGAAATATTGAGAACATTAGATTTGGGTTATGTCTTGCATTCATGTCTGTATAAAACGAACCTATGACTATAACTGATTGACCCAAGCACACATATCTGTTCCTCACTAAGCCAATCACATGCTTTCACCTAGGAATTTAAAATTTGGACTTAGGTGACACAGAAAATATGAGTTCTTGGGGTGTCTGGGCGGCTCAGTCGGTTAAGCTTCTGACTTTGGCTCAGGTCGTGATCTCACAGTTTGTGAGTTTGAGCTCCACACTGGTCTCTGAGCTAACAGCTCAGAGCCCACATCGGATCCGCTGTCTCCCTCTCTCTGCCCCTTCCCTGCTCATGCTCTCTCTCTATCGGAAATAGATAAATAAACATTAAAAGAAAGAAAGAAAATATGAATTCTTGATAACACTCTACAGAAATATTTCATAATCTCTTACTGCTGAAATTTCGGAGGTGTGCTGGCTCTGTTGTTTCTGAAATCTCTGATACTCTAATAACCTACCATGAATTCTCATTTTTGCTTTATCTAGTCAGATTCAATTCCTATAACAGGCTTACAAAATAGATTTTTGAGGAGGAAGCAAAGACATTTACCTTCAATATATATAGCACTACTTCGAAGGGAAAATGTATTCAAAGCTTCCAACACATGTCTTACAAACTAACCTCTGGAATGCAATTCATTTATAAGTTTAACTTGGCACACAGACACTTAATAAATATTTATTAAATGAGAGAATGTAGTGGAATTTATGTGATACCTCTAATTATGAATATTTTCAGTGATATTTATTTTACTTAGAGATATGCAAACTCTGAACCTTCCAAATGCCAAAGATTAAAAGTGCCGAGTCTCAAAACACATTAAAGATTATGCACTGAGGAAGACCCTTAGGACTGCAATGGAAATAAATTAACTAAATCTATAGAGCTTCACTTTTATGTCTTTGAAGTTCTAACATAAAGATTCATTGGTAGTGATTAACTATGACTGCCATGCTTCAAGGATAAAACCGCTTCTCTGGAGGATGCTACTGATAGCTGAGTTGGAATGTTAATTTCATTTTAATGATGTTGAAAAATTGATTTCAAATCCATATTCATTTAGCAATGATATCCATTTGGAAGAATATAACATATCTAACACAATAATAATAATATATTACCTACATTATAGCTAAAGAGTGAAAATGATAAATTAGTGTATTAATATTTTTATGGTACTTTTCAGTTTTAGTCTCAAGGTACAAAAGATTTCAGTATACATGCACGTTTCAAAAAACATATACCGTGTAAAGCGCAGGAGGAAAATCAGCAGATAAAAATTAGGATAAAGACTTCAGAACATATATATCTGGAGATATGTATCCATTTACAGTGTATTCTGTCAATTTTAATATGTTCACTGACTATCAAAGACTGTCATGAGAATTAAGGACATTACTATTGAAACAAACAAGTTCATCTTTAATCTCATAAGTCTCTAAAAATAAGCTTCTTGGAAGTAAAGTTGAGCCTAAAAATGAAATTTTTAAAAGTCAGTACATGTAAAACAGTTCAGGTTAACAAGTCTCCAGATTGCAAGTATAAAGTAAAAATATGAAACAAAAAATATTTGAATGGAAACATGCTTATGATATTTCTGAACCCCGAAGAGAAAAATCTTAACATGTTCAGAGAGAGAGAGAAGAAGCCCTACATGTTATATACAAAAGTGACAACTAATTGACATTAGATATAACTAGAGGCAAGAAGAACAGTAGCTTTAAAGTTTTGAGAGAAATTACTTTAAACCAATAGTTGTACACTTCTGGCCATTATCAACGAATTTTAGATGTAAAATATATTTCCAGATCTCTAAGGATGCAGGAAGGTTGCCACACACCCAACATCATGTTTCTAGAAATGGTGATATGGGAAATTGTCAGCTAAATATATTCCAGGAAAATAAAGACAAGAAATATGATGAGATATTAATACAAATACACTAACATTGACACTTTAAAAATTCTTTTAGATGCTAATGACCTAAACTTTCATTTCTTTCCTTGTAAGTTTATAGTCCTTGATTCTAGAGGGACACATTTACAAAATCACAATATTGTAGATGCTATTTTCAAGGAGAAGTGGGGATTATATTTGTACACCTTGCAAGTCTGTGACAACCCAGCTTTTTCTGTGTCAGGTAAATTTGTTGACTTTTGGGGTTCAGTTTTAGGAAACCACCCCTTTTTTGCCATATACTTAAGTCATATTCTAACAATTTGATTGGTGATAAAGCTGACATTTTGATCTCTAATTGCCTGACTCCTTTGTCTATCATCAAATAGATTCTCAACTTGGAATATGTTGTACACCTGAAACTAATATAATATTTTATGTTAATTATACTTCAATAAAAATATTATGCTCAGAGAAAACAATACAAAGAAATTCAGGTTTTTATTACCCAGACCATGTAAGTTTGTGACCTTGCAATAGTTTCTATCATGCCACACAATTACCTTTTGTATTTGCGTGGCTGGCTTCAGTTGGCCACTTTGAGCAAGTAGCTGTAGGTCTTAGATTAAAACATTAGCTGGAGAGCTAAGAAAGGGAAATAAGTTCTTAAATATCAGGGTGACAGTTACAAAAGGGAAGAGGTGGAATTCTCAGGTCTAGTTGCTCATAATGTGAATTTTAGAAATGGTAATGCCATTTAGTATGTGTTGAGTCAGAGAAGGTGGTTGGAGTCCACTGAAATCAAACAAAGGATGATGGACAAGATCTCAGAGAGCAGTGACACTCCAGAAGCAGCCCACATCAAGAAAACTACAAGAATCACAGTTTTAATATGAAGAGAACATATTGAGAGTACTAAGTGACTCAATGCTTAAAGATTAGGAGAGCTATACCATGAGGCTATAGAAAAACTGGTCAAATTTTAATGGGGAAGACCAGAAAAATTAATGTGAAGTACTCAAAGAATTACTAGATGAGTTTCAGTTTGACACAATCATTGTAGGTATTAACTGTACCCTCTATTAACCTGCTGGAACAATGGATGCAATTAAAGCTTTAAAGGAAAGTGTAGTAAAGATGAGGCATAGTAAAAGCAAACCAGGCAGAACAATAGTAGATCAACTTCAGGCCTAGGTGAGACTGTGTTCTGATGGGATAGCACCTGAGTGATAACTCAGGTTACCCAACTCGGGAAGGGAAAGGTTGGCAAGATTTTCTTGAAAGTGGGTGCTTTCGCAGATCCAGTATTGTCCTATTCCTATTTCTGATCATAGGAAAATAACTAGAAATATAAGAAAAACAAATGCCTACATCACAAAGCAAAGTAAAAGAATGAAGTAGGGACACAGAGCCAGTAAGCTGTCCTAACCTATGTATGTTGAATATACTGGATCGCAAATGTGCCTCAAATTAGACCTTTGTTTGAGAATGCCAACATTACAAATTTCTGAACTTTGCAAGAATCTGGACTATCTTGCATGCTGTTCTCTGTAAGTATCTCCCACATATGGGTTGTTTTAAAAAAATGTGTCATAACTAACTTCTTTAGATAAGATTTCTCTCAATTAAATTTAAATTCACAGATTGTCAACTGTAGATACCTGATACGCTAGTAAAGTTGAAAATAAGATTTTTATTCAGCTCTGCTTATTACCATTGAGACTAAGGAAGCTCTGATAGGAATTTTGGGGCAGTGAACATAGGTCTAAGTTAATGCTATACCTTCATGCTAGACTTCATGCTAGAAACATCATTTGGCTTGGTCAATGGATAGAATGTAGATAAACAATTGGCAGGAAGCCACAGTCATTGCGACTATGCACATAAACTATAATTGTTCAAAATTTTGAAAGAAATTACCTCATTTTTGCTTTTATTTTTCAATAAAATGTATTTGATTTTTTCCTCCATCTTGAAAGACTAATAAACATGAGATAATTTATTTTGTCTAGCTTATAAAACTCATTAGATGAGATTTTGGTAATCCAGAAACTAAGGCACAGTGTCATCCAAGTCCTGAATAAGTATTAGCACTTACATACATCTCATAAATACTGGTTACATATTTACACACATGGAATAATCAATAATACCAGAAATACTTCTGTCCTTCCATTAATCAACTCTGCCTTGTCTTGTTGGATCCATTTTAACCCAAATACTATTATTCTATAAGAAATAATTGTACTGAGAAATGTTATTATTATATTATAGAATTTTCTTAATATCAAAGACCAGTATTTTATTTAACACATTATAAAATTATATTTTGCCAAAACATATTGCAAAATAACACTCAAAAATCAAGTACAGTAAAATCTTCAAACTAAGTCCAGAATTAAAACTGGTTTCTGACTATGAGGGTAGTCAGGATTTGGGAAATAATTCCATAAAGTTAACATTAAGTCAATCCAACAGAAAGAGATAAAATGTAAATATATTATTGTTTAAATCCTGCATAATTGGAATGTTTAATTTTAGTGGCTGTTGAAAAGGACATTTAATTTGGTTCCATAAACAACCAATGAACTATGTTGTTTGCTTCAATATCATCCTTGCATGCAATGTGAAAACAGGCCAAATTGCCATTATATGTAAGTATTTCATTATAGGAGAAATGAAAATTAACCTTTAAGTGAAATAAAACAAGTTCATTAGCCAGGCTGGGCTTTAATCACTCTTATTCCTTTAGACTTAAAGTAATTTTGAATAAATAAAATTGAAAGTTCTTTACACTTGAAATAAATTGTAAAGACTTTATCAAAAGAAGATTTTTTAGAAGAATGGTTTCTCAATAAAGAGGCAAAAAATTGAATAAAAAATTCCTTGATAGTAATAAATAAAGGTAAGACATTTCAAACAGATTGTGATAATATTTAATTATACATTTAGTGATCAGTAATGAAAAAAGAAATATCTACTAGTATTGAATAACACCGAGCAGTTGGCTATATTCAAGAAATAATCTTCTCAAGGTAATTTTTTTCTGCACAGTATTTCTATTAAATTTGGATATATATGTGTATATAAATATAATATAGATTGGATATATTTATACATTGGATATGTATTATGGGCTATGTAGAAAATTAGTGAAATAATTAGGCTAGTGAGCTTTTCTACAACTTGCAAGTCTGTATTTCCTCATTATTAGTAAACATCTGTAAAGCAAATGAGAAGGCAAAATATGAAGTCAGTTGATTACACTGAATACTATAACCCCATGAGCATATCTGCTACAATAATGATGACTAGAGCAATGAATATTATTTCATAGGAAAGAAAGTAAACATAAAAACTACAAACACAACGTAATAAAATATATGAGAAGGAGGAGAGGAAAAGAAGTAACCCACCAATAGATTCTGGAAGAGAGAAATCCTTTGGCTTTTAAAGAACATGTTCTATAGGTACTAGTTCATCACTGAAAAATGTTACTTTGTATTTCAAAAATATGTTGCTTATGGACCCCACTAGCTTTCTAACAGCTGCTGAGACTCAACATTTGCCAATTTTGCAAGTCATTTAAATGTTCCATATTAAATATATGAATGAAAAGATACACTATAATTTCCTGCCAGATGCAAAACAATCTGCTCTGGGTCTAAAATAAATTTATGTTCAATCAGTCAGGGAAATATTCTTTTAAATACTCCTGTATAAGAGGAGATACTTTAATTGTCAGAGGAAACACGAAGTTGGATAGTATACATTCCCTTTTTATCATACCAATTCAGCCCTGAATTTCATATCAAATAGATTATCACATTACTTACAAGGCTACATTTAAATATTTTAAATATATGTGATTTTTGCAATCAATGCATTGGTCTCTTAGAAGAAACTGTCGATTCTACTACAGGTCAGAGATGTGTACATCTATGTCAAACCGTAGTTCAGCAGAACCAGAAAACTCCAGAATTGAATAGTTTTAGGGAATACTAGAACAACAATGGCCTTAGTCTATTGTTTCCAATGACTGTCTTTTTAACTCCCCCACAAATGATAAAGAATAAGTGCAAGTTAGAAAATAGAGGAAGAAAATCTCCAAACCTACTTTTTCTTCAGTCTTCTATCCTTCTCAGCTTGAGTTCCAAGTTTGCCTAACCCCAGGGACTCCTGAGCAGCAGCTTCAGTCTCCATAAAGCCTCCTGTGAAAAAGTAACTATTCATGTTAGGTTGGATACACTGGGTCAATTCTGAAAATAAATTTTTAAAAGTTATTTGTTCAACTGCTCAGTATCGTGAATTCTTTTTCTTTTTTAGATCGTCCTTATACTGCCAAACCAACATGCATAAAATGGCATGGGTACATAAATGAACGTACACTGAGAGAATGAAAAGAAAAGGTAACGACTGACCTACTATTCATACCACCCTCGACATAATATATAATCTATGGAATATACACTCCATGGAATATACAAGCTTCAAGGTCTCTTTTTCTTCTTGTGAAAAAGAAGAGCACATATCTGTGTAGTGCATGAAATTTTTTTTCAATATTTTAAATTTGACATATTTGATGTAAAATGGCATAAATGATAGCCCAATGAACACAATTGGGTGCATGTCTTCAATGCTAAGTCAAGAGGCTATAGAAGTATTTGCTGACGTCTAAAGAGTTTGCATATCCTCCTTCTGGCACCCTCTTTTCCTCACCTGGCTGACTCCTTTATCCTTCAGTATATGCCTTACTTCCAGAACTTCATATGTTCTGGCAGGTTAGTTTTGTTTTGTAAATTTCATAATTATATCTGAAAAAAAAACCTATATCTTCAAAAAATCTTGGTAAGAATGGTTCTTATCCCAGCAAGCCACTAATTATTTGGTGTAGCGTCATTTTTATTGTTGCTGAAAAATACGCAATATACATAACCTTGAAAGGAAAGGAAGAGGAAAGAAAAGTATGTTGGGCATCAAATAGAATTACATATTTCACAATGCAATTATTTCATCCAGGATCCATAAACATATAGTTAATTCATAAATTCTTTGTTACACTTGAAAAATGAGAACTTAATCCTGGACTCTGTTTTCTTTTTGGTATTTACTATATGCAAAAAACATGAAGTCAAGGTAAGTGAAAAAATGTTCACTATTTTTAAGTGGGTTAAAGTACGCACATTTTTAAATTTTTTTATGTTTATTTATTTTTGAGACAGAGAGAGACAGAGCATGAATGGGGGAGGGTCAGAGAAAGGGAGACACAGAATCTGAAGCAGGCTCCAGCCTCCGAGCTGTCAGCACAGAGCCCGACACGGGGCTCAAACTCACGGGCTGTGAGATCATGACCTGAGCCAAAGTCGGACGCTTAACCGACTGAGCCACCCAGGTGCCCCAAAGTACACATATTTTTTAAATGGAAGGGATTTCAATTCCAGTTAAGGTCAAGATTAGGTAGAAAGAATTAAGCTAATACCAACTCTTACGAAGACTACTACTACTACCCACACAAATGTCACCAATATGTCAATAAATAAAATTATTAAAGATAATTTTACTATTCTGCCACTGTAATTTCCTGACTTCACATTTGCAGGGCTTGACCAAGTTATGGTTTCTCTAGTGAAAAGTAATATCTTATTAAAGTGTCAGTGAAAAATTTTATTGTTACTGTTTTTCATAATTTATTTTAGCAAACAATTTATAATACTCAATGCTACTAATTCTGGAGCATTGGTATAAATGTTAATCTCATAGCCTAGTAACTCTGTTACTGAACTATATCATTGTAACACAATCCTCTTTAATTGAAAACACACTGACTGCTGTCTAGATCTAATCAATACTTTTGAGTTCAGGGACAAACATTTACTTTATTCAATTATGCACATGTGCAATTAATACTTAAAAATTTTTTTATTATGAAAGAATTTCATTGGTGGTACCATTAGGAAAGTCATCCACTAGCTGACTGAAGGACTCTTGGGGTTCATTTTTAAATGTGGGATTTTCCATTTATTCATGGCGTGTGAATATTTTATTTCTCTCATCGGTGTACTTGCCTTATTGTATATCTAGAAATTATTATTCACAGTCTGCAAGTAACAATAAAATTGTTTTCTTGAAGTGAAAACTAAAATTAATGATTCACATAAAAGTTACGAAATTCTTGATCAGATGGGGACATAGAGATTGATGAAGTAGACCCATTAAGTAAACAATGATACACTTCATCCACCAAGTGGTTATATGAATCAGCCTTTTTATATTTTTCTGAGCAAAGAAGAACATATAAATTATCATTTAAATGTTTTTAAGAACCCAAAATTTTAATTAGCAAAAATAACATTAAAAAAATTAAAAGCTCTGGGAGAGAAACAAAGAAAGTTCTAGAAGAATATTGTGAGTCAAAGCTAGACCCAGGAAAATAGATATTAGAATTGTTTCCCATAAATAAAACCATTAAAATAAAAAGCATGAGGAGCTTGGAAATACTCTGAATACTTCAAAATCTAATATCCTTTGAATAGAGCACTTAATAGAGAATTATGGCTACCCCCTACTTCAAAATGCCAATAAAAAATGAAACTTATTGCCATAGTAGGTACAATTATTTTTAAGCATCGCATGTAGGACAGTACCCTTAAGCAGAAGCAAAAGTCTAGTCATGTGCATTTGTTTTAGCCCAGCTAAAACATTTCTGGGTGAGAACCTTCTTTCATAGAAGAATTTTCAGGTTCTGTTAAGGATGATGTCAGCCAAACCAGCTTATGAACTCTTACTTTATGAATGGTCATCCCAATCTGGAGAGAGTCTGCCTCATTTTTGCCCAGCTGGTAGTGGGTTCATATGGCTGTGTGGGTTTTAAGAATGTCTACCTATTCATCTATACCAATATTTTATTTACTAGTCGCACAGGGCTATGAAACACTTGAAATGTGGCTAGTCCAAATTAAGTGTTGCAAGTATGAAATACACATATGATTTTGAAAATGTAGTGTTAAAAGAAAGAATACAAGATATCTAATCAATAACTTTATATTGATTACATGTTGAAATACTTCTGATATATAGACAAATAATTATTGAAATTTATCTCACTGGTCTCCTTTTACTTTTCATAATGTTATATATGGGATTCACATTTGTGGCTTGAGTTACATTTTTGTTGCACAGCTCTATATATCTCGGTGGTTGTAAACTGGAGACTGTACCAATCTCCATAAGAAATATGAGTATTTGTGTATGTTGGTTGGAGGAGAGAGGCGCATATTCAGATGTCACAGTGACTGCAAAGGGCAACTGATATATACTGGGCAGGGAACAAGGATTCTAAGCATTCTTCAATGAGAAGAAAATCCTCTAATGTGCCTTAAAATGGCAGGAGTGCCCCTGATATGAAACATTAGTCTGTGGGAATCTGGGGGGTTGCTCACTCTCCAGGAGGTCTTTTAAGAATATGAAGAGAATATCATTAGCTCCACCCTCTCATGGCATGAGGTATTCAGGAATACAAGTCTTGAGTTTCATGATTCAGAGGATTACTCAGATAATAAACTGCTTATCACTTTTCAATGGCCACCTTGTAGTTGTGCATGCAAACACCAAGCCCAAATCCTCATCTTCAATGAAGTTCTCTGGGCTATCACTATCACTCTTACTTTGGCAAGGTCTTTGAGGAGTTGGGATTGTTGGACACAGGACCACCAGTGGGATGTGAGTGTTCCACTAAAGTATTTTTTTTCTAGCTCCCTTTCTACATAAACATCTTGAGTAACCCCAAATCAGCAGGACAAGGATCTGGTGGTCCAATGTCATACAATATCATTCTAGAGAGCAGGAGTGAGTGGTTCACTTGTCAGATCACCTTCTTGGAAACAGAGTTAGGCCAGTGGCCCAGAACAACCCCATGGCTCTAAGTCTCTGGGCTCCCTGGGATATCTGGTTGACCCCAAGCATGAGGTAGAGAGCATACACTCTGAAGGGAAGCAACAGAGACTCAAATCCACATGGTTTGGTTGGATCAGACACCATGCCTGGATAGCACTGCCTCCCTGTTTTGTCCTAGGGTCTGAAAGGTTAAAAAAAAACCCAAAAAACAAAAAACAGTGCTTTCAGTGATTGGACCCACACAGGTACGAATCTTGGCTAAGAGTCCTGCCCAGATAGCACTGCCAGCCCTAGTCTCTCCCAGGCAACAGAGAGGGATGATAGAAAATTCCAAGGAAAGTATTGCAAAGTATGAGGCTTCCTAAGACCCAGGTCAAGGAGTTCAGTAAAGGACTCTCATATACCTGGATCTATGAATGGTACTGGTTGGAGCCTTCTGTTCATCCAGACTGTGAGGGCAAATATCTCTATGTTGCTTGGTCCTTTGATTCCACTCAAAATAATTTATTTCATGTTGGCCCTTGAGGTACAAGTCTGTAGGAATTTCTAGGCAAAACCCACATTGCAAAGTCTGTGCCTCTTCATTTGTCCAATAGACAAATGGACTTAAAAAGGGACTTCTCACTCCAGAGAGATTAAGACTGCAATCTGTTGCCCATTGGTGATTTCATCTTTTTCTTCTGATCTCTCTTCAGTATTAAAGCCATAGCATTCAGTTGGATTTAAACACACTTTGAGTTTATAAATGGTTACTTCATTGCTCTATATCAGTTAGTCCATTAGCTCTCTAAAAAATGCACCTAGACTCAGGGCCTGGCTCAAAAAGGGTATGTGATAAACACTCTCATAATTGAAGCTAAATAGTGTTTTCTTCACAAAAGGCCCTTTCACCATGCAGAGTATGAGTCATCTTTAACAGATACTTTGTGGAATTTACATTGTATCTGTTGGCTCCATAGCATCTAGGAACAATCTAAATTTGGGAGTAAAGGCCAGCACAAGTCACCCAAATTTTATGTGTAGAAATATGCTTGCCAAATAATCCTGGTGCAATGTTGATGCTGTTTTCGTCATTATGAAGTTATTTTCTTTATTATGTTGATTATTGTCAAGGAGTTCAGGCAACTATAATACAATCTGTCAGATGACCATAAAGGAAACAGAATTACAATGTAGTAGGCAAAAAAAAAAAAATCTCTTGGAGATGTATAGCCTCTCATATTCATTTAAAGGAAATTCACAAGAGTACCTTTTATTTATTTATGTATTTAATTATGTATTTGTGTATTTTTACTTAGTGATACATGTATTTTATACAGCAATAACTGGGGACATTGCCTGTTCAAATTTAATCTATTTTTTTCTTTTTTACTGTTTTGTTTTTCATAGATTTGTTTCATTTGCTTCTATTGGATCAAGTCTCCATTCTTGAAAATCTCTTTGTCTTTGATTTGTGTTGCCCTCTCTTACAATGCCTGTCAATGGCTTCTTTCCCTAAATTTTTTTTAATGTTTATTTTATTTTTGAGAGGGAGGGACAGGCAGAGAGTGACGGAGACACAGAATCCGAAGCAGTCTCCAGGCTCTGAGCACAGAGCCTGACGTGGGGCTTGAACTAACAAACTGTGAGATCATGACCAGAGCCGAAGTCAGACACTTAACCGACTGAGCCACACAGGCACCCCAATGGCCTCTTTTCTTTATACTTAACATTAATTGTTAACATCAGCTAGGATGGTCATGTGCATTCTGTTCTTTTTTTCTTTATAGTCATTATAATTGGAGTTCTCTGATGACCTGGGAAAGCTGGTGCTTCCCCAGGTAGTAAGCCAAAGAATGTGGTAAGATCACAGGGAGAGAGATTTTGGACCCTCCGTAACTCAGTTTTTGAGACAGTCTTCAGAAATAACACCTTTTTTTTTTCCATTTGTGTTTCCTATCCATATCAATAATCCAAAAATCAGATACCTGTGCTATTGAAATATTCACATACAGTGACTAGGGATGTATTTACCAAGGACAGAGTGAGTCCTAATTAGGCCATTAGAAACCCTTGATCCAAGGTGTCATCATTCTACTTATTAGCACCGTAACAGGAGGACTATTCGACCAGTTACAAACCCCACTGAATTTTTCCATCACCTAGGCCTCATTTTGACATCTTGTCCACAGGGATGCCATGAGTCACAGCTCACGCACTGCCCTTCCTATTCTCTTCCGGAGTAACTTTGTCAAAATAAAAAAAAAAAAATGAGTGTCATCTGATATAGTTATTTTTAACACAGTTTAATTTGTTTTGCTTCAAAATAGGTTAATGCCTTCAGATAAAATTAAAAGGCAAGTCCGTCAGGATTCCAATAACTGATGTATAATCATAGATTGTGGGGTTCAAACCCCTTTTCCCTAGCTATGCTGGTAGGATAGACAATGTAGCAGGTAAATTTTTTCTGGGTCAGAAATACGTTGAAGTTTTGTTTTGTTTTAAATAAAAGGTTGTATATGCTTATGTACTCTATCCTACTAATTTGAAAGCTCCTTGATGCCAACAGTTATGCTGTAGCCATTTTACTAAGGCTCATGGTTGGTACTCTAAACTTAAAAGTGTTTGAATATATGCTTATTCACTCAAAGTAGGAAGACGTAAATGATTTTGGATTATCTGTGTGTTTTTTTTCTTCCCTCAAATTCCCAAGCCTGTTGGGTTTCTCCAGGAGCTTTGATTCACCTTCAATATAGCTTCTACGTAGCTCCAGAGGAGTAGATATTTGTAACTGTCTTCCTCATCAGTATTGCAGTCCTTAACGTGATTTCGACTCTGGTTTTGTTTATGTGGTAACTTTTTTGTTCTTCAGGGTAAAACAAAATCGCTCAGAGCTCAGAAATCTTCCCAGGGTGATGGTATGATCATGAATAACTATTGCTATTTTCTGATTTGGATGGAGTTGATCACTGATTCACTTTATAACTGGTATGACATAGAGACACAAAGTTACTAAAAATGGGTAAGAAAGGCTAGGTTTCAAGAAGAATGTATATTTTTCTAGACTTTAAATTATATTTTGGATACCTTGATTTTGACAGAATATTGTTGGCAAAATTTCTAATGATTCAGTAACTCTTCATCAAAATTAAATTTAAAATAAAATAGAAAAAAGCCAAAAGAGAAAGGCAATTGAATATATTTTAAAAGGGAAAAGTAAATTATAGATCCCAAAATGAATATATATGTTTAAATAGGAGTAAATAAAATGATTACTATGTTAGCAAAATAGTTTAAAATAACTACCTACACTATTGTTAATTATACTGTAATATATTGGAAATGACAAATAATTTGGTAAGAATATAAATAGTTATCAAACAAGAAATTAAAACAATGCCTTGACACGTACATTTTATATCCAAAAAATAATCATCTTCTATCTTCTTTCCTTATGCAATAATTTTTTTATAGCCTTAGGAGTTCCTTTCCTGAGAAACAGAAGTCCAAAAAGGATTTAATTCATCTGTTGAGTAACATTTAATCACACAGCTGTCTGGACATTAGTTTTTCATGGCTTCCGATACTTTGTGTGGATTTTACAAAGGCACTTTTGAATATATGACATTTGTACCTCTGCAAACATAAATATTGCTCTCAGAAATTCTTTCAGTGCCAGGACAGGAAAGTTAGCCAGGAAGTTGGAGCATTACTTGTAAGTAATCATTCCTTTATTTGGGAAACTAAAGAAAGTGCTAAGAGATTTGTATCATTCTGTTCAGCATTCACCATTGGAGGAAGGAGCTAAATATTTTTTCAATAGATTAACTATATTTCTATGTTAAATAAGAAAAGATAGAAAAAAGAAGATGCAATCACAATAACCAATGTGATGAAAAGAGATTTCAGAAGAAAAAATATAGGAAGACACACACACACACACACACACACACACACACACACATACACACAAGCCAAGTGTATATTTACCTAGGGTCATTTCAAATGTACTGATGTATGTATGTATGTATGTATCTATCTCTTTTAAAGTTTATTTATTTATTTTGATAGAGAGAGAGAGAGAGCACACAAATAGGGGAAGGGCCAAGAGAGGAAAAGAGAGAGAATCTGAAACAGGCTCTGCACTGTTAGTGCAGCCCCTGATGTGGGTCTCGAACCTATGAACCATGAGATCATGAATTGAGCCAAAATCAAGAGTTGGACACTTAATGAATTGAGCTACCCAGGCTCATATATATATATATGTACATATATACACACACACATATACACACGTATGTATACACATGTGTGTATATATATATACATATGTGCGTATATACACATATATATAAAGTTTACTTATGTATTTTATATAAAGTTTATTTATGTATTTTGAGAGAGAGAGAAAGCGTGAGCTATGGAGGGGCAGAGAGAGACAGGGAGAGAGAGAATCCCAAGCGCTAAGAGCACAGAGCCAGACACGGCCTCACTCTCACAAATCAAACTGTGAGATTCTGACCTGAGCAGAAATCAAGAGTCAGATGCTTAACGGACTGAGCCACCCAGGCGCCCCTGTACTGATCCATATTTTTATTCCATTAGTGTCCAACAATAACTAACACAATCCCTATTGCCCTATTCCTTCCTCTGTCCTCCCACTTACATACTGTAGAGTTTATTCTGTGGAAAGCTGTGATAGCTTTAAATAAAGAAACCTGTACTTTTTTGGCCTGAATATCACAATTCTTTATTTTGGTTAAAAAGTTATTATGGATTTTTTGTAGGCATCTCAATTTTTTCAACAGAAAAGCATTTATATACATCTGTGTTTTAAGCGGCAGTATACTCAGTGGTTTTAAACATTGACACTAAGATGAATATTTCAGTTCTGTAAATTACTAAGACATTGTTTACTCATCGATAAATAAGAACAACAGTAATAACACTTGTCTCGTAGGGACCTTGTGTCTATCAGAGTCAGTCCTAAATAATGTCTAGCTATTGTTATTCACAGAGGAATCAAAAGGATTGGATGTTTTATAATATTCTTCCCTTGTAAGTTTTGTCAAACATTATTCAGCTAAATTGAATTTACAGAGCTGACTGAAAAAGGAAGTGTGTCAGGTAGGCAAAAGAAAAATGCAGAGACGAGAAATGAAATGAAAACTAGACAGACCCTCACAAGTGACCAAAATGAGTCACAGTGGAAGTTATCAAATTCATGCACACTTACGGAGCTGCCCGAGTCGGGCTTTTTCCTTTTTACCAAACAGACGTCCTATTGAAGACTTGATTCCTTTCTTCTTGGGGGCTTTGTGAAGAGAGTCTTGGCTGCTATTGGAACTGCCAAGCCCAAGGCTTTCTGGCTCAAGGGAGGCAGATAAACTACTGCAAAACACAAAAGAGGGCAAACTGCTCATCCACAAGGTACACAGACTTGTTCCTTCATAAAGGGACAAATGAAAGAACACTTACTCTCTTCCTTTCCTCCCACATTTGCTCTTAAGCATATTGAAATTTGTTGTTGTTGTTTTTTTTCCTCAGCCTTAGGGCTCTGAGCCTCCAAATTTTGTCTAAGGAAAATGATTTTTGTTCTAAGTGATTTTCCCCCTTATTTTAATACAACCAATGAACATAGGCCGGCTTATTAATTGCATGTTAAATGACCTTCCATTATTTAGCAAGTGACCCTTTACCTATTTCCACCTCAGAGTATGATTTTTTTAGTCTTAAACATAATGACCTATGATAAGACATTTAAATTCAACTAACAGTGAAGTTTAAGCTGCTATTCCAGGTCACAGCTTTACCTGATTTTCTTCTAGCCATCTTTCTCTCTCTCAGTTTTGGAACCTGATTCATTTATTTCTTTAATTTAAAAATGTTTATTTATTTAATTTATTTTTTAAAAAGTTTGCTTATTTTGGGAGAGTGAGAGAGAGAGAAAACGTGAGCAGGGGAGGGGCAGGAGAGAGGGAGGGAGAGAGAGAATCCCAAGAGGGCTCCACACTCAGCTTGGAGCCTGACAGCAGGGCCCAATCCCATGAGATCACAGCCTGAGCCAGTATCAAGAGTCAAATGCTTAACCACCTGAGCCACCCAGGCACTCAGTAGCTAACTATAGATGCACAGATTAACAAACAGGGCACTGGCAAATGAAGTAACTTGATCTCTTCCTTTAAGAGAGATTGGTGAACAGTCAGGAAACCAGAAAAGAGGCATTTTTAATGGTTAAATGAGTTTGAGAAAGAACAAAAATTTTAACCAGAAATAACTTCTAGTTGGTATTAGTAGATCATCGCTGTTTTTATGAGATGACTATTTCTCTTTTGGATATTAAGTTTTCAATTTTAATTCTAACATAGTTAACATGCAGTGTTAAATTAGTTTCAGGTGTACAATACAGTGATTCAACAACTCTATGCATTACTCAGTGCACCCTAAGTGTATTCTTTAATCCTTATCACCTATTTCACCCATCCTCCTACCCCTCCCCTCTGGTAACCATCAGTTTGTTCTCTACAATTAAGAGTCTGTTTCTTGATTTGCGTCTCTCTTTTTTTCCTTTGGTCATTTCAATGTGTGTGTGTGTGTACCACTTGTTCTTTTTTTAAAATTAAAAAAAAACTTTTAACATGTATTTATCTATTTTGAGAGAGAGAGGGAGAGCGTGAGTAGGGGAGGGGCAGAGAGAGAGGGAGAGAGAGAATCTTAAGAAGGCTCCACACTCACTGCAGAGCCCAATGGGGGCTTGATCCCACAACCCTGAGATCATGACCTGAGCCAAAATCAAGAGCCAACCGCTTAACTGACTGAGCCACCCAGGTGCCCGTTATTTATTTTAGAAAGAGAGAGAGAGAGAGAGAGAGAGCGCTCTCACGTGCAAGTGAGTCAGGGCAGAGAGAGAGGGGGACCAAGTATCCTAAGTGGGATATGCACTGACAGCAGAGAGCCTGATTCAGGGCTCATACTCATGAACCCTGAGATCATGACCTGAGCCGAAGTCAGACTCTTAACTGACTGAACCATCCAGGCACCTCTGGTGCCTCATTCATTTAATTTTAAATCATCTAGGTGGGATTTAAAAGCAAATACTCATATGCTCTAGTGATCATTTTGTTTTTTCTTACAGTTCTCAGGTATTCTTTCAGGTACATGATAAACTGAAATGATTTCCAAGAAGTTGCTCTAGACTCCATTCCTGGTCAATGTAACTGACATAGTATTAATAGGAGAGGTACAATAGATACATTGCTATCTATTCTACAGGGGTCCATTTGACAACACCATGATGAATTACTTAACTTTACTTATTCATCCTCTTTAATGAGTTGACATTCTCTAAACTCCAAACCAATAGCTTTTCACATGTTAAAACAGGAGTGATTCTTTTCTTGGAGGATGAAAGCAGATAGTTTGAAGCTGGAGTAACTGGGGTTTTATACTCACATTAGAAATTAAACATAAAACAGAAAGGAGCAAATGTCTGCCAGCACAGAACCTCTGTTTTAAAGCATATTTGTTGTAAAACTCATACTATTTAGAAGATAAATTCTTACTTAAAGTGTTAATACTAAGCCATTATGCACAGCCATATCAATGATGTGTCTTGAGATGCTGCAATTGATAAGACTGTAAAAGCATATATATTTAAGATGTGAATTGCATGCTTAGATTTGTTTATGCTACTTATTATAGCGATCTGCTTGCAATTTTGTAGGCAGATGGAAAGCACCACAGGATGAGTTGCTACAACAAATAGGGTATTTCCCCTTACCTCTTCTTTTAACATTTTGGCAGATATGCTTTTTCCCCCTCTAAGAACTTTCTGCTTATTAGCTGTTATAGCTGTCAGCACCAGACCCTGGGGGATAGTATACATACCTGTTTGCTAAAAATAAATGAACTGCAATTATGGACTTTTCAGAACTTAATTACTTTTTAAAAAATGTTTTAGTTATTGGTGGTGGGGGAGGGGAGCAGAGAGAAAGGGAGAGAGAGAATCCCAAGCAGGATCCATGCTCAGTGCCGAGCCCTGTCTCACCACCGTGAGATCATGACCTGAGCTGAAATCAAGAGTCAGATGCTCAACCAACTGAACACCCAGGCATCCCCAGACCTTACTTTTACACCTAAGCCTAAGCCAAATTTATAGTTTTGTCCTAGAGTCTGTTAAGTTTTTTGCTATTCTTCCTAGTGAGTCTTTCCATTAGCCTGACTTCTTTTTAATACTAAATATCCACTAAATATAGAAGAGATAATCTCATCAATATTGGCTAGTAATAAGACCACAAATACATAGTTAATTTTAAAACTAAAAATTTGATCTCAGAATGCATTTTTTTTTCACAAGAGGAGAGGGGAGAGGGAGGAGGGCAATACTCTACTGGAGAGTTATAGCTCAAACCAAATTTCTCACATAAATTTTTAAGCAGTCTATTTGACAGCACTTAAAGAAAGAATATTTTCAGGAGAGCAGGCAAACCGTGAAGTGAGCTGAGAGAATCATACCTTCGGGCATCATTGTGGTAGGAGGAGGGAAGGGTGTGAGTCATCCTGATGGCTCTAGGGGTAGGGGGAGGAGAAGTTTCACATTTTATAGTTGCTTTATCCTCCCGACCATCTTCTTCCACCACTGCAATCTAGAAATGAAAACAATTCATTCAGATGAATTCTTTCTAGATTTCAAATGAAATTGACAGAAATGGAGAGTCATTGGCAAAACTATTTGAGTAATTCTAATACAAACACAAAACAAAAAACTTGGGGCATATAGGTCTTAGACATATAAATTCTTATTACTGAAGCACGTGAGTTTAATAACTGTTTTAAAAGTGAAGGTATTCCAGTTTAATATATAACCTGGACACATTTCATAAAAAAACATTATTTAAGAGTGAATAAGCACCATAGATCAATATCCAGGAACTATGAAAAAGCTATCACGGACTCCGTTTCAACATATCAGAATGTAAAGGCTTACAAAAAAGTTACTGGGTACATATTTGAGTTAATTCATTAAGAAGGTATGCATAGTCAGGTTATCATAACATGGAAATCTTTCAAGTAGGAGATTTTTTTAATATTTATTTTTGAGACACAGAGCACAAGTGGGAGAGGGGCAGAGAGAGAAGGAGACACAAAATCCAAATCACACTCCAGGCTCTGAGCTGTCAGCACAGAGCCTGACATGAGGATCAAACTCATAAAGCATGAGATCATGACCTGAGCCAAAGTTGGATGCTTAACCGACTGACCACCCAGGCCCCCTTTAAATAGGAGATTTTTGAAATGAGAAGAGAAGATGGCAAAACTACAACTTTATCAGATAAAGTGTATTATTAACGCAGGCAAATGAAATGTGGTCCAGATGTTTAAAAAATGAGTTGTAGCTTATTAGAAAAAAAAATTCTTTTTAAAGATTATAAAAGGTAAGAACATAATTCTTGCAAACAGTTTCATTTCACTATCTCCCATGGGAACACAGACAAAGGCATACAGAAACCAGAAGATGGATGGAAGGGCTTTCCTTAAAGAATTTAGTTCAGGAGCACCTGAGTGGCTGAAGCATCCAACTTCAGCTCAGTCAATTGGTTAAGCATCCAACTTCAGCTCAGCTCATTATCTCGTGGTTTGTGAGTTTGAGCCCCTTGTTGGGCTCTAAGCTGAGAGCTCAGAGCCTGAAGCCTGCTTCAGATTGTGTCCCCTTCTGTCTCTGCCCCCCACCCCCACCCCTCGTACTCTGCCTCTCTCTCTCTCTCTCTCTCTCTCTCTCAGAAAAAAAATAAACATTAAGAAAAAGAAAGAATGTAGTTCAGAGTCCAGAACAATTCAAGATACCATAAATTTTGTCAGAGATAGACATATAAAACCACATTACAGTAAAGACTATTCAACAGTAAAGTTGACTGTGAAGAGATATTTTTTACAACAATCTTGCATTTCTTTTCATGGCATCACTGTGCGTTAAAATACCTATACATAGAAAGATTGTGGAAAGCATAGCTAATAGATATGGCTCTGGAAGTTCTAATGACAAAGAGCAATATGGCTATAGCAAAAAAATTTAAAGCTGTGTTCTCATCTTATGTCTACATAATGTCTTGCTTTGTTTCTATGTTAGGCTATTATGCATAAATGTGTTTCTATATGATACATGATAAAGACTTCATGCATTGAAGAAACTGAATGAAGTTGTTTGTCTGGGCTCTTGTCATCCAAGCCTTGATTCCTTTTAACGATTTAAGTAGGCATCTATATAGGATTTCCTCTCTCCATTTCAACTAGCAAAGGGCCACCAGAAGAATCTTTTTCAAGAACTACTTTCAGCATGATGTTAATCCTACAGAAAACTCTTTGTAAACTCACATCTCATCTAAATTCATAAAGTGTGTTTCTAAACTCTTCCTGATATGTATTTATGTCTTCACAGTTCCATGATCTAGCCATAATTGTTTTCTGTGATTATTTCTGCCAAGCCTGACCTTTCTGCTTCCATTACTTTTTTTTCCCTGAAACACCTCCTAAAATGCCTTCCTCTTTCTATTCTGCCAGTCAAACTATGCAAACTTTCCAAATATCAGCTCTTAAAAACATCATAGACACTCTTCCTCTGAATAATGCTTAGAGTTAACACTATATAAATAAAATAGAGGAGAAAGGATTTGGAATCAGAGATGGATTTGAATTCTGGTTTCTCTTATTTGTTGAAAGACACATGCTCATTATTTACCTGCTCTAAGATTCAATTTCCTCATCAATAAAATGGAAACTAATAATACTTACCTTAATGTGTTCGTTTCAAGGGTAAATGGAATCACACTTGTAACTCCTTAACCTGATAAACAACAATTTTTAGTTTGTGGCCTTCTTTCCATGACCTACCTTTCTTATCAACTATTTCTTTATCCTATGAATTCCCTGAGCCTGCATTTCTGTATGGAACCTTCCTTTGTGACTTTTTTTCTTATATCCACTAAACTTCTTTTATATCCATCATCTACTCAGATATCTTTCTATATTCCCAGTATAATTCTTTTCAGTGGCAGAGAAAGACAAAGACAAATAATAAGAACATTGTGATGGTAAATTTGATAGTTGAGAACTAAGTGTTAGTATCAAGGAGAAGATGCTATAGGAAGATAGATGATAACTCCGGAAAAGAAATTCCATCAATCTATGCCACACAAGTTAATATAGATTCCCTTAATTTAAAAAAGAAACAAAGAAAAAAATACTTTTATAGTTTTAGAAGTGGGCATAATCTGACTACCACATCTTTTTTTGTTTTTAAGTTTATTCATTTTTGAGAGGGAGAGACAGAGCATGAACAAGGGGAGGGGCAGAGAGAGAGAGGAGACACAGAATCCTAAGCAGGCTCCAGGCTCTGAGCTGTCAGCACAGAGCCTGATGTGGGGCTCAAACTCATAGACAGCGAGATCATGACCTGAGTGGAAGTTGGACGCTTAACCAACTGAGCCACCCAGGTGCCCCCTACCACATCTTGATGATGCTGAAAAATAGATTTACGCTCTGGAGAGTAGGTTCAACCTTTGAAATCTTTCCCATCTGATATCCCATGAGTCTGAACTCTGCTGTTATCAATTATCTAAGAAGATGTCATTTTGTGAATCAGGACTGGAGTCAATTTTGTTTCTCATTTTCAATATGTATTCTATTGATGTCACATTAAACAAGAAAGGAGCAGATTAATTATATTTTTGTAATTTCTATATTCTTGATGCTCTGGTGTCTGGCACCATGCTGACCCAGGACATAATGCGCCTCCCAGGACTAGCTAATTCCTAGAGATTGCAAACTACTTCCCTGGAGTATGACTTCCATATGTACATCAATCTATCTAGACCAGTATCCCAAATCATATTCTTGACCTGGCTCTTGTAATACTCCAGGAGGCAATATTCCTCTGCCTTAATCATGCCAGGTCAGGAATCAGACAACTAGAGACAGCCCCTATACCCAGAGCCCACAGAAATGATTAAAACAGGCCAATCTTAAGCCTGCTCACCCTGCCTTGCCTTTCCAAAAGAAACTACGATAAAACTCCTACCCATCCTTTCTCCTAGTTCTTTTTGCCTCATGACCTACTCAGGTGCTTTTGCCTTTGCAAAGGGAAGGGTGAGTAACAAGGTATCTTTTCATTGGCAGTAGTCTCCTGATCTGTTGGTCTCACATCCATGAATAATAGTAAAACTACATTTAAAAGTAAGCAGCATTCTTCTAGCATTGACAATAAATAATCTAATTCTAGGATATGTAGACTACATAATCTAATCATTACTCTAGAAAACATAAACAATTTTATTTTGAGGCATTTGCTCTTATAATCATATTTAAACAATTCGATAATGCTTAAATACTTTTAATATTTCTGTTTATGTTAATAAAATGCTTCAAATAAAGGGAATGCAATTTTAAAACTTTCACAGAAAAAAAACAATATTCAACTAGTAATCACACAAAAGATATTTACATTACCTTTCTCCGATGTTTCCTTAGATCACTTGGCTGTGATTGGCAGAAATAAAAGCAACATAAAACAGAACTAATTAATGAGTATCATTTGACCATGTTACAATTTTTAATAGTATTCTATAACTTGACTGTCTTGTTTTTTCATTCCATTGTTTTCTAAATAAATGTCTTTACCCATTATAAGAGGACTCCTCCTGAAAGTGACTTCAGAGAGGGAACTTCTTAGAAGGAATGGTGGGGCGGCGGGGGGGGGGGGGGGGGGGGACAGGTCTACATGATGGGGTCAAGCATACATGCATGGGATCTGAGACATGGAACCCTGGGGAATATGAAGCACATGTAGTGAGCTAGTGAGAAATAAATATGGGACTTATCTTCTCCCCAAAATATAAATGGGAATGAAAGAGATTATCCATAAACAAAGATCCAATGCACATGTATGGAGTTTGTAAGCATTCCCTCTTGCCTTATCTATGCTCAGCCTTGGTCCACCCTTGGACAGGCATACTGCTCCTGAGCTATCTCAAACTTCCTGGCTTCCTAACTAGTCTCCCATTCCCAAATGCTAAGAGCTCTGGCCTCAATAAAATATGTTTTTAGGGCTGCTGTTTTCTTGTCAACGTTACAATGTTACAAAATTACATAATTTTTTTTAAAGTTAATTCTTTATGATTTCAGATGAATCTTGCTCACTTAGTATCTTTGTTAATTTTTCTTATGTAAGTAAAACAATTTTATTCCATTATAGTTATATTTACATTTATATATTTTTGTTCCTGGAAAATGGGTTGATTTACTCCACACAATATTCTTACTAAATATTGGCAGGATGTTCCTTATGCTTATGGATTTGTGGTGAGGTAAAAGTAAATAAAAGTACATTTTATAATCAGGAAAAATAACAATCTTTGTAAAACATATACACACATACAATACAAATGAAAACAATGTCTTTTCAATCTCTGCTTTTCTGTCTCCCAAATTTTTCATTTTCCTCTGAATATTCACACATGGATTATATTCCCCCAAATTATGCCCTCCCTCATATTTTCTACAGGTAAAAGAAAATCTACCTGCCTTTCACTATAACAGTGATGAATTTAATGACGAAGTTTTATTAGGTGATAAAGACTCCCTGAGTTTCATTTATTGTTTTTCTGAGTCAGATATGGGACATTTTAAGTACTTTTTTTACACTCAAGAAATGCTTTAAATATTTTTTAAGTACTGTAATTATAGTATAATAATGTTCATTTGGTATTGATTTATTTATAACTAACTGCTAAAGAAAGTGCATGAAAGCAGTGGCATCTTTTTCATATATATATATATATATATATGTATATATATATATACATATATATATAAATCATGTCTAAATGATTATAAATATGTTATTTTGCTATTATAAAAATATTAACACTATCAAGGATTAGGATACTAATGCTTATGAACATACTTAAAAAGCTAAATATATGTAGCAAATATAAACAGAAACTAAGCCAAAGATAGTATCATGTCTAGTTAATAAAGTCAAATTGATGGTTCCTAGATTTCTAAAATCACCACATCATAACGTAGCTCAGTATATTGGGTTATTTTATCTTAGTACATTGACTAAAAAGTTTGTGCTGTGTCTAGGTGGGGTCAGTTCTGATTACTGTCCTTTGTTCTGAACGGGCATTGTCTATGATGTCTATTTTAAGAATATTTTTAATATCAAGTCTGGAAATGAGCGCAGAATAGAGGACTCAATGGCTTAAGAAGGTAAATGTTTCCTTTTTTAAAAATATTGCCATTTCTCTTTTATGTTGACTTTATTGCATTGAAGTCCATAATTGCAAAGAGTCTGAATATGAAAAATGCTGCCACACCATACAGTTTTGTTTCAATTCACAATTGTAAAATTAAAGAAAAAAGATACTTATACATAATAAATTTTATAAAAATAAAAATTAAAAAAATATGTGTTAGTTTTCCCTAGACATGAGAGCATGAAATATACATATATATGTATATGTGTATTATATATATACACATAGATATATATATTAGGTACAGTACACATTTTTGCAACATATTTATTTAAAGGTGCTATTTAGAAAATTAATTAAAATTTTTTGTTCAGATACTTTACACACATACATACACAGATACAGATATTGTGACACTTTTTATAGTAGCTTCACAGGTTTCTGAACATATGCAGAAACACTATATACACTTCATGTTCTTCTGTGGTAACATTAATTTACTCTCCATTTGTTATATTTGTGCTAGTTTTACAGTCTCTAAGCTATTTTATCCATTTATTTTTAATTAATTTCTACCCCCAAATTTATGTTTAATTGGAATTTTGTTTTAATAGTATAGTTTTAATATTCATTACAAAACCAGAATTTTACCTCCATAAATAGTTTAGAATGTTTAAATCTTCATTATTGTCATTTAAACATAGTTCTAGGTAATCACAGAAAAAAATAAATGGACAGAATAGTATATGCTTTTGCGTCAGCAAATGTGAAAGACATACAGCTCCATTTACTGTGTTAAACGTGGGCAATTTACTCATGCTCTCAAACGCCCGTTACTTCTGCTTTCTATTGAAATGGTGTCCTCTGATGTGCAGATGTTATGATGGGAAGTAAAACATCACAGCATTCAGTAGTCATTTTTTTTTCCTATCATTTTTTTTTTTTTCCAGAGGTTTTTCTACCTTATTTTTAGCGAAGGGCACTTTGATTTTCTCTGTTATGTTCAGAGCACCTCCTAATAGTTTAGGTTTCCAACTTTTAATTCCTAATAATTTAGGTTTCCGACTTTTAATTCTAAACATAAAAATAAATGAAACAAAGGATTAAAGAATAAAGAAGTGTAAAAATGTTGACATGAAATTCTAAAACAAAATTGGGAAATTGTTGCTATTGGTTTTGGTGGTTCTTTTATTCAAGTTATATTATTTATATTATAAAAATTTAACATTTTATGTTGTTATATTGGAGCAATTAGAACCAGTATTTTCTATTATTTATTGTGTTAAAAGTAAAATACTCACTCCCAACTACTTCACCAAGATATCATAAGGAAAAATTTACTTAATGGTTTCCGTCACTCAGATTTCTGATGTGACATTTAGATCGCTGCTCTTCTATTTCCTTATTATGTGACTTGAAAAATTACATCTTTGTAGGCTACATTTCCTCCACTCATAATCGGATTAGTAGTTGCACCTACCACATATGGTTGTTGCGAAAAAAAGAAAAACAATAAAACACACAGAAAGTCCTTAGAACAAACACCCAATATGAATCAGCTAATGCACATGAGTCTTAATGGGGTCAAATGTTCTCTGTGCACATCATCATACCAGTGTCATGACTCCCATCCGATCCATTTCCCTGGCAGGGCTTCGCGGGGTGAGCTTTGGCGTTGAGTGTCCACTGGGGGGAGATGAACTGGCCAGCGAAGAAGCTGTAACCGAGGCAGTGATAGAGGTACCTGGGTGGACCCTTGCTAAATTCAGGCCTTCCAGGCTCACACTAGCCACCCTATTCTCAATTTCTTCAGCACGTAACTCTGTAGATTCTTTTTCTTCCTGAATTAGCCTAAAAGACACAGTTGAATTTGGATCCATTATATGCTGCTATAGTGGTAATGAGAATTCACATAATAAAAAGCAAATAAATACATAAATAAACAAATAAATAAATAACTCTGTGAGCATTTTATATCAAATCTAATGTTTTCTTTACTCAAAGGCAATATAACTTTCAATAAATTTCAGACACTTTCTGGCTGAAATTTAGAACATCTTTCTTTTCAAATGATATACAGCTCCTCCCCACTTTGACCCTCTTTCTATCTATACTATCACCTGCTAAAACCTTTAAAACCTTGACTGCCTAGATAATTTTGCCACTAATCCTAATCTTATTTTTTTTTCCCTAATCTTATTTTTGAACCGAGGTGCCAATAAATGAGACTTTTAGAAACTCAGATCTTAACAAAGATGTTGAATCTTACATCCCAACTGATTAAAAAGTATACTTGATAGAATCTTCAATAAATGGTCATTCATAATTATCATTTAGTCAAATAAAACCCTTACACTTTTTTTTAAACCAATACCTACTCAGCCACGTCAACTTTAAATAAGCACCACGTGGGGTGCCTGGGTGGCTCAGTTGGTTGAGCATCCAACTTTGGTTCAGGTCATGATCTTATGGTTCATGAATTCGAGCCCCACATCCGTGCTCCACATCAGGCTCGCTGCTGTCAGCCCAAAGCCCACTTTGCATCCTCTCTCTCCCTCTCTATCTGCCCCTTCCCCCACCTCTCAAAAATAAATAAACATTAAAAAAAATAAGCACCAGGCAATTTAATAATGTGGAGATGATCTATCTCTAGATAGATACATACATCATACTTACATACATAGTGAAAAAATGTTTTAACTCTTGATATAAATGCTTTTCAGAAGACAAAGCACTAATACTCCTTTTTTTAAATAAAGAGAAACTTCAAGAATATGTATAAATGAACTATTACAGAGATGCAAAGAACAAAGAATTTTAGCAGGGTTGCATAAATACCCTATTTAAGCTGTGTCTATTTGTTATAATGAAACTGTACCAGTAGGTGACTTAAAAAAATAGGGTTTAGAACTTCTCCTAAGACATTTTCCTCTTAACTATAAATGGCTTATTGTGATCTCCTATGATATATAATCCTTAACTATAAGGTTATGATCACCGCAAAGTTTTATATTTATATATTTATTTTGGAAAACTGTTTGGTGGTTTCTTATAGAACTAAACATACTCTTACCATATTATCCAGTAATTGTGTTCTTTGGTATTTAGCTAAATGAGTTAAAAACTATGTCCACCCAAAACCAGCACACTGATGTTTATAGCAGCTTTATTCATGACTGCCAAAACTTGAAAGCAACCAAGATCTTCTTCAATGGTGAATGGATAAATTGAGGTACATCCAGACAATCGAATATTATTCAGAGCTAAAAAAGAAGTGAGCTATCAAGCCATGAAAAGATATGGAAGAACATTAAATGCACACGACTAAGCAAAAGAAGCCCAATCTAAACAGACTACATATTATAGGACTCCAATTACATGACACTCTAGGAAAGGCAAAATCTACGAGGACATTAACAAGATCGACGGTTGACAGAGGTTGGGAGCGGGAAGAGATGAATAGGCAGAGCACAGAGAATTTTTATGGCAGTGAAAATGGTCTGTATGAAACCATAATGATGGATACTTGTCATACATTTTGCAAACCCACAGAATGTACACCACTAAGAGTAACCTGTACTGTAAACAATGGAATCTGGGTGATTATTATGTGTCATATAGGTTCATCAATTGTAATATACTACTGTGGTGAAGGATGTTGATAATGGGGGAGGCTGTGCATGTGTGAGGCCAGGGCATATATGGGCAATCTCTGTACCTTCTTCCCCTCAACTTTGTGTGAACCTTAATCCACTCCAAAAATTTAAGTAAAAAAAAATATTGAGCAGACTTACTCTTTTTTTTAATGAATATAATTTATTGTCAAATTGGCTTACATACAACACCCAGTGTTCATCCCAACAAGGAGGCATATTTACTCTTAATTATAATTTTTCAGTTCCATAAAGAATATGAATTCTGTTACTGTGAAGTTTATTTTCATGGATGCACTTTAAGTTCACCCAGAGGAAAGCTTAATCAAGTAACATAGCACAATATTATTAATGCTTTAAACACATTCCAAAGGAAACACTGTCTCCTCTTAAAAAAAAGAATTTGTACTTTAAAATGATTGGTAGGAGGGGCGCCTGGCTGACTCAGTCTGTTAAGCGCCCTCCTTCAGCTCAGGTCATGATCTAGTAATTCGTGTGTTCAAGCCCCTTGTCCAAGCTGTGCTGACAGTTTGGAGCCTGGGGCCTGCTTAGGATTGTTGGCCTCCCCCTCTCTCTGCCCCTCCCCCACTCAAGTTCTGTCTTTCAAAAATAAACAAACATTTAAAAAAGTTTTTAAAAATGGTGGGAAATAACTCCTCTAAAAAAGTTTTTTTCTAGAATTAACTGTAGTTATTAACTCTAGGCATTGTATTAATTGTAAAGGAAGAGTCACACCTAGAGGAAAAAGCTGAGTAAGAAGTAGACTGAAGTTTAATTAAACAGGAAATCGAATGCTACCTTAGATATTCAGTTCATTTGGAAAAATAAATGACAATCCACTTATCTTTAGAATCTGGATGTAGTTACAGAAAGTAAAAGAACTAACAAAACAGACACCCTTTGAAATGTCCCAGTGTGTTGGGGAGGGCGTACCATATACAAAAGGATGAAACAATAAGTAAGACCACAAAAGCAAGGGAGTCAAAATAGTAGCTAATTAGCTACTATATATATATTAATATATAATATTATATATTATATATAATATATATTTAATATAATATATATAATATAATATAATATAATATAATATAATATAATATATATTAACATTTAGTTACTTTGAGAGCAGGAAAGAGAGCGTGCATGTGTCAGTGGGGGGGGGGGGCAGAGAGAGAGACAGAGAGAGAGAGAGAGAGAGAGAGAAGAGAGAGAATCCCAAGTGGATTCTACGCTCAGCGCAGAGCCTGATGGCAGGGGCCAGTCTCAGGAGATCACAGCCTGAGCCAATATCAAGAGTTAGATGCTTAACCACCTGAGCCACCCAAGTGCCCAGTAGCTAACTACTGACGCACAGATTAACTAACAAACAGGTCACTGGCAAATGAAGTAACTTGATCTCTTCCTTTAAGAGACATTAGTGAACAGTGAGGAAACCAGAAAAGAGGCATTTTTTAATGCTTAAATTAGTTTGTGAAAGAAGAAAAATCTTCACCAGAAATAGATTCTAGTTGGTATGAGCAACTGTTTTTATGAAGATGCCTATTTCTCTTTTTTATTTTTTTAAAATAAACGGGGTTTATTCATTTTGAAACATTCAAAATGAATACATGCACTATTTATTCATCCAAAATTCAAATGCTTTAAAGAAAAATAGAAACATAACTTTTACATTTACACAATCATCAAACAAAATATTTATATCACAGCACTTAAGTAGCAAAAATTTGCTAACAATTGACACTATTTCTCTTTTTTATATTGTTTTTAATTTTAATTCCAATATGTTAACATGTAGTGTTATTTTAGTTTCAAGTGCACAGTATAGTAGTTCAACAACTCTATGCGTTACTCAGTGCACTCTAAGTGTATTCATTCTTTAATCCTTATCACCTAGTTCACCCCTCCCTTACACCCTCCCCTCTGGTAATCATTAGTGTGTTCTCTACAATTAAGAGTCTGTCTCTTGATTTGTGTCTCTCTCTTTTTCCTCTGGCCATGTTTCTTAAATTCTACATATGAATGAAATCATATGGAATTTGTCTTTCTCTGACTGACATTTCATTTAGCATTATACTGTTTAGCTCTATCCATGTTGTTGCAAATAGCAAGATTTCAGTCTATTTTTTATGGCTGAATAATTCTCCAGTGTGTATGTGTGTGTGTATGCCATTTGTTCTTTTTTTAAAATAAAAAAAATTAAAGTTTATTTACCTATTTTGAGAGAGAGAGGGAAAGACAGTGAGTAGCGGAGGGGCAGAGAGAGAGAGGGAGAAGGAGAATCCTAAGCAGGCTCCACACTCACTGCAGAGCCCAATGCAGGGCTCGATCTCACAACCATGACATCAGGATCTGAGCCAAAATCAAGTACTGGCTGCTTAATTGACTGAGCCATCCAGGGACCCCTATACGACTTGTTCTTTATCCATTCATATATCTATGGACTCTTGGAGTGCTTCCACACTTTGGCTACTGTAAATAATACTGCAATAAACACAGGGGTGCATTTATCCCTTTGAATTAGTATTTTTATATTTTTGGGTAAATACTTAGTAATGCAATTACTGGATCATAGGGTAGTTCTGTTTATAACTTTTTGAGGAACTATTTTCCAAACTGCACTAGTTTGCATTCCCATCAACAGTGCCCAAGGGTTCCTTTTTCTCCACATCCTCACCAACATTTGCTATTTCTTGTATTTTTGATTTTAGGCATTCTGACAAGCGTGAAGTGGTGTCTCTCTGTGCTTTTGATTTGTATTTCCCTGATGATTAGTGATGTTGAGCATCATTCCATGTGTCTGCTGGCCATCCTGCATGTCACCTTTGGAGACCTGTCTGTTCATGTCTTCCGCCCATTTTTCAATTGGATTATTTGTGTTTTGCATGTTGAGCTTATAAAAGTTCCTTATATATTTTGGATACTAACCCTTTATTGGATATGTCATTTACAAATATATTCTCTCATTCAGTAGGTTGTCTTTCAGTTTTGTTGATTGCTTCCTTCACTGTGCAGAAGCCTTTTATTTTGCTGTAGATCCAGTAGTTCATTTTTGCTTTTGCTTCCCTTGCCTCACGAGATATATCTAGAAAAACGCTGACATGACCAATGTCAGAAATTACTGCCTATGTTGTCTTATAGGATTTTTAGGGTTTCAGGTCTTACTTTAGATCTTTAATCCATTTTGAATTTTTTTTTGTGTGTGTGTACAATATAAAGAAGTGGTCCAGTTTCTTTTTTTTTTTTTTTTTTCGCATGTAGTTCTCCAGTTTTCCCAGCACCATTTTGTTGAAGAGATTATTTTTTTCCCCATTGTATAGTCTTTCCTCCTTTTTCTAAGATTAATTGACCATATGCTTGTGAGTTTATTTCTGGGTTTTCTTTTCTGTTCCATTGACCTATGTGTCTATTTTTTGACAGTACCATACTGTTTTGATAACTACCTGCTTTATAATATAGCTTGAAGTCTGGAACTGTGATCCCTCCAGTTTTTTCTTTTTCAAGATTTCTTTGGCTATTCGGGGTCTATTGTGGTTCCATACAAACTTTAAGATTGTTGGGGCGCCTGGGTGGCTCAGTCGGTTAAGCATCCGACTTCGGCTCAGGTCATGATCTCATGGTCCGTGAGTTCGAGCCCCACGTCAGGCTCTGTGCTGACAGCTTGGAGCCTGGAGCCTGCTTCGGATTCTGTGTCTCCCTCTCTCTCTGACCCTCCCCCATTCATGCTCTTTCTCTCTCTGTCTCAAAAATAAATAAAACATTAAAAAAATTAAAAAAAAACAACTTTAAGATTGTTTGTTCTAGTTTTGTGAAAAATTCCGTTGCTGTTTTGAGGGGGATTGCATTGAATTTGTAGGCTGCTTTGCATAGTATAGACATTTTAACAATATTTGTTCTTCCAATCCATGAGCATGGAATGTATTTCCATTTCCTTTTTTTAAATTTTGTTATTTTTTTGTCTTTCCATTTCTTACTGTTGTCTTCAATTTCTTCACCATTGTTTTATAGTTTTCAGAGTAGCATCTTTCACCTCACTGGTTAAGTTTATTCCCAGATATTTTATTATTTTTAGTGCAATTGAACATGGGATTGTTTTCTTAGTTTCTCTTTCTGCTGCTTCATTATTAGTGTAAAGAAATGCAAGAGATTTCTGCACATTGATTTTGAATCCCACCACCTTAGTGAATTCATTCATCAGTTCCAGTAGTTTTTTGGTGGAGTCTCTAGGGTTTTATATATATAGTATTATGTCATCTGCAATTAGTGAAGGTTTTAGTTCTTCCTTACCAATTTGGATGTCTTTTCCTTCTTTTTGTTGTCTAACTGCTGTGGCTAGGACTTCCAGTACTATGTGGAATAAAAGTGGTGACAGTGGACATCCATGTCTTGTTCCTGACCTTAGGGGGAAAGTTCTCAGTTTTTCCCCCATTGAGTATGATGATTGTTGTGGGTTTTTCATATACAGTCTTTACTTTGTTGAGGTATGTTCCCTTTAGAAATACTTTGTTAAGGGTTTTTTTTTTTAATTTTTTTTAACGTTTTATTTATTTTTGAGACAGGGAGAAACAGAGCATGAACAGGGGAGGGTCAGAGAGAGGGAGACACAGAATCTGAAACAGGCTCCAGGCTCTGAGCTGTCAGCACAGAGCCCAACGCGGGGCTCGAACTCACGGACCGCGAGATCATGACCTGAGCTGAAGTCGGCAACTTAACCGACTGAGCCACCCAGGCACCCCTAAGGGTTTTTATCTTACATGAATGTTGTACTTTGTCAGATGCTTTTTCTGGATCTATTGAAATGACCATATGGTTTTTATCCTTTCTCTTATTGATGTGATATATCACATTGATTGATTTGTGAATATTGAGCCACCCTTGCATACTGGGATGCATCCTGGGAATAAATCCCACTTGATTGTGGTGAATGATTTCTTTTAATGTATTGTTGGATTGAGTTTGCTAGTATTTTGTTGAGGATTTTTGCATCTTTGTTTATGAAAGATATTGCCCTCTAGTTCTCTCTCTCTTTTGTGTGTGTGTGTGTGTGTGTGTGTGATGTCTTTATCTGGTTTTGGTATCAAGGGGACACTGGATTTGGAAGTTTTCCTTCCTTTTGTATTTTTTGGAATAGTTTGAGAAAAACAGGTGTTACCTCTTCTTGAAATGTTTGGTAGAATTTGTCTGTGAAGCCACCTGGTCCTGGACTTTTGCTGGGAGTGTTTTGATTACTGATTCAATTTCATTGCTGGTAACAGGTCTGCTCATATTTTCTATTTCTTTCTGCTTCATTTTTAGTAAGTTATATGTTTCCAGGAATCTATCAATTTCTTCTAGATTGTCCAATATATGGGCATATGATTTTTCAAAATAATTCCCTTACAGTTGTTTGTATTTCTGTGTTGTTGGTTGTTGTTTCTTCTCTTTCTTTTTTTTATGATTTTGTTTATTTGGGTCTTCTTTTGTTTTTATGAATCTGGCTAGAGCTTTACCAATTTTGTTGATCTTTCAAAGAACAAGTTCCTGGTTTTACCGATCTGTTCTATTGTTTTTGTTTTTGTTTTTAGTTTCTATATCATGTATTTCTGCTCTAATCTTTATTATTTCCTTCCTTCTGCTAGTTTTGGGTTTTGTTTGCTCCTCTTTCTCTAGCTTCTTGAAGTATAAAGCTAATTTGCTTATTTGAGATTTTTCTTGCTTCTTAAGTTAAGCCTGTATTGTTATAAACTTCTTTCTTAGAACTGCTTTTGCTGTATTCCAAAGATTTTGGACTACTGAATTTTCATTTTGATTTGTTTCCATGTAATTTTTTTATTTCTTCTTTGATTTCTCCATTGACTCTTTCTTTGTTTAGTAGTATGTTATTTAGCCTACACATATTTGTGCTCTTTCTAGATGTTTCTTGTGGTTGATTTCTAGTTTCATAGTGTTATGGTCAGAAAAGATGAATGGTATGACTGTTTTTTCAAATTTGTTAAGACTTGTTTTGTGGCCTAATATGGGATCTATTCTGGAGAATGTTCTATGTGCACCTGAAAAGAATGTGTATTCTGCTGTTTTTGGATGAAATGTTCTGAATATATCTTTAAATCCATCTGGTCTCATGTGTTATTCAAAGCCACTGTTTCCTTATTGATTTTCTGTTTGGATGATCTGTCTTTTGATGTAAGTTAAAGTCCTCTACCATTATTGTATTGCTACTGATTAGTTCCCTTACATTTGTTATTAAACCTTTTATGGATTTGAATGCTCCCATATTGGATGCATATTTACAACTGTTATGTCTTCTTGTTGGATTGTCCCCTTTATTTCTCATATAGTGTCTTTCTTTGTCTCTTGTTACAGTCTTTGTTTTGGAGTCTATTTTCCTGATATAAGCATTGCTACAATGGTTTCTTTTGACATTCATTTGCATGATAAATATTCTTCCATCCCCTCACTTTCAATCTGCAGGTGTCTTTAGGTCTGAAATTATCTTGTGTAGACAGCATATAGATGGGTCTTGATTTTTATCCAATCTGTCACTTCATGTCTTTTTATTGGAGTGTTTAGTCTATTTATATCCAAAGTAATTATTGATAGATATGTATTTATTGCCATTTTGTTACTTGTTTTGTAGTTGTTTTTGTAGTTTTTCTCTCATCCTTCTCTTTCTCTCTTTCATGTTTTGTTGGCTTTCTTTAGTGATATACTTGGATTCCTTCCTCTTTATTCTTTGCATATCCATTACTGGTTTTGGACTTGTGATTAACATTAGCAGTCAATATTAAGTTGATGGTCGCTTACATTTGAACCCATGCTTTAATCCTCTCCACACCACATTTTAGTCTATAGTGTCATATTTTACATCTTTTTATTTTGTGAATCTCTTGACTAATTTTTACAGATATCTTTTCTACCTTTAGTTACGGAGTTTTTTTCTTCCAGTCTTCTAATCATCCTCTGGGTTATTTGCACTGACATGAGTGTTATCTAGTTGTTTATGGGATGAGGCAAGGTCCTCCTACTCCACAATCTTTCCGTGATTTCCAAGATTCCTGTGTCTTTTGAATGTTGCTATACACTTAAATTATATGTACTTCTTAATTTCTTACAAATTAGCAACTATATTAAATACATTACTAGGGTCAGCAAAGAAATATATAAAAGGACAGTAGTTTGAACATACTATTTATCAAACTTAATTAGCCTAGGTCAAGATTATAACTGGGCTTTACTATCTTAATGTAACAAAGCTGAGTTCCTGGAGGGACACAGGTTGTTATTGAGGGTGTGTGTATTTATTTTCAGAGAAAACAAATATCACAGAGATATATACTTGATTTCAAATCTATGCAGTGAGTTCAACCATTAACTGCAAAGCATCAAAAAGTGTTATTTAGTTTGAATTTACGTTCTATATTC
This sequence comes from Panthera pardus, assembly GCF_024362965.1. Lineage (NCBI taxonomy): Eukaryota > Metazoa > Chordata > Mammalia > Carnivora > Felidae > Panthera > Panthera pardus. The sequence continues at coordinate 37,498,227 of NW_026526991.1, read as the reverse complement.
CTTCTTTTTCTTTTTTTAAGTTTATTTATATATTTTGAGAGAGAGAGAGAGAGAGAGAGAGAGAGACAAGCACATGAGCAAGAGAGGGGCAGAGAGAGAGAGAGAGAGCACATGAGCAGGGGAGGGGCAGAGAGAGAGAAGGAGAGAGAATCCAAGCAGAGCCTGATACAGGGTTCAAACTCATGAACCATGAGATCATGCCCTGAGCCAAGATCAAGAGTCAGACACTTAGCTGACTGAGCCACCCAAGCACCCCTATATTATTTTTTCTATTTATGCTAATCTATCATTATGAAGCACTTTCTATTTATCAAGAAAAGTGCCAAGATCTGGACATAAAACAGTGAGCAAAGCAAGATCCATTTCTTGTTTTTATATAATTTACAATCTAATAAAGGTAAGGAACTGAAGGACAGTAAAACAAACTGAAGGTCAGAAGAAGGAATGGTGGAGATGCTCATGGTGAGTAAGGGTAAAGAGGGTGAAATGTTAGGGCACAAGGGTGTGGAATGAGGATAATGTTCCAGAAGAAAGGAACAGCAACAACAAAGGAGAGAACATGGAACATTCAAAGAACTGGAAGTCATGTTTAATGGGATATAGAATAAGGTAGGTGAGAAAGTTGAGGCAGATGGGGCATTGTAGACCATATGAAGTATTTTGTTCTTTATCTTAAAAGCAACTGAAGGGGTTGAAAAAGGGTGACCTTACATAAGCAAACTGGGTTTTAAAAAGTCAGATGGGGAACCCGTATATCATGAAGAAACCAGGCAGAAACTATTATTGTCATCTAGATGAAAACTTATTATAATGCCCAATAGGGTGATGATAGTAGAGAACTGGATAGATTTGAATCATATTAGGAGGCCGACAGATTTAGCTAGAGCCAGAAAAACAAAAACATTGTTCAAAATAGTAAAATACTGTTCATTTGTTGAAAAAAAAAACAAGTTAAGAATAGTTTCTCAATGTTCAAAGGAATATAAATCCACTTGACACAGCTGGGTTCTTCACTGAGGTTAGTTAAGTCAATGATATAAAAAAGAAACTATGACCCTTCCACACAGTCACGCTGATGTAGTACCCTCGCCTGGAATCAGGCTGAAATCTTAGCCTTGCCACTGCCTGGACCATCGACCCCCACAAAGTGAGTGAGCTTCAGGCCTTCATAAAAATGAGTAAGCACTATCTGAATGTGCTGCACACTGAGAAAAATGTGCTTCCTGCGGGAGTGGGCGGAGAGCATGGAGGGTAAAAATACCACCTTCTACTCATAAAACTAAATCAGAAGACAATAAATATCAAGGAAGAAAAAACAGATAGTAAGAAGGTGGAGGAAAGAAAATACAAAGACAGACCATCAAGTGAGGAGAGTGATCTAGAAATTAACAATGAAGGTATGATTGAACCAGATACTGATGCCCCTCAAGAAATGGGAGATGAAAATGTGGAGATAACCCAGGAAATGATGGATCAGGCAAATGATAAAAAAGTGGCTGCCACTGATGCCCTAAATGATGGTGAACTACGGAAAACCATTGACTTGTTCACACATGCCATTAAGCTGAATCCTCGCTTGGCCATTCTGTACCCCACGAGAGCCAGGGTCTTCATCAAATTATAGAAGCCAAATACTGCCATTTGAGACTGTGACAGACCTATTGAAATGAATCCTGACTCAGCTCAGCCTTACAAGTGTAAAGGAAAAGGACACAGACTTCTGGGCCATTGGGAAGAAGCAGCACATGATCTTGCTCTTGCTTGTAAATTGGATTATGATGAAGATGCTAGTGCAATGTTGAAAGAAGTTCAACTGAGGGCCCAGAAAATTGCTAAACATTGGAGAAAGTATGAGCAAAAATATGAAGAGAGAAACATCAAAGAAAGAATGGAAAGGGCTAAGAAGGTTTGGGAAGAACACGAGAGAGCTCAGAGGGAGGAAGAAGCCAGAGGACAATCAGGAGCTCAGTATGGCTCTTTTCCAGGTGGCTTTCCTGGGGGAATGTGTGGTAATTTTCTTGGAGGCATGCCTGGAATGGCAGGGGGAATGCTTGGAATGGCAGGAATGCCTGGGCTCAATGAAATTCTTAGTGACCCAGAGGTTCCCGCAGCCATACAGGATCCAATAGTTATGGTGGCCTTCCAGGATATGGCCCAGAACTCAGCAAATAGGTCAAAATATCAGAGCAGCACAAAAGTAATGAATCTCATCAGTAAATTGTCAGCCAAATTTGGAGGTCAAGCATAATGCCTTTCTGACAAATAAAGCCCTTGCTGAAGGAAAAGCAACTTAGATCACCTATTGGATGTCGCAGTAACACAAACCAGTGTACCTGTGACCTCCTCGTGGAGAAAGCTGGAGTGCTGTGAAGATAATCCCCACCCCTCTGCTCCACATGCAACTGAAACATTTTATAGTGGTTTTTCATTAGGGTATTCATTCAGATAATGTTCAGGTAATGTTTTCCTACTAAGAACTACAAACTGTAAGCATTTTTTAAACCTTAAAAATATTTAAAAACATATTCAAAGGGTGTGTTAATCCTTACATTTTTCTTTACTAAAAAAAAAAAAAAAAAAAAAAAGAGAGACTATGATAATCATCGGGATTCAAGAAAGTATATATTTGTTAAAGTTGAAATTATCCAAAAAAAGAGAGATTATTTTAGTGACAATATTTCTCAATGTTTGAATTGTTAACTTATACAACTTAATTCCATAATTAATCTACTCTTTTTTTTTAATTTTTTTTAAATGTTTTTATTTATTTTTGAGACAGAGAGAGGCAGAGCATGAGCAGGGGAGGGGCAGAGAGAGAGGGAGACACAGAATCTGAAGCAGGCTCCAGGCTCTGCGCTGTCAGCACAGAGCCCGACGTGGGGCTCGAACTCACGGACTGTGAGATCATGACCTGAGCCGAAGCCGGACGCTTAACCGACTGAGCCACCCAGGCGCCCCCATAATTAATCTACTCTTTGGAAGCCATCTATTATCAGTGTGGTGACAGTGCGGTTTTTTTTTTTCATATCTAGTATATAATAATTCAGTCAGTTAGTTTCACTCTGATGTCTATATACTTTTAAGAAGCTGGCTGCACATTAATTGCAGGCTATTTAGTACCTTTACTGTAGTGTTAAATGTACCTTCAAAATGTACCTTATTACCACAAAATATCATTTAAATAGATTTTAATTTAAAAGGCGACTTAAAATTCATCAGAGAATATTTTATCTTTACCTTAGGCTTTTATATTGCCCTAAAATCATTAGTTTACCTATGTTTCATATATGTTCCTTATAAAGATCGTCCTAATTTTACACAGGACATGTATAGATATCTAAGAATCTGTAAAAACGCACATTCTGATTCAGTGTAGTGTGAGGTCTCAGAGTCTGCAGCTCCCAAGTGATGCCAGTGCTTCTGATCTAATCATGATATTTTTAGGATCAAGGTCTTCTAATCCCTTAAAACCATCAGTGATAATTGAACTCACCTGATTTCTTTGTTGATGGCATCCAACTGTTCTTGAAGCATCATGGCTAGAGTCTGGGCATCAGAATGACCACTTGGCGAGAGAAGATCCATTGAGCTAAAAATAGTTTCTCGGTCATCATCATCAATATCAGACATTTCAGTGTCACTTTCAAAAGGGTGGCTGCTCAGCACTCCAATTTGCTGAGTTCTATTCCACTCATGATCCCCAAGAGATTTCACCTGAATGGTAAATGAGTAATTATTGTATATATCTTATTGCTTATTATCAAAGCACTAGTCTGAAAAAATCAACTTGCACACACTCTTTTGTAGCTTACTTAGGAAAAGCGGAACTGATTATTAAAATTTTAATGTATTGTTTAAATAAAATATTTCTTTGACATCTTAAGTAATGGCAAGTACTAATTGTCAGCATAAATATCAAGATTTTAATAGGGATAATTATGATAAACTTAACACATGATTTCTGGTTCAATTTGAGGTATCAATTACTTTAAAGCATCTATGTTTGAAACATTTTTCTTCTTTCTAAATATAACAACCTCTATTCACTTGTACTGATGCATTTCCATCTCTTATACTAATTTAGTCTTACTTACACTTTCTTGTTACAGGCTGACTACAAATATTGCCACACAAATTATATAATAATTCTCTCCCCAACATTCATTTACATAGGTTCTAACAACATATTATTAAAAAAATATTAATTTCATCTCTACTGTTCTGATCACTCAAATGCTTCATTGATTTTTTTTAAGCCCAAGGCACACTAATTTACATGGCTATGTTTTTTTTATTTGATATAATAAATCCCTCACATGAATGAAAAAAAAAATTTGTAAATAATCTGATACACCCAATGTGGGGCTCCAACTCATGATCCCAAGATCAAGAGTCGCATGCTTTATTGACTGAGCCAGCCAGGTGCCCCAGTGAAAATCTTCAGTAAGCAACAGACCAGCATTTTTCAAGCTGTGATCTGAAGGTAGGAGAGGAAGGAAAGTAAGAAAGAATTTTTTGCATTTAAAAAAATGTTTTTCATTTTTGTGATGATGTAAAATGATTTTTTTGGCGTGGGGGGGGGGGAGGGGGACCACACGATTTTGCCCTGAGTTTTTATTTAAGATTGATGACCTGGGGGCACCTGGGTGGCTTGGTCGGTTAAGCGTCCGACTTCGGCTCAGGTCATGATCTCACGGTCTGTGAGTTCGAGCCCCGCGTCGGGCTCTGTGTTGACAGCTCAGAGCCTGGAGCCTGTTTCAGATTCTGTGTCTCCCTCTCTCTCTGCTCCTCCCCTGTTCATGCTCTGTCTCTCTCTCAAAAATAAATAAACATTAAAAAAAATTAAAAAAAAATAAGATTGATGACCTGAATTAGTATTTGTGTCACAAATTGGTTTGGTACAAGTGGCACTAGTTTATTTGGCATATGAAAAGAACCAAGATGGATTTGATTTAGTCTTCCTCTGTTCACTTCTTTATTCATTCATTTAACAGATATTGAATGCCTACTATGAGGGATTAAATTATGCATGACATGGGTACCAATTAAAAACCATAGGGTATCCAAGAACCTGTGTACAAATAAGGACAAGTAGGTTATGTAGTATTTGACACATAAAAGTGGTTGGGGAGAAAAAGCTATACTTAGGGCACAAAGGAACTATATCACTTCAGTATAAAATGCAATGATAAACTTACAATATACATAGCTTGCAAGTTAACTGACTGAATGAAAGACAGCCCTGCAATTTATCAGGAGAAGTTCTCCATAAACACTTGCAATAGTGTGTGTACATTTTTCCCGAAGTTTTATTAAAATAGTAATTCGACTTAAAATATTTAATTAATTTTAATTGACAATATGAATGCCAATGCATAAGTGCCCAAGCAAACCAAAAGTCCATTTGTGTGGCAATACAGCATACTGGATAAAAGCATGGAATTTGAAACAAATAGAGGTTCAAGTTTGGATCCTCTCACTTTGCTGGCTGTGTAATTAATGTTGAGCACTTAAAATTTCTGAGCTTCAATCTTTTTATGTCTGCAATTGACATAAAAATAGTACCAAACTCATAAGGTTATGTGGATACACACATGGGAAGTGTATAGTTCAACTTCCGGCACATAGTGGTAGTTTTACATTAGTTATACTTTAAAAAAATATGTCATGCTTGAAACTAAAAATGCTAGCATTTTAAATTCTCTCAGTATTAAAATTCTATCCAAAATGGAACAGTGTATTTACTGAGAATCATCAAAGACTTGAAATAAAAAAAATTAACCTTTGGCTCATCTCGTCGTACACCCATGCGTCCTCTCCTGGGTCTTCTTATTACTTTAGTTGTTCTGTAATCAGTCTGGCTGTCCACTAGGGATCCAACAGAATACCGCAACTCAGCTGAGGTGTCTAGATGAGTTCTGGAAAAGGGAAAAATATGAAATATGCTCAATCTTAAAAGTTAAACTTTCCAGCAAATCACTATGAACTGCTCAATTTTCAATAAAGAATAAAGCACAAAAAAAAGGAACAAAGCATAAATGCTCAAGAAAAAAGAAAAAAAAATCACAGAGGAAAACTGGTGAATTGTCATGACTCTTTGGGGTCTCTTCTGAGGCTTAGGTCAGAAATTGGTTTCAGGTCCATTCTTGAAGGTCAAGTGACCTTGTCTGTTTAAACAGAATATAAAACATCTGTCCGTTAATTATCATTTTCAAATGTGGTAGTAAAATAAAACAAGTTAAGATTGACAACCAAGATCCACTGGCTTAAATTCTGGCAAATAGGATAAACAAAACTAAATAGAATTGTAGTTGAATTATTTAGTGTACATACCAATATATGTTATTTATTGCTGTGTCTGTTTTAAATATTTCCCACTAATCTAACAGTAAAATGTGTAAACTTTTGGGGTCCCAGAATTCTCTCTCAAGGTGTTCTATTTTTCAATTTAGGAAATTAACAAAATACTTAAAATTAAATTGACCCAAGGTTAATAATCTTATTTTTTTTAATATAAGGGACCTACCACCAGGACAATTTTTCAGCTTTTGATAAGACATTGTTTCAAAAATATAAAAATCTTTTGATAAGCACATTTGATTCTGAAATGTGGTTAGAGATGAAATAGTTGCAAAATTCCGGTTGAAAAATATCATCACACTGGTTTTCAATAAACACTGTAATCAAAGTGTAATAAATATTTTGCTACACATGTTATTTATATATAGATTTATAGCAAGTTCAGTTTATTGCTATAATAATGATGATAATAGTGACAGCATGCTGTCTTATAAAATGATCCATCATCAGTAGGAAATATGTTTAACACTGTATTTTCTCTTGAACTTGGGGCTCCTACTGATCTACTATGCTCTGTTAGTTCTTTTTGTGAAAAAAAAGAAAAAAAAAAACTAGCATTTCCAAACTATTGGCAAGATCAGAAAAGGTTACGTGAGGTCTAGATTTTTGCAACAATAGAAGACACTGACCTAACTAATGCAAATCCCTGTTTTGTCAACCAGAAATTTAAAGCAAATGAACTAAGGAATCATCCTCCAAGTGGAGGGCAGCTATTGTTTTTATAGCAGTGAACTTGAAACTCAATCAAGGAAACTGGTTTTATTATGGAATAGCCACATATAAAACCTAACGAACCAGGTCACATTCATAAATAGGACCTCTCTCGGGACCTATTTATAACAGGGTATATGTTTCATGAAGACAAAGGTCAGATTTTAGTTACCATTGTATGCTAAAGGAGGCATTCCTAGCATATAATAAACACTTGATAAATGTCTGGTAAGCTCATAAATGAATGAAATTAATCATAATACAGTCTAAACTGTCTACCTTAGAACATTCTAGGTATCTTGTCTGTCACTGTTTGGGTAATGTCTCTTTGGTCATTGGAGGGGCGATTCTAAAATTATAACTCATCTTCCTAGGAGTATTGTTTTCTTGTTGTCTTATCTCTCAACTCCAGGTCATTTATAAAAATGTGAACCAAAACACAGATCTGCTACTATTGATGCCCTGCTTAAAACCCTTCGATGGCCTTACAAGGCCCTCTACAATCTGGAACCCTGCTTTCTAGCTTCACTTCTAGTTACTATCTCCCTTCTCTCTCTCCATCCAGCTGTACTGACTTTCTTTCAATTTCTTGACTAACTCACACTTTCCTTTGATCCTGAGCCTTCGAACATGATGTTCTTTCTGCTAGAAATAGTCTCTTCCCACATTTATGTGGTTGACATTTTTAAAGTCAGCTTAAAATTCCCATTGTCTTATACTATTGTAGCCCCTTATATTCCCTTTATTGTAATAGTCCTCAGAGTATCCCTGTGTTTCCCATTTGAAACAGGTATTATTCATTCATCTGTAAGATCAGTGAAGTTCCTATGCATCTTCTGTTTTCTTATTGCTGTTTAAATTGTGCATTCAGAAGCATGTCTGTTCAATAAGTAATTGCCATTCAATACATATTGTTATCCTATAACATATTATAAATTCCATCAGTTTGTCTAATCAGTAATTCCTATAATACTTTGTACTTTTGATTTACTGTTTACAAAAACCCCTTTGCTGACTAGTCTCATTTTATCTACAAAGTAAGCTTGTGAGATAATCATAAAAATATTATTTTATATATAATTCATGTAAAATACATATAAAATTTGAACTTCTTAAGGTAAATGGGTTTTCCAAAATGAAACAGCTAATAATTGTATGTATTAGACCCAGAAATGTCAATCTTCTTATTCTTGGTCTAGTTTTGTTTCTACTACAATCTGGTATATCAAAGAAGAATTGTTCTGTATGTAGTTCCCAAGCTTTCAGAATGATCCTTCATTGTGGACAAATGTCATATTATTAGGCTGTCCATGATGACTCAATGTAGTGATGAACTTTTAGAACTTTTAGATAACACTTCTACAACTCTCTATTTTTTAAGGATATTATATACATATATGTATATATATATATATATTTAATTTCAGTAATGTACAGTGTTTTATTAGTTTCAGGTGTAAAATATAGTGATTCCACAGTTCTATGCATTACTCAGTACTCACCATGATAAGTGTATTCTTAATCCCCTTCACCTATTTTACCCTTCTCCCTACCGAGCTTCCCTCTCTTGTAACCACTAGTTTGTTCTCTATATTTAAGAGTGTCTCTCTCTCTCTCTCTCTCTCTCTCTTTTTATACAACTCTGAGATCAAATTTCTGAGACCAAAGGTCAAAAAGCCAACAAAATGACCATTTGGTTCTGTTAAAAAAATACTAAATTTGTTGACTGGATGATGGTCATTCTATGTATTTATTCTGTTGCTATTTTATCAGCTCTTTTTCTCCTTCATCAAAACCATCATCATCACCCTACCTTGTGAACATATATCACTGAATTAATAATTTCAGTTCAGATACATAAATCATAATAAAGCATTTAGAAAAATAAACACAATTTTCTAAATTAAAGACCTACATGTTTAAAAGTTCTTTGGATGTTTTTTTTTTTTTTTTTTTTTTTTTGCCTGCAGAACTGTGTTTCTTATATTAAACTGAAGGTAAAAATACTCAAAATACTGAACTTTATTTTTACTAATACTTACATTCAAGAGAATATAAGCACCTTTAGGATTTTTTAACTTGGATTTTTGATCTGAATATCTAAAAAAATGCTTTATTACACATATTCATTTGTTCAATGATATCTATTGAGAGTATACTATATACCAGGTTTGGTTTGTTTCTTTGTTTTAGGTACTGAAATTACAGTAACCAAAACAAACATATATTCCAGTGCCCGTGGAATGAACATTCTTAGAATAACTCTAAGACCAAGAAAAATGAACTTCTCAAAGTCTGTGGTGGTCAAATGTTTCAAATAATTGATACGATTGTGTTGTCTAATAAATAAATGATCAAATGAGTAAATCCTTGTAGGGTTTCTCATTAACTTTAAATAAAAGGCCCTAAGCACAAAAGAAAATTACATGTGAATTATCAAGATTATTGTATTTATCTAAAGAGTAAATAATTATGTCATTGCTTCTTTTTTTCAAGATGAGGTACTGAGTCAAAGCAGATGAGTATGGCTAAATTTACTTGTTTTCAAAACATGTATAATTACTCTTTCACTTTGTATTTGCAATTAATTTAACAAGATAGGTGGATGCTAAGTGACCATAATCAATGATACTTCTTCAGTAAGTATTATACATTGAAAGCATTTCTGCATGTAGAGAAAAGAGGTGTTGCCTCTTCCTGGAATGAGAAGTAATCTCCTCGCATACAGTTCTATTCCTTCATTTAAGACTCTTTTTACGTTATTTATAGCTGTGTAATTAAATGCAGAATACAAAATGTAATATTTAAAATTTTTATTGCATATTTGCAGAACAGATTACTAAGTTAGAGAATTATTTTTGAATATAGAAATAGTAAATCAGTAAGGAGTAAGGAGTGAACATAGGGTAATGCCTGCTGGGCAGTAAGAGGCCTGTTTTATTTTATTTGAGGTAATACGGGACCATAAAAAAATCATATTGATTTTTGGCAAACTATAAATAAGATTTTAATTTAATGTTACCTTGACATTGTGGGTTCAATTAAAGAGCCAGTTCTCATTTTCAATTGGTCAAGTTCAGATCTCAGCTTTTCAATTTCTTCTGCTAATCTTTCCTAAAAATCAAAGATGTTTGACTCAGAAGATATGCATATGCCAAGAATACCAACATTCAATTATGATAAACCAAGCTATCAATCTTAGTGGTTTTTTAAAAATGGAAAACTGATGGATATATTTTTATTACAGGTCATTAGACATGACAGCAAAATATGCCTCATTTTTCCCTTGTAATGAAAATGTGAAAAGCACAAATCAATAGAAAGTTATCTAAACATTAGTGCCTTGAAGATGTTTTATAGAGTAGTACCTTAGACTGTTGAGACAAAAATAAACACAGAATAACATGCTATGCTTAAAACTTCACCATCAATGAACTGAACTCAATATATGAATGGTCATATTTCCTAGTACAACTAATATCAATTCTTTCGATCTTTATTTCTTTGCACTTTCATGGTCATCAGTTAGTTCATTTCTGATGAAAAGATGTGTCAAAAACTCCTAAAGTTTGTTTTGCCAGTAGTTAATTTGGGTTAAAAATAAAAAATACAAATTTACTTCCCTAAAAAAAATTATCTACATTGTCTGGCATTCATTAATCCTAAATTTTTGCAAACATATAGGAATACTAAGATCATGACTAGCTATGTATACATCACTTCAAAATGCAAAGTCATAATCATAGCAGATTAAAAAAATAAAGAAAAGGTCTTATTCATGAAGAAAAGGACTTTGATTATTCTATAAGGGTTGTAATACACATGATGAAGGAGAAAGAAAAATGGATTAAAAAGATGAGGAAAAGTGGGCAACTGGGTGGCTCAGTCAGTTAAGCGTCCAACTTCAGCTCAGGTCATGATCTCACGACTCGTGAGTTGAAGCCCCACATTGGGCTCTGTCCTGATAGCTCAGAGCCTGAAGCCTACTTTGGATTCTGTGTCTCTGTCTCTCACTCTCTGCCTCTCCCTCACTTGCATTCTCTCTCTCTCAAAATAAAGATTAAACAAACAAAAAAAAAAGATGAGGAAAAGAGTCATTACCTGATATAAGTTAAAATTGTGAGCTTGATATTGGTAGAATTATTTGTACACCTGAAAATTTTCTCAGATTGTCATTACCAGTTTCTGTCCATAAATCTTCAATGTAAGGGTCACCTAATAGTCCTTAATTAAATGCATGTGTAAGGATTTATTTTGTTTTCATGATTATAACATTTTATAATGTTGTGAAAGTTTAAATATGTCCTTCTAGATTTCCTCTTACTGTTTTCTTCCCATCCCAGCAGCCAATGCTTGACATTTTACTTGACTCATACTTCGTTTCTCACCATACTTTGTTGTTAATGTGGCTTTCCCAATATTTCTCTTATCTGCCCTTTTTATTCTTACTAACATCATCCTACTCGACACCTTTTTAAGTTTTTTCCTGAATTACTTCACCAGCTTCCACAGAGGCGGTGCTCCCTTCAATCTCTTCCCTACACATTTCTCTTTTAGATGTATCATTTAAAAAAACACATATGATAAAATAAATTATTTGCCTAAAATGTTAAATGATTTCTTATTGCATTCATTAATCCCTTTGTTTGTTATTTCCACATACACACATAGGGCACCTCTATTGTTCTATGCCCTAAGATAAAGTAGTAAGATAAAAAATTCCCTGCCCTCCTATAATTTATAATCTAGTAAACAAGACAATAAACAGAGTCTATAGGATGTTTGTAGGAAAAAGAAAATAAGAGAAGCATGGAAGATCTCTCCAATAAAGTGCTATTTGAGCAAAAACCTAAAGAAAGGAAGGGAGTTAAAAAAAAAATAGGGATGTCTTAGGAAAAGGTTTAGCAGATACAAATGCTCCCTAGTGAGAAGGAGTATATTTGTTGAAGGAGAGGGCAAGGAGGTCATTGTGGCTGGGTTGGACAGTAAAGAGAAAGACAGGTAGGGAATAGACTTAGAAATGTTTTGGTTGCAGGGCTTGGGAAGGGTAGTCCTAAAAGGCCTTGTTAACCATTTTTAAGTCTTTGGTTTTTACTCTGAGTGAGGTAGAAAATGACTGGAGGATTTTTGAGCAAAATGGTGACATGATCACTCCTGATGAATGAGACTGGGAGGGAGGGAAGAAAGATAATTATTACTGTCTTTCCAAACACATAGGCAAGAAAATTGTGGCTTGGACAATAGCAGTGTTAGAAAGAGACTGGATGGATTTGGGTTATATCTTGAAGACAGAACTAACTGAATTTGCTATTGGACTGAATGTGGAGTGTGAGATAAAGGGGTCAAGAATAACTCCAAGGTTAACCTGGCTAAGAGGACAAGTTGTAATTTACTGAGAGGACTACTGCTGGTGGTGGTTGAGGTTGGTGGTGCTGATTTTGGGGGTGGGGGGATTGAACCTGTGAACATTTGAGTTGCTCAAGTGTCCAAATAGAGATATTGAGTTGGCTCTTAAATACATGAACTCTCTCAGAAGAGAGGACCCAGTCAGTGATCTAAATTTGGAGGTGCTCAATTTATAGATGGTTTTAAATCCATGAGATCAGAAGAGCCTCAACTCAATGAGTGAACATGAGAAGAAATTCAAAACCAGTCCTAGGAATTTCAAATTTTAGAGATCAAGATGATGAGAAACAACGAGAAGAGGTTGTGTACACAGGAGATTTGGCTAATGAATGACTGTTAGTTATAGAGAACTGAGTGGAAATTTCAGAAGTTATAGGAGATGTGGTTAGATTAGGAAATATGTTCAGCTGTGTGGGATGATATTCAGAAATGAGGTATGACCTGGGATTTGCTTCCTCTAGTTACTGGCGTGAACAAGGGTGTAAAGCATGGAGTGATTAGTACTGTTAGTTGCTTAGGCAGATTGTTGAAGCTACAAGGTTTGGGTAGGTGGTGGGGGAGTGGGTTCTGGGGATCTTGCCAGGAGCACAGAGAGCTTTGGAAAACATAACATTGCATAATAGGATCAAGTCCAAAATCCACAATCTGGGCACAACCTAGTTCTTTAAACACATACCAGTCACAGCAAACTTCTGGTAAATCAGCAAATCAACCATTTTTGTTTTCTCTGTGCTCTCACATAGGCTCTGTCCTCTGCCCTACCCTTGCCTATTTGGCAAGATCTTTTGTGCCTTCAAGAGCCTGATGAAATGGCATCTCCACTCTGTAGACTTTTTTTTAAACTACTTCAGAAAGAATTAGATGCTATCTTCTAGGGACCATATTGTATTGCCACAGAGAGATCTATCTTTCAGATCATATATACACTGACTGTGGGGCCACATAGTTTTAAATTAACATCATAATATGTAGAATTTAGTGGGGCTAAGTGTACAGTTTTCCTTTTTTTAAATCTTTCTTCTCTCATCTTTTCCAATACTTTCCATATGCCATACTGTTCCCAGATATTCCCTCCTCTCCCTCCGTCTCTTCTGTCCCTTGCTTCTTCTCTCTTTCTCTTCTCTTTTGTTCAACACACATTTGTAGGTCACTTTTTAAGTCAATAATTTTATATTACATTATTTTCCTGTGCTAAACAAAATGAAATCAGACAAAATTGCTAACAAAAATTTACAGGTGGGGCACCTGGGTGGCTCAGTCAGTTAAGTGTCTGACTCTTGATTTTGGCTCAAGTCATGATCTCATAGTTGTTGGGATCGAGCCCTCCATCGGGCTCTGTACTGATGGCATGGAGCCTGCTTGGGATTCTCTCTGTCCTCTCTCTGCCCCTCCCCTGCTCTCATGCTCTCTCTCTTTCAAAATAACTAATAGACTCAAAAAATATATAGGCTAATAAAGAAGGAGAAGATATATTAGCAATTACAGCTTTTAACATTTCATAATTTGGTCCTTATCTGCCTCTTATATAATACATCCTATAACAGGAATAACTGATTCCAGCCAAACTGTTATGCTATTATTTTTTTTAAAAAATTAAGAAAATTTTATTTTAGAGAGAAAGAGAGAGAGAGCAGGGGGAGGGGCACAGGGAGAGAAAGAGAATCTGAAGCAGGCCCTGCTCCCAATGCAGGGCTTGATCCCATAACTCTGGGGTCATGACCTGAACAGAAATCAAGTCGGACGCTTAACTGAGCTACCCACGTGCCCCAGGTTATGCCCGCCATTATTTAAGAAATGAAACTCCCTACCACTCCTGCCTCACACAAAGCACTGGCAATCATGCCACATGCACTGTATTTGAAAGGCTTGTAACATATTCTTCCCTTTCCATAGAGCTTTGTCAAGTGACACCTCCCTGAAGCCTTATTTATAGCAGCAGTATATGGTAGTCTCTCCTACCTGTAGCTCTTACTACATATTTCACTCCTTCGGCACTTGGCATGTGTTCCTCTGCAACTTGCTGCTTTGTCAAAGGTGTGTTCTCTCTCAATTACATTTTTCAGCTACTTTGGAACCAGGATCATGTATGCAAACATAATTCAGCACAATCATTGTGCATGATATTTAATACATGTCTGCTTAAATGATATCTCAAACTAAATACAAATTAGTTTACTCCAATTGTGTAAAGCACAAAAAGTCAGAAGCATTTTTTTTTTTTTTTTTTAGAAATAAGACAGTGATTATCGTTTAGGATAAGAGTAGTAATTGTATTTGAACAAGAAGGGGGCTACAAGACTTGATTTTCAGTGTGTTTGGTTTGTAAAAATTTATCAAGCTCTCTAGATATGTACACTTTTCTGGACGTATAATACAAAAGTTAAAATTGTTTTAAAAAGGTAGCATCCTAAATTTATTTCTTATCAAATTTATTTTACAATAACACATTTGTCAGTCTAAAATAGAAAAATGGGTAAAATGCAAGTTTCCATTATACCTTGTCATGTAAAGATTCTTCCAGATTCTTTCTGAAAGTTTCTGATTCTTGAATTAAAACATTCTAAAGAAAAGAAAGAAAAATAATTAACTAAAGAGAAAATAATTGAATATGTAGATTAATGTTTTATTGCTCAAGAATCTTCTTTGATTCCTTCTCTTTGATTCCTTCCTTGGTGCATCTATTTCTTGGTTTCCATGGAAACCACATTTAAATAGAATCCTTAAACATAATACCTTAACATTTAGAAAAATACATAATTTAAATGGGAAATGTTATTTTGTAACACTTGGACTGGCAAATGGAATAAATATTATCTTCTAAGCTATATTTTCTTCTTCTCCTCAGTGTTTTAAGATTTGAAATAATTAGGTTACTTTTAAAATGAGAAAATGTGAGTAATAAACTCAATATTAGCCAAAGGTATTACAGATAAAGGATTCAGATGAACTCATTTTTATCATCTGAGGAAAAAAATAAATGATCAGATCCTATTTCCGGAAAGTTTAATTTCTGGACTTCTATTTCAAATACAGAATAAATAATTTCCAATAAAGGTTAAATCATTAGAGAAATATAAATGAAATTTTAGCTATGTACAAAACTGTTACATCTCATGACATGTAGAAATAAGCTGCATCATAGAAATTATTTTTAAAATTTTGTCATGAAGTGATTGCTATCGTAAAAGCTTTATGCTTTTTTATATTACCACAAAGCATGATTTTTAAAAATGTATTTTTTCAAATTTAATTTTAGTAAAACTAAACTAAGAGTGTAGTGATTGGTAAAGTGGCCATGCATTTGGACTTGAATGGGAAGAAGGCATGCCTTATCACTTTGTAATGAAAGTTAGCCAGTCTACTTTAACAATTTCAGGGGAGTATTTTTTTTCTATTTTGGTTTATTGTCTGGGTCAGGGGAAAATGTCTAGCTTAAGTAGTGACTGGCATTCATTCTCAGTTTCCAAAATGATTTGTCCATCTGGGTTTTAGCCCCTACCTTTGTATCTGCTCTGAAATCGGCAACCAGCTCATGTAACTCGTGCTGGTGTGGTAGTCGCTAACTATCAACAAGACACATAGCATTGTGAATGACATTGCACACTGTAAAGAGGCAATTTTTGGAAATGATGCAGCTGAAATTATTGCATTCCTAAACTGTAGTAGGATCAACACTAGTTCTATTGGTAATATAAATTCACTTACTCATTTTGGCTTTTAGACAAGCAGTAGATTCAGTTACTCGAAACATGTGAATAGTTCAATGCAAGACATCCCCCAAATAATCGATTTTTGTCTCATTGCTCTTTTTTTGCACACCAGGTGAAGAATAACTAAGTATTTTCACCACAAAATACATTTTAATACATTTATCTATATGATCATGAGAATATGCAAGATTTACATACCATGCAGCACTTTTACTCATTTAAAAATTTATCTTACACATTTTTACAGAAACTACTCGGTCACTTCTAAGACTATGTCATATATACTTAAGGAAAATAAATGGACCATCCGACCAATACAATAATCACAGCAGGGTGTAAAACAACCATGCTCTTAAGAACATTGATAAATATTCATGTGATTCTACTCTTCTGTCATTTTACCTTCTCCTCTAGGGCAGCCATTCTTTCCTTTAAATGTAGTTGTAAGCGTTCATTAGATTCAGTCAGAAGTCTGTCCACCGTATCAGATAATCTTTTGTTGTGCTCCTCATTCATTTTCTCTCTTTGCCTAGCCTTATATTCAAGAAAAAATAAACTTGACATAACAATCATTTAAAAAGCACTGGGTTTGTTTTTATATTTTTCTAGTTTAAAATTGGATTCCATTTTATGTCTGGTGTGATTAAATTGGCAGAACCTTTTCTTTTTTCCTTTAAAATGCACACAGCATATTCATAAGATTTTAAATATAACCTATCATCAAGAAAGACATTCATTTCTTACATGCCCATAGACTGATGATTGAGGGGAGTGGTTCTTAATATACATACTCTTTGAAGTTCTTGATTTTTCTCTTCAAGTTGACCTTCTAGATGTCTCATGCGTTCTTCAATGTTTCCATGTCTCTCTTCAGCCTGTTAAGAAATATGAAAAATGTACCTGACATGTAAGATTTGATTAACACTTTACCTCTAAATAAATTGAAATAAAATGTAAAGCAAGCTACTACCAACCGCAAATGTAATTTTCAAAAAATAAACTTTTTTTAAACAGGCAGCTGAACAGCATTGCTTGAAATGTGTCAGCTACAAAGGCCTGTTACATCCAAGCATCAGCAAAACATTGGACTTATTTATGAGCAATGAAATCAGCCAAATGTAACATGCAGACTGTGCATGGTTTGAACACAAACCTGCCATTGTCCAATCTTAAGCTCCTGAAGCACTGAACTGCACAGATGGTTGATTATCAATAAATAAAAATAACATAATTTTTATAAATGAAAAGAAAAACTTAGATGGATTCTATTTAGCAATAGAAAGTAAAGTCCAGTAGGACTACCTTCCTACGTATGGAGATCATTTCTTGTAGTTTAGCTTCCATAACATATTGATAATCATCAGATGAGGTAGAAGAGGTTGGATCAGACTAACAAGTCAAGGAAAAGGAGAGGGACAAAATTGAAAAATCAGAACTAAAGACACTGACACTGAACAGAACATAGCACAGAATGCTTAAAAGAAAAATGTGACAGCAAATTTAATACTTTAATAGACAGAATTTTACATGGAAAGAACTACACTGATATCTGGTGAACACGATGCAGTCAATGGTTATAAATGAAAAACAATGATACGCCCAAATAAAAAACTACCAACCTAAGGTATGGAAGGTTAGTGACGGCTGGCGATGAAAGACTACTACAGAATGAATTAAAGCAACTCTGAAAGAGTCATGTAATAGTTGGGATTATGGGAAACCAAACACTAGAATATGTCTCTGATAGATTGTTAAATGTTTTGTATTTTGGTTTGTTTATCATATTACTAAAAAATAATGCAAACTGTGTGTCTCAGCGTTGAAGTGTATGCTAGGACAACGACCCAGGTGAAATAAATTTGGAAAAAAAATTTATTACAAACCTAACACTGTAGACATCAAGACAAACTAAGCCACAGGATTAATTATTATGGGTATTCTCCAATTCCAGCAGGGTTGAGTTTCCTCAGCAACAGTGACGAGCTGACAAACTGACTTCTGGTCTCTGAATACAAGTGTGTAGTACCTGGTCTAGTACCCTGGCACCTATTCTCAGATGTAGTCTTAATTTGACATTGTAAATGAAAGTGATTAGAAGTCCTCAAATTATCAAGGTGACAATATATTGTGAGGACAAGAATATTTATTTACAAAGTCTCCTGAATGACACTAGGAACCACTCAGAAACTGTTTCTACATTGATTTGTTGCCATGGAAACAAAATAGCGCCCTAAAGTGAACAGGCAGCATGGTGCCTTTGTCAGCTAATATTTGCCCAGTGCCAGGATTCGTTACATGTCTTGGAGGTGATTGTCAGGTTATCACAGACACAGAGTGTTAACACATGTGACATTGCTGATAGCTGAATTGTATTAGTATGTTATGCACAGATTACATGTAAAGTTAAATCAACATTTTGATCATAATTACAAGTATATATAACATCAAAATTATTCTATGTTAGATCTATAAGATTTAACTCCAGAGCATATTCCATTACATTCTCTAAGTTTATTCTAAAACAGTGAAACTTACTTTATGCAAATATAGGACTATATATAAATATGTCATGCAGTACCTGAAAAGAAATAGTAGCCTATTCATGTATTGGCTCACACACATATGTACTACTTTATGCAACAAATTCCAACTAATCTATAAAATAAACATTTAACATTTAACTGGTGTACTTATATAGATTACAACTCAATATTAACATTTGTAAGATTTTCCTTTTGATATTCTTGTTTCATAAATGGGGAAAATAATGAAGACATAACAAATAACCAATTTCTCTCCCCAAATTTCCAAGCAGAAGAAACACAGAAAGCTACCATAGTTCCCAAATGTCACAAAATGGTTTTCTAATATCACTTAAAACCTAGAATTCAAATAGGAATATAGTAAATGGGTCAAAATGTTGTTGAAATGATATCATCTAAATTCATTAAGATATCTGTAATCTCTCAAAAGTACATTTTAACATGCAGTTGGTGGTATAAAAATTAATCAGGTGACTGATTCAAGGTAGTCAAAGCATGAACATTTCAATTTCCAAAGCTGTCTCTTTAAAAACACAAGCCCAGTAGGTCTTCCCAAAGGTCCTTAAAACTTCTACCTCTTTCCATCTTAACTATTGAAAACATACTAAACATTGTAAAAATTCACTTAAAGATTGAGCAAGAATTCTGTCAAGTTTAAATTACTTTGTTATTGTTGATATGTTTTACTGGTACTAAAAATGAATGAAATACCTTATGGAATTCAATACGAATTATGTCCTTGCTGAGGGAATATGCACTTTAATTAAATAAGTAAATATAATAAATCATAAAATTGGGATCCCAAAGTCTTTATTGGTTAATTTTGTGCATACTTGCCATAGCCAATGTTAACATTTATCTGTAGCCACTCCTCAATATTTCTGACTTTTTAAAGCCTTAAATGAGCTTTCCTTACCTATCTATACACACACACACCTCATCAACCACAGAATAGATTCAGACATCATTTCTAAACAAAAACTGGGATCAATTTCAATAGTATTGATTTATGTTCATCTTAGCCTTGTGAAGACTGTAGTTTAAGTAATTAGTGTAAATACAAAAGTCACACAAAAACAATCTATTTTTTGTACTCCTTGATGGGATACAGGGCTTATCTTGGTTTCACTCTTTAATATGACATAGGAAAATTTCAAATGAGCTACAGTTAGAGAAAATTATAGGCAGAAATGGCTTTGAGAAAAACATGAGTAGATTTTGAAATGGCGAAGAAATAAAAGTCAGATAGGGTGGGGCAAAGAGAAGAAAACAATAGGTAGCAGATAATAAAAGCAGAAAAAAAATATATAGGCCAAATAAAATGCCTGAAACATTATTTAGAATGCCATTCATAATATAGGAGAGGGAAGCCTAGGTTTAAGCTAAGCAGAAATCTTTTTACTTTAGTATCAAAAATAGTAAGAAGTAGAAAAAGATTATGATGATCAATAACAGTGAGATACTGAAAAGACGGAAGTGATAAAAATATATAAATAAAACTGGTTCTAGAGATAGTCCCTAAAAGTGTCTGAACAGAGGTGAAGAAAAAGTACAAGATCATTGTAGCCATAAAACTTGGGAAAACAAATGAAAGAGCATCTTCAAAAGTTATAAAAATGTTACAAGCATAGAGAGTGTGCTGAGGATAAAACCTCTTCTCTAGACAAGTGTATATTAAATATGGCAATAATCTAGAAACTCTGTAGTTGAAATAATGGTGTTGATATAAAGTCAGTCTGAAGAAAAAGCAGGAGAAAAGAGAAACACAGTGAACTCTAGCATTTTTAACACTTCTTAAGAAAGATGAAACTCTACTGAAAAAGGAGGAAATCAAAAGGATTCAGATGAAGTGAAATTTTAGCAATATATTATTAGTTAGATGTAACTATATTATTAGTTAGATGTAATATATTACCATATATTATATTATTAGTTAGATGTAAACTGAAGAAATTATTTTGGGTACATGAATGAAAGTATGTATCAAAAACAAGTAAGAGCCCCAGAGAAAAAATGAGGGGAAAAAAGATAAGACACCTATTTCAAGTTATTTTTTTATATTCTAAATTAAGGATGCTTAGGGATATATACTTTGAAGCCTTGTAAGTCAAGTATTATATTTTAAAGTATGTTTTGTCCTCAGTCCATCAGAAGTTAATTAGGAGCAATTATTTGGTGAATTTTAAATTGTATTATTTTGGAAGAGATTCCAGACTTTCTCGTATTTTACTCAGGATAGTATTGATGATTATTTTACACTAAAGTTTTACAAAATTATTTTTATTATTTAGTCACTCACTTAAAGCTCCGGAAAATAGTTCAGTTCAATAACTCTATATAAGTTCATGTTCTTCAAATGAAGAGCCTTAGTGTGTGTGTGTGTGTGTATATATATGCATGCACACACACACACACACACACACACACACACACACACACACACACACATCCTTATCCATATTTGAGTAATTTTAAATGTGTTTGCAAGAAAAAATAGAATACTACTACTATATTTGCACATTTTTATATAATTTAGAGATTATTTCTCAAATTAAATGATAAATTTATCTTTATTTGAGAAAGCACACATTTCTAAAATTGCCAGAAGGGTTTATGGTATGTCTATGACTATAGAAGGATCCAGATTGTGACATTATCCTAATCACACTAATGTTTTATTCAGCTGGTTATTCCAATACTCTGTAGACAAGCAATTATTCCAAAACTTTCTAACCCTGCTCTACTTTGCAAGTATTTGTCTTTTCACTACCTGACTAATTATCTTATTTTAACCAATAGGCATCAGTCTACTTTTCCTCTTTAATTATCTACTTTTTTGGGAAAGCAAATGTGTGTGCCTACTTTTGTATTGCTGTATTGACTGTTTTGGATAGTCCTAATGCCAGAATTTGTAACCTGTAGTTCATATATCTGTCTTACCCATTTATTAGGTGCATGGAAAATGTAGCACTGAGCAATGATTGCATGAATATCTAAAATGTTTGCACATTTTTGAACTGATATTAAAAGTAAAACATGCTTTTAGTGAGCAAAGCTGAAGTTTTATTGTACATATACACTTTGAAGCACTGTCCTTTCCATTTCACTGTGAATGATAAGTCATTTTTAACATTATAATGGTTGCAAAATTTACAATATGTGTATAATTGCAGAATTTGACAGCCATAACATGGCAGATAATTTTGAATATTCCTCAGATTAGTATTGACTTTAATTGGTTCAGAAGAAACTGTAACTATTAAAACCACTTTCTATTTAGTAACTTTAGAATTTAGACTTTAGAATCTAACTTCCAACTGCTAACAAATGTTTTCATATATAGTCAGAAAGGAACTGCTTATGATATTTCCTACATTTTTAATACCAAACAACTTCTGTTAAGGCTATTAAGTTATTGCAACTTATCTATATACATATTAAATTTCATCATTATTTGTTTATATTCAGTGATTATTCTAATGTTCAAATATTATCATGGAAAATTAACCATCAGGACACAAAATTTTGTTTTTGCTAACGTTTACATAGGCAAAGGTATCATCACATTCATATGTAAATCATTCATGTCAGCATAAATAAGATCTATAATATGAAAAACTCATCTAAGTAACAAACCAGTATAATAAAGACGAAATAAACTTAAATTTCATGAAACCTAAAGACAATCTATAGATTCCATTTGGATCACTACTCCTTTCTATGAGTGTATCTAGACTGACTAATTGTTTTATGGCAATACCTTTGTCAGAGCTGCAATTCTCTGAGCCAGTTCAGCCTCTACTTCAGGTAAGGTCTCAGCTTTCCTCATAGTCTGCTGCAACTTTTGCTCAGCCAGCTCAAGACGCTCTTGTAACTGCCTGTTCTTCTCTTCCATCTGAAACAGGGATGGAAAAAGAGACACTTAAAGAGTTCCAGTAAGGATAACAAACACCAGACACTAGGGTTTCTGCCATTATTCTAGATTTAAAATCAACCACACTTACTGTGCAAAGAGATGACTGTACTCATGTTTTTATATGTTACTTACTCACATTCCTTAATAAAATTCAGCACATTAAAAAAATAGAAAAGCTCTTACCAATGGCAACAAAAAGAAATAAAAGTTACTAGTGAATATAAATGTGGACATGTGCAATATAAGTCAACGCTAAGGTTTCAGACGTACCATGAGAGCATATTATTGAAAATTATAGTATTAACTGGAGTGAGAGATGAAATGTAGCACAATGACTAACAGCCCAAGCTCTAGAGATAGGGTTAACAGAACTTTTTTCTCTGAAGGGCCAGATAATAAATATTTCAGATTTTGTGTATCATTTAGTCTCTGTTCCAACTATTCAGTTCTACTGTTGTAGCACAAAAACAGTCAGAAAATGATTAAATAAATGAGTATGGCTATGTTTTAATAAAACTTTATTTATAAAACAACTATAGTTTTGGCACATGGGCCATAGTTTGTCCAAATATGGAGCTCTGGAGCCAAATAGACTCTGCTCTGGAGCCAAATAGACTTGGGCTTCCATTAAGAACTGGCATTTTCCAGATGTGTGACATTGGTAAAGTTTTTATGTCTCTGAACCTTGATGCCTTGGTATAATAATTGTGCTTACTTCACGGGTGGTGGTTAGATTTAAGTGAGGTAATTGTTAACTGCTTAGCAGTGTCTGATTCATGTCTAGACCCAAAGTAAATATTAGTAATTATTTTTATTATTATTAAGACATATTTGTAAATTACATGCTAGAAATCACATCTGTTGAGTCAGTTCCATTCTAAATTTTAGAGAACAGTTGAATGCCAAGAAATACTGTATTTTATTTACTCCGTATTTTGTTAGAATGGTGAGAGCACACATGGACCAGAACAAAACCAAGATAAGATACTCAACCTGCCGTAGGATGGCCTCTTTATTTGCTAACTCATTTTCTAATTTATCATTCATGTCATGTATGGAGGTAGATTCTCTCTGAGCACTGAGGTAACGTTTCTCAAGGGTTGTGATTCTTTCTTCCATATCTTCCTTCTGTGCCATGGCCTACAATCAAAATAATAAATTAATTAAAATCAGATTTTCACATAGTTTAATGTATTGTCTTGTTATTTAAATAAAATAGTAAGATACAAAGGCTACCGTTTTCTTGAAGCAATATTCATTCCTTTCTTTTTATGGAAAGCATGCCAAATTTCATGTGAATTTTCCCAATTTACCTGTCAGAATTCTCTTTACATCTTGGGTTAACAAAAAGTTCCTCTCTCTGAGAATGGAATGGAGTACAAGAAACTGCCTACTGTAGAACTGGCATTAGAAAAGAAGTGGCAGATAAATTAGCTCATTATACAGTAGAGATAAGTACAATTATGGGTACAGTTGTAAACCATAAAATCAGTAAAATGGTGGCTACCATTCCAAACTGCAAATCAATCTTCAAATAAGGATAACCAATATCACCAGTATCCTCATCTACATATATAAGTAAGAGTAACCCAGTGTTTAAAAAAGGAGGCCAGGGGTACCTCTGTGGCTCAGTAGGTTGAGTGTATGACTTCAGCTCAGGTCATGATCTCAAGGTTAGTGAGTTTGAGCCCGCATCAGGCTTGCTGCTGTCAGCACAGAGCCCGCTTTGGATCCTCTGTCCCCTCCTCCTCTGCTCCTCCCCCACTCACGCTCTCTCTCTCAAAAATGAATAAACATTTGTAAAAAAAGGAGGCCCCAGAAAAGTAAATTAGAGTCATATTCACAAATGAATTGACCAATTGACTTGGGAACGTAACCATTTTCCTTGTTACATATGTTCCAATTAAAAAAAGATTTTTTTAATGTTTTTATTTATTTTTGAGAGAGAGACAGAGCACAAGGGGGGAGGGGCAGAGAGAGAGGGAGACACAGAATCAGAAGCAGGCTCCAGGCTCTGAGCTGTCAGCACAGAGCCCGACGCGAGGCTTGAACTCATGAATCGTGAGATCTTGACCTGAGCTGAAGTTGGGTGCGTAACTGACTGAGCCACCCAGGTGCCCCAAGAATTTAGAAAACTCAAAGAATACACAACTCTATGGAAAAATCAGCTATCAGTGTGAATGTAATAACCATGGCATTAATATTATTCTCAACTATAATTTTTAAACCACCTAATTCATAGATAATATGGAGATGATTTTATCTTCCTAACAGCTTACATGAACATTCACTAGTAGGTGGATAACCTACTTTTTAAAAAAAGATATTAAGAAAAGTCAGCTGCAGAAGCAAGCCTCATGGGCCTGTGGAGGTTTCCTGATAATGTGGGGAGCTCTTTTGCGTAAGGAGCCTAAAATTGAGTTGGTAGTGGTGGTTTCCATATGTTGCTATCCAAATTCCTTTGGTCAATGTTCCTAAGCAACCCTTCTGGTCCTCTCCTTCAGGATCTGGAGCCAGTCCTGCCACATGCACAGAGCAGATACATTTTCTTCCAAAAGAAATAGAAGTCCTTAAATGAATAGTCCTTCATTTCCCGATTTTCCCTCATCACCACCTGGAAATAACCATATGCACGAATCCTTCTAGCTTTTACTTTTACAACAGGTGTTCGCCTTCTCTCAAAGTTTTAATCATTATCTGTGCTCTAGTTTTTATGCCTTTTCTGCTTTAGGGACCTTGATCACTTTTCTGTCCTGGATTTTCAAGATGATAGCAGAAGTAAATCCCACAACTACAGCTAAAACAATGAAGCAGGCTTACAAATAAGCTTGTACAGATGAGACGTGGAGGGAAGAGGAAAAGGAATGATTTAAAGAAAATAAAAATAAGAATGATAAATTATCTGCTTGATCACTGACCATAACTGAATTGAAATTATGCAATTTTACTACTCTGGTGGAGCGGCTGTGAAGATACACCACCGTTTTAAAAACAAGCAAGGAAATAAATGTATCAAGTAATTAATAAAATCCTGGAAAAACAAAAAGCTGTACAACAAAAGGAAATGCTATCATAGGAAATTACTACTTGGATCAGTTGTGGAAATGACCTACACAGCCATAATAATGGTGACACTAAATGTGATTTGGGGGTAATTGTAGTGGAAGGATGGGTGGGAGAGAAAAGTAGAGAATAAAAAAGCTAAAATCCTCTGGGTGCCTGGGTGACTCACTGGGTTAAGCATCAGACTCTTTATTTTGGCTCAGGTCATGATCTCAAGGTTTGTGAGTTTGAGCCCCGCATTGGGCTCTGTGCTGACAGTGTGGAGCCTTCTGAGATTCTCCCTCTTTCTCTGCCCCTCCCCCACTTGCACACTCTCTGTCTCTCTCAAAATAAATAAGTAAACTTAAAAGAACTAAAATCCTCATATAATAGCAAGGCATCGATTAAATAAGAGAGAAAATAGCACAACTAATAGCGAAAGGATTGAAATTAAGAATCTCAGGCAAGTGAGATGGAAAGTAGGTGGGCACTCTGTGTGTGTATGCGTGTGTGTGTGTGTGTGTGCGCGCGCATGTATTTAGATGTGTACCCTCTTGACATTATTTGTCTTTGAAAAATTATGTATTGTTAAACTGTATACTGTTAATTTCATTTTCATATAGAACTCTGGGAATATTGTGTCAATTTTGTAACCAAAAAAGAGACTTCTGAATCTAGCCTACATATATAACTTCTTATAAAATTATAATAGCGATAAACTCAGTTAAAGACATATACATGTTTCTTGACAACATGAGCATTGGAGTAACACTTACTAGCTCCAAATCCCAGTTTTTACTACTTTTTAACTCAGTTATCATGGGTGAATGCTGATTACCTTTTCTATAACTCATCCTCTTTTCTTTTCTTTTTTGGTTTCTCTGCTTGCTTGTCTATTTTGTTTTCTGTTTTAGGTTGGGATACTAGCATCTACCATATAACATTGTTGTGATACAGTATTTTAAGTGCCCTGTGTGGTCTTATGCATAATACACACTCCATAAATAATAGCTTTTTGATTATTACTTACTATTGTGCCTATAATTAGCTGATCTGACTCTATGGCATACATTGCATGCAGGAGTCACTGTACAGACTTTGGTACTGCATTTTTGATTCAGTGATTCATGTGGGAGATTCAATTTTTAACTGCAAGCTGTGTTGCCAAAAATAAATTTTGAATTTACAAGTTGGAGAAATATCTTTTCCCTGTGTGTCACTTAGAAATTCTAAAATGGGAAGCTTTTTCTAGTCTCTAAAAACTGTTCCCTAAAGAAAGAGGAAAACAGTATAAAGATTCAATTATCTCTTGACCTATGGTTTGTTTACAAAATAGACTTTATTATAGCAAATAAATATAACTCTATAGTAACTCAGACATCGTAAACTAAAAAATAAAACTCCATGTTTCAGATAATGGAAAAGACAAAACTGATATGTATTCATTTAATTACTTAGGAATTTTTGAAGAACTCTTAATAGGAAGTTAGAAAGATAAGCTGGTTTTATTCACAAAACAATATAGAATTTAAATTCTAATTCTTTGTTGGGGTGGCTCAGTCGGTTGAGCATCCGACTATGGCTCAGGTCATTATCTTATGGTACGTGAGTTCGAGCCCTGCATCAGGCTCTGTGCTGACAGCTCAGAGCCTGGAGCCTGCTTCAGATTCTGTGTCTCCCTCTCTCTGTGCCCCTCCCCCACTCACACTCTGTCCCTCCCTCTCTCAAAAATAAATAAACATTTAAAGAAAAATTCTAATTCTTTGCACATCAAAATTTGCATAATATTTGCATATTTTGCATAATATTTAATAAAGTATTATTCAATACTCCATTAGTAGCTTTTTTTTAAGTTTATTTATTTATTTATTTGAGAGAGAGAGAGAGAGAGACAAAGCGCAAGTGACAGAGAGGCAGAGAGAGGGAGAGAGAAACCCAAGCAGACTCTGCACTGTCAGTGCAGAACCAATTAGGGGTTCAAACTCATGAACCGTGAGATCATGACCTGAGCCGAAACCAAGAGTCATACATGTAACTGACTGAGTCACCTAGGCACTCCCCCAATTAGTAGCTTTCTTAATTATAAAGTGGAGAGCTAAGCATGTTATAAGATTGTCTATGTTTTTAATATGTGTACTGTTCTTTGCTTTACTCCAGCCCCCAACTACATATAGGTCACAGTCAATTTAAGGAGCAACTAAGACAAAACTTCAAAGAAAGTAAATTTTAGAAAGACAAATACCATACGATATCACTCATATGTGGAATTTAAGAAACAAAATAGATGAACATATGGAAGGGAGGAAAAAAAGAGAGGGAAACAAACCATAGGAGACTCTTATTGACAGAGAAAAAAACTGAGGGAAGATGGAGGGAGGTGAGTGGGAGATGGGCCAGATGGGTGATGGGTATTGAGGAGGGCACTTGTTATGATGAGCACTGGGTGTTGTATGTAAGTGATGAATTACTGAAGTCTACTCCCAAAACCAATATTGCATTATATGTTAACTAATGATAATCTAAATAAAAATTTGAAAAAGAAAAAAAATCATAAAAAATAAAGTATATCTCTTATAGTCATCAAAAAAGTAAATTTTAAACAGATTTACTTATTGATGAGGAATAATGACAAAAATATATTCTAAAAGCATTAATGAAATATACTTACATAATTCATTTTAGATATACTAGACAGTCCTCACACGTAAAGCAAAATGCATTGAAGCTTTTAATTATATGGTTTTTCCTACTCTCCCCTTTTTTCCTTAATCAACAAATACATAGTGCTAATACAATACATGAATCATACTGTGCTAGCAATGTTACACATTGGGTAGCAAGAAGAATCACTTTTTTTAAAGTTTACTTATTTATGTTGACAGAGCACATGGTGGGAGGGGCAAAGAGAGAGAGAGAAAGAGAGAATCCCAAGCAGGCTCCACACTCAACACAGAGCCTTAGGTGGGGCTCCATCCCACAACCACAAGATCACAACCTAAGCTGATATTGAGAGTCAAGTGTCGGAAGCTTAACCGACCGAGCCACCCAGGTGCCCCCACTGTTTTTTTCTCTTATAAATACTTGCAATCTAGTAGACCTTGTGTGTCCACAGACCACAGTCTGGATTATAAAAGCGGAAGCTGGAGTTTTGAGTGTAAGTGATACCTTTTTAAAGTCCATGGTTTTCTTCTTATTGGAAACAGAGAGCACAAGATTATTTCAGTGGTGGTTACAGTGCAGCTGCATTTTTTATGCCAGTGCTATCACTGGTAAATGATTCTGTTTTGTTGATTTTAGAAGTTGCTCATAGTGGAAGAAGCACAGGTTTTGGAGCTTGGCTGATCCTGTGTCTTCCTGGTGCTGAGGGTTTGGAAGGAGTGCAATGCTCGGAGGGCAGTGCATATGTCTTTGACAAGTCACTTTACCTCAATTGAGAAAAATGGGCATAATGATGAGTACCTTCTGGATAGGACAGATGTAAGAAATTAGACAAATTAAATATAATACACCTGTAATAGTTTTCATGGTTGGTCTTTAAGAATTTCCTAGAAGTAAACCAGGGCCTCAGGCAATCGGACCTTTTTGGAAACATTTTATTTGGCCTTTCATGGTGTCCTTAACACACACGCGTGCACACACACACAGCACACATGATGTATACAGAAAGTCAGGCAGTGTATAGGTTTCTTGCCCAGGTCTCATTAATTTCTAGCGCTTCCTATGTCATACCTTTACTGCCGAATGTGTCATACGTATATATTGCCTGACTGGCTCTTGAAGCATCTGTATTTGCAACCTCCCTTTAGAGGTGAATGATGAGAGATATTCTTCACAAATCTCTTCTAAAATATAACTACATAAAATTTTAGAGATGATAATAGTTATATTTAAATTTTTTAAAATGTTTTTATTTATTTTGAGAGAGAGAGAGAGAGAGAGAGAGAGAGAGAGAGAGAACAGGGGAGGGGCAAAGAGAGAGAGGGAGAGGGAGACAAATAATCCGAAGCAGGCTCCAGGCTCTGAGCAGTCAGCTCATGGGGCTCGAACTCACGAGCTAGGAGATCATAACCTGAGCCAAAGTCAGACACTCGACCAACTGAGCCATCCAGATGCCCCAAGAATAGTTATATTTTATTTTACTTTTTAAAAAATTTTTAACGTTTATTTATTTTTGAAAGAGAGAGAGAAAGAGAGAGTAAGTGGGGGGGGGCAGAGAGAGAGAGGGAGACAGAGAATCCAAAGCAGACTCCAGGCTCTGAGCTGTCAGCTGAGAGTCCGACACGGCTTGAACCCATGAACGGCAAGATCGTGACCTGAGCTGAAGTTGGATGCTTAACTGACTGAGCTACCCAGGTGCCCCAAGAATAGTTATATTTTAAAAGAATTCCACATGAAAGCAGAATACCTTACCTATTAGAAGAGATTTCCTTATTAAAAAAAAAATACCTGGCATCAGATGATTGATATTTTCCATCTGAATTAGCTTTTCGTCACCTACACCTGAAGACGATTAGAATTAAGGAATTATTTTTACATAGTCAATAAGAAAGGGGGAGCTGGAGATACTGGGCTCTACCTGTGACACTGCATTAAATAAACATGAAGAGAGGAAGCAAGAGAGGAGTGTTAAATGAAAGGAAAATTGCTAAATCTCTGGGACTAAGAGAATGAAGAAACCGGGATAAGCAAGGCCTCAACAAATAGCTTTACAGCCAGAAATTGTAGTGTTTCTTAACAGTGATATAGAAGAGTGGCAAACCTTCAGCTAAGGAGTGAAAATGACAGACGTGCCTTTGAACGATCAATTCATATAAAGAAGTAGAGAGCACAGTATCATCATTTGCATGGTAGCAGAGCAACCTGCCACTTCATGGATCATCTACATTTTTTCTGAGATAGTAGGTATTGTTCTAACCCGCATTCTAATCTCATCCATGCCTTTTGACATTTACATCAAACACCTATAAATATCCATTCTTTCAACAAAGTTTTCTTGAATGCCTATTATAAGCTCAATAGTTGTGTTGGTGATTAGAATAGAGAAGTGAACAAAACACAACAAAACAAAACTCCCAGCCATTACGAATCTTTATGTATAGGGGAGAGGGAGGTATATGACAAACAGGTAAATTGATAAAGTATATATTGTGTCAGATGGTAGTAAATACTGTGAGATAAAACAAAGAAAATGAAAGAAGAGGAAGAGTGTACATGTGCAAATAACAAGGTTAGGGAACACTTCACTGAGAAGAAAACATTTGAGCAAAAGGAAGAGGGAAAAGAAAACCCAACAGAATAGGTCTGGCTAGTTTAAGAGGCCATCCATCTTAACTGAACAGAGTGGACTAAAATGAAACAGCAAGAGATGAGTTCCCAGAAGTCAGAAAGGTGGTAGTGGAGATTGTACACGGCTCGTAGTCCACTGTAAGGACTTGGATTTTCCTGTAAGTAGGATAGGTAGCCATTGAAGCAGAATGGTAACTTGAGCTGACTTAACATTGTAACAGGTCACTCAGGTTGCTATGTTGAGTATAGACTGAAGCGAGTAAAATCCAGAGGAAGGAAGACTAGTCACAAGAGTACTACAATAATTCAGAGAGAGATGGTGGTTGTGTGGAATAAGGAAGAGCCATAAAGATTGTGAGAAGAGGTCACATTATTGATAAGTTTTGAAGTTGGCTGAATCATATGCAGTGTGTGAGTGAAACAGGTACCAAGGACAGCTCCAAGGCTTCTGTTCTGAACAATAATTGAGGACAGGTGGGCTGTGTAAGAAGACAAGAAACTCTGGTTCCTTGGGGGTGGGAGAATAACAGGAAAACACTCTTGAATGTGTTAATTTTGAGAATATGTTAATTTTACAGGCAACTGGGAAACGGGACACAGGATAAGCTGGAGATATAAACTGGGAGTCATAAGGCAGTAGGTGTTTTTTGGAGCCGTGAGACTGCATGAACTTAGCAAGGAAGTGAAAGTAGATTGAGAAGGGAAGGCACTACAAGTCTAGGGAGACACTGAGCAAATAAAGAAGCCCGAAATAAGGGCAGGAAGTAAAGACGGATGAAAATCAGAAGCATATAGGGTGCTATGACCCAACTGAAGACGTACTTTAGGGAGTAATGATTGGATGCAGTGCTGGGTTCAACAACATGGAGGTCAGCAATCAGTTCTTATCAAAGAAGGGCATGTTGGAGGCAAAAGTAAGTAAAATGGGCTCAACAGGGAATGGGAAAAAAATAATTGAATACATGGAGTGGAGTCAACTCCAATAACAATTAGTTAATTATATACAAAAATGTAAATAAGATAAAATATGTAATTTAAACAAATATGTAAAAATGACAAAAGGTGAAAGGTCACCAAATAAATTTTTTAACAATTATGAATAATTTTCTTTTTAATTGAATAGAATGAGAAAGTGAAAGGTTCTAAACATTTCACCTTAGTTGGTAAGATGATTAGGCAGTGTTACAAAAAAAATCTCGTATTTTTTGCAGTAACTTTCAAGTACTCTATTAAACAGATGAAGTGATGTTACATCTAAGAAGAACCGAATACATGGAGAAAGAAAGGTGCACACATTCCCAAATATATATTCACATTCACAGACACAACACTAAAATAAGAGGGGGAAAATTTAAAGTAATGATTTTGAGTATTCCCATTTGCTAAGAGTGTAGCAATTTCATTATTCATACCCACATCTAAAGCTATTTAAAATTAGCAGCTTAAATTTTTTAAAAATTCATTAAAAACTATAGAAAGTTTTTACTCTACCTGAGACTTGATATGAAATTCCGTACATATTTAAAGGGTCGATAAGTAAATAAACTATTTTTGTCTTAGCGGACATGTTTCATAACTAATATCATGCATCTCAAATTTTGGCTTTCTGAATAGATGTAAAGATTATATGCCATTAGGGGAGATTTGCAAAAAGCATCTCAGAAGCAGCATTCAGAAAGCAAAGCCTGAAAGCGTTATGAATCACTTACCTCCCTAATGTCCCTTTGATATTTAGTGTTCATTTCTTCTGTTTTAATGAGATCCTTTCTTGCTGTCTCTGCTTCCTGTTCCACCTCTCCCACTCGGGAAGAGAGTGCTGCTAAACGTTCCTTCATTTGAGCCATTTCATAGTTTTGCTTTTCAAGCAATTCTTGTAGTTCGACTATTTGGCTAGTTTCATCAGTTGAGTCTATAGAACCGTTGGACAAACGCTGCAGGAAAAGAACAAGAAATGGCACTTAGGATTCTCTTCATCTTTAATTTAAAATCCATGAACTTAAAGAAATGAAACTGATGGAGCTTTCACACTGAGAAATAAGAACCCTAACTAGTTTTGAAAAAAAACTAAGTTTTTGAGAAAAGTCTTAATGGACATTAAAATATAAAGGTAGATCAGTAATTTTCAAACAGGTTAACAGATGCATTTGAACAGATGCAACTTAGCATGAAACACTCGTGTATCCCAAACATTTAACAAATGGCAGTTATTATTTTGTCAGTTATATCCAAAGTTTATTGTAAACAATATTTATATAAGCAGCATATTATTAAATGATAAGAAGGAGCACAGAAACTGTGTAATATTTTTTATTTATTTATTTATTTATTTATTTTTGAGAGGGATATCATGCAAGCGGGGGGGGGGCACAGAGGGGAAGAGCAAATTTTTTTAAAGTTTTTTATTTTGAGAGACAGAGAGCAAGGGAGGGGCAGAGAGAGAGAGGGAGAGAAGATGAGAAAGGGAGAGAGAGAATCCCAAGTAGGCCCTGTGTTTTCAGCACAGAGCCTGACATGGGGCTTGATATCATGAAATGTGAGATTATGATCCAAGCCAAACTCAGGAGCTGGATGCTCCTGACTGAGCCACTCAGGCATCCTGGGAGAGAAAGAATCTTTTTTTTTTTTTTTTTTTCAATATATGAAATTTATTGTCAAATTGGAGAAAGAATCTTAAACAAGCTCTCTTCCCAGCACAGAGCCCAACATGGGGCTCGATCTCAGGACCATGAGATCATGACCTGAGTCGAAATCAAGAGTCGGGTGCTTAACTAACTGAGCCACTGAGGTGCTCCATATTTTCTATTTTTATTCAAGATCCTGGTGCATTTGCAAGTTTCATTTTCAATGACTCTCAGAGAAAGAACTTTACACACATTTTTCTTTTAACGAAGGTTATTCCTGGCGTGAATGTGACCTAGCTAGAATAAAGGTATAGCATAAAAAAAGCCTTGATTTCTATATTGTTAAGAACATAAAAGTCATGAATGCACACAACCCACAGGAAGGAGGCTTAAAAGGATTAAATACTTTGAGACTGATTTCTCCCCTTGCTGCTTAGAAACCAGGGTGACCCATGTCTTCAGAAGCATGTCCTACAGCCTAACTGTACTGGAGAAGTTCTGTGGTGGAGACAGGGCCACAACTGGAGAAATAGCACTAAAAGAAAAAGGGCACAGCCAGGCTGAAATAAGAAAATGATGATGCACTTTGCCTTAACATAAATGCAAATAACAGATGCCCAGATTAAAAGGGCAAATTAAATTTTCCCAAATTAAACCCCAAATCAAAAAAGATAAACATGAAAAAAGAATGAGAAAATGAGAAAAAGCAAAGAAAGTACCGTTAATTTTAGTACAGTGCTTGTTTGGAAAACACGAATCTGTGTTAATACAATAGACACATGAAGAAACTATTTGAATGTTACATAAATTTTGCGTTTTCCTTTTTTCAATATATTGAAGTCGAGCTGACCTACAATGTTCCATCAGTTTCAGGTGCACAGCATAATGATCCGGCGGTTCTATATGTTATGCTGTGCTCTAAATTTTGTGTTTTCTTATGCGCGACTTCATTCCTGAGAATCACTGGTTAAACACAGAATCCCATACCCAGCTGAACTGAGCTGTGTAGGAACACACAAAATGAACTCGTGCACGCTCCTCAGACATCTAACATCGCCTCAGTGTATCTCAGGCTTTGAGTCACACCACCCCCATCGTGTTACAATTTTCTGTCTGATTTCAGATACCCCACTTTCTATCACTTCACAGTAATGCACAAACCCCCAAACCCATCTGACATCCATTTCTGCAAGCAAAATTCAGGTCTTCTTCAAGTCCAAGAGTCATATTTACAGTATTTATGCAATTCTTGACTATTTAACGTGTAAAACGGTGCTACAATTTTCATTGGTTTTCTATCTCTTTGTTTTATGCCATTGATAAAGTTGTGACACAAACCCCTCTTCTGCCACAAGCCCTGTGTTTTGCATTGTGCAGTTTTGCAGAGCTCAGAACTTTGAGGGATGCAAATGACACATTAGAGCAGCACTGACTGTAGGAGAAAAGAGGGAGGACAGAAAGCACCACAAAAGCAGTGAGAAAGAGAAAATAGAGAGCAAACAGGGATCACAGACCAATGGCAAGGGGTGTTTACTAAGTCCAGGAACTAACACATGAAGAAGCAACCTGGAAAATCTAAATTAAAATAGCAGAAAAGATGGAGTTAATCTTAAAATGGTATCAAAGATGCCAGATCTACAGACCTAATACCTTGAAGGTATTACTGAACTCTTAAATTGCAGATACTGAACATCTGATAATCTAGTAAAAGAAGTAAGAGATTTTACAAATATGTAGGAATGTCAGAGATGCTGCTGAGATCCAGCAACTCTATTTCCCCGACTGCTGAGATGGCTGCTTGCTGAGGGATCAGAGTCCGTCAGGGTCTTTCCAAAGATCCCTGAGGTGTGCAATGCCACACACAATGAAGAGGTACTGGGAAGCTAATGAAAAACCAACTTTCTAGACAGTTTTTATGGATACAAAATGCAAACACATTGATGGTGACCCTTATACAGGACACAACTATGTGTACATGGAGCTGAGATAAGCCAGTTTATAATTAGGCAACAACTGAGAACTGGTTTAGGGAAGAAGGCTAGAGCCAATTGCCAGTCAGTTATGCCCAAATTTGGTATAACTGAGGTATGATATTACAGGGTTTTTTTCATAATAGGAAATATCTTTGAACTCTGTATACTACTTACAGGTAACTAAGCGATCTTAAGCTTTAATAGAACTTCTACTTCCTCACATTGAGGACTTTCTTTAGTCAACTAAAAAAAAAGGCAATTTTTTAGAAGCTACACAAATCACTAGAAAACAAATTTTTGCTTTGAAAAATGTTTTATGTTACTGGAGAGAATACACTTAGGTTTCTGGAACCCTAAAGAACTTGGGAGAACTGAGACTCACGTAATCACACAGAGCTGATTTGAATTAAAATGCAGAACTTTTCTTTTCAAGTTTATTTATTTTGAGAGAGAGAGAGGGAGAATTAGAGCATGCATGGGGGAGGGGTAGAGACAGAGGAGAGAGAGACTCCCAATTAGGCTCTGTGCTGTCAGCGCAGAGCCTGACTCTGGACTTGATCCCATGATCCGTGAGATCATGACCTGAGCCAAAATCAAGAGTCAGATGCTCAACAGACTGAGCCACGCAGGCACCCCTAAATTGCA
The DNA here is from genome assembly GCF_024362965.1 of Panthera pardus. NCBI lineage: Eukaryota > Metazoa > Chordata > Mammalia > Carnivora > Felidae > Panthera > Panthera pardus. The sequence continues at coordinate 37,462,014 of NW_026526991.1, read as the reverse complement.
GAACTTTTAATTCCCAGTTAAGTTCATCTACCCTTTACCATATTGCCTTTACTCAGAATATAAAGATCAACAGATACAAATTATGCATGGTATATGGTATAGACAAGTACCAAGAATGTAGTGTGTATTCATACACACACACATATGCATTCAGTAAATATTTGTTAAGTCAACGGAATCATGTTAATTTTCTAATTAGAAAAATGATTAGTCCAATTCTGTGCACCTGAAGTCCATTAAAATCTTGTTTAAAAATTGCATATTTTGAACGGGCTCAAGGTAAGAAAGTTTTAATTAAGTATAAACAGTAATCAGGCAACTAAAAAAACCACTTAAAATGCTAACCTTTTTAATTCCTTTAGTAACAGATGTATAACATAAGGTCTTTACACTACTTTGAAATTTGGGACTATCCATGGAAAATTTCTGAACTCTCAATTTTTTTCTGAAGTGTTTTTAAATCTTTTATTTTTTTAAAAAAATTTTTTAATGTTTTATTTATTTTTGAGAGAGAGAGAGAGAGGCAGAGTGTGAGTGGGGGAGGGGCAGAGAGAGGGAAACAGAATCCCAAGCAAGCTCCAGGCTCTGAGCTGTCAGCACAGAGCCTGACGCAGGGCTCGAACTCATGAACTGTGAGATCATGACCTGAGCTAAAGTCGGACACTTAACCGACTGAGCCACCCAGGTGCCCCTTAAATCTTTTAGTTTTTAAAAAATATGTAACATTTCATGTATTCAAATCACCTTAAATATATTTTATGGTGAGGTTAATATATTTTCTCATAATTTCATAGTAAAAGTTCATTTAAAAACTGTGATTTATATCTAGAAAAAGAATACATAACTTTTGTTCGAAATCATTTAACAGTGATTTGTAGACTTATCTTTAAAATAAATTGTGGCACTTTAACTGAAATGACCTATTATTGAATTAAAAGAAAATCCAGTGGTTCTTTTAAACAGCTTTATTGAGATAGAATTTATAACCATAAAATTTTCCCATTTACAGCATAAATGTCAATGGTGTCTAATATACTTAAAGAGTTGTACTATCAACATAATCTAATTTGAGAACATTTCGTCACCCCAAATAGAAACCTCTTGTCCATTAACAATCATTTGCAGCTGACCCCCACCTCCAGCCCTAGGCACGATTTATCTACTGCTGCCACTGTAAATCTGCCTATTTGGTACTTTTCACATAAACTGAATCAGAATAGATAGTCTTTTGTGACTGGCTTTATTCGCTGAACAAAATGTGTTTGAATTTCATTCATGTTGTAGTATCAGATTTTTTTTGATTGCTGAATAGTATTCCATCATGTGGATATACTACATGTTATTTATATATTCATGTGGTAATAGACATTTAGATTGTTTTCACCTTTGGGCTAATGTAAATAATGCTGTTATAAACATCTGTGTACAAGTCTTTGTGTGGACATGTGTTTTATATTCTTGTGGATAGATTCCTAGGAGTAGAATAGCTGAATCACATGGAAATTCTACATTAACATTTTGAAGTACTATTTCCCAAAATGGCTGCACCACTTTACATTCCCACTGGCAACCATGTGACTTCCAATTTATCACATTCTCACCAAACCTTGTTATTGCCTGCCTTTTTATTACAGCTACTCTAGTGTGATTGAAGTGGTATCTCCTTGTGATTTTGATTTGCATTTTGATTTGCATTTGATTTGACTTGATTTGATTTTGATTTTGATTTGCACTTCCTAATGGCTAATGATATGGAGCCTCTTTTCACGTCTTTATTGTCAGTTATGTATCTTCTCTGTCTATTCAAATTTTTTACTCATTTACTAATTGAGTTATTTGTCTTTTTATTAATGAGTTACAATAATTATTTATATATAGGTGTGTGTGTGTGTACACACACACACACACACACACACACATATATATATATATATATATATATATATATATATATATATATACAATTCCTTTATCAGTTATATGATTTCCAAATAGTTCTTCTCAGTCTATAGATTATCTTTTCACTTTGACAGTGCCGTTTGAAATGCAAGTGTTTTTAATTTTAATGAGGTCCAATTTATCATTTTCCCCTTTATACCTTGCACTTTGGTGTTGTATCAAGAAATTATTTCCTAACACAAGGTTATGAAGAGTTTCAATGTTTTTCTCTTAAACGTTGTACCAGGAAGAAAGAACTAGGTGTTGGGATTTTGTTAAATGTGCTGATACATTCCTGACATCAAGGAAAGTCTCGTCAAGCAGAGGAATAGCACATAAATAAGCAATTATTAAGTATGACAATGAATGTTATCATAAAGTTTCATGATAAACATCCTAAATATTTATGACATGGGACCAGAGAGACGATACTATTTGTGATACTCTTTGACTTTGATCTTTAAAGATGAGTAATTACATTTAAAGTAAAATAAGGAGGGTATTTATTTCAGAAAGGTAAAGCATGAGCACAGGCAGGGAGGTAGTTTCTGCAGGGCAATTACAGGTTGTACTGTGTGGAGAGCCAGACACGAGTGCTGTAGACGAGTGCAAGAGACTGGGAAAAAAGGCTGCCATAGATTAAGATGGCTTTAGCTTTTTGTATGAAATACAATGCACTTTGAGTACTAAATAGAATGACAGAGAGTCATCAAAGGTTTTTGAAGAGGGAAATAACACGTGAAAACCTGCTGTCAAACTGTTCATCTCTCTTCATGACCTGGTAACCTATTTAAAGCCTTAACTACCAGTAACTTTCTCTTTCCCTTTCACTTTCTCTTTCCCTCCCCCCATGGCTAGAGTTGATGGATAAAATACAGGATGTCCAGTTATATTTAAATTTCAGATAAACAACGAAAAATTTTTAGAATAAGATATAACATGCAGTATTTGGATTAAGCTTATACTAGAGGAATTGATGATGCAAAGAAAACACTGAGCCCAAATCCAGAATAAGAGCACATCATGTATTTATCTGGCAGAGGAAATAGAAAAATCAAAGACTGGGAGACACAAGTGGGTTTAGGATTTTCAAGGGGGACCAGTATAGCTAGAATGGAATAGGCTATAGCAAGATGATGGGAGTGAGCATACATGGGTAGATGATGTTGATTCTTGAGATGCCAGGGGTTCCTGAGTTCATTGTAAGACACTGACTTTTACTCTGGGTTAGATGGGCCCCATAGGAAGGTACTGAGCAGAGGAGTGACAGTCTTTTAGAAAAAATTTGTCTGCTTTACCTTGTGACATATTTGAATTAGACCCATTTCTATGACCTCTTTATGTGTCAAGGAACACCTTGTGTGTTCAATCCTCTTTGATGACTCTGAACCCTTAGAAGATGCAGTAGGCCAAGGTCTGTGGGCTCCTACTTCTGGCAGTTGGTATTGTTACAATCTTTGCCATCCTCCACACCAATCCTCACCTGGGATTTGTAGCTGGATTTTCCTGTTCAACACATGATGTCTGGGTCATCTACTCCCACCTGAATTACTATAATAACCTTCTAACTGGTCTCTTTGTTTCTAACCTTATCCTCTTACTCCTATTTTTTAAAACAGTCAGAGTGGTCCATGGTAATCTTGTTACATGGTAGTCAGATCAAGTCACTCCTCTGCTCAAAACACTCCAGTGGTTTTCCATCCTACCCAGTACAAAAGCAAAAATCTTGTAATAAGCAATAACCACCGCCCCTGACTCCCTACTCCACTGTCCTTCCCTCCATGCCACAGCCTCCCTGACCTCTCTCCTACTATTTTCGCACTGGCTCTCTCAATTCAGCCACACTGGCAACCTCACTGCTCCTCTAATAAGTCCATTACTCTCCCACATTGCAGCCTTGCCTTTAGATTGTCCTTTTTTAAAAAAATTTTGTTTTTAATGTTTATTTATTTTTGAGAGAGAGAGAGAGCATGAGCGGGTGAGGGGCAGAGAGAGAGGGAGACACAGATTCCAAAGCAGGCTCCAGACTCCGAGTTGTCAGCACAGAACCTGATGTGGGGCTCGAACTCACAAACCACGAGATCATGACCTGAGCAAAGTTGGGTGCCCAACTGACTGAGCCACCCAGGTGACCCTAAATTGTCCTTCTGACTGAAATGTTCTTCCTTAGTGTTCCAAGTGGCTAACAACCTCAACCACTTCAATGAAGCCGATCCTGACCACCTTATTTAAAACAGAAAACTGCCCTTACTTCCACATCTCCTCAGGACTCCTGATTGTGTGTGTGTGTGTGTGTGTGTGTGTGTGTGTGTGTGTGTATGTGTGTGTTTATCTACTTTTTCTTTTCTTCAATATCAGCTTCTAACATACTAAATGACTTACTTATTTGTATTTATTGTTTATTGTCTGTTAACCTCTTCCAACTTGCTAGATCGTAAGCTCCAGCCAGGAAAAGAGCCTTTATATGTTTTCTTTTTTGTGTATCACAAGCACATAGAATGATGCCTGGCATGTGATGGTAATGAGATAGAATTTGGTTGACTGAATAAATGTTTTGATTACTTGTGTCTCTAGTGAGTAAAACAGCACCTTCCACAAAAATATATTTGTTAAATGAATGAATGAATGCATGAATGAGTGAAAGAAAATTTCTGGTAATAAGTAAGATGAGTTTTAGGAAAAGCAGTAAGGATTCAAAGAAAAATAAAATACGGAGACAATATTTTCAGCCATCATTGTGCAAAGTTGACGAAAAAATATTTTCATAAAACGCAAATACAGGGGCACCTGGGTGGCTCAGTTGGTTAAGCGTCTGACTCTTGGTTTCAGCTAGAGGTCGTGATCTTGCAGTTGGTGAAATTGAGCCCTGCATTGGGCTCCACACTGACAGCGCAGAGCCTGCTTGGAATTCTTTCCTTCCCTGTCTCTCTGCCTCTCCCTTGCTCACTCTCTCTGTCTCTCTCTCAAACTAAATACACAAACTTAAAAATATAAGCAAATAGGAAAGAGAACTTATTTTTCTCCTGTTTTAAAGCAGGAGAATTATCTTTATGGTAGAAAAATCTGAAATAAACTAAAGAAACATTATAAATGTACATTAAAGTAAATGATATGGTAGAAATATACAGCCTACATCTAAGACCAAATGAAGCGAATGAAGCTGAAGCCCCAGATGTCCTACCATGTCATGGCCATAGTGCTTCTAAAGTTAATCCTGAGATAAAGCCAGAAATATAAACATGTTCTTCCATTGTCTATCAGGTAAATACTAGAAATATGTCTCTCTTTGTATTTGATAATCTTCAACAAAATGACTTCACCATTAATATGTTTTCCTTCCTACTTCTGGCTTTAATATTGAGTTAAAAAATAGTATAACATGTTAAAAAAAACCCCGGTTGTCTTGTTAAATTACTAATTGCCCATTTTCATTCTGCATTTTATCTTGGTTTAATGGTTGTTCCTTATTTTGAGCATATTTTAGTGACTACATAGTGCTCCTCTACCCCACTAAAGAATAGTAGTTTAGGAAACATAATAGTGAATATAATTTTCACATTTCTTTTAAATGGTAAAATAATGCCTGTTGAATGTACAGAACAGAGAGCATTTAAAGTGCTATATTAGTATAACAATAATTAAGTTCCCCTTGGACAGTTTTTTTTTGTTTTTTGTTTTTTGTTTTTTAAGAGAGAGAGAGAATAAGAGTGCAAGCAAGTGGGGAAGGGGAACAGGGAAAGAGAAAGAGAATCTTAAGCAGGTCCCATGCTCAGAGCAGAGTCTGACACAGGACACAATCTCACGACCATGAGATCATGACCGGAGCCAAAATCAAGAGTCATACAGTTAACCAACTGAGCCACCCAGGTGCCCCTTTATAAGATCTCTGAGGTGGATGGACACTGACTATGCAGAACGAAATACTTGTTTGACCTCTGCCTACACCAAGAAGCCATTATTTTTGAGAGCTGATACCTTTTCCTCAGATTTACTGAGATATACTTGATATGTAACACTTTGTAACTTTCAGATGTACAACATGATAATCATTACATGTAAATGTCATGAAATGATCACAATAAGGTTAGCTAACACACATCCATCATCTCATGTAGTTACCATTTCTTTTCTGTAGTGACAACAGTTAAGATCTACTCTTAGCAACTTTCAAATATGTAATATAGTACTCTTAACTGTAGTCGCCATGGCAGCTGATAATTTAATCTTATTATGAACATATTTCCACACGTGATTTGCACATTTTGACACCTCTTTTCTAATGTTTTTCATGCCTAATGCATAAGTCCTTGATTCTCTCCTAATGACTCTCTCCTAATTTCAAGTAAATCTCTTTCTCTTAGGCATTTTATTTCTCATGGTTTATTAATCTCTCTAGAGAAAATAAAAAAGGTGGGGCCAAAGAGTAGAAAGTAGGAATTTATTTTACTATCAGTTAAATCCAGATATTAAAGGCACAGATACACGTAAGACTTAGCATTGAAGGGGTCACACCAAGCCCTTCCATTCCATTTTTGAAAATAGATCTATGAATATTATGGTTAGAAATAAATTATTGTTTGGTCAGAAAAATATACTAAGATTTGCAATCATTAACATAAGCAATCTATTTCTAATAATTCTGTGGTGGATTGGGGAGAATCTATAAAGTGGCAAAGTCTTATAAGATATATTTCACTCTGTGAGAAGAAAACTATAGTATTATTGAAATATAGAGCCAAAAACAATGAAATAACACAAATCTAGAGGAAAAGCATTCATAAGCACAAAAATAATAGAGAAAAAAAAACCTAGAACCAGTTCATTGGAAATTTCCTAAGTGAGTCAGCAATGTTGGGGTGAAAAAAAATGTATATAACAGAAAAAAGACTGAATCAATCAGGGATTCCATGGGCTGTTAGTGAAGTCTCTTTGTGAAGTCTATGAGTAAATCCTAGACCAAGCATTGACTCAAGGAGGGACTTTGGAAGACTTCAGCCAATCTGATGTCCCAGTAAATATTTCCTTTCATTCCAAGAGACCATTATACTCTTCATTTTACTTTAAATCTGCAAATTTGGATTTGCCTCCAAATCCTCAATAGGATTGTATCTTTCATTAGAATAATGACAACTAATAATAATAGCTATAATTTACTGAGTACTTACTTATCCTGACATATTCATAAGATGTCTGGCTCTATGCATGGGTTTCTAATAATTATTCTACTTCACTAATATTTGTTAAGTTCTGACGATGTGTTAGACACTGCTACAGAGCATGACGTGCCTAAACCCTATAAGGAACTATTGTATACAGAAAAGGAAACTGAAGCAAGGAACACAGGTATTTTGCTTACAGTCACACTACTAAAAAGTGATGAGGTTCAAACATGAGCATAGGTATTCCAGTGTCATATTTCTAGGAATTTTTTTTCTTTTCTCCTCTCTCTCTTCTTTTTCTTTCTTTCATTCTCTCACTTTCTCTCTCTGCTTACTTTTGTTTCTTTACTCTGTTATTTATGAATTTATTCAATCTCTACTTGTTATTTCATTTATCCATTCATTCAATCACTAAAACTCTGTTTAGCCTTTACCATATGCCAGACAGTAGGTTGGGGGCTCAGAATATGAGGATTCCTACCTGAGTGTAACATAATATAGGAAAAAAGAGTAAACCAAATCAAGCAACTAAACAATTAACAAAATTCATAAGGACCAAAAAGTATTTAAGCACTGAGGAGTCCAAATGCTTCACAGCTATGATTCTGGGCATTTTGTGTCAGCCTAGACTGTTTCTGTTAATTTCCATACTGCTTTTTAGCTCCCAGAAATCAGACCTGAACTCAGATTTCAAATCTTCTCCTATATGTACACACATTTTGTCTTTGTTCTGAAATTCTCCAGCACAGAATCCACAGCTATTATTTCCAATTCCACATTGACTCTTTAAATCTGTTTAATCATATGTAAACCATCTATTTATAAACCTTACAAATCTAGAACCTAGAATAAAGCAGACATAATATCTGTACTCCATATCAGTTATTCTCAACCACGACCACACATTAGAAACTTTGGGAGGGTTGAATAAAAATACAAAGTGAATTCCACTCTAAATGTGATACACATAAGGCTCCTAGAAGAAAACATAGGCAGGAATTTCTTTGGTATTGGCTGTAGAAATACTTCAGACAAGGGAAACAAAAGCAAAATTAAAGTATTGGGACTACATCAAACTAAAAGGCTTTTGCACAGCGAAGGAAACCATAAATCAAACAAAAAGGCAACCTACTGAATGGGAGAAGATATTTGCAAAAGACATATCAGATAAGGGGTTAATATCCAAAATATTTAAAGAACTTATATAACTCAACATTAAAAATACAAACCATCCAATTAAAAAAATGGGCAGAGGATCTGAACAGACATGTTTCCAAAGAAGACACACAGATGGTCAACAGACACATGAAAAGATGCTCAACATCACTAATCATCAGAGAAATGCAACTCAAAACCACAATGAGATATCACCTTACATGTGTCAGAATGGCTAAACTGAAAAACACAAGACAGAACAAGTGTTGGTGAGAAAGTGGAGAAGGAACCCTCACACACTATTGGTGAGAGCATGAATTGGTACAGCTACTGTGGAAAACAGTATGGAGGTTTCTCAAAAAGTTAAAAATAGAATTACCATGTAATTCACAAATTCTACTACTGGGTATTTACCCAAAGAAAATAAAAACACTAATCCAAAAAGATATATGCACCCCTATATTTATTGCAGCATTATTTACGATAGCCAAAATATGGAAGCAGTCCAAGTGTCCATCCACAGATGAATGGATAAAGAAGATGTGGTATATACAAAAATATATATTTATGTATATATATGTATATATATGTGTATATATATATGTGTATATATATATACACACACACACACACATATGTATAATGGTATAATACTCAGACATAAAAAAGAATGACATCTTGCCATTTTCCAACAGCATGGATGGACCGAGAGGGTATAATGCTAAGTGAAATAAGTCAAGCAGAGAAAGACAAATACCATATGATTTCACTCATATGTAGAATTTAAGAAACAAATGAACAAATAAAGAATAAAAAAAGAGACAACAATCAGACTCTTAAATACAGAGAACAAACTGGTGGTTGCAGGAGGGGAGGTGGATGAAGGGAGGAGTGAAACAGATAAAGGAGATCAAAAGTACACCTAACTGGATGAACACTGAGTAATGTAGAAAACTGTTCAGTCATTATATACATTTGAAGCTAATATAACACTGTATGTTAATTATACTTCAATTAAAAAAATGATCCACTCTAAACCATATCCAATAGTGGAGTCCGGGTATATAATTGTTTTTAAATCTCCCTAAGTAATTGTAATGTTTAGTTGTGTTAAGAACCATAGATCCATATTATCCAGGTACTTTACTAATTACTGTATCCAATTTAGTCATCAAACCTAAAAAATTGCCATAAAGAGGGAAAGAATTTAAAGTAATAAAATAATATAATGACTGGTGAAATGAATGTAATAAAAGATGTAATAACAGATCTGAGAAATTAGTATTCTTTATTGTAGTATCAACAAATTATTTTAAAATATATTTAATGGTTCAAATGGAAAGACTTGACTACCTCTTATTTTTGAAAGATGGAAAGAAATAAACCTCTATATAGAGTTGACTGAAAATTGCCCTACTTGGAAAATTTCTAGATCAGATGATTTCTTATAGTTACTTCCCCATTAATGATTTTATTATTCTACATTGAGAATTACAAAGTTATTATGATACCATAAATTCCTAGAAATTTTATTTAGTTAGAATATCTAGCTGATGGACTTTCACTTGTCAGTTCTTTAATGTGGTCAATCGTTTCATTAATAACTATAAAATATATTTATTATTTTCTCAGACATTTTAAGTCATTCTTAACTTCCACCAAATTTAAAAGCAAGGATATTTTAATCTGAGGAATATCTGTTACTTTGAAGTTCTAATATTTTCATAATGTTTAAAGTAGAATATAATTTATTCACTATATCTGGTATATGTAGCTTGACAGAAATATACTTCATTCTGTAGTGTCTTGAATCTAGATGAAACATGAAGAATTTCTATTCAATAGTCCCATGATTGATATTAATAATACTCAGAAATGTAAAGAGTAGTTATTTCCCATATTACCACATGAAATAAACATACCGAATGATTAATGTGGAAAAACATTCATCTATAAAATTCTTAAGTGTTCTAAAAAAAGAAGATATAAGGAGGTATATGTATAGCGGAGAATTTTTGGTTTTTGTTTTTCATTTTTGCTTATAACTGAAAATCTTGAATTCCTTCTTTGTTTAGCTATAGAATAAAGAAGTAACATTGGAGAAAATCTTTTTTCTTTTAGGAAGAATCACTCAGCACTCCTTTTAGATATGTAAATATAAGGCTAGTAGGCACCCCTGCCCTAGAAGAATATTTAATGAAACCTTGACAAACTGTCTCTTCCAGTGTTTCTTGATATAAGAGAGGATAGCAGGAGGGTAATTTGCATAATTACTAGGAAACCTCAGGGGAGAAAGGAAAAACAAGACTGCTTTCCTTTCAGTTTTGAAGTTCAGAGTTATTCCAAATTATCCTACAAACTAAGACAATTGACTGAATCATTATAGTTTCCAAGAGCTAGTGAAAAGAATGTAGGAAGTGGGAGTATGCACTGGGACCTGAGTCCAATATCCAACATCAGTCATGGTTCCAGCTCAGTGGGTAGCTGGCTCTGGAGGACATTCCTGACTCAGTCATCTTGATGAGTTTGGTAGCCTAACTGTGAAACTAAGCCCTCAAGGTGGTATAACTTGAAGAAGGGGGAATCCTCACTGAAGAACCACTCTGCCATGGGATGTCACTACTGCTGGCGGAACTTCACACCAGGCCAGTGACTGGTACGGAAGGATTTCACTTAGCCTGTATGTCAGTGGGCTATTGCAATGGTACATGGATGACATTTGATTTTGAGGAGCCACCTATTTTTAAAAGTGATAATTTGAAAACTCAAAAGAGGCAATGGCAATTAAAAAAAATTGTTGCTCACTTGTTACCTTATCACATTTTCTAGTTCTCTTTTTACAAAATGTTTAAAAAAAAATGCTTCTTTTGACCTGATTAAGTTTTAGAGGTTCTTAGATAGTTCAGGCAGAGCAAGAATGGTCCCAAGAGAGAGCTACCAGGTTTACTGTTCATTGGGTCACGTGAGTCCTCTTGTATTTAAGTGAAATAGTCAAAAGAGGGCTCAACTTATTTGTAGCCCAATTAGATCATAACTATTATATATGTAAAGAATTAATAATGGATATAAGAATAATAAATGTGAATCAAACACTTTTATTTTAAGTTTTTAAATTTAAAATTTCTATGTTTTTACATTAAAAACTTTTTTTAATTTAAAATTTAATTTCTGTTAGAGAAGCATGCAGATGGTTAAAAAACAAACATTTAATCCCCAGGTTAAAAAAAAATAGTTTACCATCGGAATACCTATCAATGAAATTCATCACTCTAAGAGATGTCTTAGTCTTGATAATAATTCTTAGAAAACTTGTAATAGAAGAGCAACTCCAAATCTGAAAAATGGTTACCATGGAAAGCATCATAATTAATGTTATCATTATAGTCTAGATCATTATAAAGTTGCATAAAACGTGAGTTTATAAAATCAAGTATACCATTCTGACCCATGCTACTCTTTGGTGTACTGAAGTCTTAAACATTGTATTGAACATTGAAGTCTTGGGCAATATATTAGAAATAAAGAAATAAAAATTGGGAGGGAAGAGAAAAAAGAATAAAATACTTCTAAATTTCTTAAACTCTTAGAAAAGTCTAAGACCACAACATACTCTTGAAATCAATATGTCAGACAGCTTTTTAAAAAAATTTTTAACGTTTATTCATTTTTGAGAGAGAGACAGAGAGACAGAGCGTGAATGGGGGAGGGGCAGAGAGAGAGGGAGACACAGAATCTGAAACAGGCTGTAGGTTCTGAGTCCTCAGCACAGAGCCCAACATGGGGCTCGAACCACAAACTGTGAGATCATGACCTGAGCTGAAGTCAGATGCTGCACCAACTGAGCCACCCAGGTGCCCCAATACGTTAGCAAGTTTGATGGATGTCGTATCAATATTGAAAAATCAATAGAATGTTTTATGCCAGCATTAATTTATTAGAAAAAATATGAAAATAATCAAAATAGCAACAAAACTATGTCTAGAAACAAATAACAATCTTCAAGACCTCTATGTGACAGATTAACAATTTTATTGAAGAACATAAAATAATTCATAAAAAAATGGAGACAGAAGCCATGTTAAAGACATGTAACAAAAAAAAAAAGGCAAATCATTTAAAGCCTTGTAGAAATGGGAAGCATTTGCAGACTTTTGAGCAGACTGAGATGTTGAAAATAGACTGTGAAGGCTGCACTGGAGAAGCAGAGAGATGGGGCAGGAAATAATTACAATAATTCAGGTGACAGATGATTGGAAGTGGTTCAGAGTGTAGAGATTAATAGAGATGATGAGAAGTGGACAGATACTAGGTATAATTTGAAAGCAGGGCAAATCAAGTTCTTTACAGTTTGATGTGGGGTGTGAGACATAGGGAGGACTTGAAGGTGACTCAATATTTTTCAACTTGAGCAACTGGAAAGGCAAAGTTTCCGTGATTTGAGATGGAAAAGATGCAATTTGCTTGGGTGGGGGGATACAAGAGGTGGGTTTTTGACATTTTAAGTGTGCAATATCTTTTAGATGAACAAGTGGCAATGTTGAATAGGCCGTTGGATAAATGTTTGGTTGTAGAGTCTGAACTAGAGGTAAAGCTTTGTAAACTATTAGCATATGGATACTAGTTAAGACTGACTGGCAATCATTGAGAGAAGAAATGGAGGACTGAGCCTTGGATCACATCAAGAAGTCGGAAAGAAGAATATGGTCCAACAAGATAGGAGACTGTGACGGAGCCACTGGTGAAGTAAGAGATAAACAAAAATAGTGTGGTTTCCTGTAATGCAAGTTAAAAAAAAAAGGAATCAAGGAGGAGTGATCTACTATGACATCAACTACAACAAAGGTTGAGAATTGGCCTTTGTACTTACCAATATAAAATTAGTGGTGATGGTAACAGGAGACGTTTCTGTAGAATGGTGGGGCAAAGACTCTATTGGAATAGATTTATAAAAAATGCAAAGAAAGCAATCGGGGAAAGTGAGCCGACAACCCTGTTGAACAGCTTTGTGGCAAAAGGGAGCCAAAAATAGAGAAATAGCTGATTGTAGAAGTAAGGTAAAGAGAGAATTTTTTTTTTTTTTTGAGTTGCAAGAAGTTTCTTTGTTCTAGGAATGGGATAAAGAAGAAAAATGACAAAAGAGAGAGAGACCAGTAAGAATTGCCGCAGAAGTATAATTGACTAGGTGATTGCTGAAGACACCAACATAGGAGGTAACAAAGTTTTCTTTGTCTAAGGTTTATTTTTGAATTTTTCAAAGATTCATGCTCATCTAATAAGCTCTTTCATCCTCTTAGACATGTGGGCAAATTTAAGTAAACACTCTTGCTCAAAGTAAATACTCTTATATTTCAAAATCCATGAAATCAGGTAGTTGACATGTTGCTTTTCTTCATTCTTGTTCATTTTTAATATGTGCATGCTTGTTATACTATTTCCATCCACTCCTCCTATTGATAAGCTATAGGACTTTGAGCCAGTAATTCCTGCTCTGTAAACCTCACAGGGTTATTACAGGGATCAAATAAAACAACTGCGTGAAAGCACTTTTGGAAAGCTGTGAAGAGCTTTATACAAGTTATTTATCTTGTTCATACTTGGGGTGTAGCCTTTGCTAATAATATTTCCAGACAGGTTTGAAGAATAGTTTGCTTATCTTTAAAAGGCCAGAGGGGCGCCTGGGTGGCTCAGTCAGTTAAGCATCCGACTTCGGCTCAGGTCATGATCTCACAGTCAATGGGTTCGAGTCCCATGTTGGGGCTCTGTGCTGACAGCTCAGAGCCTGGAGCCTGCTTCGGATTCCGTGCCTCCCCCTCTTTCTGCCCCTCCCCTGCTCATGCTCTGTCTCTCCCTGTCTCTCAATAATAAACATTGAAAAAAATTAAAAGGCCAGAGCCAGCATTAAGAAATATTCTTCAGAACACTCATCCTGGCATGTGTAATTTCCCTGCAGATAAAGGGGATTTCTGGTCATACAAATTTCGGAAAAACTGAATACTGTTCCCCTTGGAACTTGACAATATTAAAAAAAATAAAAAATTCTAATGAGTACTACAGTAAAGACGTCAATTCAAAAATATACAGCACAATATGTCCTAATATTCTTGTCTTAGGAAATCTCTTTTTAGGGGAGTGCGTTCTGTAAAACACCCATCAAATTCCTGGCAAACTAGCACTATATGAGAATTTTAAGATGGGTAAACTCCACAAAAATGAAAAATAAAAGTAGAATCAATTGCAGAGTGTCTGAATAATAGACTTAAACATTTTCCTGGATTGGCTTGGCAGATCAGAGAAGACAATACACAGGGAAGGAAAAACACTTGTTCTTCTCTGTATCACTTTAAGGGAGCAAATTCATGGCATAAAATTTAAATTATATCAATAAAATAGAGATAAATGAACACACTCTGTCAAGGTCTGTGAATAAGCCTTTTAAAATCTTAAGATCTCTGACTTTAGCAAAGGTGTGTTTATTCTTCTGTCTTCAGATCTAGACAGATAATATAAAGGATACTGAATCTGCTTATAGAGATAAACAAGTCAATTCCCCTTTCTCTTCCCATTTAGTAAGGGTGTAGTTAAAGCACAAAAACCCAGTCACTGAAATCAGAAAGAGATTTATTTTGAGCTTAATGAGTTCCCACACAATATTAGAACATTTTTCTTATTCTTTCCACTGCATAAAAAAGATGCCTAACTTGTGGTCATAAGCTTTCTCTCCAATTCGGCTCCTATAAAATTGATATGGGATAACTTCATGTACATATGAATGAACCATGGAACATCCCACACTTGTCTCTGCTGGGCCCTTTCCTAGCCACAGACCTCTAAGCCACTCAGCCACAGGTATCTACAGACCTTTTCTTTCCTGAGAGGTGTGCCAACTCCAAGATGGCAAATTCATAAATCCCATCCTTTTGTTTGGTTTTACTGCTTGAAAACTCAGTTGAAGAATGAAAGAGACGTGTACACATTATTATCATGTTACTATGAGGAATTAGATCACAATATATGGGATTCATGCACAGAAGAAAATATTCTGTTAGGGCTATTCAGATGTAAATAAATCCAAATGATAATTATCTTTGATACAGAGAAGAAATTGGGGCTTAATCAATAATGAATAAAATAAGCCACAGTTGACAAAGACTGAGTTTCTAGAACAGTTGTTGGCATGTAGTGAGGAAGGCACAGAAACATGGGCAAAATGCAATTAATACACTGAAGACATCCCTTTGGATAACTGCTTTCAGCTAGAACTTAGCAGAGGACTGTAAAAGAATGGCATTTGTGACAAATAATGTTTATTATTAGTATTTTAAAATAGAAATATGGTATATTCATAAGCCAAACACTTAAATGTTCAGCTATCAGCTTTGTATGAAAATTATTCAGAATCTTCAGTTATGATATTGCATAATAGAACACAATAGCATGATGAAATAAAATCCTTCTGTCATCATTGAGGATCATGCTACTAATATAGCTTTATGAACTTTTCTTAAATGCCTATTTTTTTGTCACTGGTAGTTCAGTCTAAAACATAGCATGCATTGCTAGAAATCCACAAAACCCTTAATTTTGGTAAAGGCACATGCCGTATTTCAATTTTTATAACACATTAGCTCAGTGTCCTTCATGACCAAAGTTCTACAATGCAAGCATTACACATGCAGTTACTAGATCTTCTGATCTGAGGATTATTCTTGCCACTGGTTCTTCATTTTGATCTGTACATTTTTTGGCTTAAATTTTCCTGCCTATCTGGCAGGAACTAAAGAACTGAAAAAAATGCAAACAAAAACCCATTTCTGAGTTTGCATTTACACAGCTTTTACATTTACATATCACTGTTGCTTAAATTGGTATGTTACATTTTATTTTAATTTAAAAACAGTCAGGAAGTAATGTCAGATTTTAAGAGAGAATAACAGAACAACAGTTTTGAAAAGGGAAGATGCAGCTTGGATCATCCAGAGTACCTAGGTTCAAAGTGAGGATGACAAGGGAAGGAAGAAGCTTCAGAGGGTAGCAGATAGCCACCAGCCTGGAAAGGGTCTCACACGTCCAGATATGCCTCAGGTGTTGGATGGTCACTGATAAATCAGCCACCTCCTTCACTCTAACCTCTGTGAAGAACTAAAGTTTCAGTCACTGATGAATAAGAAGTAACAAGATGTATGGCCCATGATAAAATGTAACTATTGTTTGGTGAGACTTTACTTTCAGTTTTACACATACAGGCAAACAGATGTAATACATATATTACAGAGTAAAAGGTTGAAATTAAATTGTATTTCTTACAGCGTGTAGTAGACAGGTAGGTCCCTAGTATTTGTGGGGCCCAGGGCAAAACAACAAAGTGCGGTCCATATACCATAAATCTAAA
This sequence comes from Panthera pardus, assembly GCF_024362965.1. Lineage (NCBI taxonomy): Eukaryota > Metazoa > Chordata > Mammalia > Carnivora > Felidae > Panthera > Panthera pardus. The sequence goes on along the minus strand of NW_026526991.1, from coordinate 37,445,373 downwards.
TATTAAACAATTATAAATCAAGTTAGCAAACTGTCAAGTAAAAATATCACCTATTATGTTTCTTGAAAATACACCTTTCACAATGACTGTTGGACCAGATTCTAAACAATAGTTTACACCAAGAAGTTCTACACCAAGACTTAGCCAGATATGATCCCTGAACTACAGCCTGCTCCCCTTCTCTTCCTGGTTTCATCTCCTTCCAGAACACTGATCTGTTTTTGCCTGAATGGATCCCTTAGCCAACACTTTCAAATTTTGTGTAACCCCAGCAAAAAGGCTTCCTTGGCCACTCCTTCAGTCTAGGAATGAGTGCATGAGAATGCAGGCCGACTATAGACATTGCTTCTGGGAAGAAGTCAATAAAGGCCCTGGAGGCAGGCTAAGGTCCCTTTGGTCAGAAAGTCCTGGCTATCAAGTACCAGGCATGTGGTCAAGAAGGGGTGGTGGTGTGGCTTACAGGTGTGCAATTTCCCCTGGCCCCGTAAACTTCTCATCCTGTAGAGGGGCACAGAGGGCCACAGCAAGGCCCACTAAATCACGGTCCCCTCTTGCCTCGGTTTAAGAGCCATACTTGGAGTGATCAAAACTTGTGAATGCCACTGCCTCGGAGGAAGGATCTGTTCAGAGTAAAAAAATAACTGGGAGAAGTTGAGGGAATAATGAAAAAAAAATCTTTTAAAACACACTCTTGAATAGAATAAAATAATCAACTCAAAAAAACAAATGAGTATGTGTAATAATAAAGGAAGAAAAGATCAGAAAAAAGTTTGGGTTAGAATGATTTTTTTTTTTGAAAATCAACAGTAACACTTAAAGAAACCATGCTGGCATATGAGAAGAAATGTGAAGGCATAATATTGTCTGGAGGTGAGAAGACCAGGGTTGTGGCCTTCCTCTGGACAAATAAGTCATTTAATCTTTCTAAGTAAGCCTCAATTTCATTATCGGTAAAATTAAGAAAAGGAACATCTCTATCTACTTCAGAAGTCTGATGTGTGAGAAAATGACAAATGGATATAAAATTGTAGTGCAAACGATTTTTTAAAAAGGTACCTAATCAAGATGCTTCTAAGTTAAAACACTTCTATATCTTCCCATTGCTCTGAGAATGAACTTGGGCTCCTTGCCACAGCCTAGGAGAACTTACATGATCTGGCCCTGTTCACTGCTCAGTCCTGTCTCCTGCTGCTCTCTCTCCCCTGACCCCTAGGCTTCAGTCACCCTGTCATCCTTCCTTCCCAAGAATGTGCCAAAGAAGCTCTTTCCCACCCTTGGTGCATTTGCCCTTAGGATTTCCTTTGCCTCAAAAACTCTAATGGCATAGAGTTCTCCATATGGTTGAATCCCTGTCCTCTTTCAGGTTTCAGTTCAAACCCCACCTTCTAAAAAAAATCCTTCCGTGCCATGTCTGTTTAACATCTCCCCACCCACTTTGTACCTGCCCCTTCAGCACATCAGTCCCTCTGACATACAACTTGTTTATTGCCTGTGCCTTCATCTGCCTTGTTCGTTACCACGGTCCAACCACCTAGACCAGGACCTATATCCTAGCGCTATCGATAAAGTTGTCACTAAATATTTATTGAAAAATGAATGAAAACACAGGATTAACAAATAATATAACCACACCATTTATTGCTTGTAATCAATGTGCCAAGAGTTTTGTTATTCGTAGTCAGTGTCTCTACTCTTTACAACAAAGCTGTAAGCTGGGTATGACTATTTACTGGTAAGTGATGCTCAGGGAGGTAAAAGTGTAAGGTCACACAGCTAGTAATTGGCAGAGATGGAATCTGAATCCAGGTGTACTGACATCAAACAAATCACTACTCCATGCTGCCTCTCTACCACCTCCCATCACAATTAATTTATTTTCCTTCAAACTCTAAGATCATTTTTGACACTACTCATTTATCATGTTTTGCAACAGTAATTTGGGCATGCTTATTTTTCTCTCTAGTTTCGCAGCAAATTTAGTACCAGAGACTATGTCTTCTGAACCTCTACCAGTGTCTAACAGTCTGGTTATCCATATCACTCAGCAAATTTTGCAGCTGCAAAAAATAATCGGAATTTCAGAATATATACGTCAGGAGCATTGTTAACTCCTTTACAAGAGCAGTGTGTTTACTGCAAAAATTTCACAAATTCATTCCCTTCTAGAAAGCAACAGGAGTAAAGTTACTGAGCCCAGTTCTGAACTTATTATTAATGAGGTAAAACTTAGTATTCTGAACATTTTTATTACCCTGTGAGTATGTTCTTCTAGAACTGATTAAATTTCTGTCCCACAGAGACATTTAAACTAATTCCAGTTAAGCTTATTTCTTTCTTTTAATTTTTTGTTTTTAAAATGTTGACAATAATTACACAGCTTTTCTGTGAGTAATAAGGCCTGTTACAGACTGTGCTTTTATGAGACTATTTTTATCAACTATTTTGTCAACAGAGTTCTCAAACCACTGACATAAAACATCTGTTGGCTAATTTACTACCCTAAACAAGGGGTAATCCTTGTGACTAGGATTTACAAGTCACTTTCTGACAGCTCCATAGTATCTAACAATAGTTTTGTGTATTTCTCCCCAACAACCATTTTGTAATTTATACACTAATACTACAGTCATGCTATACTGATAATCGCATAGATACTACCCAAAATAATATTTTTTTTGGTTTGAATATATTTTTAAACAATTCCCAACAAAAAATTAAGTGGTAGTATTTAAATTACAATCTTTTAACACTTGTTATTCAATGCTATTGATACACTTTAAATAATCAAGTTATAGAGGATAATAAAGGAAAGATGCTTTATAATGTTTATTGAGGTTATGAGTATTTATATAAGGATGATAACTGTAATGATTAGGATATCATTTAATATTTTACCTATATATGTCAGCAGTTAGAATATCGTGGGGAATCTAACAAAGCATGGTGAATATCATCAGCAGTATTGTATTAAATACGTAAAAGTTGCTGAGAATAATTCTAAAATGCTCTTAGCGCACACACGCACACACACACACACACACACACACAAGGTAACTATGTGAGGTAATGAATATGTTAATTAACCTTATTGTGGTAATTATTTCACAATATATACATATGCCAAATCATCATCTTGTATACCTTAAACTTACACAATGTTATATGTCTGTTATATCTCAATAAAACTGGAAAAAAATGGCGGGCAAAGAAATGTGATATAAATGAATGAATAAATGAATGAATGAATGAATGAATGAATAAATGTAAAACTGATGGTTGCCAGGGGTGAAGGGGTTGTGAAATAGATGAAATAGATGAAGAAAATTAAGACATACAGTCAGTCTTCCAGTTATAAAATAAATAAGACATGGGGATGTTATGTACAACATAGGGAATGTAGTTAATAATATTGTAAAAACTTTGTGTGGAGACAGATGGTCGTTAGATTTATCATGGTGATCATTTTGTAAGGTATATAAATATCAAATCACTGTGTTATACACCTGAAATCAATACAATATTGTATATCAATTATATTTCAATAAAAAAGAAAAAACCTCAAAATACTTTCTTGAATCATCTCAGGAGTAATATGAATTGAAACAAATTACTTATTTTTAAATTAGAAACACACACACACATACACACACACACACACACACACACACATATATATATACATATATATATGCATGATATATATTTTAGGTTTACATTGGAAGAGGATAGGAGCATGATATTTTATTTTATTTATTTATTTTTTTTATTTATTTATTTATTTTTTTTAATTTATTTTTGGGACAGAGAGAGACAGAGCATGAACGGGGGAGGGGCAGAGAGAGAGGGAGACACAGAATCGGAAACAGGCTCCAGGCTCCGAGCCATCAGCCCAGAGCCTGACGCGGGGCTCGAACTCACGGACCGCGAGATCGTGACCTGGCTGAAGTCAGACGCTTAACCGACTGCGCCACCCAGGCGCCCCAGGAGCATGATATTTTAAACAATACTAGTATATCATCATTTCAAAGCATTTGGAAATCACTCTTCCTGCAATCACGGGAAATTGAAAAAAAGAATACTAATAATTATAATGTTTAAAAATCTTTAGTTACATCCGTAAGGAAGAGTGAGTAAGTTAGCAATGGCACAGAATTTCCCTTCTAAAGTGGCTGAAATGCCTTCTCCAAGAACTGGAAGGCAAGTCAGAGACAAGTACTTTATTTACATCACCAACTACTCAGAATCCTCCATATATGCACCTTATCTGTAGAATCCAAGAGAGACACACATTTATTATACAGGGGTTCCTTGGTGGCTCTATTATACAGTTGATTGAGCATCCAATTCTTGATTTCAGCTCAAGTCATGATCTTGCGGTTTCATGGGTTCAAACCCCATGTCGGGCTTGGGAGGAGCCTGCTTGGGATTCTCTCTCTCTTTGTCCCTCTCCAGCTCACACTTTTTCTGTCTCTCTCAAAATAAATAAATAAACTTTCAAACAACTATTATACATAGGTCCTCATCCTAATCTTGTAACCAGTTTCTGAAAGTTAATCTGACATGAACTGTCTTACGTTCTATTATGTCTGGATATTTAGGGGTTGTATGTTTAAAAAAACAGCATTTGAAAAAAATATGTGTGTGAGTACTCGCCCCTCCCCCAAAAGTACTAGAAGAATGTTTTATATATCAAATGGTTGGTTAGAGAATAGACAAAATCTCAGGTTCTTTATGCCTTTCAAAAACATATTTCTTTAATTATAGTCTGGATTAGTATAAATACAACACTGTTAAAAACACAATATTTTGTAGATTCCTATGAAAAGACTGCATGACCACAAAGTCCATTTTTATACCCAAACAAGTATACTTTAGAATTCTCTGGGAAAAGGTATAGTACTGTATAACTGATGACATAATTAAAATGAGACAGTAATAGAAAATTACATTAGTTTCCCAAACTGAGTTTTGTGTGCAAACATTTTATTCTAAAGAGCTCAGTGGTTTGTTTACTGAATTAATGTCAGCTCATTTATCTGAAGGGAAGAGAAATAATTTTATTCAAATTTGAAATACAGCTCATGAAATCTAGCTTTCAGGTTTTAGTTTATTTTTAAAACTCAACTTGAGATTTCTATAAAATACATGGATAAAGGCTAAAATAGTGAAGCCTTAAATTAAAAGCTATTTGCTTCTCAGCCACCAGAATTGATGGCAGTCTCAGGAAATTAGTCTGGATTACTTGGCTTCCTTTGCTTTTACACTTGAAGGAGGAGACATAAGAAGCCCCTCCATTTGTTTCAACCGGTAACGAAGCAAGTGTTCAATTTATTTTCTGGTAAGAAGTCTGGTGCTGTTGTTTTGTGGTCCAGTCACTTGTTTCTTAATCTCTGTTTTAAAACCCCTCAACATTCACAATGACACCAATTTAGCTACTTAATTCATGTAGTCTTGATGATTAAAGAGCTTAACCATCTGAAGATATAACTTGTAAAGGCAAATATTTAGCAGACTGTCTATTGTCATTGGATATGCAAATGCCTATATAATCTTATCTGATCCCTACCTACCAGCAACTGACCTTCTTCCTTTTGTGCTGGAAAAGATGGCTGAGCCCACAAAAGGTCCAAAGAGACTGCTAGGTTTTCTTAGCCTGGGTCTAAGTCCCACCAAAAGGAAAATCATTCCCTTCTAAACAACAGTAAAAGTCCCAAGACTTCAGATTCTTTTATATAACTTTTCTTTAACAGGAGTACTATTAGGACCTTCTTAAATACACAGAAAATACTAAATCAAATAGGAGATTACCAAAAAATTTTTGCTGTGATAAGCCACAGATTAGTCACCAACCATACATAATACCACTTGTAAATCAAAATTATTGTTATTGTACTTTAAAAAGTCTTAGATGTATATTATTGATATATCTAACTATACAAATATATTTATTTAATTATATATGTTCAATTTGATGCATAATTTAATTATATTTCAGAGGATCAAGTTAACAGCAAGTAATAAGAAATTCAAATCTATGCATATCTATGCATACACACACATATATTATTTTTAAGCAAATCAAATTAAAAGCAATAAGTGAGAAGAAAAATCATGGACTTATGACCAACAAAACAAAAAATAATAAAGAACGCTTATCACATGGATTTCATATTTCTGTCAAAAGATATATAGCAAGTGAACATTTCCATATAGGGCCAGGTCATATGAGTCATACCTTTTCATGGACTTTCTGACCAGGTTCCATCCCTTCAAGGTGTTCTGATTCTGTGGACCCCTCACTTGATGCCATTTTTCTTTGTATATGAACATTTTGTTCACGCAAGGCAACGATCTGCAAAATAAAAGCACTATGCCTTAAAAATCTAAAATATAGTATAAAGTATAGAAAAACTGAATTTATCCAAATGTGGTTTAGAGCTAATGAATATAAACAAATAATCAGAAAATAAACATTAGATTTTACTCATATTATTACTTAAAAATCTTTTTAAGATTTAAATTAGCATTTTGAATATTTATCGTACTTACAGGAATATGAAATTTATTGGAGAAAATATTTTCTAGTTGCAAATGTATCTATCTAGTTGGAAATGTGTCTAAATCAATGCCATGATCTGTGTGTTATTCATTCAAAAAGTACTTTTAAAATTAATCTATGAAATGTGATAAAATTCATACTGAATTTTTAAAGTATAAAAGAAAGATAAAGGAAAACATGCAGGCTGAAGGCTAGATATGAGCACATTCTTTTACCCTAAGAGGTAGCACATCTGTAATTTTAAAATAAACAAATATATAAACTGGACATAATTTTGTGGCACCATCATGAATACTTAGAATTAAATTGGTCTCATTATCATTATTTTAATGGCGATTATCTTAGCACTGCTAGTTCAAATATAGTTAGTTTGCAAAATAATTCTCAGAAGGCAAAATTCTTGAAAATTTTCAGCTTAATATTCAGACATATCTTTTAAACTACAAAAGATTCTCAGTTCTGGTTTAAGTAATCATAGTAATAAACAGGAAAAAAATAGCATTCTAGCATTTTAAATGATGTTTTAAAATAAAGTTGCTATTTATATATATTTTAAGGTATTTTATGTTGTTACCATAACTTACTTATGTCATGGCAAATTTTATTATATTATCAACTCAGATATGGAACTAGTGCTTCTTGGGGAAATCAATGCCCATAGTATTTAATGCACAATAAATAGTCAATTACATACAATTTATGTTTAAATTATGAGACCAATAATACGTCACACAGATCAGTAATTAGCAAGTAAACATAAAACATCAAGAGGTTGGGTTTTTTGCCATGATCACTGCCACTGCTTCAATGCCCAGATGCACAATGATGTGTTTGTGAGATCGGGTATCTTGGGTATGACCTGCAGCATTTGAGCACACAACATATCTTTTTGTAAGGGCATATCACAAATAATGAAGAACAACTCTGTAAATGCTCTTCTTGGAGAAGTGCAATCACCAAACAATTGGTTCCCTTGCTCCCATTCTTGCCTATCTACAATCATCCACAAAAGGGCCAGATGCATCTTTTAAACTTAAGTTACATTGTGTCCCTCCTTGCTTTCTAAAGAACCTCAACGTTTTCCCAACTTAAACTTCTTAACAAAGTCAATGATATCGTATATAATCCCTTCAGTCACAATGGCCTCATTTCTGTCTCTCAGATACACTGGGCTCTTTTTCACCCAGAATTTAGGAACTTAATCTTCATGCCTGAAACATTCTTCCCCAACTCAGACCACAGTTGACACAATCCCAGATTTCAAAATTCAACTGAAATATCATTCCCTCAGAGAAAATGTGCTTTGCCATTAATTACTTGTTACGATGTCCCTGTTTATTTTTGTGTGTATTTCATTGATTAAAATCTACTATTTCTTAATTTAATCACTTTGCTTATTTATTTAGCAAGCAGAAGTCCTAATATCTCAAGGGAAAATAATTTTCAAAGGAATACCTTATTGAAAACAACATTTTCATATGAAGTAACACATCATATTATTATGTGCAAGGTTTATTTCATTCAATAAAAATGTGTTGATTTAAATAATGAATGGATAGGGATAAACAAAGAATGTAAACCTAATTCATTCAGAAATAACAAAAGATAAAGATTTAGAGTGTGTGGAAACCTACAGAGACATTTCTCTGATGTTAGTTAACATAGAAATGAATTACATCAAAGGAACACATATAAAATAGTCCCTGGGTATATCATTTTTATATTACATTCTTAACATCTTGTCTCTTGAATACAAGAATATTATATTACCACCGATACATAATGGAATTTTATTCTGAATTTTTAAAAATTCAAACATTGTACACGAACATTCCACTAACATAACATCCATGACTTAAATATGTTGTGGGATGCCTGCGTGGCTCTGTCAGTGAATCATCTGACTTCAGCTCAGGTCATGAGCTCACAGTTCATGAGTTCAAGCCCTGCACCAGGATCTATGCTGACAGCTCAGAGCCTGGAGCCTGCTTCAGATTCTGTGTCTCTTTCTCTTTCTGTCCCTCCCCTGCTTGCACTCTGTCTCTCTCTGTCTGTCTGTCTATCTCTCTCACTCCCTCTCAAAAATAAAAGATTAAAAAAATTAAAAAAAAAAAACCAAGTATGTTGACAAAGGTAATAATACATTTAAAAATGTTCTGCATTTTCTTCCATTAGTTACTTAGAAGTGAAGAGAGACCTTTTTAAAAAACATTCAAACCAAATTTAACCCTGTTTACCCAGGAATTTCTATTTGTTTAGTAATTCAGATAAATTTTAAATATGTCCTAGTGCCTAAAATAAAGTAGGTGCTATACAAAGGTTTACTGAATGACTCAGTGAATTAATGCCTTTAATAATAATAAAAAAAGTCAAAATACCAAATTCATATTGAAAACACTCTTTGCAAATACAATTGTGCAGCCATGTTAAAAATATGACAAACTAAGTGTTTTGCAAAGTATACCCATGACAGTTCCAAGAAAGACATCAATTTCAACCACTAACATGCAAACTGCACACTTCTGTTGCTTTAATCAAGACCCCAAATCATGTTTTTGAAACAGAAGAATAGATGTAGAATACTCTGTATTCTTTATCACTGTTAAATGATTTTATTCGGTTCTATTTTTGCCCAATAACAAATTATCCTGAGTATTTATGAAAGCAAAGCTTCAGCATCTGATTTAATTGTAGGTGCTAATAATGTTGATTTCTTTCTTTCACACTGGAAAAAGTGAGAGGTTTTCTCCTGTGAATGCAACTTTGGGGGGTGGCCCCCTCTTTAATGTGCTCAAGGGGCAGAGATGGTCACCTAGAAATTACAAGGGTTCCAACACAGGCCTCTGTAGGAAATTCTCCCAGCTGGCTTGAGAAACAAAGGCAGAAGATGGCTTAAGACCTAGCTTGCAAGCACAAGCATAATGAAAAGAAGCTGATGGCTCCCAAACATTCTCTGGCCTCTCAACTGACAGAAAACGCTGTAACAGGGAGGGGGCAGTGACTGGTCTAGGATACCAAAGTAGACCTGGATCCCTCATTGCTAAACAGCATGACCTACTACAACTGGAATGGCATGGCAGGCAGGAGGAATAACTTCTGGGTAGTCTCTGGGGCTTACCCCGTGTTACATTACTGCAGGAAAGTACTGGAAACTCAGCACGGGCCAAGGACTGTGCTAAAAACTATTTTAATCTGCAAATAGTTTTCATGATCCACACTTAAGTGATTAAACTGGGATAAGCAGAGTATGATGAGAACTAAGTAGGAATCAAATTAAAGTTAACTTCTTGTCTACTCTGTCACATGGTCTCAGATGGCTTTGCATTTGGACTCTCTTAAGTCAGGGTTAATTAATTAGTAGTGGGTGAGGATGGGGAGAAAGCTTTTCCTTTCCAAGTACTGTTACCTTCCAACCCTGGAATCCTTTGTATATCATTAAGGTACGGACCCCTCCCTGGAGAGATTCACATACATCTTCAGGGTATCAATCCATTGAAGGCCAATGGAATTCTGGTTAAGAGGAACTGTCCACAATAATTTTAACTTAGCAACCATGGTTTGTCAACTGTTCATTGACATTTGTTTTTAAATGCCCAGCATCACTTTGATATTCCTTTTGTTAACAGCATCCTACATTTTCACTGGGGAATTATCCTTCCCTATTCTAATCCTAGAAAGACTATCAATTAGGGGGCCAGAGCTCAGGGCAAATCATGAGTACATGATCCAAGCCAGGGCAATCAGAATATTGCTTCAGATGTTTCTGGCAGAGATATGGGGGCAGGGAAGATTCTTTTTCTACTATGGGAGATAAGCTGACAGGATACAATCAGGATGGCTGTTTACCATCAGTTCTGCCTTATGGAGAAAAGCAAATGAAAAAGACAGAGCCCTAATGAATCACTTCTGTTCCTAATTCTAGCCATTCTCAAATCATCTCTATCCTTGGCATTTCATTAATATGAGCTCCAAATTTCTCTTTTTTGCTCAAACTTGCTTTTCTGTCACTTACAACTAAAAGTGTCTTTGCAAGTGTAACAGGGGACGTGGAAGGCAACAAAGAGCATGGAATGTCTAAGTGGAGATTTTGAAGAGTGGCTAAGAATTTACCAGGGAGACAATGGGAGAAAACTGTCCATTTTGTCCATGTCCAAAACTGTCCATGTGGATAGAACACAAGCTGTTTGTGTTCCCAGTATTATAGGTTGTTCAGTATTCCTGTGGAAAACATTATGTGGATAAAGATAAAAGAATGACAGCAAACTAAAAAAAAAAAAATTAAAGTACCTCAACAAACACTCTGCTATCTCTGTGCTTCTTGCTGTATGGCCTATTGTTATTCTTTTAAATGTTTATTTTAAGAGAGAGAGTGACAGAGAGAGACAGTGTGCGTGTGCGCGCATGAGCGGGGGAGGGGCAGAGTGAGAGAGGCACATAATCTGAAGCAGGCTCCAAGCTGTCAGCACAGAGCTGGACATGGGGCTCAAACTCACATACGGCGAGATCATGACCTGAGCTGAAGTCAGACGCTTCACTGACTGAGCCACCCAGGCGCCCCGGTATTATTATTGCTTCACCTTGACCCTTATTTGCATTTCCAGATTGCTCATCTAGCTTCTGAGAGACTGACCCATTGTTTCTGGGCATTCCCAAACTATGGTATTTCCAAGCCAATCTTCCAAGTTTTGTTCTTGCCTTTGCCTCTGTCAGCTGCTTTTGGCTCTTCTCAATCTCTGACAAGCTCTGACCCCATAGAGTGGACTACTGGTGTCCTGTGTTCTCATGTGGAAAATACCCCAGCTCTCCATTCCTTTTTTTCTACCAGGCTATCTCTGGGATCCCACTATGTCTTCCCACAGACCCATTCTTATCCCCTTTCCTTTGAACAATTGTTTTCCTTAATGGCCTGGAGGAATTTATTCATTTTAATTAGGAATTAGGTAATTTCTACAAAGAGACCTGAAGATAAGAGGGAAGAATCAATGTGGATATCTGGGACAAGAACTTTGTAGTCAGAGGGTGTGGGAAATGTAAATCATTATTAAAAACAAAAGCTTGAGACTTATGCAAAGTTTCAGTGAGTTCTTCAAATGATGTAAATGTCCTCTTTAAAAGAAAGTTAAAACAGAAGTAAAAGTTGAGAACTTGGATACTTAAGGTGTCAGAAAATACACAGAAACATGGATTCTTGGGAGAAATGTGATTTGGGAGAAAATAACAGTCTATTTAATATTTCTGTATTCTCAAACTTGGGGATTTCTCTAGTGTTTAAAATGTCTTAATCCATTTTTTCAACAAACTTTCATTGATTGCTGTTCTAAGTATCGATGCCACGGGGGGGAAAATGCAGATAAAAGTCCTTCTCTCCAGGAGATTACATTCTAACAAAGGAAGGGAAAAAAAGAAAGAAGCAGTGAGAAAACAACAAAAGTCCTTCATTGAGCTCTTAACAATGTACAAAAATTGTGCTAAGCACATTATATAAATTTGCTTCTTTGCATCAACTTTTCATCTATACCATCCTTTCTTTCCAAGTTTGAGATTTCTTGAAAGTAGAAACAAGTAATTGGTAACAAATAGTGTATTTGGGAGACAATTTCCAGAAGCATAGCATTCATTAAAATTTTTTTTTTTTTTTAACGTTTATTTATTTTTGAGACAGAGAGAGACAGAGCATGAACAGGGGAGGGGCAGAGAGAGAGGGAAACACAGAATCTGAAACAGGCTCCAGGCTCTGAGCTGTCAGCACAGAGCCCGATGTGGGGCTCGAACTCACGGACCGTGAGATCATGACCTGAGCCGAAGTCGGACGCTTAACCGACCGAGCCACCCAGGCGCCCCTAAATATTTTTTTAAAAACCAGGTTGAGTCTTGGTCCTTCTAGATATTACTGGTTGTATGACTTTGTATAAGGTACTTAACCTCAAGTTCATGTTCCTCTGCTGAAAAATGAGGGACAATAATACCTACCTTTTAGTAAAGTACTTAGTCAAATATGATGTATACTAATCATTCATTATGTAGTGACGATAATGGAAACTCCACTCACCACTTCAACTTCATCTTCTTATTCATACTTTATGCTCTAGTTCATTGAAGACTTGTGGTCACATACAAAATGCCATCTTGACTGCAAGTTTTTATATTCAAGTGAGTTGCCCTTTGTGAGATAACAGAAAATATATACACATGTCTCTGCCCCCAGTTTCTGGCACAGAGCTCCTAAAACCCTTGCAAATTCCTAAGTGAGAAGAACACTTGGAGCATCTTTTGATCTAATCATGGGACTTTGGATGGGCTCCTAGATGGGGACTGGTCACCAGAAGGTGAAGCCATGATTAGAAACTTGGAATTTTTAACTCTACCCCCAATTATCCAGAGAGGGGAGAGGGCCTGGAAATGGAGTTAATGACTGATCATGCCTATGTGAAGAAGCTTCCATAAAAATCCCGAGTATGGGGCTCAGGGAGCTTCCAGGTTAGTAAACACATCCATGTGCTGGAGGGGTGACACACTCCCACTCCACAGGGACTGAAACTCCCGGGCTGGGGACCCTCCGAGGCCTTGCCTTACGTACCTCTTCATCTGGCTGTTCATCTGTATCCTTTAATAATGGTAAATGCAACTGTTTTCCTGAGTTCTTTGAGCTGCACCAGCAAATTAATAGAACCCAAAGAGGGGGTTATGGGAATCTCTGATTATAGCCAATCAGTCAGGAACACAGGTGACAACTTTACTCATAACTGGCATCTGAAATAGGGAGGGAATAGTCATGTGGGACTGAGCCTTTAACTTGTGACACCATTTTCAGGGAGTGTCAGAATTAAGCTAAATTGTAGAACACATAGATGGGGTTTCAGTGAATGCTTGGTGGAAGAACACTCCCTACCACATCCATGCATGCATACATCTGATGTTAGAAGTGTTGTGAGTGTGGTAGTCATGTGAGAGCAAAGGAGAAACACACGAGGTGGATTGGGGTTTTCCCCTACACATGCTTCTTCCTTCTCGACTGCTTCTGAGTCACCTTTTAGGTCTTCACTTACATGTCACCCACTCTGGGACAGGTTCTGGAACCATCCTCCTGCCAGGGATTTAAGTCATGTAATTCTTTAGCATTGTCCAATAACTCATGTCATACAAATTATTATTCTTTATCACAATTAGCTGTTGGTTTTCTGACTGCCCCTTTTGACACCGAGTGCCTTGAGACCAGAAACTACATCTGATTATTTATTCCCAGCTCTTAGGACACTGATGGACAAGTAGGAGACACTCTAGAAATACTACAGGTTGTTGAATGAAAGTAGATGATATGACTGGAAAAGACCTATAGAGAGTTGGAAAAATTGGATGGAAAATTTCTTGAAAATTTATGCATGAAGAAGAAAATTAGTCATCTGTGTGGAAGGCTATGTGAACCTAAAATCTCCCCAATGTTCACACCACATGATTCAAGGTTAGAAAGGAGTCATGAGAATGGAAGAACTCACTGAGAAAAAAAATAGGAAGAAAAGAATGAGAAGTGGTGGCATAGCCTTGTGGGATATTCACAGCTCTAGTATTAGGCGGACAGGATGGAAGGCATAGGCTATAAAGGAGGATGGGAATGGGATCATGGGAGGGCAGCTTCATGAAAGTCAACCAGACTTTCTGTCTCATTGTGTCTTAAAATATTTACAAGTATACTGCAGCCTAAGTAATACTATTCAGGTGTACTGAAGTACATGCTATGTTTACATGTTTTAGATTTACAACAGATCGACATTAGATGGAAAAATGGAATTCCAAGGGTATCTAGAAATTCATTTCTGCCAAAAGAATTCTTAAAATAAAAAAGAAAAGCAACGTAAATTAAATTAAATTTTCACTTGGTTTTACTCTTCTTCATTTTTTGAAAATATTAGTGTATAGGACATTCCATGAAGTTATATAAGGAAGGAAGAGAAATAAGAAAAAGAAATTTAGAAATTAAATTTCTAATTAAGAACTGCTAGCAATAATAATACTTGTATATGCTGAATATCTATTACATGCCACATACATGAAAAATAATTGACATGCATTATTTCTTTTCATCCTCCCAATAGTCTTATAAAATGGGTATTATTATTTTCATTTTACAAATGAGGAAACTAGCACAGAGGGAATAAATAATATACTTGAAATTGTACAGAAAAAGATGTGACACAGACAGTTTTCCAATCCAGGTTTGATAGCTTCAAAACTTGTTCAAGCATTATGCTATAATGACTTTTGAAAATTACTGAAGTGAGTCACTGCATACACAATCCAAACACTTATCTAGGTCAGGACTACAGTTCTATGGTCTGATAGCAAGGGAATTTACCTGTCCTGATTTGGCAAAACAATTTAGATACAGTTAGAAAATATCTTCAATTACTCCTAGGAATAAAAATCATGCTGCTTACATTTTTATTTATAACTCTTATGTGGCTCAAGCCTTTCAATTTACTTTGAAAATTGCCCAACTGCTTTTTAAAATAAATCATGTCTATGCCTCATGCTAATTCTCCAAGGATCTTCATTCTGATATTTGTGAATTCATACTTGCCTTTACCTACTTAACAACAACTTCCAGACAGTGCCCATGTCTAATTAACAAAGATTCTTTTCATCTATTTTTACCCCAAACTCAATTAACAATTCCAAGAGTGAGACTTACAGAAGTCTCACTACACTAACACATAATTTGCTTCTACACATACACTTATTCTAATTTAGCTGAACTCCATGCTTAGATTCCACTGACGTTGCAACATGAAAAAGCAAAAAAAAAAAAAAAAAAAATGGCAACTAGTAGAACACTAGAGATTTACAATTTACACTTAAGCAACTCTCTAGTCGCAATAGTTTGGATTTGTGTTTTTATATGGGTTTGTGTTAATTGGGAAACTATAAAGATTTAGATATTTATTCAAACAAGCCAATAGCTATTTCACTTTCTAGCTTTGGCTCTTGGCCACTGATCTGTAAGCACCACTGAAGCATATTAAAACCAGAGTAAAACACCTTCATGTAGTCTAATGCATTTTGGTCAGCTCACATGTAATATTCATTTTCACTATTTTTCAGTGAGCATGGATAACCTGAAAACTTGTGAAACTGAGCAGATTCGATGAATGATCAAATTGTTTTGAGATAAGAATCAGACGTTTGCACTGTGAGATTCTGCCTTTTTCAGGTTCAGAAAATATTTAAACAATGGTTTAATAAATGAATCCATATATCCTAGTGAAAAATCAAATAGCTTGGAGGTAAAAAAAGATTCACTTTGTGGTTGTTTAGAATTTTTACCATCTGCTACCTCTATTCTGTCAACAAATATTTATTGAATAAATGAGAACACACTATGTACCTTTATGTTTAACCTGCTCCTCTTTGGCTAACCAGCCTTTCCAATCCCCATTAGATGAATTGACTGGGTGCTCAAATTTAAACGCAAGTCACAAGTAAGTTTCTGGTGATTTTTTGATGGAAAATACAGTACATTAACAGTACATGAACTTTGTCTATTTCCAAATTTTACATATGAAATGATTTTGCTTATACCTAAAAAAGTAAGGGTTCCTTATATACTTTTTAAAGGTGAAAAAATCCTTTTAACAATTTAAAAATTTTAAGGCCCATTTTTAAAACAATAATTGGCATGAAAAACATTTTTTAAAGTTTATTTTTATTTATTTTTGAAAGAGAGAGAGAGAGAGAGAGAGAGAGCAAGTGGGGGAGGGGCAGAGATAGAGGGAAACCGAATCCCAAGCAGACTCTACTCTGTTAGCATAGAGCCCAAAGCGGGGCTTGAACTCATGAACCATGAGATCATGACCTGAGCCGAAGAGTTGGATGCTTAACTGACTGAGCCATACAGGTGCCCCTAAACTCTTATTTTTAGTTTTAAGTTTAAGACAATGGAATAGATAGATAGATAGACAATAAAATAGATAACAACAGTATTTCAAATGTTTGCTTGGATAGATTTGTTTTTGCATAGAATGCTTATGGTGTTCATTTTCAATTTAATTATAATATTCAACAACAGTAATTTCAATAGCTATATATTTAATATAGTTACTAATACCTAGTTCTAATATGAATTACAATTCTTTACCAAACTGTCTATTCTGTTCATCTAATTGATATTTCAGTCATTCCATTTTTGATACTTGGTTACTCTTTAATTTATTTCCATTATTCAAATATTTCTCTAATCTTTAAAATTATAATAAAGTCAAATGCTGGTATTTTCATTAGGGGCATATACATGACTACAGAAAATGCAAAACAATTTAAAATGGACAGGATTAGTGAACATTGTTAAGGTACAGGACTGCTGTTATAGCAGGTTAGCAGCTAAGAGTGTCATAAAATCGAAGAATAGTAATAAAAACGACCAAGGAAGCCGCTTTGTGGTAAAGTATAATAATTAGTCAAGAGAACAAAAAGCAAAAACAAAGTCCTAAAGAGTTTTCCAAAAGTGTCACTAATAGGAAAACACATTCTGAACAAAATATACTTATCACTGCAAGAAAGCAAGCCACCATTTAAAATATAAATAAGGAGCACCTGGGGTGGGTCAGTTGTTTAAGCGTCTGACTTAAATTTTATTAAATTTCAAGAAAAAAATACATTGCAATATCCATCACCCAGGATGATGCCAGTTGCTAATAACTTGTCCCCCAACCCCGAAGACAGTAGAATCTTATTTCAAAAATAAACTGTTAAATTAATTAAACAAAGGGGCCATTAGACTGAGGTGGCTTTAATGCCATGGCACCCTATATAAGCAAACCAAAATAAGACTCTATAAATGCCACAGGGTTAAGCAATCAAAATGTTAAGGACTGCCAATCACAAATATCCCACTAGACTTTACAATAGCAAATCAAATAATATCCTTCTTTGTGTTGGCACTCTCTCTACACAGTCTGTCTCTAGCCCTATCTTGTCAGGGAGGGTTCCCAAACATTTCCAGTTTGACCCTGCTGCTCAATTCGAATGGATTTTTGCTTAAAGAAACTCAGAATTTTTAATATGCTTCAGTTTACCTTTTAACATGTCTCACAGTGAAAAAAGCAAATAGGAGTTACTACTAAAGGTATTGATTATCATAAAAGACATTTTGGCTTTGAACAGAGGCTTCCCTTCAAGATACTTCCCACAATCATTTACTCGACCCTTTACTTAAAACCAGAAGCAATGAAACAAAACAAAACGAAACAAAACAAAACAAAACAAAAAGAAACATGCTAACTTGACATGGCCTTCAGCAGAGGGCAGGACAACTGACTGTAGTAATTATCCCATACTCTCCAAATTAAAAAAAAAAAAAAAAAAAGCAAAAATGAGGAGACCAAGACTTGCGGAGAAGAGAGTCACAGCAAACTACATGGTCCAATGGGTCTAGACGTGATTAGTTTACAGAGTAGCAAGTAGGCTCTGCGAGTAACAGCCTGTCTTTAAAAGTCTCAAGAAATGTTTATTTTTATGAACTATGTTAAGACATGAATAAAAGTTTCTGCTTTAGTTATCTTATATACACTAAGAACTATTAAATGCCTTGAGTAAATATTGATTATTAAATTAATAAAGGTAAATCTACCTAATACTAATCAAATTTCTGTCATCTGTTTACTCAAGAGTGACTCATCTGCTGTCAGGAATTTTTGGATGTTTTAGAATGAAATTTCCAGGGGCGTCTGGGTGGCTCAGTCGGTTAAGTGTCTTAGTGGCTCAGGTCATGATCTTGCGGTCTGTGAGTTTAAGCCCCGTGTTGGGCTCTATGCTGATGACTCAGAGTCTAGAGCCTGCTTCTGGTTCTGTCTCTCTCTCTCTCTCTCTCCCCCTCTCTTCTGCTCATGCTGTCTCTCTGTCTCAAAAATAAATAAACATTAAAAAACATTTGGAATAAAATTTCCACCTTAATAATCCAAACACACTGTATTTCCATCAACAAATATTCGAATCTTTTAAAATGTCACCTTAAAATTAACCTCTCTGATTTGAGTACTAACCAGGCCCCCACCCTGCTTAGCTTCTGAGATCAGAAAAGAGATTTAGCACATTCAGAGGGTTGAGTTGAGGGGGAATTGTTGCTCAATGAATACAAACTGTCAGTGAATCAAGATGAACACATTCTAGAGACTCCCATACAACAGAATGCCCTTAGTTAACAGAATACAAACTGTCAGTGACTCAAGATGAATAAATTCTAGGGACTCCAATACGACAGAACGCCCTTAGTTAACAATATGGCATGGTGCACTTTAAAATAAGCTGAGAGGACAGATCTCATATTAAGTATTATTACCACAACAAAATAAAAACAAAAACAAACCAACACGAGAACATAAATATTTTTGGAGGCGATGAATATATTCAGTACCCTGACTGTGGTGATGATATTAATGTGTGTATACATATGTCCAAATTCATCAAACTGTATACATTAAATATGTCCAACTTTTGTATATCAATTATACCTCAATAACACTTAAAAAAAGAGAGACAGCCAATAAACATATAAAAAATAATAAATGAAAGTAACCTTTTTGAAGATGGACTCTAATCCCTTTCAAGCACTATTAGATTTGATGTCCTCAGCCAGGCACAGCTAACACAGTGAATACAAACTTGAGTTTTTTGTTGCCCCTCCCTTTTTTTCCCTATCAGGGCAGAAGTGACAAAATTATAGGCCTCGTCCTGGAACAATTCCTTTTAGCTCTGTTAAGGTAAGGGAAAAAGTCTTGAGGGAAAGAAAAGCATTTCAAAGTGCTTGAAAAGTACTTGAGAAAATGTAAAAGCAGAAACAATACCCATTAGTCATTCGTGCACATAAAAAAGGAAGCCAGAGCAATACAAAGAGTTTATTCATTTAGTTCTTCCTTCGAAGTAGCAAAAGAAGCATACTAAACCCATTATTCTGAATAACTCCTTTTAAAGTACCTATTTGCTTGGGTTCTAGTGGTAATAATCATGTGCTATGGTTCTTTTGCACACATTCCAATTTTATTTTTATGTGATTTTTAAATGTGTATACATCATAAGATATCAGAATGGAAAGGGACCAGAACTTATATAGTCTTTATACTTTATTTTCATAGATAAAAGATAAATAAATTTTACAGAGGATGAATGATAAACCTTATTCTGTCCCCACAACAAACTCTACCTAGTCAGTCCCACTGTGGGACACACACTCCATCTCTCGGGACCTCAGTTCAATCATCTTTAAAAGGAGTTGGACAGTATCATGACTAAAAAGATCAATATCAGCATTAAAAATATTTACTGAAAGGTACTTGGTGCCTTTAAGCACTTTACCTGTATTAACTTATTAAAACCTCACAACAACCTGATAAGTTCATTAGGCGGGTTGAGCTAATTGAGGCAAAGAGGATTCAGGAAATTGCCTACAGTCACAGAGCTAGCAGATGCCAGAATGGCTCAGGGAGAAAGTAAATTCCCATGCAGGCAGATTACAGCTCCCATTTGCGGTGTTTGCTCCTTTCCTCTCTTGCCCTCACCCTTCTTTTCTCAGTCAGGGCAGAATTTATTCACAGCACCCAATTAAGTATTCTATATAGAAGAGGGTTTTAAACTTGCCACTTTCTTCCTGCTTGTCCACACTAACTTCTAACTACTCCCTAGTATCCACTTTTCACAGAATATCTGGTATTCTTTGTTTGGCCCCTGCTGATTTCTACTGAGCTGCTTATCTCACTGTTTTGTAATCTCCAGTTTACGGGTTCTGTGTTCTATGTTTATGTTATATTTAGGTCCAGGTTCTTGTTAGCAGTTCAAACTCACATGCATCAAAATCTCCTATGATGCTTGTTAAAAATGTAGACTCCATTTTAAAGAATCTGAATTTGAATATACTTCCAGGTGACCATTCTACACCCTTCAGTTTGAGGATGAGTGCATATGAAGTCTTCAGTTCAGGGTTTTTGTCTCATCTCTTGCGCAGGTTGAGGCAGGCAGGTGCAGTGAAAAGCTGCTGAAGGCCTGTGACAGTGAACCTCCAGGACAGGCCCTAAGTGATCATCTAGTGCAAAGGTATTCAGCTACAGCCCTCAGGCTGCCTATTTTTGTCAGGACTGAAAGCTAAAAATGGTTTGTGCATTTTTGAATGGTTGAAAAATAATCAAAAGAAGGATAATACTTTGTGACACACAGAAAGTATAAGAAATTCAATTTCCAGTGTCCATAAATCAATTTTTATTGGAACATGGCCAAGTTCATTTGTTTACATGACTGTCTATGATTGCTTTCACTCTACAATGGTAGAGTAGTTGTGACAGAGACCATCTGGCCCACAGAGCCCAAAATATTTATTAGATGGTTCTTTACAGAAAAGTTTTGCTGATCCCTGATGTACTAGATCATGCCTATCTCTTTTTTAAAAAGCTGCAATGGGTGGGGGGTGGCGGGGTGGGGCATGCCTGGGTGAGTCAGTTGGTTGAGCATCCAACCCTTGGTTTCCGCTCAGGTCATGATCTCGTGAGTTGGTGAGTTCGAGCTCTGCATTGTCGGTGTGGGCCTGCTTGGGATTCTCTATCTCCCTCCCTCTCTCTCTGCCCCTTCCCCACCCTCTCTCAAAATAAATGAATAAAAATATTTAAAAAAACCTAAAAATAAAAAACAGCATAGGGGATACAGTCAATGATATTGTAGTAACGATACATGGGGACAGATGGTAGCTACCCAAGTGGTGAACATAGCATAATGTGTAAACTCATCGAATCACTATGTTGTACACCTGAAACTAATGCAACATTGTGTGTCTACTATATTCAAATAAAAAAAAAAATAAGTGAAATAAAAAAAATTCAAAACTGTTCAAATGGACCCAGTGAAAGAACTGTAACTGCATTTCTTGAGTTTTTAGGCTTCCGTTCTCTACTCAGTTTCACACATTGTTTCTAATGCCATTTAAGTCAGTAGAAATATAGGATAAATTATCCTTGACAATGAAATTACTCAATGAAGTGAATGTGTTCTTCTTATGTGCTCTTTGGTATTCTCTGGTCAAAATAGGAATTTTGGATGACATCATGACACTGATTAATAGTATTACAAAAGTAAGAACTGAGAGAACAAGGAAATATCTTAAAAATAATTGTAGATTAGATTTGCAGTATTTTCTATCCATAGCCCCATGTGATTTGTTTCATAGAATTTATTACTATCTGAAATTATTTTTAAGTTTATATGTTTCTAACACAAGCTCTTTGAGGCAGGGATAATTTCTGATTTGATTACCGGTATGTCCTCAAGGGCCAAAACAGTGCTTGCTACTTGTCCAAGGGGATTATACAAAGTGCTGATTAAGAGCATGAGATATAAGACTCCTGGGTGGCTCAGTTGGTTAAGTGGCCAACTTTGGCTCAGGTCATGATATTGTAGTTCAGGAGTTCGAGCCCCGCGTCAGCCTCTGTGCTGATAGCTCAGAGCCTTCAGCCTGCTTTGGATTCTGTGTCTCCTTCTCTCTCTGCCTCTCCTCTGCTTGTGCTCTCTCTCACTCTCAAAAATAAATAATAAAAAACATTAAAAAAAAAAAGCAGGAGATATGAAGTAGAGTTCTGGTTCTGCCACTTTTAACAGGATAAACTTACATGAATTATTTACCTTCTCTGGGCTTCAGTTGCCTTTTCTGTAAATAATGATGTTTGTAATAGCAGCCTCAAAGACTACTAATGTAAAGACACAATGAGTTAAACTGCATAAAACACTTAGAAGAGGGCCTCTCTAGGTACTCTATAATTGTTAGTTACAATTGTTATTTCAATGAATGTTGAGTGAATGTTGTTTCTGCTAAATATAAATAAGATCTTAAATTGTTACGTTTGCATACATTTTTGATAAATCATTTTTGATGGTCTTCAATTTTTGTGATTTTGATTTTGCTACTTAAAATTTATTTTTTTTTATTTTAGAGAGAAAGAGAGTGCATGAGTGGGGGATAGGGGCAGAGGGAGAGAGAGAAAGAATCTTAAGCAGGCTCCACATTCAGCATGGAGCCAGATGCAGGGCTCAATCCCATGACCTTGGGATCATGACCTGAGCCAAAATCAAGAGTCTGAAGCTCATCTGACTGAGCCACCCAAGTGCCCCTTGATTTTATTACTTTTTATTTCTATTTATTTATTTACTGCTAGTGTGGGAATGCTACTGATATTTGTGTACATATTTTTATATGACTTTATTCAATTTACCAATGAATCTCAAGCATTCTTTATTTTTTGAAGTTTATTTTATTGATTTTGACAGAGAAAGAGAGAGAGAGAGAGAGAGAGAGAGAGAGAGAGAGAGAGAGAGAACACGGGAGGGGCAGAGACAGGGATAGAGAGAGAATCCCAAGCAGGCTCTGCACTATCAGCATGGAGCCTGATAAGAGGCTTGTTGACCTAAGTCGAAACAAGAGTTGGACACTTAACTGACTGAGCCACCCAGGCGCTCCCCGAGCATTCCTTATATTCCATGTGTTCTAGAGGCTCCTTGTTGCACATTAATATCAATTCCCCCATTCTTTAGCAACAGAACTTCTGCATACAGCCATATGACTAGAGAATGCACTTGTTGGTCTCCTTTACAGCTCAGAGTATTTGTTCAATGGCATGTAAACAAAAATCATGTGTGCTGCTTCCTTATCATGCCCCTAAAATTTATCTTTATATACATCTTTATCCCCTTCTTGCTGCCTAGAGTGATGACAACTATGGCAGGCACTTCAACCCAAAGTCATTGTGCGTGTGTGTATGTGTCGGTTGAGTCAATAAAAACTTGTGATAAACTCTGTCAGTAAGAAAGGATAAAAACAACTTGTAGAAATGGATGTTATGAGTTAGAACCAGCTGTATATTTTAGAAGCACTATATTGAGTTTATATACAGATAAAATTAGTTACTTTGGTTGTTACAAGAAGTATGTCTAAGATGATGCACTATCCTTGTGATGAGTCTAATTCTGACATAAATGGAAGGAGATTCTTTAAATTTCAAGGGAGCATGGCCCTGAGCAATGAATTTAATAACCATTAGGGTTTCTGTTACCATGGTCAGAAGTGTGAAAAGACAGTAGAGCACCTTGGTTGGAGCACCATGTTGGACTGGGGGCTTTGCTATAATGTGGTCATATTGGACAGATGGGCCCTACTTAATATTCTATCACAAATAGCCAGTAAAGCAAGGTGACTCAGGGTTCGATGTTAGCTTAGTCATACATGTAAATCAGAATACATATTAGAGCTGGATTATGGTCTGAATGACTAGAGGTAAGTTGGTTCAAACACTTATCTCATCAGTGTCCTCTTGCAGCAAATCAGGACTTAGATCTGCACCTGTTAATACTTCCACACTGAGCCTATAGGTGTCATCCTCTGAACCTTATGTTTGATACCTGAAATAGTGTTTTGAGCATGTTAATTTCAAGAAAAGTTTTTGGTGGAATTTAATCATACTTTCCAAATCATATCCCTAGAGTTTCTAACTAGCTTTGGGAAGAATGGTCCTGAGCATTTGCACAACATTTTAATCATCTCTTCATGGAACAAGTTTATATGTCTCCCAAATTATTCTCATTAGAGAAGTAAGAGCCATCACCATTTTGATTATCAGCATGATATTTATCATTTATTGAGTATTTTTATATTGTGCTAGATTTTTTACTTTGTTATTTCATTCTTACAGGTTTGTAAGTAGTTATTGATCTCATTCATATTTTACTGATAGACACTCACAGATTTAAAAATGTTAACTGATTCATTAAAAAATATTTAGGGGCAATACTGGGTGGCTCAGTCAGTTAAGTGTCCAACTTCAGCTCATGGCATGATCTCACAGCTCATGAGTTCGAGCCTCACGTCGGGCTCTGTGCTGACAGCTCAGCACAGATTCTGTGTCGGATTCTGCTTCGGATTCTGTGTCTGCCTCTCTCTTTCTGCTCCTCCCTGCTCGCACTCTGTCTCCATCTCTCTCTCTCTCTCTCTCTCTCAAATATAAATAAACATTAAAAAATACTAACT
Source organism: Panthera pardus (assembly GCF_024362965.1). NCBI lineage: Eukaryota > Metazoa > Chordata > Mammalia > Carnivora > Felidae > Panthera > Panthera pardus. The sequence goes on along the minus strand of NW_026526991.1, from coordinate 37,420,771 downwards.
GACTCAGGGAAAGTCATATAGCTTATAAATGGCAGGCTAGAAAGTCAAACCTGTCTGTTTGCTTCAAAACCCATGGTTTTCCTCTACTATATCCTTCCTCTAGTTCTAATCTTAAGCTAACATAGAAATCAATTATAACACTTTTTCTTTTAAAGTGAATATAGCCAGGTCTCATGCTAACAACGGATAAGAATTTCTAGATATACTTATATTTTTCAAATGCTTTATAGGTGATGCTGGTTGAGAACTATTCAATTATGGTATATTTCCTCTCCATTTATTTACCTTTTTTAGTGACAGAATCCTATATATCAGAAATAACTGATTTAAAAAAAAAAAAGGACTAGAGCTTCAGCAGACTGCTTTTCTTCTAACGTTATAGTATTAACTTATTTTCTTCCTCCAACTGCTTTATTCAGCATACAAAAACATACAGAAACATTTGTGTGGGTACAAATCCATCCAATCATTTGGATAGATAATAGCTACACTTCCGGAAATCAATGGGGAATAACCAAAACCTTATGAAGAGTTTTAAAAAGTAAGGATCTGAAGAAATTAATGGAGCCAAGAAAACCCTAGTGGCTCAGTAATTTACTAGTTGTATATTTCAGGTGAGTTACCTCTAGCTTTAGAACCATGTTTCTGCATCTCTAAAATGGCTGTATGGTGTTGAGGCAATAATACGATCTCAATATATTTTCACTGTTAATAGCAATTACCTCATGATGTAGAGATCCATAAACCTGAGGAGAGGAGAGGCAAGTGATTGAATCTGCCTAAAAGAGAGTGTAAAAGCACCACTTTAGTGTTTGGCCCAGCCTAATGCCTCCAAAACAGTAGGTGCCCCCAAATATTTCTAATGACACTATAATCTGTTTTGCAATTTTCTCTTAAAAGACTGTATTTTCCCCTCTCTCCCTCTGTCATGCTTTTTCTGTTACAAAACTCTCAACAAATATTCTGATCCTGCTTATAAGTTACTATCCTCCTTATGTCCCACTGGCAGTGTTTTCTGGGTGAAAAATAACATATTTGCCTTATCAACACGTTACTAAATAAGGAGATATTATCAGCACTTAGTGTTTGTAAAAATCTTCAATTAAGACAGACAGTTAAGATAATTTATTGTTGTATAGTAAAGATTTTGGCCCAACCCTTAGCTTTTAGGAGGTGATCTGTGCCATGACTTCTAGGAATGTCTTTGTTTAGGGCAAGGTCTGGACATTGTAGTTCCTAGGATGGCACATACAATAGTCTTAAGTTGGGGGCCGTTTATCCCAGAAAGACCAACCATATGATTTAGGAGGTTTTGCATCTTGACTTGGAGGCTGAGATCAGCCACATGGACAATCATGTTTATGTAAGGAAATCGTAATAAAAATCTACACATCAAAGCTTTGGTGAGCTTCTCTCGTTGGCAGGCTCTGTGCATATTGTTATGGACCAATTCTAGGAAGGTAATGCATCCTGAGAACAACAGAAACAGCCTCTGGAGCCCTCCTAGACTTTGCCCTATGCATTTGTTTCCTTGGCTGATTTTGATCTATATACTTTCCCTGTAATAAAACATACCCTGAGTGTAACAGCTCTTAGTGAGATCTATGAGTCTTTCTAGTGAATTACTGAATCTGAGAGTGGATTTTCAAATCCCTTGAACTTGCAGTTAGGATCAGAAGTGAGGCTAGTCTTGTAGGGGACTGTACCTTCAAACTTTGCAGTTTGGCTTAGTGCTGTTCTAAACTTTTGTTTCCCCTCAAAATTCATATGCTGAAATCCCTCTGTCCTCTATTCCCCTGTGAGATGGTATTAAGAGGTGAGGCCTTTGAGAGTGATAAGTGCATTAGGGCTCAGCCCTTATGATTGGGATTAGTGTCATTATAAAAGAGAACTCAGAGGGGCACCTGGGTTTCTCAGTTGGCTAAGTGTCCGATTTGGGCTCAGGTCGTGATCTTGTGGTTAATGAGTTCAAGCCCGTGTCAGGCTGTGTGCTGACAGCTCAGAGCCTAAAGCTTGCTTTAGATTCTGTCTTTCTCTCTCAAAATTAAACATTTAAAACAATTTTTAAAAAATAAATAAAAGCGAACCCAGAGGGCTCCCTTGCCCATTTAGCCATGTGACTACACAGTGAGAAGACAGCCATCTTTGAACCAGGAGTGGGCTCTCAGCAGGCACCAAATTTGCCAGCATCTTGACTCTGGACACCTTAGCTCCCAGAACTATGAGAAATGATGTTTGTTGTTTAAACATCCAATGCTATGTTACAGCAGCCCAAATAGAGACAAACAGCATATGATAAATACTAGCTGATCAAATTTGTGATGTCTTCTGCTATTAAGTTTTTAAAAAGTATAATCATGAGCAGTCAAATTACTAATTACAAAAAAAAAGAAATTAAAGCAATTCATGCATCCTTTTTGTTCATCCATTTCCTTTCCTTCTTTAAAAAAAAATTTTTATTTATTTATTTTTTTTTGAGAGAGACAGAGACAGTACAAGTGGGTGAGGGGCAGAAAGAGACACAGAGAATCCCAAGCAGGCTCTGCACTGTCAGCTTGGAGACTGATGTGGGGCTTCAACTCATGAAACCATGAGATCATGACCTCAGCTGAAACCAAGAATCTGACACTTAACCGACTGAGCCACCCAGGCACCCCCATCCATTTCCTTTTAATGTCTCAAAAGTTCACCTACTTGAAACTTCCAAATTTCTCAACACTAATTTTTTTTTTGTTTGTTTTTCCCTGAAGAAAATGAAATGAGAATAAAGAAGTGCTATAAAAACTCTCTGATCTTCTTTAATATAATCTGAGGTCTCACATTTTCTACATTGAAAACATAGGGGCCAACACAACATTGCCATGCTATTTACTTCAGGGCACTAGTCAGAGTCACTGACACTTAAGTCTATACCAAGAAAAAACACTTAGATGCAAAGTTTAAAATCCAGTAATCTTATTTTTCCAAACTGCAAATATCTAGATGTTTAAATCTTTTCTATAGAGTTAATTGTTTAATTTCAATCCAATATTCAACAGTTTAAAAATTGACTAATTAGTTGATTTAATGTATGTTTTATTAATTTAGTTAACACCTATTTTTATCCCTGTCAATATAATGAAACTATGAATCTTGAACTCATCCATAAGAATATAACAAATATGAGGATGTCACGATGAATTTAGTTACTGGTAGAAGGCAAACTGTTTATTTAAAAATACAGTTTTCATATATAAAGACATTTTGTTATTAAGAGAAAGGCCATGCAGCCTAGTGGCTACTGTTAAACACTCCAATTTTGAGTCAGATATCCTGGCTCTGGATTCTTACTGACTAGTGATAACTCTCAAAATAATTCTATTAATTTCTCTAAGTCTCAATTTCCTCATTTGCAAAATGCTAGTAATATTTCTACTTCTCTCATAAATTAATTGGGATGATTAACTTAAAACTGTATGCATGTGTTTGGGTAGATATATAGTGCTCAGCAGGCACACAATCGTCTCTCAAAAAACTGTAGACTGCTGTTATTTTTACCAACTGCATAAATAAGTGAATTACAAAGTAATTTATAAAATGCATGTTGTGCTACACAATCATCTTATGAATAAATGTTTATTTATCCAAGAAAAGGAGATTTAGTCCTGGGCATAAAAGAAAGTACTGTTATTTTGTTTACCATAAAGTTGAAATTGTCAGCAGAAAATATTTTTCATCTTCTCAACTAATAAGCAGCTGATATTGGCCTTTTGAGCCTTGTAATAGCAATACAAGTTTAGCACTTCAAGTTTACCAAGTACTCCCTTGTATATAATCTCATCCAAGTATCATGCCTTCTTTGAAAGATAGGCTGACACTCTGGAAAGCAGTGTGGAGGTTCCTCATAAAATTAAAAATAGACCTACCCTATGACCCAGCAATAGCACTGCTAGGAATTTACCCAAGGGATACAGGAGTACTGATGCATAGGGGCACTTGTACCCCAATATTTATAGCAGCACTCTCAACAATAGCCAAATTATGGAAAGAGCCTAAATGTCCATCAACTGATGAATGGATAAAGAAATTGTGGTTTATATACACAATGGAGTACTACATGGCATTGAGAAAGAACGAAATATGGCCCTTTGTGGCAACGTGGATGGAACTGGAGAGTGTTATGCTAAGTGAAATAAGCCATACAGAGAAAGATAGATACCATATGTTTTCACTCTTATGTGGATCCTGAGAAAGTTAACAGAAACCCATGGAGGAGGGGAAGGAAAAAAAAAAAGAGGTTAGAGTGGGAGAGAGCCAAAGCATAAGAAACTCTTAAAAACTGAGAACAAACTGAGGGTTGATGGGGGGTGGGAGGGAGGGGAGGGTGGGTAGTGGGTATTGAGGAGGGCACCTTTTGGGATGAGCAGTGGGTGTTGTATGGAAACCAATTTGACAATAAATTTCATATATTGAAAAAAAAAAGAAAGATAAGCTGATCCCAAATTTATTAGTATTCTATTTCACAGATAAGAAAACTGAGCTGCAGAGAGAGTAAATAATTTGCCAGCAGTTACAAAATTAGAAAGTGATATTCTACGACTCAACTGGAATCTTTTTTTTTTCCTCTACCTTGTCGCCCACTAAATTTCAGTATTCCTTTTATATTTTTTAAAAGAGAAGTAATCTTTTTCAAATTTGTCAGCTTTAAAATTAATAAGAATGCTTTAGTAAACATATGGGTAACATAAAATGGGTCAATTTATGATGCTTATGATCAAAGTATTAATATCAAGCATGATCTTGCTGTTAAAAGATTAAAAAAAACCAGTTCATAATCTTCATATGCAAAGATAAAAAAGTCATTCCTGCTATCTTAGAAAAACAAATCCTATGCTTTCATCAGGGAAAAGATTCTAACCAAAATGGGAAAAAGAGTAAAAAAAAATTGGCAAACAGACTTCAAATGTTTCATACACAACAGGAGACAACTTTAACCTATATTTTAAACAATTGCTTCACACAGGTTTTGGAAATAGTAAAAACAGTGGGAGTAGCAAACAGCAATTTCTTTAGCTCTTTTCATTGTTGCGTTTTAACATATGTTGTCATAAGACATCTTGACTTCCTTTTTTGGGGGGAAAGATTCTTTGTGTTGGAACAGTACAATTATCAACAGCAAAGAAGACATTTCCTACTGATGATAATAACGTGAGCAATTTACAGTATCTACACTTATCTTTACAATACAGTATCATCATGAAGGATAATCTAGAAGTATAATAAGCAACTGTAGGCCTTTGTGAATAACAGTTGGTTTGACAATGCTGAAGCTTTGAGTTTACCAAAGTAAAGCAAAAAAAGGACATCATTCAACTATTATTAAACTCTTCAATGAAATAAAATCAATTAAGAACTACCCAATTTTCTAACCCAAAATGATACAACTCCAACAGGAATTATAGGTTTCCAATAAGTGAGTCTATCAGAAAGTCATAATAGTTTGCAGGCAAGCTAAAAATGTCACATTGGAGAGTTTTACATTGTCTTCAAGGGATAGAAGTTAGGAGCTGCAAGATGTCATTACTTTATGCAAACACTGCTGTCATTAAACAAATAACATTTTCAGGTAAGTGTAGTGATAATGACTTGCTTCAAATGCTAATAAAACACAGAAAAACTTGTATTTGACTTTCTGTGAGAATGTTAATTCAAAATTGGTCATTGAATTTACTAATGATGAAAATAGTTTCATACATTTACTAATGATGAAAATAAGCTAGTCAGCTGATTAGGCTATCTGGAATATGTAAACATGCAGGAAATTAGAAGGTTGTTGTAAGATTAATCATTTTTATGAAGGCAGTAATAGACATTCATCTCATGGAACTGGGAAAGAGAATGAAAAGAACCAAAAAACAAGTAGTTGGCAGAGTCTATCAAGATGAATAATTATGAATTTTATGAATCTGAAATAACTCAAGAACTTTTGCAGTGGTCTCTTATTTCTACATCTGGAGCCTTCCACTCACAGAAATGGCAGCTTTAATTTGAAGAGGAAAATGGCTTGGTCATTTCATTAAGTCTGCAAATAAATGATCACATAAGTTTAGATGAGTATTGCTATCAGTTCCCCCAAAGCAAATTTCTTTACTAAAGCTCTCTCACTTTCCACATTTTTCTGGATCATGTTCAGCTACTAAATTTCTTTCCAACTATGTAAATATAGCTAAGTTGCTCGTGGATTTTAGAAGCTTCCTGATTTTTACCCCTGTCAAATTTTAGAAAAGCATTTCACTTCTGGATTTATTCAAAGTGGCCAAAGTCATCTGAAACAACTTCAATTTCATATTCCTATTTCTTTCTTTCAAATTGTGATGTATAACAAACCTTGATACATTTACATAAGGAAACATCATGGTAGAATCCATGTTGTTTCAGTTTGTAAGTGTTGTGGAAGCCAGCAATTATAAGTTCACTGGGGAACTCAATGAGCATCTCCCCTGAGAGATTTTCCTTGTTTAATCTTTTTTTAAAAATATGTTTATTTATTTATTTTGAGAGAGAGAGAGAGAATCCCACACAGGTTCTGTGCTGTCAGCCAGAGCCCAAGGCAAGGTTCAATCTCATCAACTGTGAGGTCATGACCTGAGCCAAAATCCAGAGTCAGATAGTTAACCAACCGAGCCACCCGGATGCCCCTTCATTGTTTGGTCCTACTGGCTCCTTGCCATATTCTACATTGTCTTATTTTAATTTTATTTAAGTTCATAAAAAGTATCTCTGTTCCCACCTCCCTTAGCAGAGGACCCTTATTTCCTTGGGAAAAATATTTCTGATAAAATCTCTATGCCTTCTTTTCCCTCCAAATCAAACCCCTCCTTCATCTCTACACTACATATTCCATTCTCCCTTCTCCATTTCTCAGAGGAAAGAGTTCTACTACCTACAATAGATCTTGAAACCATGCCCATCCTCTATTGTGGGTGCCCATCAAAAATCGCTTCTCCTTTGTTTTTTCCTTGGCCGAAAGCTTTTTCAATAGGCTATTTCTCAATATTGCCTACCTTTTCAGCTTTTAACCTCCTCTCTCCTTCTTTGCCAAACTTCTCAGAAGAATATTACTCATCATCTCCATTTCTAAACTTATAATTGACTCATAAATTCTTTCCATCACAGCTATTCTCCTTCTATTATATTTTATTGAAACTGTCTTTGCAAACATTTCCAGAAACCTAATTGTAAATCTAATCACCCCATATTAAACATAATCTTTTATGTCTTCATAAGACATTTGACACTGTTGGCCATCTCCAATCTCTACACTTAAAACTCTCTTTCTCACTTTCTCTTTTTCTTTTTGCTTCACTTAAAAAAATAATATTTACTTATTTTTGAGAGACAGAGAGTGAGCAGGGGAGGGACAGAAAGAGAGGCAAACATAGAATCGAAAGCAGGTTCCAGGCTCTGAGCTGTCAGCACAGAGCCTGAGGTGGGGCTTGAACTCACAAACTGTGAGATCATGACATGAGCCAAAGTCCAATGCTTAACTGACTGAACCGCCCAGGTGCCCTTCTTTTTGCTTCATTAACTCTTGACTCAATTGAGTCTCACATCTCTCATTGCTCCTTCCCAGACTTTTGTTTGCTTTTTAAGGTAGGTTCTCCCTTTACCTGTATCTATTCACTGTCTCCATTCATTTCCATGGATTCCACAGAGTACTGGGTCTTATCCAAACCCAATACATCATTTCGATGACTTAATGATGTAATGTATTTAAAGCAATGGCCACAGTCCATGGTCCTACAAGTTTCCCAAATGTGAACTTGCTACCAGTAGCTCCTCTCACCATTCTGATCCAATATTCTGAATGCAAATGATACTTGATATACCCATGAAAGTTCTTTAATTTTTCCTTAGGAAATTAGACTCCCAGGATAAGGCTGGTTATAGAGGAAGTGAAATGAAATGCTAATTTCCTTAAGAAAATTCTAATTGAAAGTTGGTAAATTCACTGCTTGGAATAAACAACACAGAATGAAAGCAATATAAAAAAATTTATATAGTTTAGCCTACAATTCAATGTGCCAGTTCTTTTTATGTATAATGCAACCATGTAGAAAAGCTTTTAAAATAAGCACACCTGTACATTCAGTGAAAATTAGTCTGTCAATTAAGTTTTTACTGTAACTTCTAAATAATCCATTTTGTCTCATTTAATCAAATAATTTTAAGAGTATATGGGCTTCTGCTAAAAGAGAACACATTGTTAGGAAGTAATCTATTTATTCTTCTTTGCACTTCCCTTTATTGTACATTTGGTGTGTGTGTGTGTGTGTGTGTGTGTGTGTGTGTGTGTGTGGTTTTCCAATTTTAAGCAGTAACAAAAATACTCTGCAAGAAATAAAGGCTTTATTGTATTTTCTGTGTCTAAATAACCTGAACTCACTTTTGTAGGACAATGGCCTGGAAAATGTATTCAACATTAACAATACAAGCTACCTAAGTGGAGTTATTCAAAGAGGCATAAAATGACAGCAAATTTTTATTATGTATATATATTTATTTACAATATTATCTTGATTCTTTAATTTATATTATTTTCCATTACTAAAAGAACATAAAGAATGCCAGACTTGGTAATACCTCCATTCTACACAGTTCAGTATTTTCTGACACTAGTCCCTTGTTTCTTTCAAAAAATCATAGTGAGTTTTCAAAATCTGAACTATAAACATGGTACTTTGGCTATCATATACATTTTTTTACCTTTAACCTTTGGAGGTCCCACTGGTCTGCAAAATTGAAAATGTGATCACATTCCTTCCCTCCTTAATGACTCTTCATTGGCTCACTGTTGCCCAGGCTCCAGGCGTCCCTACCCAGATCTGCTATTTTCTGCAGCCTAGTCCCCATCCCTCCTCCTGCCTGCTTCCCTTCTTTTCCTCCAAGTCCATCTGGTAAGCTCTTTAAAGTCATCCTTCAAATTCTAGGTAATTTTTTTTTCTCTAGGAAGATTCTGAAATATTTTTCCACCTTTAGTGAGATATGATTGATAAATACATTGTGTAAGTTTAAGGCATACAAAACAGTAATTTGATATATGTACATATTTTGGAATGTTTACTACAATAAGGTTAGTTAATACATCACCTCCATCATCTCACATAATTACCATTTTTTAGTTGTTGCTGGTGAAAACATGTAACATCTCCTGTTCGAGCAAATCTTAAAATTTGCTGTATACAATACAGTATCATTAACTACAGCCACTATGGTATATGCATCAGATCTCCTAATCTTATTTCTTATAACAGAAAGTTTGTATCCTTGACAAACCTCTCCCATTTCTCCCACCCCTCCAGCCTGGGCAATCACCAAGCTACTCTATTTCTGTGAGTTCAACATTCTTAGATTCTACATATATAAGTAAGGTCTTACAATATTTCTTTGTCTGACTTGTTTCACTTAGTGTAATGTCTCAACATTCATCCATGTTATTGCAAATGGCAAAATTTCTCTAGGAAAACTTTTATAATACCATCTGCTTTTCCTCTTTTGTGCCCATACAACTGGTTACTCTGTTTTGTAATATTATAAAACCTTGTACTTACTCCCATTTTCACATTAGTCATATTGTATTATAATTAATTTCTTATTGTAGTAAGCTGTACCATTTACCATTTTAACCATTTTTAAGTGTAGAGGTTAGTGACATTAGGTATGATTACATTGTTATGCCATTGTTATACCACCATCCATCTTCAGAACTTTTTTCATATTCTCAAACTGAAACTCCATCCTCATAAATAATAACTTCCCACTATAATTTCTTTGTAACATGTCTATTTCCCATATTTGAGAGAACTACTGATTTATCAATGTCTGAGTTTTATTAATATATTGATATCTAGTACTTAATTCATTGCCTGGGAAACAGAAGATGCCCATTAAATGTTTGTTGAATTGAGGTGTCATGATCAAAATCACATAGCAGATAATTACATCAGCCAGCCATGCCAATCATGTCAGCTTTCAAGCTCTACTCCACTCTAACCTAACACTTTACAAAAAAAAAAAAAAAAAACAAAACAAAATAAAATAAAAAAGGAACATACTTTCAGTGGTTTTCACTTTACCAAAACAAAACAAAACAAAACAAAACAAAACAAAACAGAAATAAAACAAAGCCTTCAATGCTTTCTCATTTCATTTCTTTATTCTCATAACGTATGAATTTTACACTTCATGTACGGCATTTAGGGCCCTCTTGAAATTGAGTCCTCCCCACCACCCCACTTTCTACTGCCACGTCTTTTCACACCCAAATCCTTACCAACACAACATCATCCTTTACTCTTGAAATGGCCAATTTCAGGTTTTGTTTTGTTTTTTCCATACGCTCTGCTCAGCCTGAAACATTTTCCCCCTGTTTTAAAGCCAAATCATAGTTTTCCTTCAAGGGTGAGCCTTCTCTGATCCTTTGGTTCAGATAAATACCCTCTTCTCTCTGCTTTTTGGGCCTATATTTTTCATTTATTTAGTTTTGCATGACATTATATCTTACTTATGTTTACATGTTCGTCTTCATCACTTGAGGGAAAATTGCATGAAAATTTGCATTATGATTCACTTATTTTATTTTTTTCCTATTCTTCCTGTCAGAGACTTGGAATTTTCTGCACTTGGTGGTTACTCAATAATTGTATTTGGAAAGACATCTTGTTCATATAATCCATATAATCAATACATTGTGGTTTTTGAGCATGAAGGTTATTTAAACTTGAGTATTAAGGAAACAGCAAAAGAACAATGTGACAACACTGGTTAGAACAAATTCTATACAATGAAATTTGACAAATATATATTAATCATGAGGTTCATATCACTGTGGTGAATACAATAAATACAAATGAACAAGATGCAGTCCACTTTATCAGGGAACTAACCACTTAGGCTTAGACAGATACATAATTAACCCCAATAGTTGTTGAACAGTCATAATAAATGCTGCAGCAATGAGCTTTAGCAATTTAAACTAAAGAGTGATGACTGTTAGCAAGAAATCATAAAATATTTCATTAAAAAGGTAATGTCTGAACTTGAGTTTAAATGGGGAAATATGATTTCAGTGTGTGAATTGGGGTTGTGGAAGCATTCCAAGAGAGACATTAGCATAAGATGCAGGAAAAATGTTGGCTGATTTCAAAAATAGTGAATACTATATTTTAACAAGACCTTAGAATGACTCAGTCAGGGCAGTAAGGGGGTGGGAGTTAGAGCTAGATTTGTAAGTTAGGACCATTGAAGAGATTCTTGATATATCCCTATATTATTAACATATGATAATACAGTATATCGTTATGTTATTAATGCACTAATATGCTATATATTACATATAAGTATATATTACACATTAGAATATGTTATTAAAAATAGTCACTATGATTAGAGCTTTGCTTAGCAGGTTTAACCTTGGGAGAATTATATAGCAGAAAAGGATAGGAGACAAGAATAAATAAAAATCTATAGTAATATTCCAAGTGAGAATTTATGAAGACCTGAACTATAGTGGTTTTAATGTATATGTAAAAAGAAGGGAGTAAATGAGTAGCCACAATTAAATGGAGGGATTAGCACTGCCTGAATACAGAGAGTTAAGACAAATTCAGAGATAACAACATTTTCTAGTAGGAGAGAATGGCATATTAGGAGACATAACCTCTCTAGGTTCATCTGTAAAATAATAGCAGTACCAAACTTCCAGGATTATTCTGCTGATATATATGTATAATATAATGATGACAGAATAAACTACATTCTATCATTTTCTCAGACTCTACAATATATATATATATATCTAGATATCTAGATATATAATATACATCTCAAGGTATCACTTGCAGTCTTAACCTCCGCTCTCTGATTTCTCCTTTCTGAATTTTGGAACTGAAACAATTCAGGAAAATGTTTGGATAGATTCCTTGCTATCTGGATGGTTATTATCACTACCAGAAACTCACAAATCAGATTCTGATAATGTGGTATCCTCACTTGTCAAGCTTGCTATATGAACTCAAGAAATGCACAGATTGAATTATAAGGGACACTTGTAAGTATTTTTAATTTTAATTTAAAATCTGAAGCAGCAAATGAAATTTTCCCCAACGCTTTGCTAATTTAGCCATATGCAGAATTTTGTTCTAGTACCTGGTTGTTTTTGGCTATGTTACATATTTTTGTTTGGTTCTTACGAATGTGTTCTTAAATAGTTTTCTTTTTTTCTATAAAAAATTGTCCTTTGTTTTCTAAAATATTTTCAGTTACTTCCTCTAATAATCAAACTTTACCTAGTTCCCCTTTCTAAAGCTGCCAATAGTATACATTTTTTCTAAGCTTATTTTGTCAGATTTCTAAATGTTTCTTATCATCAATACATGACGCCTTACTTATAAGAGATTTCATGTACCAACTGCTGTTCTAAGAACTCACACTGCAGGTGTCTTCTGATTTTTCTCTCTCTTTCTATTTTTGATTTTCATAGTGAAATATAAATTTCATTATGAAGTAAAAGTTGGTTTTTCCCATGTACTCTCTCTTAAAATCATTAATTATTTATAAACAATTTATTGTTAGAAAACTAAGATAACTTTGCTACCCCTTTGCCCATCTGTGGATATGTGGCTTCCTAAGTAGGGAGTCTGGTTAAGCCACCTGGAAGTTAATAAAAATCAACAACAAAAAGAAAACATATTGAAGTTAATAATGAGCACACAATTACTATCCTCTTATACAAATTATTTAAAACAAAACAAAAAGCATTCAGAAGGACGGCAGTAATTGTAGAATGATGTTAATGATTTAAAATATATTTAATTTACATATAAGAATCAAATGGACCATGCTGCCTATAAGAGACTACAAAAAAATTTGAGGCTAAAATGTTTAAGACAACCAGCAAAAGTCTTTCCTCTGCTTTGGTTCCCTCAAGTGTTGTTCTCCCATTTTATATCTAATTGAACTATTCAGTTGCCATTTCTGGAGCTAATTTTCAGCGCCTTACTTGAACTTGAGGGATATTTTTATCACAGCCTACATACTTTGGCCAAGGGGTCTCACCTCACCTTTGTTTATAACAGACAGAGGCTTTATTACTGTATGGTAAGCAAGGCTTTCATATTCGTAGTTGCCAAAGCTTTTGTTTCTCTACCCTTATTGATAAAATGTTTTGAGGGATGTACCCAAAATAAATGTACTTTTAAACATACATGAAAATCAAAATTAACAATGATAAAACACAAAATAAACAAACATTTAATATTTTCTTTCTGGACGTTCCAGGAATGCATATACCTGCTGTATAGGTAAAACCTATCCTTTCTCATAAAAAGACTGAGTTCTTCTTGTCATCATCCATGATCTCAGAGGTTCTTTTCTTCTGTGATGACTAAGATGTACCAATCTCTTATTTCCCTTTGTTTCATTTATTTATTTATTTTTATTTATTTGAAGCCATCCAGTTTATTAAGCTGAACTGAATGCTTTGTCTATTTATTTTTTAACTATTATGCCACCATTTATGTTTTTAACACAGCTAGCATTTAGTTGACATGGAACTGATTGTCTCTGCAATTAAAAGTCCATTTTTTCTAAAGTTTAAGTTGTTAAACCCAGAACAAAGGCAAACTTTAAACTTGTTTTTTTTTTTTGGTTTAGCTTATTTTAAAGAACAAGGTGATTTGTACTAGATGAAATTTTTAACATGCCTTAAAAACGTGTATTTGTGTGTGTAATGTAAATGCAAATATTATTGTAGTAAGAACGCCCTGATAATACTTATAATTAATGACATTAGCTGCCCACATATTTAATTATTTAAAATAAGAATATTTTGTAGAATTATTTTAGTATGTCCAACTAGCCAATGCCAATATTTACCTTACTGGAATACATTTCTGGAGGAAAAAGTAGCCTTACAAGTATTCTCTCTCTTAGAGACAGAGAAAGAGATGGGTCGATTTTAGTGGCCTATACACATTATTGTTTATATATTTTAATATATTCTTTTACAGATATATAAATTATCTATATCTATATCTATATCTATATCTATCTCTATCTCTATCTCTATATCTATCTATCTATCTATCTATCTATCTATCTATCTATCTATCTATCTATATATCTGGTCTAGTGACCCAAGTTAATCTGTATACTAAAAACTAAAATAAGTCAATTTTTCTAAAGAAAAAAAAACACAACTTTTTAAATCTCAGAGATGGTTATAATACCTTAGTCATGAATGAGAGCAAGAGAAGTGGATTTAATGGTGCCACTAAACACGGGCATGATGCTTTAGAAGATAAGAAGAGTAAGAACCTCAAGGGAAGTATGTTTATATCTCCAAGGACTTAACTTCATTTGTGCCATTTTCTACGTTTAGCAGATATTTGACATGCTTTCCAATTTTGGAGCTGTGTTTTACTCTCTGAAAGGACTGGCATTCTGACTGCAGTCTTTCTAAGCCACTTTGTCACTAGAGCTTGATAATTTTCTTTTCATCTTTAAGTGACTGATCTGAACCACCAGATATCAGGGAACATGACTCTGGCAACTGGTTTCAACACACCTTGTTCAGTGGCATATACAGAATGTAATTTCTTTTTTGTGACAGTTTTAATCAAAGTGATGTGAAACACAAGGGCTATAATGCTAGTGATATCACACCTCAAAAGAGGAGAAAGTTTGGTATGTTACCTCCTGATTAGCAGCAGCTAGTTCTTCTTCCAGTGCAGAGACTCTTTCTAAAGAAACCCTCAGTCGCTCCCTTACCTAGAAGAAAAACCAAAATATGTGCAGTAATGTACATCCCATACATGTTAAACTGTGCTGAATCCATCATTAACATTATCCGAGACAGTCATATTTGGCGAATTTTTAACGTAGTTATAGCCCTAAGTGCTCATAAATTCTATGAATACATTGTCACCTTATAGCATCTCTCTATCACGGTATTTCCTTATAAGCAAGTCATTTTAGTCTCAATGACAGAATTTCTAACGGGAAAGAGACAGACGTGCTTATTCTTAATTCTGACTCACAGTAAGTGGAGGCAAAGTTCAAAAATATATTATGAATTCCCCTGAAAAAGACTCACTGATTAAGTATGAGACATAGGCAAAATCTTTCTACTTTTTAAAAAATAATATGTGAGCTTCATTTGGTATGAGTAACTTCATAAAAGATTCTCAGAATCTGAAAAAATGTTGTCTATTGCTCATAGTGTTGTATTAGTTAGAGGTCTACATTGCTACTGAGGGATTGAAAACTATTTGATTACTCTGGAATTCCTAACTAGCTTCCAGATACCAAAGGTTAAGCCATCATATTTTATAGAACCGAATACTCTGCACATTTAGTTTGAAAATATTTATGATTTGGAAATAATATGATTTACAAATGTTTCATAAATAAATGAAACTCAAAGAAGTGGTCTTTAATTCTTGCTTTCTTAGAACTTCTAAAATTGTTTTAGTTATTATATGTTCAGATCTTTAGATATGCTCTACATGACATATATGTAAAATATATATTATCATGTAAAAATTTAAGGAATTCAGAGAAAGGATTTTAACTGAATTTAATTTAATTTAATTCAAATTTAATTGGAATTAAAATTAATGTCTACAGTGACTTAATTTTCCTTAGAAAACAATCAATAAAACACACAGTTCTTCAACTTAAGATGCAATTCATGGTGAATTTTTGAATATGAGCTAACAAAGAATTTGCTCCATGGGAATGTTATAGTATTTGTGCAGTTAATATGTATTTTAATATATATTTTTATTAGCTCTAATTTTATTAATGCATTGACAGTATATTTTAGTGTATCACATTTTCCTATTTTAAAAAGATAAGATTTAAGTGAGAATATAGGTTAAATATATTTTAGAAATTCACATAATAATTAAAGTTGAATTTAACATTACTTTTCAATTAGTAAGCAGACAAAACCCCCCCACTAATATCCTATTAATCTAGAATCTAACAAGAAATTTTAAAAAATATCAATTATATTTTTGTGCTGTATAAGGATAACTGATACATATTCAGGTGGCTGGGTGCACTTCACTCCTGAAATGTATCTTGAGTTAGAAAGAATAACTATCTGAGAGGAGCTTAATATGAATTATATTTAGTTATGCTCAAATCCTCTGAAAATTAGTAATATGTACATGAATTGATATTTGATATCAAAGATAATTAATTACATAGGATCTTTCATGATATTTAGTGTGCTAGATAGCCTGACACATACCCATGCTGTTTGACAAATATCCAATTGTTCATTAAAATGCATAAAACTAATAATTCTGATTAATAACTGAACAAGAACTACTTGAAAGGAAGTCTTTGATGATTTGACTTGGGGAATACTTTTTTTATGAGCAGCCTGGATAGATGTAAAAGAAGCAAATATCTGAAGGCTGAAAATAAGGAGGATTGCTGATGCGTGGAATTCAGATATCAACAAAAATCTTAGTAGATGTGCTTGATATTTAACAGGGTTGATTATAAAGTTTTACACCCACTTCCTAAAATACCAGCTATAAAATTCAGGTGTTCTGAGTGAGAAAATTCTAAGAATCGTAGTTGATGAGAAGAGCAATATGAAATTGTCAAAATGTAAGTTAACGATCTCACTATAAGCAACATTGATACTATCACATTAACACTGCTGTGAAGAGGTTAGGTGTCTTATTTTAAGATATACTGATACACTGGAATGTTTCTAAAAGAGTTCTTCAAATCATTTACAGAATGGCTGAAACCAGGCTATCCTGTAGGTTAAAGTATCTTCCTGACTTTCTTTGCTAAACTGATGATCACAAAAATTGTTCTAATATAATTCCTATTTACCAAAAAGTTAAACATTTTTATTCTCATTATAGTGAGTCTTCAAAGGGTAAAAATCATTAAACTTATCAAACAACTTGAATATAGAATAACCCCTCAAATAAATTTAGAATGGTATCTACAGCTTGAGATTATATTACCCACAAAGTAAAGAATCTAAAGGTGTCTCTACAAGAAAATAAAAACAATTTCTGAATATATTTTGAATTAGTTGTAAATCCAAAAACTGGGGCGGTAAATATCAATACATTATGAGATAAATGTATGATTCATGTTTTTATTAGGATAAATTATTCTCTATATTTAATTCATATTGTACTAATTTCTGCTAAACTGAATAAGACAAACAAAGAAAAAAGGTGGGATGCAAAAAAGTAACTTTTCTAAGGCATGAAGAATCCCAACATTTTACCTTGTCTATATAGCTTAAATTGCATTAGTAGTGAAAACAATATTGTCTCTGACCAGCTTTTAGCTTTTTGCTCTGCTCTGCTAAGCACAGCACCAGCAGAATGACATAATTACCTTTACTTTCCTTGTTGGATTTGGTGTGCTGTGGAACTATCTAGACATGATTGATATGCCATGAAAAATTATAATTTTAACTTTTTTTTTCCTAAATGTAAGTACACAGGTGATATCCTTAGCTCTATACGTAACCTTTTCTGATTTCTTTTGCTATTTAACCACATTCAACGAATCCATTGTTTGCAGTCTCTTAGTTAATACATGTTAATTTTTTAATTTATAGAACTATAGTATAACCTCTAAAATATTTATGTACACCTAGAATTTTTTATTTATAGTTTCATCTACTATATCAATTTTCTTCAGAAGGGTATAAAAAATAACTAAAGAATTTTTTCCCCAAAGGATGTTTCAAAGCTACATACATCCTATCCCTGAGAATTTAAAATAAAATAATTCCCTAAAAATAACAAATGTGTTTCAGGATGAAAAGAAACTTTGGTGGAAGAAGCATAGATTCCAAATTAAAAGTAAGGTATGGCAGGGTTTCATTTTGGAATTATCAGTCCTATAACAGAAAACACTGTAAATGTTTTCTCCTTAGACCAGAAGTTCAAATCCAGTTTGGGCAATATGATATTAGATCACAGAAATATGTATGGAGTGCATATATATATTTACTGTGAATTTTTACTTATACTTAAACATGTATATTTATCATTTCCTCCAGCCTCCAAAATTGGTTAACACACTGGAGAGTGATATTCAAAGTTACGGTCAGTCTTCGCTAATAAGGAAAATTCAAACTTACAACTCAGTGTATGTATAAATAAGGACATTAATAATGACAACTGCCAGTAATTGTAATCATCCATAGCTATGCTTAATTTTCTCTACTTTGTTTAGCTCTTCGTGTGTAACTTTACCCTGTAAAGTCGGTAGTGTCTTGTCCTCAAGAAATGGTTAATTGCATCTTCTTCTGATCATCTCTCTGTATTATAACATAGTATCCATAGTACTTATAGAATGTTGTAATTTGTTTCCCCACCCTTCCTAGCCTCTTGAGTAGCTGTGAGCTATTCCTATGGGAACTGTCCATGAAAGCACAGATTAATCCTTCAATAACTAAATAAAATGCTACTTAAAACAAGCATGTGGATCAACAGTAACACCAACATCTTTACTTAGTTTGAAAGTTTTATCAAGTGCTGAAATTTATTCACATTAACAGTAATACTCATTAACATTCAATGAGCACTTGCCATATGCTAAGTACCATATAAGAGTTTTTTGCACATCAGATCACATTTAATCCTCATGGCAATTCTATGAGCTAAGTACTATTAGCTCTCCATTCAAAAGAGGAAAACAGATGTTTAGAGAAGTCACTTGTCCATATCTGTCCAACTCCAGAATCCAAGCTCATAACACTTTTCCTTTAGACTGTTCAACAATACTTAGCTGATAATCAGTTCAGTTGCCTATGAACTAACCAATGTCCCTGGAACTTCTGGTGAGTTAGTACATACTATTACAGCTCCTAGCGCCATAGTATAAAATGCTTCATTTAGTTATGCTAAACTCACTGAATGTCTACATAGTAGATTATTTGTCTGGTCTAAGTTGTGCAACAACTATTTTCTTCTTAAATGTACTCACAGCCATCAGGTTATTTGTCCTGAATACTGTTTACTGCCTTGCATGCATTCTTTCATAAGATACCGCTCAAGTGATGTGGGAGTGCATACAGGGAACTTCTACGATCACACATTCTCAAGCACTTTCATTCAAGGCATTCAAAACTATTACATTTTCTCTGGATAGGCCGTGCTCTTC
This sequence comes from Panthera pardus, assembly GCF_024362965.1. NCBI lineage: Eukaryota > Metazoa > Chordata > Mammalia > Carnivora > Felidae > Panthera > Panthera pardus. The sequence goes on along the minus strand of NW_026526991.1, from coordinate 37,401,571 downwards.
TTATACATCTGGGTTATTTTACATATTGATCCTGTTGCTCAGAGTATCTTCATTACTCTGCTTAAAAAACTCCTACACATTCTCTAATATTCAAGTCCAAATGTCATACCCTCTGTGAAGACATTCTTGAACTTTTTAAAATCACTTTCTCAAGTGGAATTAGTCACAACTTTTCCTGTGGCTCCCTATTGCATTATACATACTGTTTCTTAACATTACCCGTTATTGACACGTGAATCTCTAGCAATAACTTTTAACTCCTCAGTCGTAAGGACAATGTCTTATCTATTTCTGTTTGTCAAATATCTGTCTGACTTATAATAGACATTCCATAAATATGAAGTCTTGCAAATTCTTAACAATGTATTTTTTTAATAATAAAGGGAATATGAACTTAAACATCAAACATATTAAGTATTTGATACTTGATAGTAGTGATATTATATTTATCAAGGATCTTTATATAATATCAATTTCTATCTTACTCAAAATTATTCATAAACTACTTTCCTCTCATGGCTAAAATGAAAAATAAGCTACAATTTCTTCTTAACAATCTAGAAGGTAGAATTATAGTTATCCTTATGCACATACTTCACATAATACCCTGGTCTAAGACCATCTGAAAGACCAGTGATAAAAGTATATATGTACATAAATTTTAACTAGAGCACAAGTGTCTGCATGCTTAAAACCTAGATATAACCGGGTAATAATCTCTCATTTGGATTTTAATACTCAGAACTTATCAGGTACTTTCTAATTGAAGTGCCCCAATTCCGACTCTACAAAATCCTAAAGCTTTATTAATTTTAAAAAGTTAATTCTGTAACATTTCACAAAATTAAAATCATGTCATAAGCCTTATTAATCTCCAAAGGATATTACCATCATATTGGCTTATTTATGTCAGTCGAAGTTTTTTGAGTAACAGCTAAAAGAAGCTTACTGCCACTTTTTTAAAAAGACCTAAAGCAGGTTTTCTCCACTGATACCTTATGCTGTTATATTCAGAGATTCCTCAAAATATATACTCAGAATATATACTCAGAAGTTATCAGAGATCGAATAAAATGTATGCTTCTAATATAAACCTCCAAAGGTTAGAGTATACATCCAATTTACACTTCAAGATATGTTGAATTTCCAGTTAGTGGTCTTCTGTGTTGGGATCTATAGACATGCATTTCAGAGAGGGGCTGGGAGGAGAGAAAGAGAAGGAGAGAGAGGGAGACTGAATGACAATATTAAATTTCAAATGGCCATCTGGACTAGGACCATAATGCACCACAATAAAAGTGTAACTTGATAAGCCATAGATTCGGTGGCATTAAAAAAAACAGGGTTATGAGCATCACCAATATACACACAATAATCCAGCCGCAGTTATAAAAATGATTTTCCTATAATTCAAATGTGTTTCTCTGCACTCATTTACGTCAGGAGTCAGCTGAGTCATGGATGAAGACAAGGAACCTGATGCTCATGACGAAAGCACAGTGAAGCTTGAAATCTCCTGTCAATACTCTTTAAAATTGGTAGCTGAAGTTTATTTTATTTTTTTAAATTTCAGCTTCACTGAGGTATAATCGACACATAAAACTGTAATCAACCTTTCTAAATACTCTACCTTTTCATCCAAGGCCTTGTGGTGCTCAAACAAAGATTTCAGTGCCTTGAGAACCTCGACTTCACTGGACACTCCCGAGGGGGACTGGGCTTGCCGTTTTACCACCGTCATTCTTAGCGACCTTTCATGTCGTGACACCAGGCATTCCAAGTGCTCCAGTAACAGCTATTGGGCGCAACAGAAAATGTAATTACCCGAAATGCAATTATCTTATGAACACAAGTTACTAATACTTATGAATGACTTCTATCTGAAAAGATTGCAGGTTTACCTAGCATCTCATGATAACCTCAGAGTTTACCACAGGTAGCAGCAAAGAAGCACACACCTGAATCTAAGCCAGGGTCCATAAAAGGCATTAAAGGTCCATAAAACTGCATCTCTATCATATAATGGAATTACTCATTTAAAAAATGTAATGTAAATTCTTATTCATCCTTTTAGAAAATTTAATAATTTCAGCATGAGCTCAGCAGAAATAGAACACAAAATAGATGTGATCAAATAGAGTAATTATTGAAGAACATTGCACAATGCATGATGATTTTGTTAGAAGAGTATTAAAAGTCACAACTAACTTAATACACATTTGGTCATTTAAAATTGTTGAATTGAAAGAAATGAGCATAATTATGTTGCTCTGAATGTGATTATAGTGATAATCACATTTGTATAGTGATTATAGTAATAGTTATAATCACATGTTGCTATAAAAATCACAGTGAAAATCACTAATAATTTTATTTACAATTAATTCTTAGGTTACATAATAATAAAGTAGATGCAACCAAGCGGAATATAGGAACTGAGGTTTTGGAATAGTCATTTGGGGAAAAGAGGTTTTTAAATAACGGTCTACTTGGGAACCTACACTCACCCAGAGTAGCCTCTGGGGCCATGAAAGTCCAGAAAACAGTGTCTCAGTCTGTTCCAGACCTACACCCTAACATTTCCCAAAGAAATTTTACTTTCAAATGTTTTGTGTGGGGCGACTGGGTGGCTCAGTCAGTTAAGCATTCGACTCTTGGTTTTGGCTCAGGACATGATCTCACAGTTTTGTGAGTTCGAAAGCCTCACTGGGCTCTGTGCTGACGGTGCAGAGCCTGCTTGGGATTCTCTGCCTCCCTCTCTCTCTGCCCCTCTCCCAGTCATGCTATCTCAGTCTCTCTCAGGATAAATAAATAAACTTAAAAAAATAAAAGTGTTTTGTGAATTGGGGCTTCACCTTTGTTTAGTTTAATAAGGCAGTTCTGCTGCTAAAAACAAAGATACCTGAAAAAAAAAACTGCTGGGTTAACTTCTCAGTTATTAATATTTTGGTCAGGGAAGAATAATATATGACCAGGAAGTTTTGTAGGAGAGATTTTCAGAAGGGTAGTGAAAAGTATAGGCTAACAAATGCCTATGTAAAATAAAGCAGAAGTTACTCAAACAAAAAAGGAAAAAGCAGATATAAGATACTGAGATGGAAAGAAATAAAGAAAACATATTTTTTTCAGGAGTTTTCCTAAAGCTTACATATCCTAAAGTAGTAAAAATGCTTGGTTTTCACAATGTCATTGTTCAATTCGGTGTCACATATTAGTGTCACATTTCTTAGTTCTTTTTTTTTTTTTAATTTTTTTTTAAACATTTATTATTAAGAGACAGAGCGTGAATAGGGGAGGGGCAGAGAGAGAGGGAGACACAGAATCGGAAGCAGGTTCCAGGCTCTGAGCTGTCAGCACAGAACCCGACGCGGGGCTTGAACTCACAAATTGCAAGATCATGACCTGAGCTGAAGTCGGATGCTTAACCAACTGAGCCACCCAGGTGCCCCTCTTAGTTCTTAATAAATTAATTTCTCTACATTCACCATCAGTAATTATGGTTCGAAGTGTCAGAAAACTTTGCCATGCATTGGCACAGAAGAACACAAATAACTGAGACCCTAAATGTATAGATCAGTAGGTAGGGATTATATTTAAGGGTCAAAATAATATTAATAGTTCTTCCGTGTGAAATGACACAATGTTTTCAAAGAGCTTTCCTTTTATTTCTCAATCTTTGATTATATTCATGGTATTCTACTCTCTTGAAGTCTACAGATACGTGTGTGCACTGGTTAAATCCAAGCTGTTTCACGTAGGTTATGGGAGTTTGTACAAACTTAACCCTAAAACAGAGAGTTATGGGAGCTGAAAAGAGGAGAGACCTACTTTGCATAGAGCAGTAAACAGATGTTTCATTGAGAGGATGATATTGAAACTGAGACTTAAAAGATGAGAAAGAGCTGGCCAAATGAAGAGCCAGAGGAAGAAAACTCCTGGAAGAGGGCACAGCTGGGCATATCGAGGAACTGAAAATAGACTGGTGTGGTTAAAGCAAAGTTTGTCAGGGAAAGGCTAACATCAGATGACGTTGGAGAAATAAGCAGCGTTAAGTTCACACAGAGCCCTAGAACCTATGAGAAATAGGTTGCTCCCAAGCAGACTTTGCAGAGTCCAGATACTTGAGTTATCCACCTCAAATGGTGTGCTGACACTGGCCCATACCAGCTTGTTAGAGGGGATTGTTAATTTTCAGGAATTCTGTGAGCCGGTGGTTAAACATAGTTATTGTTGAAGCTTAAATTATGTAAGCTTATAATTAAATAAACAATATTTGAAAAGATAATAAACACTCAAAATGTATTAACTCCTAATTATTTTACTAAATTCCAAGTTTTTAATAAAATTCCTAAGTATTTTACCATTATCTACACTCTTTGGGGTGTTTACGTCTATTGCATCTGAAGGTAGAAATACCACAGGTTGGTTCTCTATTGTGCATCATTTCACTTCTCAGCTTTCAGTGATATCATGTTGGTAGCTTGAAGTCAGCCACCATGGGAGTATTAAAACCATGGGAATTCCAAATACTATAGGTTAGTGCTTTTTAAATTTTTTCTGGTAAAATAAATCATTTACCAGCATATCATTGTCACTAGCCATCAAGTCATCGGGTTGCAAGCCCAAACATTACAGAGCGGAGAAGGGCCATCATTACTGTGCCCTTTCTGAATCCCTGACCCATCGAATTGGTGAGTACAGTATAATGTTGTTTCTGAGCTTAAATTTTGGTGTGGTCTGTTATGAACCAATAGCTAATCAAAAGATCTTCTCTAAAAGAACCCTCAACTATTTAGCATGGTAACAGTACTGAGGAAAAGAAAATACCAAATTTCTTGGATGTTACCTCTGAACTAGGACTAGTTAGTTCAACAATCTGCTAGACAAAAATTAATCACCTTGTGGATATCAGCCTATTTCTCTGGCCACCACAATATTTGTTCAATGGGTATAGAAAAGTGACCATGGTTTCAGGGATGGAAGTTATTCACTGACCTGGCAAAATGGGCTTCTCATCATTAAGGTTGATAGGGTTACCACCACAGCTGAATGGCCAAGTGACCAGCTGCAGCCATCAATCTTGAACCCCTGACATGATAACAGTCCACCTAGAGACCAGGCTTGTCACCTTGATGCAAGCAGATCACATCAAATCCCTTCCGTCAAGGAGGGGGTGTCTATCTTTTCTTAATGTAATTTTTTTTCTGGATATGGATTTGCCTTCTCTAATGGCTATGCTTCTACTGGCAATACCATTTCATCAAGATTTTTGCTTACAGTCTTGTTATCATACACAATATTACTTCTGACCAAAAAAACACCACATTTTAAAGTGAAGGGGGTAATGCAACTGACTGATGCCTCCAGCCCTGGTTTCACTACACTATCACATCATTCAGAAGCAGGTGATTCTATAGAACGGTTAAAGGATCCAAAGAAGAGTCTGTCTTAATTCAATCTTGGAGATAACACAGTGCTAGGCCGGGAGGCTATCATCCTGAAATTATGTACTTAGAGCTGGTGATGAATATATATCAGTTCATCTACAGAAGTCCAAGAATTGAGGTTTAGAATTGGAATTTATAACTGCCATTAGGACTTTTTGACCAGCTGGAGAAAGGGGGATTTTTTTTTTGTTATATTATATATACATAATGTATATTATTCTCCCTCTTTATTTTATATTGGATACTTGATTCTGATTAACACTTAAAGTAGTCAATAGGTTATAGAATATTAAGATATGATTGAGATTTAATAAGAGCAAGAGTATACATATGGACAAACCCTGGTTATGTAGCTACATTCATGGACTTTCTTTTTTGAGAAAAGGTGATTTTGTTTATGTTCAAGTATAGTTGTATTGCTGGATAGATACATGTCAGTATCGCTGCTGCTTAGAATTTTAATATGGAAGAGTACAACAAAAGTTGTAGTGGAGACGTATTTGTGGTTGCCCCCAATTTTTTGAACATATCCTCCATCTTTGATAGTTCTCTGCATTCTGAATGTCATCCTCCCAATACTGGATTCAAAACATTTCTCAGGCATGTTTAACCACTAGGTGGCAGACATGTGACTTAAGAGTCAGCCAACCAGAGTCACCCACATAGGGCAGATTCTGAAGGGAGCCAGATGAAGAAACTTGCTAGCATGGGGGTCCATTTTGTTGGCACAGGTGGTAGCAGAGGCTGCACGTTTCCGGGTCTGGGAATGTAAGGAAAACCCACAAGGCTAAGAAATATGGTCCTAGACATTGTGCACAGAAGCTATGTTTAGAGATTTCTCATATTCCTTAATTAATGTCTTCTTGATTAATACAGTTAAGCTGTACTGCTTTATGCAATTAGGAACTTTATCTAATAATAACACAAAATAATGTGTTCTTTAAAACAGACTTCTTAAGGGCTTAAGAATACTGAATACTCCTCAATACTAACTGAATACTAAGGGCTCCTGGATACTCCTCAATACTTAGGAAAATATTCTATAGAATATGTGCTTAATACTCACTTGTTGAATTGAAGTAAGATAAATGTAACTTATCTAGCCTAGAGAATGTGGCCAAAAATGTTCAAATCTAGCATATACCTATAGCTTTGAAGCTTGCAAATTTAAATAAATGAAAAATAAAGAGGAATTCAATAAGATACCACTAATAATCTACTAATTATACACCTTTGCTAGGAGCTACACTTTTATTTATTTATTTATTTATTTATTTATTTATTTATTTATTTATTTAGAGCGCACATGAACAGGGGAGAGGGGCCAAGGGAGAGAGAAGCCACGCTTAGCATGGAGCCCAAAACAGGGGGCTCAGTCCCCATGACCCTGGGATCATGACCTGAGCCTGAATCAAGATTTGGACTCTCAGCCAACTGAGCCACCGAGGCATTCTGCTAAGAACTACTCTTTTTCTAATATTTAATAAATCTTGCCGAAGGCACTCTCCCTGGTGTACTCAAAAGACTGCAGGGACTACATAAATGGCCACTAGTTCTACAGTGTAATTCATTTCAAATGACCACAGATTAGGGGCGCCTGGGTAGCTCTCAGTTAAGCATCTGACTTCAGCTCAGGTCATGATCTCACAGTTTGTAGGTTCAAGCCCCGTGTTGGGCTCTGTGCTAACAGCTCAGAGCCTGGAGCCTGCTTCAGATTCTGTGTCACCCTCTGTCTCTGACCTACCCCCACTTGTGCTCTGTCTCTCTCTGTCTCTCAAAGATGAATAAATGTTAAAAAAATTTTTTTAATGACCATGGTTTATATATATATACACATATACACAAACATATAATATATGCATATGTACATATTGATTGCATCATTGGAAATTTTTGAACTAAATTTCTAAAATTATACAACTTATTATTACATTTAAATTCCACCTAACCTATGTGAAATAAATTCTTTTCTTTTTTAAAAATTTTTTTAATGTTTATTTATTTTTGAGAGAGAGCCACAGAACATGAGCAGGGTAGGGTCAGAGAGAGAGGGAGACACAGACTCTGAAGCAGGCTCCAGTCTCCAAGCTGTCAGCACAGAGCCTGGCACAGGGCTCGAACTCATGAACGTGAGATCATGACCTGAGCTGAAGTCGGATGATTAACCGACTGAGCCACCCAGGTGCCCTGAGTGTAAAATTATTTTCAATCACAAATGACATTCAAGTAGAAATACATTCTGGACTGTATACTAAATTTGGCTGCTGTAATACGGCCACATAATACATCACTAACATCTGAGAATGAGAAACTTCAAACTAGTTGCTTTTGTGCTCAGTGTACCTAACATCCTCTACCCTCAAATATTGTTTACCATCCCCTACAGTTCTATGTAAATGCTTAGGTCTCATATTGCAAAAGTTGTGCTATTAGTTATGTCCTTAGTTATGTTATATGTTAGTTATATGTCCTCTTCTGCTTATCATATCCTACCAGAGCACTTTCAGATACAAGCACATATGCACGCACATGTGTCTTCACCTGCCTTCAACTGCTAGGGTCTTCCTTTCAATTGGCCTGTACTTTCTACTCATTGAGGAAGTATGTTTGAAGGGATTTTATTAACTAGTGTAGACAGAAGTTTGTCAAAAATGGGAAGCTTCTCTTTAGTAATGGAAGGGGTCTCATTGTAATTAAGCGTTTATTTGTATAATTTCTTGGCTCAAAACAAAAGTAAGGGCATTTTAAGGAATGTTTCAAATTAGTCTTTAATTTGAATTGAGGATAATTAAGTCTTTTAGTTGGTGACCTATAAGATAAAATTATAGCTTTACTATTTATAATTGACATTAAGAATGCCTCATAGTTTCTTTTACAAAGTCATGCAATAGCTACTTTCTTTTTTTTTTATTTATTTTTTATTTTTTATTTTTATTTTTTAATTTTTTTTCAACGTTTTTTATTTATTTTTGGGACAGAGCGAGACAGAGCATGAACGGGGGAGGGGCAGAGAGAGAGGGAGACACAGAATCGGAAACAGGCTCCAGGCTCCGAGCCATCAGCCCAGAGCCTGACGCGGGGCTCGAACTCACGGACCGCGAGATCGTGACCTGGCTGAAGTCGGACGCTTAACCGACTGCGCCACCCAAGCGCCCCTTTTTGTTTTTATTTTTTTTATTTTTTTTTATTTTTTTTTCAACGTTTTTTATTTATTTTTGGGACAGAGCGAGACAGAGCATGAACGGGGGAGGGGCAGAGAGAGAGGGAGACACAGAATCGGAAACAGGCAATAGCTACTTTCTAAAACACTGCCAATAACATAAACATTCTTTGAAATCTTCAGCCACAAAAACAGTTAAAATGGTTCCAAAACAATAAAAATTTTCCACTCTGATATTAATAAACAATAACTGGTTTATTATTTCTGGTTTTCTTTTAGCTTTTTACTAATTAATTCTACTAAAACATGATAAGGTTTAGTAGTCGATCTGAGTTATGTTGAAATAATGGCAGGAATAAATTATTTTCTATAAATATAATTTGCCTAAGTATGGTCAGAAAAGTTTTAGAAACAATAAATTTTGGGGGTGCCTGGGTGGCTCAGTCAGATGAGTGTCCATTGGACTTTTGATTTCAGCTCTGGTCATGGTCCCAGGGTCATGCGATTGAGCCCCACATCCTACTCCGATCTGAGTAGAGAGCCTGCTTAAGAGTCTCTCTCCCTCTCCCCCTTGGTCCCTCTCCCTGCTTTCTTGCTCTTTCTAAAATAAAAATAAATAAATAAATTAATTAATTAAATTAAAAAAAAATAAAAAATAACAAATTTTGCCTAATCATTTTTCTACACTTACAGTGTGATAATATTAAACAGTAAAGTTTTTTGAATGTTTTTATAAATATTCTCTACAATTTTTGAAATTTCTACTTTTGCATGGTAATTAATAATATTAGGATGACTTTATTTGGATGTCCTGAATTTAATTACTTGAGGCAACTGAATTTACTGATTACTTTGATTTCTTTCATTCATTCATATTTTTGAGCTGGGGACCAGGTGTTACTATAGTGACAAAATGATAAATGGCCACAACTTTCAGCTCTGACATCAGAATAAATACCTCGTATTTATCAATTTGCACACAATTGATACAGAATAAATTACTGAACATTAGAACTGAACTATAGAAAAATGGACAAACTCTACTTTTTTCCTAAACACAACCCTTATATCATGTATGATTTGCAAGTGACATTAGGAATATGGTCTCTTAAATATATATCCTGTGGTTAAGCTGAGAAGTAGATACCCTAAATGTGTCACTTATAAGCTGGGTGGCCTGGGGCAAATTATTTATATGTTAGTTTTCCCATCAATTAAATGGGAATAATGAGATTTCTGTAAGGATAAAGTGAGTTAAACATACAAAACATTTAGAAAACAGTTCACATGTAATTAATGTTAGCTAGTATAATATGATCATTATTATTAATTGCTATATCCAATAAATCATTTATTGAACTCCCTCTGACACATATGTTCTAGTTGGAGAAGATATAATTCATTCAAATATTATATAGCAGAGCCCTGTCTCATTTATTGTTTTGATGATACTCAAAATTAACACAAATACTCTATCCTCTTATGAGTTCTCTTTGTGGACTTTTTTTGTTGTTGTTATTTATCTCAATTCATGAGCATCTGTTAACTCGCCAACATGGAAAGAGAATGGTATCAGAATGCTGGAAATGGAGACACTCACTTCTACTTTAAACCTCCTCACAATATAACACCAAGAGCAAATTCTGTAGCTCTTTCTCTATGACTAAATAGTGGTGTTTACAGCAGGGAAAAACAAAACAAAACAAAAAACCCCAACAACAACAAAAAACAGAACATGTAGACATGTAGAAGGAGACATTATTACATAAATTTATAAGAAGTATTACATTTTACAACATTGAGAGGGCATTATGGGGGAAGGAAGAAGATATGTTTGATTTTTAGCCCTGGATATTTTTGAGGGGAGGGTGATAGGTGATTATGTAACTTAGGAAGTTGATATGTAACTGATACTTTGCACAAAGAAGGTTCCATAAATCTTTTTTCCTTGGTTTAATCAACAACAAAAGTCCTCCACACGACTACTTTAAGGAATGTGGAAAAAGTGTTTTTCTGCTCTATTCATGGTTTCAAAGTAAATATAATTCATGTTTAAAGTCATGTTTAAAATCAATGGCTTCTGTTACCCTACTGGAATTTAATATTTCTATCTTTCTCACTTTGACCCCTGAAGAGGTATTTCAAGTACAGCTTGCCTTACTTCCTGTATCCTCCAAGGTTCCTTTGCAGGTGTAACAGCTGCAGGTACTCCTGGACCTCGTGGAGTGTAATATGATGAATATTGTATGGATGCTGCTTCCTAGTTCTCTGAAATTAGTCACAATCAGGAAGGAATGAGGTACTCACTCCATATTGCAATGGTTTATTCTTAGGCAATGTCTTCTCTAAGCTGTTGTAAATCTTAGTTTGTTTTGTTGTTTTTTTTTCCATAGACCTAACTTGAGTAATTATGCCAATGGTCTCATGGCTAAAGGCACAGGCTCTGAAGTTAGACTGCCTTAGCTTTCAAATGCCTTCTCTTCTATCTATTCACTGTGTAAGTTCTGGCAAGCTATATGCCTTTTTCTGAGCAGTTGCCTCCTCTGTAAAGTGGGGGTAATTATAATGTGTCCCTCATAGGCATTAAGAAGGAGTAAAGGGCTGTAGGGAAAAAAAAAACTGTATAAAGAAGAAATACATAGCTAAAAGAAGAGTTTCTGGTGTATTTTAAATATGAGAATTAGTTGAAAGTCTACCAAGAAGTTTGCATTTCCCTCCATGTTCAGTTTCCGGATCCTACTTTTACATTTGGCTGTGCTGTGCTACAGCAGGGAATGTAGCCTAAAGCATTAAAATGGAAAATAGTGAAATAGGGCAGAATAAATCTCATGGCAGAAATAAATTTTAAATTTGCATAAAAAAATTATAACTTAAAAATCAAGGGTGAAAAAAATAGAAAAAATTCATCTGACACCCGATAACATGATCTAAACTGTCTTTGTTGTGTTCTCTTTGAGGCAGCCCATGTAACTGGCTCATCAAAGTCTCAATGAAAATCAATTCCTTGGGGGGCCTCGGTGGCTCAGTCGGTTAAGTTGTCTGAGTTCCATTCAGGTCATGATCTCACGGCTTTTGAGTTGGAGCCTACATCAGGCTCTGTGCTGACAGCTCAGAGCCTGGAGCCTACTTCAGATTCTGTATCTCCCTTTTTCTCTGCTCCTCCTCTGCTTGTGCTCTCTGTCTCAAAAATAAATAAACATTAAAAAATAATAATAAAAAAAAGAAAACCAATTCCTTGTGTGTATGCTGTGTGAATTCTCTTTACCATAAAATAAGACCCCTAAGAATAAGGAAATAAATCGAGTTTGATCATATAGCCATTATTCATACAATGCATACTTCTCATTAAAGGCACAAGCTCACTGTTTGTGGAGGTATTATTTTTATGTTACTTTCTAAGTCCAAGCATAAAATGAATACACTATTAACTATATCTCACTTTCTCATTTTATAGTAATAATCTGATAGAGTTGTAACCCTGAAAATATTTTTCACCTACTTCATGTTGAAATTGAGTTATATATCCACACAGAAGTGTTTTTAGTAGAGAAATTTATAGGTAATCTGGTGATTTATATATCTTATGAAATTTAGTGACTTTTCCTTCTGAATAAGAAAATACAGCATCTTTGATCAAATTCTGGGCTTTAATGTCACAGGGCATAAGACTGAAAGAATATATGAGTTTCTAAGAACAGAATACAGTAAAGCCCATCAGTATCATGAAATCAGAACATCAGAACTGGAAATCTCAATCATCTTCTGAAATAGAAAAGGTATGCCTCTCTTAATTAGGAGAGTTCTGCTCCAGTGGTTTTATACATTCTCTTTTTTTTTTCTTTTTTAATAAATACTTTGCTGGAGTGAAGTGAGGACCAATGCCCAGCCACTCCCTCACATCACCCCACAATTGAAACTTACACCCTCTTAAGCCACACCTCTTCTGCCCACTTCCAGCCTCTGAGGTATTGGTCCCTTACTCCAATACAACAGTTTGGAAGTTTGAAACTCACTGTTGAAATCCAGCCCTTCTTTGTAAACTCAAATAAAGCAAAGGAAAGAGGAATAAAAACATTTTCTAAGGCAACATAGTGATTTAGTAGCTGAGACTGTAATTTAGGTTTCCGGCCTTCCTGTTTTGAGTTTTACAGAATATTCTCCTTTACTTTAAATAACACACTATGAGTTAGTATCTGCTTAAAGTCTTCCTCAAGCTTTAAAATATTTTATTTGTATGAGTATACAAGAGATAAGGCACTGCATTGTATATGGAATTAATTCCAAGCAGAGGCAGTTTTATACTTACTCTTGTGTTGTTTCTTTCAGCTTTCAGTTCAGAAATTTCTTCTTCCTTTTCTAGAAGTTGTTCCCTACAAGCATTGAGTTCTTTTGTCAGTGCAGCAAATTCCTGAAAAGGGGATAAATACATTTGAAGACATATTTCAGATATAAAAAGAAATGTCCCGCAGGGATAAAAAAAATCAAAGTATAAACTTCTGAATGTCAAAAATGGAAATAATGACTTCAATGACAGGAATATAAATATATTGCTATTATTAAATTAATTTGGTTCCAATGGTCAGAAAATGCTAATCCATGATATTTAGCATTCACATTTTATTATAATATGTTGCTCAGATGAGTGTATAAAATATATTTCAAAATGTACCAGATATGTCACATTGAAATTGACATTAGTATGACAATATGCAAATTATATATACACACACACACACACAATGTTGATTTAAATTTAGCCAATTCTGTGAACAACTCCAAAAATCTCACTTTAATCCCTATTTAGCAATGTTCAGACTGAGTATACTAAATCATCAAAAATCAAAACAGAAAACAAAACAAAAACCATTACCAACAACAACAAAAATCCTACTAAATGCTATGCTATTTAGAGATTAAGATGTTCATTTATATGTTAACAAGATGAAAAAAGAGAATGTACCTCTTACAAAATAATATCTAAGAGTTAATAAAATCATCTAGCAAATTATTAATTTATACATTATTCTGTTCTTCCCTTTGAAGCATAAGCACCTTGTGAACTGGGACTTTGTCTAGACTTCACTGCTACACTCTCAATGTCTAAGACATAGCGTGTACTCAGTATTTATTTTCAATAAAAAAATTAAGGGTTCTGGAGTAATCCTGTCTCCATGTGACAAATGACACTTTGGAGGAATCTTCAATGGCTTCCCCAAAATGGGATCAGAGATTGTATAATCTGGGTATTTTTACCATGAGGCTGAGAGTTTAGACACAGTAAAGATTACTTAAAAAGAAAATCAAGAAACTTAATTCAATTATTTGGCTATTCCAATGTGTAAACAAATATTATTTTAAAATAATTTTGAAAAATAGTAAAGAGATCCATGTTATCATTACAATGATCATTAAATTATTTAAAAGTGATTCTCAGTAATAAAACTGAGAATTGTTAAATCTTTGTCAAATATTTAAATATTTCGGAAAACAGCCCTGTGCTTGGAAGTCACTGTCAGAGGATCAAACATAAAAATGAAAATCAGGGAGACAGTTTGGTTAACCTAACCTCTCTAAAGGCAAATATAGTCAAAAGTAAGTGAATATGATGATTATGCAAAGCTGGGAAAGATTTAGGGTTTATATTTTTGTTTGCTTCAAACCATTTATTTTGTTGAGTTTCTGAGTGGCTATAGCCCAAGTGGGTACTTCAAAGACCTCAGAGCAGACTTAGAGCTTAGAATCAAGATGAAAGAATTCATTGTTACACTTAGGCTAGCATTATAGATAAATGTTTTCTCCCCCCATTGCTGCCTGCTTAAATGTTATTGATAGTCTCTGAGCATATTCTTTAAGTGGAGAATGGAAATAAGCAACAGGTAGAAAATAATAAACATTTCCATAAAAAACAAAACTTTTTAAGAACAGCATAATTTTGATAGAGAAAAGAAGAAAGTGACAATTCCGTATTATATATTGTTAACATAGGCATTTAAAAGTAATCTTTATGGATATTACTAGACAAAACATAAATTGAATCTATATTTAACATCATATCAATTTAAAAAATATATCTGGGTTTATCTTTCTAGAGATTCAGCTTACTATATATGTATAGAAAGACAAAATACCAGAAGGAAGAAATATTTCAGAATTTTAACATGATATATTTCCAGGTGGTAAAAAAATGTGAGGTTTGTTTGTTTTTTTTCTGCTTCCTCCTATGTATTTTTATCATCTCTACAATGAAGAAATATGCTTTTATGCTTAGAGAAAAATACAAATTTATAAATGTACTGAAGCCATCACGTATTCAAAACTGAGGACGGCAATTGGTCAAGATGTTATTGGCGATAGATGACTTTGGATTTGGTTTATTTTTTATCATGGAACTGAATCCGAGCACGCTATTTGGTGACTCCTTGTATTAAGATTAATTTTAAATTTATTAACTTCCTAGCAAATTGCAGGCACTGCTTGACATTCCTTATCTCTTCTTGTTCTCTAAATAATCAGTCGGGTAGTCTCATTCCCATTTGATGGCTGAGAGAACTGAAATACTAAGACTCAAATCTTAAGTTCATGAAGCTCACAACCCATAGAAAGAGGGTTAGACTGTGAACATAGTTTTCTAGACCCCTTGTCTAGTGCTCTTCTACTATATCACTTCACCCTAGCTGTTTGTCAGGTTTATATGATTCAGATTTGAAGTGCATTTATCAGTAAGTTCCCCCCCCCCTTATCTGAAGAATTAGATAACCATTACGTAAATTATCCTTCTTACTCAGTCCAAAGGGAGTATAGGGAACTAGAAGGCCCAAGGCAAAGTATACCTTCCATGCAGAGTAACAAGAATTTGACAAGCACATTCTGTGTATCTGGGACTGCATTAGATGCCGACACCACATATAGAGTTAATCATCAAATGTTTATACTTTTCCTGTGACATTTGTCTCCTCTGTACCTACTTCTCCATCCTTACTGTGAAAATGAACTGAGTTTTATATATCTTTTATGAGATAATAATTACACCAAAAATAATTAACACTGATTCAGCCCTTACAATATGCCAGGTACTCTGCCAAGCAATTTGTATGATCTCATTAATCATAATAAAACTCTGTAACAAAATGCTAGAATGTCACTAAATAAAACTAAACACTCTTACATGCAATCCAGCAATACCCCTCCTTAGCATTTACCCAAAGGAGTTAAAAAGTATGTCCACATAAAAATATGCACATAGATATTTATAAAAGTTTTATTCATAATTGCTAAAACTTTGAAAGCAACCAAGATGCCTTTCAATAGGTGAATGGATAAACTTTGGTACATTCAGACAATAGAATATTATTCAATGCTAAAAAGAAATGAGCTATTACGACAGGAAGAGACACGGAGGAAACTTAAATGCATGCTACTAAGTGAAAGAAGTCATTCTGAAAAGGCTATATATACACTGTATGATTCCAACTATGACAAAAGCAAAACTGTGGAGATCAGTGAATGACAAGGTTTGGGTTGGGGAAGAGCACAGAGGATTTTTAGGGCAGTGATAATACTCTGTAGGGAGAAATGTTAGATACATGTCATTATATACTTACCTAAACTCATAGAATCCACAACACCAAGAGTGAACAATTACCAAGGGTAATGTAAACTGTGGACTTTGGGTGATAATGATGTGTTAATGTAGGTTCATCAATTGTAATAGATGTACCATTTTGATGGGGGGGTGTTGATAATAGGGGAGGCTGTTCATGTATGGGGGTAGGAAATCTCTATACCTTCCCCTAAATTTTGCTGGGAACCTAAAACTGCTCTTAGAATATACAGTCTTAAAAACAAATCTCACTGAGGCCTAGTGAAAATAAGAAATTTGCCCAATGTTAGAGAGTCAGTCAGTGCTATAGATGATAACTTGTTTGTTTTTTCTTCCTGCTCTTTCTAATTTGTCCTTCTTTCAGTCTTTGCAAAAAATTTATTGGTCTCAAGCTCACAAAACTTCTCAGAGCTTCCTACTTTCAAACACACCAAATGTAAACAGACTTTAACTTTTAAAATTGAAACCCTCTACACCTTTTGGGATGAGCACTGGGTGTTGTATGGAAACCAATTTGACAGTAAATTTCATATATTAAAAAATAAAAAAAAAATAAAAAAAAAAATAAAAAAAAAATAAAATTGAAACCCTCTAAAACATGGCCCTTTCATAATTAATTCACTTTATCATTGAACAATAACTACCCTTTTGAGCAGGAGTCATTTTGCTCTGCCCTGACATTAGCATTTCATATGAATTACTTAATCTCTTCCCTATTTTTCAGATGAGGATGCTGAGGCTTATTATGGATGAATAACTTGCTCAAGGTCACACAGCTACAAATAATCCGCCCTGATTCCAAAACTCCTTAATTTCGGCAACACTGCCTTCTTTGGGCTGAAAATGAAAAATTATCAAATTTCTTAATAGTTCCAATTGATACAAACTTATCATCCTTCTTATCCATCCACCCACACAACATTTACGGGGCACCTACTACATTTCAGACCCACTGCTAGGTGCAGAGGACACAGAGATAACAACACTAGCTGCACCGACCTCCTAGGTCTTTCAGAATTCACATTTGAGGGGCATTAGGGATTTTTGTCACTAAAAGCCCATCACTAAAGTTACACACACTTAACTTCTTAATGTTAGTCTACGTTCTTAGAGACATTGTTGATTTACAGGTGACTCTGAACCTGTAAAGCCTCCTTCTTGGGAGGTCCGTCTTCTGCATCTACCACAGATTTTTCTTTCTTGTTTCTATTTCCACCTTTCCATTTCCTCATCTCTCTCTGTTTTTCGATTTCTTTCTTTCACATACTATCTCTTAAACATCCTCTTCCTATACTCCTTATATTTCCTTATACTCTTCCACATCCTCTCTGCCTAATTTATTTTTAAATTAGCAGTACACATTGTTAATGTTTACAGTACCTTGTCCAAAATCTATCAATGCATTTACTAAATTGTTTTTAAAATAATTGAATTATGTGTTCATCTTCTCTAAGTAACAGTATGACCCTTTAATACAAGGTTGTTATCTTGCTTATTTTTATATTCTTAGGATTTAGCATAGTTCCTGACAAATTATAGACACTGATTCCTTGTTTTTACAATAAATGAATGGATCACTTTTGCCAAACTTTTTTACTATAATAGCCAAATGATTTTTAAAAGGTATCATTTGGTAGTTATTTCTTTTTCTGATATCTTTAGAATTTGCACAACATATAACATGTCTGATATCCTTTTTACTTTGTAGCAGTTGTTTTTGTCTACATCTGAAATATTATGCTGTGCTATATTCTACACAGCAATGGCATTATTGTCTACTATGTTTTATTTCATGTATATATAAAGTGATACTATTATCCCAATAATTCATGCATTCAGATGTATTATTTATCCATTGACTATATTTTTAAAAAATGTTTATTTTTGAGAGAGAGATAGAGTGCAAGCAGGGGAGGAGCAGAGAGAGAGGGAGACACAGAATCTGAAGCAGGCTCCAGGCTCTGAGCTGTCTGCACAGAGCCTGACATGGGGCTTGAACTCACGAACTGTGAGATCATGACCTGAGCCAAAGTCAGACGCCTAACCAACTGAGCCACCCAGGTGCCCCTTTTCATTGGCTATATTATATTGTCTTATTCATTCTCAGAGAAAAAAAATACATATTTAATCCATGTTACTTCTCTAGCCTATTGTTTCCCAAACTATAGTCTATAGAACTGTATTTCTGTAAGATTTTCAGAAAAAAAAAATCCATAGTCAAATGAATTTAGGAAGTGATTTACATTACATATATTTGCTGTTGGAACAACATTATGGGCATCAGAATATTAGAGATTCTGAGGAAAGCTGGCTTTGTGGCCGAGAATTGGGAACAACCTGGATTTCCATTTATAGAAAACGGGTGAATTAAATATAGTAAATGCACATGATGGGATACTGTACAAAGGGCAGAATGAGTAGGCTACATCTTTTTATAGAAATATGGAATGATTTCAAAAATATAATTTTAAGTGAAAAAGTTAAGACACAGAACACAGTGTTTAACAGTATTTTCAGAAGCTGAGGACAACAAAGATAAATGTTATAAGAAAACTTCATTCATAACTTCACTGTTTCTGAGTTCAAAGGAGTCTATAGGAAGAGCTCAGTTTGCTTTGAATCACTGAGACAGGACTAGTAGATTAGTTACCAACCATAGGCCATATTCAACAACTTTTCAGACTAATCATTTGTTTTCCCAATGATAGTCTGCCAAAATTCCTACTTTTCCCCAGGACCAAAATGACTTTCCGTACTGTATTTGTTTCTTGTAATTTTAAAGAGCGGTCAGGACACAAAGTGCCATGTAAGTACCCTCAAACCAAAGCGGATGTACTGTTCTTTGTTAACACATACTCATGTATCTGACACACACACACACATGCGCACACACACGTGTACACACACACATTTCTATGAGCACTCTCTATGTACTGACACTATTCTAAGTGCTAGGTAGATGACAATAAAAGAGGCAACTTAAAATCTTTGCTCTCAACATGTTTATATACATTCAGGTATTCACCATTGAAGCAACTTTTACTCAAGAGTCAATCATTTCTAGCTATATCAATCACACTAAAAACTAAATCTTCACAATGTAGATTAATTCCTTTAAAATATAAAGCAAAAATTAACTCTTAGGACTGCATCAAAATCAGAAGCTTCTGCACAGCAAAAGAAACAAACAACAAAACTAAAAAATGGGAGAAGATATTTGCAAATGACATATCTGATAAAGGGTTAGTGTCCAAAGTATATAAAGAAATTATAAAATTCAACACCCAAAAGATAAGCAATCCAATTAAAATGGGCAGAAGACATGAACAGACATTTCTCCAAAGAAGGCATACAAATGGCCAACAGACACATGCAAAGATGCTCAGCATCATTTGTCATCAAGGAAACACAAATAAAAACCACAATTAAATACTACATAACACCTGTCAGAACAGCTAAAATAAAAAAAAAGAAAACTCAAGAAACAACAAATGTTGGTGAGGATATGGAGAAAAAGGAACCCTTGTGCACTGTTGGTAGGAAAGCAAACTGGTGTAGCTCTTGTGGACGGCAGTATAGAGGTTCCTCAAAAAAATTAAACATAGAACTATCCTACGATCCAGTATCACACTACTGGGTATTCACCCAGAGAATATAAAAACACTAATTTGAAGGGTTATATGTACCCTTATGTTTATTGCAGCATTATTTACAATAGTCAAACTATGGAAGCAGCCTAAGTGTCCACTGATAGATGAATGGATAAAGAAGTTGTGAGATACACACACACACACACACACACACACACACACACACACATACACACACACATACATAATTCAGTCATAAAAAAGAATGAACTCTTGCCATTTGCAACAACATGGGTGGTGCTGGAAAGTATAATGCTAAGCAAAATAAGCCAATTAGAGAAAGACTAATACCATATGATTTCACTCACATGTCGAATTTAAGAAACAGAACAGTGAACAAAAGGGGGAAGAAAAAGAGAGACCAACCAAAATACAGACTCTTAAGTATAGCAAACAGATGGTTACCAGAGGGGAGATTGGGGGGGGTGGGGATGGGTGAAATAGATGAAGAGGATTAAGAGTACACTTATCTTCATGAGCACTGAGTAATACATGCAACTGTGGAATCACTATATTGTACCCTTGAAACTAATACAACACTGTATGTTAATGACATTGGGATTTAAATAAATAAATAAAGCCAGCCAAGTAGATAACTGTAAGAATTCTATTATATATGTATATATAGACAGAATTTTTTGTTTTTTTTTAAATTTAAAGTATCATTTCTTATACACAAACACAAGTCATCTAGTTTCTGTATACCCCTAATTGTAATTTACAAGTCTTATAAACTGTATGAAATCTAAAGTAGTCTATTTCAGCTGAGTTGCTAGTCTTACCTCTTTTCTCCTCTGCCCACATCATTCTCTTCTTAAGCTGTTATTTCTTGAGCATTTTATTATAGGCTTGGGATGTTGCTAGGAACTTTACATCTGTTATATCATTTATTCATCATGGCAGTCTTAGTCTCCCCAGAACACATATGAGAAAACTTGATTAAAAGAGATTAACTAACTCTAGCAAGGTCCATGCTAGTATATGGCAAAGCCAAGGCCTGTCGAATCCCCAGAGCAGAGGTAACCTGCTTTTGTATCTTAAAAGTGGTTTTGCCTGTGCTTGCTGGGATGAGAGCTAAGGATGAACTTGAGAAATTCAAGTGTCTGAGCTGCTAATATTTGAAATAATAGCCTTTAGGTCAGTGACTTGTTCTCAACAGGTTTCATGCAAAGAAGCTTCTCTTGTTTTGGTTCCTAGATGTGTTATTCTCAAAGCGAAAATTACGAGGGCAGAATACAGACTGACTCAGTTCCGGTGCCTAATTACGTTCTATGGGAGTAACCTGGACAGAGGAGTGTTTAGATCAGAACTTCCTCTCGTCATCGTTTCTCTTCCTTTCTCCTCATGTCTCTTTTCACCTGGTAATTCCCTGAAGCCCACTAGGCTGTCCATCTTCAGACAGATGCAGAAATATCTACTTTGATACATGTTCATTTTTAAGTGAGTTTTCTGTTATTTAATATTAAACATAGGACTGAAATAGACCACTAACACTCATTTCAGAATGTTGTGCTTACTCGAGGGGCTTTATTTGGGGGAAAAAAAGACATATTTTCTATTCAAATAAATGGTTGAAAGGCTTTGATTTAATAGGTGAATCATCACCTCAGAAAAGCAGGTCAGGAGAAGCTGTGTGACAAGAGGGAAATTCAACCTTTTAATTTCAAGTTACTGACACCAGGCAGCAGTCTCCAGAGTAATCTCTGACAATCCATTCATCATAATTACAATTTTAACCCTCTTTACCTTCCAATTAAACCTGCATTCTCTACTCTTGGGTGCCACTTAATTAATTAGCTGGCAATGGCCTTATTTCTGCAATTTATCTGAGTATGTACTGGCTGAAGAAGCGTAAGCGAAAATCAGTCGGAGAGAAAAGAGAAAAAGGGTGAGCTGGAATTCAGCTTCACTAAGCACCACCAACAACCTCACCAACCACAAAAAAAGCATCTTTTAAGTTTATTCTCCAACCATCTAACATTTGTGCAAATCAAAAATAGCTCTGAGGAAAGCATATGGCATGGAAGCATGCTGACTTGACCATCTAGCATTTAAATTAGACAAAATTAACGACTTCAAAATGTTTTTATAATGACTTCCTTAGGCACTATCTCCAATTTACTATATTTTGGTGTCTCATCTTCTGAAAATTGAAAATTCTTCTAACAATTTTATTTGTAATGCGCAGTGGAAAGCTTTGGATTTTATATCTACATTTCTTTGGATATAACTGCACATAAATTTACATGTATAAGGATACATATTTCCTTCCCTGCACCATAGGACATATTTTCTAGAACAAATTAATAGCAGAAATATCACATTGAAGAGATGAAAACAAAAAACAAAAAGTCTTAATAGAGTCTTTACATTATCTACACACACACACACACACACACACATATATATATATCTCAGAATATCAGTTATAAATTCACAAGAGTCTGTAGATTTTCAGTATGAAAACAAAAAAGCATTTGTTTTAAAGAAATTTATATCCCATCTCTCTCTCTTTCTCTCTTTCTGTATGTATATATACGTTTCTTTTTACTATTATTATTGCCATATTATGTTATGCAATCAAATGCAGTGTTAATGACCTCTGGTCTCATAATTGCCTCCTAGACTTGCATGAGCTCAGGAAAAGCTGTCACCCAAAATTACTGTGCGGAACAGCCATATCTCATGGTCAGCC
The DNA here is from genome assembly GCF_024362965.1 of Panthera pardus. Lineage (NCBI taxonomy): Eukaryota > Metazoa > Chordata > Mammalia > Carnivora > Felidae > Panthera > Panthera pardus. The sequence goes on along the minus strand of NW_026526991.1, from coordinate 37,379,019 downwards.
TTGGGCTAGATGGCTTGCAGGTAGGCTCGCCTGCATAACTAATACAATTTGACAGGCACAACTGGACTCTCAGAGTTTTCACAGAAATTGTTGAGTAAGGCTGCCCAATTTAAAAGGAAAATGAGATTTAAACTCCATGAAAATAATATTTTGTGCCCCCTTGATTTTTATGTATCCATATTCCAACAAGAGAACTGTGTTGTCTTTTCCCTACAACTGCATAATAGCAAATTCTATTAATGTATTACGGTCACCCGAGAGATGTGAGTCTGTTTAAAATCAATCAAGCTACAAGACTCATTTTATGCTAGATGTGGACACAGGTACCAGGTAACTTTTGTTTTCAAAACTTTTCCAATCAAGGAAACTGGCATCATCTAAAAAGTGGATATTTGTTGAAATCAAGGATAGGTGCTGTCAGGCAGGCTCGGGCTGTCTGACCATGAAGCCATGTTCTTACCCTGCCTTGCTTACTACATTTCCACTGAAATGTTCCCATTTTCTATCTTATCTCTGCTCTTCTGTCTACTCTTTAATTTGTCAGTCTGTGTATAGAACTGCCCCAGGTATCAGATGCTCTTTAAAAGCAGCTGTTAGAAATAATTCAGTTTTGTTGTTGAATCCCAGAGGACAGGCAATGCTATCATAGATTGGCTGGGGACATATTTAGAGGGAAGCACATTTTTCAGCAACCCCAAAATTGACTACTCTGCATTATGACTTCTGTGGGCCTTAAGTACTTTTGCCTTTGTGGGGCCCTTCATTCTAAAAAAGTGTTAAAAGCTGTATTTTGTGATTGTGTTGATATAAAGATTAATATAATCTAGACTGGACAATATTCATTTTTGCTTTTAATTTTAAAAGGAATTGGAACATTTGCATGTGCCCCTAAGAATATCGTGAACCCTAAGCAGTGCTTTTACTGTGCCTAATGGGTAAATTGGGCTTATACTCTGCCTACTCATAGAAGTCATATGTGGCTTTCAGAGTGAAACAGAGCTAGGTTCATATCTAAACCAATAGTAGTGAACTTATTAAGCCACAGTTGTCTATGTAGGAAATGTAGGTAGCAGTGCTTTCTTATTTGATGAGTGTGGGTAAAAATGAGCTCATTAGTCCGTATGATTCAGTGGTTGTGCTCCTTCACATTTATCCAAAGGAACTGAAAAACGTAAGTCTGCAAAAATCCCGGCACGTGGATGTTTATACTTGCTTGATTCACAATTGCCAAATCCTGGAAGCAACCAAGATGTCCTTCAATAGGTGAATGAATAATAAATTGTGGTTCATCCAGACAATGAAATATTACTCAGTGGTAAAAAGAAGTGAGCTCTTGAGCCATGAACAACATAGATGAACGTGAAATACATATTACGAAGTGAAAGAAGCCATTCTGAACAGGCTACATACTGCATGATTCCAGGTATAGTTTAAAGTTTAAACTATGGAAGACATTAAAAAAACAAAAAACAAAAAAACCGCAGTTGCCAGGAGTTGAGTCAGAGGACGTTGGCATGAATAGATGGAGTACACAGGATTTTTAGGCTGTGAAAATACCCTGTATTATACTATAATGATAGATACATGTCATTATACATTCCCCCAAATCTACACAATGTACAACACCATGGGTGAACTGTAATGTAAATTATGGACTCGGATGACACTGATGTGTCAATGTAGATTCATCAATTATAGAAAATTCTTGATAATTGAGGTGTCTATGCATGTGTGGGGGCAAGAAATACCTAGCAAATCTATGTACTTCCCACTTAATTTTGCTGTGAATCCAAAACTGCCCTACAAACATAAAATCTTAAATACATAAATACGTAAATAAAATAATAAGATCATTAACATAAATGTGACTAGCATAGGTCCTGGTTACAACAGATGTCCAACAGTTAATGATATACACTCTGTTATTTTTTAGCTATGTGTGGTTATTCTATATACACTTTTATTTTCTTCTAAGACCCAGTTTTCCATATTAGGATTTTATATTTAATTATATGCTTTAGAATATCATGAATTTTCTTTTCCCATTCATGGCAACTGAAATGCAACTCAAGAGTCACATAACTGACTTAAATAAATCAGTTAAATAAATTTCATTGAGATCCCTACTCCCTACCATGTACACATACTTTTCTTTTGGAAGATCCTAATAATAAATCAGGGAGGGCAGGAATGCTCTCAAGAGGAACAATAAAGAAAGGATCCCATTGGATTATTAGTGGAATAGCATGGTAAAAATGATAGACATTAATGTGACAGAGTAGACACTTTTGTAAGAGAAAATGCCTTGTTGTACCTGTTTCCTCCTTTGCACCTAATATATTCTTTCTCTTCCATTAATTTGGATAAAATTACCAAAAACACATCAAATAACACTCTCTGTTCTCTTAAGCATAATATTAATGTCTGTAAAGAAAGAAACTATGAGGAAATTCTCTGGACATCATAAAACTGTTCTTAAAAGCCTCCTAAAATGCATGTGACCTTATCTGCTCTAATTCCCTCCACACCTCATTGTATCTTTTGATCCCCCCTTGGGGCTTACACAACTCTCAAGATGTGAAATCACAAAATAATGTATATTTGAGGAGCTTTCAGTGAACCCCTGTGTTGGTTGCTATGAGCTGTTGTTTGAGAGCAGCCCAGCTGCCTGCAAGTCTGGCTGGAACCCAGGGTTACAGCCTAAAGCCTTTTATAGATTGCCTGACTCAGGTGAGTGGGATGGACCACACTGAATGAAGAGCCCTTCCTCTCGGGTTCTGGCTCTAAGTTTGACTAGCTTTCCAAATCCTATCTTTGAGTTGCTTCTGCAACTTCCAAATCCTGTTGTGCCTCTGCATATTATTATTACTGAAATCACAAAGACAGACAAACTCAATGGCCTATGACTGACGTTACACACTCCAGGTATCTTTTTCCTTTAAAACTGCTCCAGCTCCCTCTTGTACTTTTACCCAAATGGGAATAGGCCTTGGGCCCGGGTTTTATTGTATCAGATATATGAAAAAAGAGAGAAGATCCTCAGAGAGAAACCCTACCACAGGAACCAAGCCTTTTAGTTCTGTAACCCCATTAACAAGCTTGTCCTTGGGCTTGACTCATTTTATGGAAAGAGAGGGAATGAATCTTTTATTCAAACCAATGTCCAAAAGATACTTTTTTCTTATTAGATGCTTGAAAATAATTAGAAAATTTATTAAAACTCAACATTCTAAGCACATTAGTAAAATCACCTGGCCCAGTAAGCATCGTAGCTAAAGCATGTCAGGGCTGAGTCATTGCCAACCGACAACTCTGTTGGCAGGAAAAGCCAATTTTCAACAGCTCTAACGGTGTAAAGCAGGAGGCATGTTTGACAAGATGCTGCGTATTAATTTAAAAGGCTTTAGCATCTGGTTAGGTAACACCTGCTGTGGCGAACACTCCCAGGCACACAAAATAGCATTCAAGCTGAATATTTAAATCTCCCCACATAGCCCAACAAGGCTCTAACTCTAAACAAAACAAAACTAAATCATGTCTCTAGTCAACAGAGTTATAATTATACAGCCAAAAATATTTGGGCTAGGACAGTGTTTGCTATCCACTGAGTTAAAATGCTCTAGTGGGTGCCCTAGAAGTTATAAAGGATATTAAAATATATTGTCCTGCCTTGGAGAATTTTACTGTATGCAGCATTTAGAATAAGAACACAGCTCAGAGAATAACACTTTGGGTCCTATTATGTTGTATTAACACAAAAACAGGCAGAATTTGTCAGTGAGAAGGGGGAGGGGGGTGGCAGCCAAAAAAAAAAAAAAAAAAAAAAAAACAAGAGAAAAACAATCCAAAGAAAAGAGCTGGCAGGGATCTTCTAAGCACACTGTCTCTGAAAGGGAGTCAAGGCTCAAGGGTTATAGTCATGTGAGAATAAGGGTTAAGACAAGTACATGTGTACTCTGGAATTATCAGGACACACTAACATGACCTGGTGCCATAAATGTTCAAATAATGTAACATGTTCTGAGCCCACGGACAGCAAGACATAGTCTTAGAATAACTGAATTTTCTGGGCAGTTTCCTGCAGAGAAGAGACTTGCCCTGGTTGGCCTAGTTTGGATACCAGGTCTGCTTGACAATTCTCTCACCAGGAGTTAATAAATTAACATTTTGATCATTTCTTTATTGGCCCCATAAAATATTCTTGAATGCCTAATATACAGGAGGTCCTGTCATCTTTTCAGACTTTATAATATGTACAGTGGAGAAAAAGACATAGTAAACAAAGGTAGCCGAAGCAATTACCATACAATGTGAGAAATGCTGTATTGGGGGCTGAATCCAGGGTGCTCAGCATACACAAGCACAGATCAACCAAGCCCTGCAGAAAGTATGTGTATGGAGGGAGCACCTGAGATGACAGGTGAAAAATGAGTAAGAATTAGCCAGGCAAAGTGTGTGTTGTTGAGTAAAATATTTTCCAGATCAAAAAAACACCATGAACCACTTCCTGAAGTCAAAGCAAATGAACAAAGAAACAAAACACTTAAACATACAAAAACTGTAACACTCTTAAACCATAGGGGTAAACCATAATCTTGGATTAGGCAATGGTTTCTGAGATACGACACTAAAAGCTCAAGCAACAAAAAAAAATAGATAAAATGGACACCATCTGCTATGACCTGAATTGTGTTCCCCCAAATTCATATGTTTAAGCCCTGTTTGCCAATGTGATGGTATCTGGAATTGGGGACTTTGGGAAATAATTAAATTGAGATGAGGTCATGAGGGTGAGCCTCTCAGGATGGGATTTCTGCCCTTATAAGAAGGGGAAGAGACACCAGACCTCTCTCTCTATGATGTGAGGACATAGAAAGCAGCCAGCCGCGTGCAAGTCAGGAAGAGAACTTGGCTATCCTGGCACCCTGAACTCAGATTTCCAGCCTCCAGAACTGTGAAAAAATAAATTGGCTTCAGCCATCCAGTCTAAGGCAGACCAAGCTTACACCACCAGAATTTTGACATCATGAAAAGGAATAACTTTCGCACTTCAAATGAAATCCTGAAAATGAAAAGACAACCCACAGAATGAGAGAACATGTTCTGCAAATCATATATGTGATAGTAAGAACTTGCTTCTAGAATATATAGATAACTATTACGACTCAATAATAAATGACAAATAACCCAATTAAACAATGAAAAAAAGTCTGAATAGATAGTTCTCTAAAGATCTACAAATGGCCAGTAAGCGAATGAAAAGACATCCAATATCATTAATCATCAGAAATACAAATTAAAACCACAACGGAATGCCATTTCACACCCACTAGGATGGCTATAATCAAAAGATAAATAATAACAAGTGTTGGCAAGAATGTGGAGAAGCTATACACTGCTAGCTGAAATGTAAAATGGTACAGCTGCTTTGAAAAAAGTCTGGCAGGGTCTCAAATGGTAAAACATAGTTACCAGATGATTCAGCAATTTCACTACTAGAGATATACTCAAGAAAATGAAAAACATGTCCACACAGAAACTTACACATGGATGTTCACAGCAGCATTATTCTTTACAGCTAAAAAGTGGAAACAACCCAAATGTCCAATAATTGAAGAATGGATGGAAAAAAAAAATGTAACGTATCAGAAAATGGAATATTATGTAGAAATAAACAAAATCCTGACACATGCTATAACATGAACACACCTTGAAAATGTTATGCTAAATTAAAGAAGTCAGCCCCAAGGGACCATGTATTGTTTAATTCAATTAATCTGAAAGGTCCAAAACAGGCAAATCTATAGAAACCAAAAAAGGCAGCAAGGAGATTGGAGGTGATAGTTAAGAGAAGGCAAATCTATAGAAACCAAAAAAGGCAGCAAGGAGATTGGAGGTGATAGTTAAGAGAAGGCAAATCTATAGAAACCAAAAAAGGCAGCAAGGAGATTGGAGGTGATAGTTAAGAGAAGGCAAATCTATAGAAACCAAAAAAGGCAGCAAGGAGATTGGAGGTGATAGTTAAGAGAAGGCAAATCTATAGAAACCAAAAAAGGCAGCAAGGAGATTGGAGGTGATAGTTAAGAGAAGGATTTCTTTTCGGGGGTAATGAAAATGTTCTAAAATTGACTGTGGTGATGGATGCTTAACTCTGTGAATCTAATAAAAGCCAATGAATTGCACTTTAAATGGGTTAATTACAATGCATACCACGTTTTTTCGTGCTTCATTTTATTGCTCTTCACAGAGAATTGTGTTTTTTTACAAATTGAAGGCGTGTGGTAACCCTGAGTGGAGCAAGTCTGTCAGTGCCATTTTTCAACAGCCGTTGCCTCAGTTTGTGTCTCTGTGTCACGTTTTGGCAATTTTCCCAATATTTCAAACTTTTTCATTATTATTATATTTGTTATGGTGATCTGTGATCAGTGATTATGACTCCCTGAAAGCTCAGCTGATGGTTAGTATTTTTTAGCAATAAAGTATTTTTAAATTATGTACACTGTTGTGGCAATGATGTGGAAACATTGGGGTTCAGAGAGAATGATCAAGAAGGAATTCTTGATGCAAAAAGGTGGTATTACTGAAGCGCAGGGACAGGACCTGTGGGCAGAAAGAGCCTCACTGGAGGTTTTCTTTTGCCTTTGTTTCCCGCATTAATGCTATTGTACATTATAGTATAGTGCAGACACGACTTTTATATGCACGAGCAAACCAAAAAAACCTCATTTGACTCTCACTTTATTGTGATATTCGTTCTATTGTAAGTGGTCTGGAACCAAACCCACAATATCTCCAAGTTAGGCCTGTAAATGGTATGTGAATGATGTTTCAATAAAACATTTAAAAAAAAATAGCAGTTCAGTATGGCTGCAGTGGAGTATAAGCTATGCTTGCCATTTGTTTTGGTCTTTGATGAAGAGAATGGGAGCGATGGAAGGGATTTAAGCAGGTAAATGACATTATTAAACCTCATCTTCCTTCATAGGAGTTTATCTGCCACTCACAGACATTGAAAAAAAACAAACAAATTTCTGGACTTTCCCAGCAAAATGCCAGTTGTTGGACCTTGCTATGTTTATTAAGGTAATAATACCCTTGCACACTCTTTTTAATAACCACTTGGTCTTCTTCTGGACACCTAATTGTTTCAATTTCAAAAACATTTGCTTGTTGCTATTTGAAAATTTTCCATTCCTATCCTTTTGATCATCTTGGTATTCCTTCCCCAGCAACAAAAGTTATTAAAAACAACACTTTACATAAGAAATATGCCATTGTTCCTTCTTTTGCCAGGGGACTTCCTCTAACATCTGAATCTTTCTGGTCAGTAGAAGCAAAAAGAATCTCAGAATACTGCTTCCTTGGGAAGCAATTTGTAAGATACATTTGTCAAGAAGAACATATATGGAAAAAGACTCACCTATATTCTTAACCTTTCAACTGCTCATAAGAAATCTTTGGCAAAGACTTAGCCAAAGTTAGGAAAAACTCCTGACCTACCTGTATTGTACAGATATTTACTCATTTATAAAATAAGTCCCATCAATATTGAATTGTTACACAAACACACAGTGCACAAAATTGCATATGGATAGTAAAATGTACATTAAGCTACATAATTGATTTTTGCTATCTTACACCATCTTTCTATAGCGGTATCAAATAAACCACATGAGTATTGACATTCTATCCTCCCTTGCCTGGGACAACTTTAAATAACCATTTGTTTCTTGAAGCAGCCTCACAATATTCCTCTTGATGCAATTTTAAGCAGCAGCTATTTACTAACCCAAACTGGTACCCAAGATGAATCCTACTTGCCATTCTGTTCTGGAATTTACTTTTTTTTATATCTTCAAAAAATAATAATAAATGTTTCAAGTAATCCAAGTTAGAAACTTCTATTATAGAAAGTTCTTCAACTGCAGAACCATGACTTAGATTATCATCATTTGTTTACACGTATAAATTATGCAGAGAACAACATGGAAAAGCTACTTTATTTGACTGAGTGTCCATAATACTCCTTACTTGTTTTTTGTCTTGTTTTGTTTTGTTTCTTACGCTAATGTTGCTTGAGAGAATGAAAAATAGCTATGAGTCAATGTATATATTCAGATGTTCTTTTTTCCCAGTTTTATCTTTTGGTGTAAAAATAGTTCATTTAATAATATACTTCAAGAATAAGAACATATTCTATGAGTGAGAACTTTACACAGAAAGAAGTAAGAGGAAGTTATAAATCTTGGGGAAGAAAACATTTTTACTTTTTTTTTTTCAACGTTTTTTATTTATTTTTGGGACAGAGAGAGACAGAGCATGAACGGGGGAGGGGCAGAGAGAGAGGGAGACACAGAATCGGAAACAGGCTCCAGGCTCCGAGCCATCAGCCCAGAGCCTGACGCGGGGCTCGAACTCACGGACCGCGAGATCGTGACCTGGCTGAAGTCGGACGCTTAACCGACTGCGCCACCCAGGCGCCCCAAGAAAACATTTTTAATACTTCCTTCCATGTTGAGTTTTTACATTTTTTAAAACAATACCACACTTGTAAATATATACTAGCACCCACTCCCATTGTGTAATAGTTTAATTGCTCTGAAATACAATTATTGTCTTCTGATTATGTTCTTTAAAAATCGTGCATCTGGGGCATCTGGGTGGCTCAGTCACTTGAGCATCTGATTCTTAATTACAGCTCAGGTCATGATCCCAGGGTTGTGGGATCGAGTCCTGCATGGGGCTCCGTGGTGAGCATGGAGCCTACTTAAGATTCTCTCTCTCTCTCTCTCTCTCTCTCTCTCTCTCTCTCTCCCCGTCTTCCCCTCTCCCCCACACTCTCTCTCTCATTCTCTAAAATAGAAAGTAAATAAAAATAAAAAATAAAAACCCCGCTCTTCACAAGTAAGCAAAAATCACTTTGTGTTTCTAAGTCTCTGCCTCCAATGTATTAAAAAAAAAAAGCCTTTTAATTCCCTATAAGTTTGTTAATTTTGCTCTATTTGAATAGATCACTCTTAGAATCTGTGTGGTAAAGTCAATAGTACATAGAAAAGGGAGACCCTGACTGAAGAACTTTGACAGATGTTGAAATGTAAATTGTTCAGAACACAGTGATACGTAAAACATAAAAAAAAAAATGGTCTTTTAAAATTAATGAGAATTTTAGGAGAGTTATCTCTCATTTTAAATTACTCATGCCACTCTTTGTTTGACTTTAGTTAATCTAGAGTCTAAATCTTCAGATCCCAGTAAGACAGAAAGTAGAAGGTTTAATTCTAATCCAAGATAAAAATTTCCTCTTATACATGGTAAATTATGAGGGCTAAGAACTAAGATTTTCTTGCCTCTGCAATATAGTCAGATCCTCACACTGGGCCTGTCATAGAAATTACATTTGTTAAATAAAAACAATTTTTAACTATTCATATTTAGTGATGACAACTTTAATGCAAGTTAATAAGCATTTTTAAGAAAAACAACAGAAAATTTTGTTTCTGATAAAGCTATTGAGGAACGAATTTTAAAATAGGCATACTAGTTTCATTCTTTTTAATTTTTAGATGTTTATTTGTTATTTTGAGAGAAAGAGAGCAAGCAGGGGAGGGGCAGAGAGAGAGGGAGACAGAGAATCCCAAGCAGACTCTGCACTGCCAGAGTGGAGCCTGACGTGGGGCTCAAACCCATGAACCGCAAGAACATGACCTGACCTGAAACCGAGAGTCGGACACTTAACCAACTGAGTCACCCAGGTGCCTCTCATTCGTTTTAAAGTGTTATTCTTTAAATATTTTAAACTTATATTATGTGTATTATAATTCTAATATTCAATATCCTTGAGAATAGAATTTGGTATTTACTGTTTCTTCTGATTCTAGCACAAGGCAACTTAGTTCCTCTTATGACTTAAAACAGTGATTGCAAACTCATATTTGGTTTATCTTAACCTGTGGGAAGTCTGTAAGGTCTGGCTGATAGAACTTTCTTCAGTGAGAATACATTTATCCTTCTGCTAAGCACTATGAAGCAGGGACTACTTTAAGTTTAAATAATTAATAAAAAGTATGAACTTCAACGCTTTTCAAGGGCAAAATTGTGTTGTTAATCATGGTTTTTGTTGTGGTTTTTCTAAACCTAGTTTCCTAACTCAAGTTTATACTGATAGTCTTCCTGACATTTTTTTGCTGATGCCGGATTTATTCTAGGCTACCCTATCTCTGAGGGGTTAGCCATTTACTAGTCCTGGATTCATACAGGGTTTTAGTATCAATTCCCTTTCTTCCTCCCCTGCTCCCAATTTACCCCATTGACATTAAACCCAAGTTGCCAGTTCTTCAGATTAGGAAATGTCTTCAGGTTGCTCCAGTCTTCAGAAAACATTGTACTGGTATTTTAGTGTCCTTTTTGGTGCATGTTGGCTTTTGTACTGGGAAGCTCTTTCAGACGTCTATATTTACCACATTGGCAGAACACAGAAGTTGAATGATATATTTATAGATATTTTATTAAATGATAAATACAAATCCCCATTTATTTATTCAACATTTGAAAAATGTCACATGTCAAAATTGTGCTGATATCACAAAGATGGCTTTTAAATTCTGCTTATAGTCTAAGGAGGTCACAGACATGTTCCAGATATACTGTGATATATATTATATTGTGATAAAAATTAAAAGTTAGGGATGTTTGGGTGGTTCAGTTGGTTAAGTGTATGACTCTTGATTTCGGCTCAGGTCATGATCTCACACTTGGTGAGATGGAGCTCCTAAGCGCAGAGCCTGCTTAGGATTCTCTCTCTCCCTCTCGCTCGGCCCCTTCCCTGCTCACCCTCTCTCTCTCTCTCTCTCTCTCTCTCTCTCTCTCAAAATAAATAAATAAACTTTTTTTTTAAGTTTCTTTCTCTGTCTGCTTCTGCCCTCTCCCTCGCTTATACTCTCACTCTCAAACAAACAAAAAAAAATGGAAGTTATTACAAAAAGTAGAGATGGAATTTTTCTTTAATTCAACTGTATATCATAAAAACTTATTTAGAACCTTCATTCATCATTGCTGGTGGGATTAAAAAATGGTGCATTCACTTTAGAAAGAAGTTTGGTACTTCCTCAAAATGTTGAACATCGAGTTACCACATAACCCAGAAATTCTACTCCTACTTATACATCCAAGAAAAATAAAAACACATAGTGTACACAAAAAATGTATATGATTGTTCATAGCAGCATTATTCATAATTGCCAAAAAATGAAAACAAACCAAATTTTCATCAACTAATGAACAGATAAACAAAATTTTATCCAGAGTGACAGATCTATATTATGGAATATTATTTACCAATAAAAAGGAATGAAGTATACGAAAATATACGACTACTTAAATGAATCTTGAAAATATGATAAGTGAAATAAGTCAGTCACAAAACACCACCTATTTAGTGAGGTCAATTAAATGAAATGTCCATAATAGACAAGTAGTAGACCAAGAAAACAGTTCAGCACTTGGCAGTGGTTTCTAGAAGAAGGAATAGAGAATGATTATTAATGAATACAAGGTATTTGGGGGGAGGGGTTATAAAAATATTCTAAAATTAGATAGTCATAAAGGTTGTACAATTCTGTGAGTATGCTCAAGAACACTGAAATGTACACATTAAAGGGGTAAATTTTATGGTATGTAAATTATATCTTAGTAAAGTTGCTATAAAAACTATAAGGGAAATAAAGTTATACAAAACATTTAAAAATCAAAATGAAAAAGGACTTTCATAGAAGATAGTTTTCCAATTTATGAAGTCTAGTATTTTCAGTTCTATAGGATATAGATTTCAAGTTTAATTAAATTCCTTTTTGCATACTTGGGAATTTTTAACATAGATGCATTCATTTCAAAGTACTTTATAGAATTACTCCCTGGTTTTTCTTTTGTTTTGTTTGTTCTGCTTGGTGAATATACAAAAATAAAGTAGTTCTTGCCCTTGTGCAGAAAATTTAAGTATCTCTAGGAGAGGAATCACTTTTTAAATGCTCTACTCTTTCATTTGCGGTACTATATTCTTAAAGAACACTAAAAAAGAAGTGCGGTACTGCCTGGGTAAAGGTCATTTCCATATTAATAAATCCATTATATTCTAGTAACTTGAGTTTTTAAATAAGCCCAAATAAAAGGCCTGAAATATAATTAGTTTAAAAGTCAAAAGCTCTTGAGATAGGTATAATGAATAAATCTTAAAAATTAGTCCGTAGTGTTTGGAGCCCAGCTCTCTGACAGACATGTTTAAATAAGACGTAGTTTCAAGTGATGCTGATTATCTGGTGGGGAAAACAAAGCAAATGAATAGTTATAGGCCAGGGCCTTATGATAAAAACATGTGCAGAGTGCTACAGAAATACTCCAGAGGAAGTGGGATTAATGGTGAATATGGAGCCAAGAAAGGCTTTCAAAGATAGTTGTTTTCCTATTCCCCAGCATATTCCAACACTCAAAGGCTTTATTTGCTGTCAGGCTTCCATATTATTCAAATGCATATATTGTAATTTAATTATACCTTAACAAATTGAAATAATAGCAACATTTCTTATGGCACCTTGAAAATAACCATTAGAAATAAGAATACACATTTCATAGTAGGTCAGACCCTTATTTCAGCAAGAAATGCATTAGATTATATTGAATCTTCTCAGCTTTCAAATCTCCATTCTAGGTTTCTGTTGGGTAAAATTTAATGGTTTTCTCTATTAAATATCTTCCATTAAAATACAAATATCATTGCTGATTTCAGGTGCTAATAATTTTATTAAGGGGCTAAGCTTTAATAATTACCTAATGTTTGGGGCACATTTGTGGGTCAGTTGGTTAAGCGTCTGACTTTGGCTCAGGTCATGATCTTGCAGTTCTTGAGTTCAAGCTCTGCGTTGGGCTCTAACAGCTCAGAGCTTGGAGCCTGCTTCAGACTTTATGTCTCCCTTTCTCTCTGCCCTCCCCTGCTTGTGCTCTGTCTCTCTCTCAAAAATAAATAAACATTAAAAAAAATAATTTCCTAATGGTTGAAAATTCCATTTAAAATGTAATTATTTTGGGGGACACTGATTTTTTTTTGATTTTAGGTTTGTTCTGCTTGGGTGAAACTTGCTGCAATGGCTTGAAGGAGTTGAGGCATTGGCCAAAGTGCTTCATTTACGGCCTCAATTTTTGTTTTCAGAAATAATTAATATATTAAACTAATTCAAATTTTATCCATTATTACTGTGAAAATTGGATCGACAGTGAATTAGTTGTCTTTCAACATCAAGATTTCCTAGAGAAAAATTACCTTTCAATACCAAGCTTTTACTGAATGAAAAAATGGAAACTTCTGAAGAATATTTCCTCTTTTGACTTCGTATTTTATTTCAGTAGTTCATTGAACAGAATCTGTTGTATTGTCATACATTTTCAGCATTAGAAATTAATTTTTAAACACAATGTAACTCATAGGAGCAATAAAAATAACAGCAAACATATCTTGCACTATATTTCAAGCATTATCTTAGGTACCTTGTATGTATTGACTTACTTAATAATCACAATTTCATATGGTATCGCTACCAGGATTATCTCACTTTGCATGTGGAAAAATGGAGGCACAAGTAATTAAACAATTTTCCCAATGTCTGATATGTTTTAATGTCTTATATGGAGGAGTTAATACTTGAACCTAGTCACCTGGCATCAACTTTTTTAAGCATCACACTGTATGTCAATCTCATTTGTTATAACATGAACAGTGGTAGCTCAGTCTAATATAAAAGGCAGAGAACTTCAGGATGTAAGCTCAAAGAAAGGGTAAATACCCATGGTAGCTCTAGAAATGATATTACCAATGCATTTTTCAGGCACCAATTGCTTTAGGAAAAGTATCTATTTACTATAAACATATACCAATATCATCTTGTTTTGTTTTATTTTTTGTTTGTTTGTTTTGAGAGAGAGTATGTGTCTGGGCAGGGGAGGGGCAGAGGGAAAGAGACAGAGTCTTAAGCAGGCTCCATGCCCAGTTCAGAGCCTGACGCAAGCCTCCATCTCACAATCCTGAGATCCCGGGCTGGACATTTAATGGGCTGAGCCACGCAGGAGCCCTGTATATGCTAATTTTAAGCTGCACAGCTCTACTGAATAAACTTACACAAATATTTTCAAACTTGGTTGCTGAATCCTCAACTCAGCTAGTGATTACTTCTTAAAACTAACAGGTATGCCATGTTTCATTCACATAATTCACACTAGCAGTAATAGGAAATTAACTGTACATCTTTAGCTTAGAAGAGTCATGCTCATATCCACTCTTGGCTGGTAGGAATCATTATAATAATAGTAGATAACATTTTTAGTCAGTCTAAATATATTATTTTTACATAACTGTCAACTCCAATCTGTTGATGAGAGAATGCAGTCAAACTAAAAGAGAAATATGTTTTTTATGAAATACTAATTTTTACTTTTAAGTAAACCTAAAAAACATATGCCACTCACCTCATGTCCTTATTTTTTTTAAACATTTTTAAAGTAATCTCTACACCTAACTTGGGGCTTGAACTCATGAACTTGAACTCATGAACCTGAACTTATGTCCTTCTTATAGTCAAATAATGAATCATGTGAAATTCTGGGAACTTCTTTTTAAAATTTCTTTAAAAATGTATAAATATAGGGGCGCCTGAGTGGCTCAGTCGGTTAGGCATCCGACTTCAGCTCAGGTCACGATCTCACAGTCCGTGAGTTCGAGCCCCGCGTCGGGCTCTGGGCTGATGGCTCATAGCCTGGAGCCTGTTTCAGATTCTGTATCTCCCTCTCTCTCTGCCCCTCCCCTGTTCATGCTCTGTCTCTCTCTGTCTCAAAAATAAATAAACGTTAAAAAAAAATTAAAAAATGTATAAATATAAATATATATATAATTTTATTCAATGGATATTCCTGTTTTGCAAAACATAATGTGATCTCTACTTTTCACAATGAAAAGCATCTGAACATTCACAACACTGTGTGCTGAGTTTGAAGCATCTGGAACCTCATCTGGCAATGGACAGACTAATCTATCAGGCGTCAATTTGTCACTGCCCTGTTTACATGAAGGAGAAAGGTGACTTCTGGGAAGGTAAAGTAGCAGAGTGGTTAA
Organism: Panthera pardus; assembly: GCF_024362965.1. Taxonomy (NCBI): domain Eukaryota; kingdom Metazoa; phylum Chordata; class Mammalia; order Carnivora; family Felidae; genus Panthera; species Panthera pardus. The sequence goes on along the minus strand of NW_026526991.1, from coordinate 37,363,868 downwards.
AATTTTCAGCTCTGGAGGCAACTCTTTGTGTTAGAATCCTAGCTCCATCTTTTAGTAGTTGTATACCCTTGGGAAATTTGCTTTTATCTTTTTGTGTCTTACCTTATTACCTATCAGAAAAATAGGGATAAATCACAGAACCAAACACACAGTTTCATTAAACACACACTGTCTCTGCAAGACAAGTGTAAGTACTTGCTAAGTATTAACTATTTATTATTGTTGGAACAAACTCATAGCTTATGGCTTTAAGGACAGGACACTCATGTCACAGGTCATTGGAGGAGTAAGCTATATGTCCCCAAACCCCACTTATGTATAGGGACTGACACTGTCACTTTATTATTTTTTTAAATGTTTATTTTATTTTTGAGAGAGAAAGCATGAGTGGGGTAGGGGCAGAGAGAGAGGGAGACAAAGGATTCAAAGCAGGCTCGGCACTGACAGCAGAGAGCCTCGTATGGGGCTTGAATCCACAAACCATGTGATCATGACCTGAGCTGATGTTGGCTGCTTAACCGACTGAGCCAACCAGGCACCCCTGACATTGTCACTTTGATCATCAGCTTCCGTGACTGGTATTTCATATCCACAGTCTCAGATCCACCCTCAGAATTTTATCCTAGCGATGTCCAGTTATTTCTGTTATGGCAAGAAAAACACCCAGTAATATTGGGCCTAATATCATGGTAAAGACATTTGTTTGATGGCTAACCTGATGTATAAAGGATCTGGACAGAACTGAACAGAAAGAGTAATTAATATAAATGGCCATAGAAGACAAAAGATAAAGATTATACAAATAATTTGCAACGCGTGCGGGGGTAACAGATCTCAAAATATGATTTCATGATTAACATTTGCCCTTCCACTTAAGATTTGATACTTAAATCAGGGATTTAAAAGACATGTAACATAGTTAAATACTTTATTAAAACATTAATCATGGGGTTCCTGTGTGGCTCAGTCAGTTGAGCGTCCGACTTTGGCTCAGGTCATGATCTCATGGTTAGTGGGTTCAAGCCCCGTGTCAGTCTCTGCGCTGACAGCTCAGAGCCAGGAGCCTGCTTTGGATTCTGTGTCTCCCTCTCTCTCTGCCCCTCCCCTGCTCTCTCTCTCCCTCTCTCAAAAATAAATAAACATTTAAAAGTTTTAAAAAATGCATCAGTGTCTGAAGTAAATGAGTTACAGCTTACTTTTATGTCATTTTATTTCAAAAGCAATAGAAATGTGAGTTCAAGCCCCACATCAGGCTCTATGCTGACAGCTCAGAGCCTGCAGCCTGCTTCAGATTCTGTGTCTCCCTCTCTCTCTGCCCCTCCCCCACCTGTGCTGTCTCTGTCTCTCAAAAATAAATGTAAAAAAAAATTAAAAAAAATTAATCATTACTGAGAATTCCAGCATTTATATATGTATACGAACAATATAGTACAAAATAGAATTTTGATGGTCTTTCATTGTCTTTTCCCATTATTTTATTATTCCAGTTTAAAAAAATATTTGTATTTGGAAAATAGGATCAGACAGTCACATACAGAGCGTATGATCATAATGAAGCCAATTTTTACTAGTAAACGTGTAAAATGTGTAATAAGCACTTCCGTTATATATTTCCTCCCACCACCCCTATTTAAAATTTTCATCACCTAAAATTTTCATTTTGCCATTTTAGAATTTATTTAATTGAGACATAACTGACATTATATTAGTTTCAGGTGTACAATATAATAATTTGATAACTGTATATATGATGAAATAATCACTGCAATAAGTCTAATCTACTATCTTAGCAACTTTCAAATATGCAACACAATATTACTAACCATAGGGTCCATGCTGTGCATACCCATGACTTACCTATTCTATAACTGAAAGATTGTATCTTTTTAGCCCCTTCAACTATTTGCTCACTCTCTAACCCATCTCTGGCAACCACCACCAATCTGTTTTCTGCATGGGTGAGCTTGTTTTTTTTTTTTTAATTATTATTATTCCATATTTAATTTAATTTAGATTCTACATTTAAATGAGATAATAAGATATTTACCTTTCTCTGTCTGACTTATTTCACATAGCATAATGCCCTCAAGATCCATCCACGCTGTCACAAATAGCAAGATTTCCTTTTTATGGCTAAATAATACTCCATTGCATGTATGTATACACCCCCCCCCCCCCCCCACACACACACACTGCATTATCCATTGATCCATTGATGACACTTAGGCTGTTTCCACATCTTGGCTATTGTAAATAATGCTGAATGAACACAGGGGGTGCACATGTCCTTTTGTATGATTCATTTTTAAAGACTGTGTGTTATACATCCCTGTTCCATTATAATTGGAAATTTCACTGAAGTTACCAACAAACACAGATACAAACACACAAATTAAAAGGGACGGCAACAAATAATACAAAAATTACTCCCTGTCTTTTGTCATAATATCCAACTGATTATCATGTTCTGTCATTCTGCTTTTCTGATAGCTCTTGTATATATCACCCTTTCCTTCTCGATTACTATTATCTTAGGTAACATCAAGATTATTTTTGGCCCAGACTCCTATCAACTCTTCGTGCACCCGGTGCCTTTTCTCTCCACATCAACACCAAAGTGATCTTTCAAAAACAAAATTATCATCCTGTGACTCCTCTGCTTAAAATTCCTGTGTAATCTGGTTCCTGACAACGTTTGAGTTTGGTCACTTAAAAGCTCATGAACTTACAGCATTTGCCTAAGGCACTGGATCTCACTTATTTTGTTCTACCTGTTTCCTCTGCTCATGTTGACCTTGCTTGCCTTGTCTAACTGAACAACTCCTCTTTATTGTCTGAGACTTAGATGCCATACCCTTTATTCTAAGAACCCTGTCTTCAATAAAAAGAATTTAGAAATCTGTCCTGAGGTTTCCCCTAGACTAGGCAATCTATTTATGGTACTGTAATTATGTGTGCAGATGTCTAACTCCCACACAAGACCACATGAATCTGTAGGGCAGAAACTGTGGTCTTTTTATTGTTCTAACCTTCTCACATGAGGTGTTTGACCAGAACAGAATCTAATGTATTTGGATGAGTAATAAATAATGGAGTAGAGGTAAACTGAGCACAGTACAATGATTTTAAGTTCATAGAGATCAGTCATATAAATAAGACCTTGCTTTACTTTTACAAATTACTTAGACCAGATCACCAATATTCAATTTTTATTTGATAAGATATACTGTTTACCATATTCTCACTATATTTTAATTTGGTAACACTGAGAATTACAAAAATGATAAACAGTACAGGGCATTGTTAATTACTCAGGTAGTTCATGAATTTTCAGGTATTCAAAGTGGCAAAGTAGAGAAAAAGCTCAAAAATGGTTCTCTAGTAGCTCAGTATTCTAGCAATAATATATAAAGAAATTATTAATAGATCAAAATATTTATAGCATACATTTATTTTTTAAAGTATTTTACCAAATATTTTGAAGGTAGCAGAAAAGTTCAAGATATTTTTCCCACATTCAAGGATGTTATTTCTGATGAAATAAATATGTTTATTTGGATGTTTCCATGTGTATATGTTTCAAAGTACCATTTTAAAGCATTCAAAATAACACAGAGAAAAATTATTAGACAGTCTGGATCATGGAACAGGTGGTCAAAAATATACTTAAAAAAAGTCTTTTTCTTGCTTTTCTGCTAAATAATTACCATACCCCATTACCACACAATCCTGAAAAAACAATCCCCAAACTTGTCTTAGATAAAAGTTTAATTTTCACATAATTTAAAATAATTCAACTGTTAGTTGTTACTCCCTATATAGTTTTTGCTGTGAAATAAAACTTCTATCAAGTACTTTGAAATTCACCTATGAATCATAAATAACATTTCAAAACATCGCACAAGTGGAGGTTGACCAGAATGTGCCTCAACTTTTTTTTTAATGTTTCTTTATTTATTTTGGAGGGAGGGAGGGAGGGAGAGAGAGAGAGAGAGAGAGCCTGCTCGCAGGCATGTACGTGCAAGGGAAAAGCAGAGACAGAGAGAGGGAGAAAGAGAATCCTAAGCAGGCTCTGTGCTGTCTGTCAGCATGGACATGAACCCGTGAGATCATGACCTGAGCCAAAATCAAAAGTCAGACTAAGTTTAACCATCCAAGCCACTCAGATGCTCCAATACTGGCATACTACTATTAACTAATATGACTTTATTAGGATTTCACCAGTTTTTCCACTCATTTCCTTTTTTTTTTTTTTTTTTTTTTCATTCTACAGTTCAATCCAGAATTCTCTATTGCCTTTAGTGGTCCATCAATTTTGTGATTTTCGGAGTTTAAATCATATATCTTGACTAAAGATAATATAATTTTGCTACTTTTCCTTCCTCCCAGTCATCTGTTTCCTATTCATTTCAATAAAATTACTGTGATTTTAAAAAGATTCTTAATGTTTGCCAAACAACTCAATAAATGTATAGATCTGCTGAGTTTCAGGAGGTAGGTTTAAATGAAAGTCAGAAAGAAAACTTTGGGAAGGGATAATATGATCAACTCTTCTGAAGTTCATACGACAAATGAACATCATAAGACCATTAGACTGGTCATAACATCTTTAGACCAGTAGAAGAAATTACTCTTCTAAAATTCCACAAAAGCATTTTATACCAAAGTTAGAGGTAAATTAATCTGACTGCTGCCTGACGTACAAATTCTTAGTCTTCACAAGACAGAATTCCTCTTTGTAGAAAATCAAATTACCTAAGAATTCTAAGATCAGAGTTAGAGAGAGGTCATGGTAAAAAAGGTCAGCAAGAGCACTAACTTTGATACAGGACACCTTGCATTGTTTAGTCTCTTGACATCTGTGAGCACCATAAGATTAGCAAGATGTTGTGTGGCACCATCTCTCTTATTTTCCCAAACTTCCCGGTGCATCGCTATTTGTGTCGCTTGTAGATGAGCTTCTCCTTGATTTTACTTTAGCTATGAAGATTTATTTATGATCTGTAAAAACTATCTTACTCCACTGAATGTCATTTTCCTAAGGATGAACATTTTACACTGTTTTGTTTTATACTTAGTTTTCCTTTCTTTATTATTATTGTTCTTTAAAATAAGGAATTTATACATATGGTAAAAAATTAAGGTTTACAATGGAGCTTATAGGGCAAACAAGCAGACACCCTCCCCCTTTTCTAGGCCCAGACCCCAGAGACAAACTCTTTTCATCATTTACATTTTGCTTCTTCTGGTGGCTACATTTGAAACTCTAAACAACATATTAACACCATATTACGAGCAACTTATCAACTTATCTTCGGAAAATATGGAAATTTACTCTATACTCAGACATCTGGCTCTTCTCCAACCTGGTGTCTGCTCTCCTTCCAGGTTTGATAGTCTTTATCTTCACTTTTCCCACAAGACACCTTTGTAATTTAATACTATACTAAATATCCCAATTCTTGTTCCACTGCTTTAGACAATGCTTTTGTTCTCCTTTTCCCATTATACACAATAGGGTTATTATACCCCTATTTCTTCCCTGCTGAGGAAGAATGTACTGAGCCACCCAGGCGCCCCAGATCCTTCTAACTCTTGCTGCATAGCTTGCTATTGATATGCTCCCCACCTATCAGGATCCATTTTGTATTCACCAGTATAGAAAAGGCTACTCAGATATTCCCCCAATTAGAAATAAGTGAACTCTCCCTCCCTTTTTCTCTTTCTCTCGGTTCTTATCCATCTATTACCTATTTCATATCCTCATACTCCCTGCCCCCTCTTTTTTTACTTATTGTCATGGTCTTCATATATACAGATACATATAGATCTATCTATCTCTTTCCATCCATCTATCTATCTATCTATCTATCTATCTATCTATCTATCTATCTCTCTATCTCTCTATCTATCTCTCTATCTCTCTATCTCTCTCTCTATCTCTCTATCTATCTCTCCAGGTTCTCCATTATAAGATCTTCCTCATTGTAGGAACTAACATTTTCATGGTATCATGAATAAACATGTTAGCAGTTTTGAGCACATGATAGATGCTTAATAAATTCATGTTGAATTAAACTAATTAGGTAGTTTAGAAATACAAAACTGGAAGTTACAACATCTGCTGTTTCACAGATGAGTCCCTGGGAATTTTAGGAGCTAACAGGTTAACCCTTTGGAAAATTCTAATTTTATTGTTGTTGTTGATAATTCATTTGGGGGCATACAGCTTTTTAGGATATTTCTAAAAATACCATCCATTAGAAATTGCAAATGCAAACAGCACAAACTCTGCATAAACATAAACACCTGCCTCAGTGGAAGGGCATTATTGCCAAATAGAAATGCATCCGGGCCATTAGCACATTCTTTTCGGTGGTTTGTCTCTATCACTAATTTGCCATTACTAATGTTTCTAAATAGCAACATACCATCTCTTGTAAACTGGATATTTATGTTTGAGAACACTTAAAAGTAAAAGCACTAAATACAATTAAATGTTTGCTGAAGTTTGTATATTTAAAACTTATAGAAATTCTGGGTGTCAGATTCACATTCAACAGATAAAAGTAAATGCTGGTTAAGTAGCTCTGACTTTGACTTTGCAAGAGAAAAGGCAATAACAAAAATGTCTGCAGCCTTCTAAGACTTCCAAACCATCAGATTCCCTGTTACAGCACCTTCCACCTCCTACCTTTCCAACCTGACATTTTCCCTCAGTCTTATTGTTCTTTTCTTGCTTTGTTCTCATTTCATCCCCCTGCTGATGACATGCAGACATTTGCCTATACGTGTTCCATTGATTCTCCTCATGTTTAACATTCTCAATTCATTCAACTTACTTTGAAGCATAACTCCTCTACTCAATATCTTTTAATTGAAGGAAATGATTCCCTAATTTGTCAACTGCAAGCCATTATCTGATTTCATTTCTTCTAGGCTTCTGACTTAATTCCCGACCTCATCTCCAGCCATTTCCTACTTGAGCATAATGCTTCTCTCACCCATCCTCTTATCACACCAAATTCTCACCTGCACATGGACTTTGCATTTGCTTTTCATTATGCCTGGGATGTTGCCCTCTTTTCAATACCATCTTCTGAGAGAGGTCTTCCCTTTCACCCACTCTAGGTTAGGTTTCTGCAACCCTTTCTTACCAGTTACTGCATCTCTGCATTCTATCATGCTTCAGGAAAATTATTTTGTGCTCTTTTCCCTAAATTCAACATTACTTTTCTTTTTCTTTCTTTTATTTTAGGCTTCATCCCCCACTCTCCTGAAATAATTGCCAATCCAGGTTCTCTATCTTCAGTCTTTCTTATGTTTAATTAGTCTTACAGCCATAACGTTGTCTATTCCAACACTTTGTTTAGCATTTCACTGCCACATTACCCCATCAAAATATGTCACCTCAACGTTTGATGAAAACCCCTGGCCTATCAGATAAAGTGAAAAGCTCTCAGCCCTTTGTTCAACGTCACCATGTACGAGCCTCTACCTACAGTCCGAAACCATAACTTCCCTCCTTCAGCAGGAATACTCTGCTCAGGAAGAAAAGCATGTTTACACACATTCCTGCCTGTTCAGTGTAGTTTCACATCACTTCTCTTGCCTGGATCATCCTGTTACTCATTTTCTACATTGCTAAATTGTATGTTCTTTATTTAAAGTCTAGCTCATGTCCTACAACTTCAATAAATACTTCTCTAACTGTCCTAGAATTTAGTGATCAATTCATTTTTTTCTTCGTAATTACTCAAACCTAAGCAAAAACAGTTTGGTGTCTGAATTATCTTCTAAATTGTTTTAGGAAAAGAATTATCATGTAGGTATTATGCTACTAAGGTTTGATACACTAAAATCTGCACACACACACAAAAGAGGACGTGCAGGAAAATCTCTTGTTTTTGTTTTTTCCAAAAATTAATCATTCATAGATTCACACACTCAAAAATATTGATAGGCTTCCTAGAAGAGGTTTGGGCACTCTGACAGAGAATGGAAATACAGTAGCTGACTATATTCAGTCAAACCATACAAAAAAACTTGCCCTTGGGAAGCCTGCAAGGGATGGTGGTGGGGATCCTTGCACAGACAGTGGAAGGGGCTGGAAAGACAGGCAATAAGGAAGACAAAGGCAAATAGAGAAAATATTAGATGGTGGCGAGTACTAAAGGAGTAAAACAAAACAGGGAAGGTGGAAGTGCAATGTCGATAGGAAAGGAAGAAAGCACTCAGGGATAGTGTGACATTTGAGCAAAGACGTAAAGATGAGGGAGTAGTGATGTGGATACCTAAGAGGTAGAGTATCATATCATATCTGGTATGAAAGAAGGGCAAGTACAAAGGACAGAGTAGTTTGGGTGGAGTGAGCAAGTAAGAAAAGCAGGCCAGTTCCCAGAGGTAACTTGGGACTCAAGTATGTGGAACACTATAGGCTGATGTAAGGATTTGGCTCTTGGAAAGCAATTGGAAGATTCTGAGCAGGGAAGTGACATGATCCAATTTCAGTGTTAATGTAATCCTTTGGGCAGCTGCTTGTGAGATAGATTGAAGTGGGGCAAGAGAGGAATACCAATGACAGCGCAACTGCAAGAATCCAGAGAGAGGTAATGGTGACTCGAACCAGAATATTAGCCATGGAAGTGACTGAAGTAGCCAGTGTATAAAAACTATACTGTGAAGATAAATCCAACAGGATCTGTTGAAAAATTATATGTGGGTGTGAGATAAAGAGATGAGTCAGTGAATTTTGGCCAAAGTAACTAGAAGAACAGAATAGAGATGCAGAAAATTTTGAAAAGAGTAGGTGTGTCACAAGCGGTAGGAAGTCAGGAGCTCGGTTTTTGATATGTTAAATTGAGATGCCATTTAGAAAACTAAGATGTATTTTTGTTTTAATCTGAAGTTTAGGTCCAAGCTGGAGACATTCATCTGGGGAGTCATTATTTATAAAATGGTAGTTAAGTCTATAATTCAGCCAAACTCACCAAGGTATGTAATAGGATGAATAAATAAAGAAGAGGGCCAAAGACTCAGTCTGGTGTACTCCTCAATACCTAAGCATTGGGATAAGGAGAGAGCTAATAAAAGAAACTGAGTCAGAGTGGCCAGAGAGGGAGAAGAACACAGAACAGAAGTGTTATTACCGGAAGGCTGGAAGATGCTGCAGGAAGAGAAGTGTGCCAAGTACCCTTGAAGACTAAAATTTAATCACTGGATTTGGCAACATGGAAATCTCTGGTGTTCTTGACATTATTGGTTTCTCGGGAGAGATGGGGCAGGAGACTGAGAGAATTTGAGGAGGGAAATTGGAGACAACGAGCATTCACAATTTTCTGAGTCACTCTGCCGTAAAGGAAGTGAGAGAAATTGTGGTGAGAAGCGTAACTAGATCCACAAGTGAAGTCAAGAGGGTTTTTAAAGACAGTATTTGCATGGGAAAAATTTCAGAATTTTGAACTTTGATGGAAAAGACAAGGAGAAAGAGAGGAAGATTATTGAAAATGCATTTTGAGCAGGCAAGAGGGGAGCTGAAGAAGGGATTTATCTCTGCCAAGAACAGGACCAGGTTTCCCATAGTAACAACAGAGAAGATAGAACAGGGGCATAAAGTGTAAGGAAATGGGATGTGATGACGGGAACTTCAGTTTTCTTGGAGGAAGAAGTAGAAACAACACTTGAGAATGAGAATGGGAAAGGCACTGTCGCAAATATGAGAGAAAGTGAGTTCAACAACGTTTAGGGCACTGGCCTTCAAACATATTTGTTTAATTATCCCCGATGAAATTTAGGGAATGTAACTCCTCACACATCTTTAAAGTGAGACACAAAATTTGTCACTCTATGTTTAACTGGAAACAAACTATGCAATTTCTGATATATGGTAGTGATATATAGATATATTTAGCATATTAAAATAAAACTATTATGTCATTCTTTTAAATACATCAAACTGAATCATAGTACGTTTGCAATTTTATATCACCATTATTACTAAACAACAAAACCCACAAATTCTCCTCTGAGACAGAAATTGTGCATTTTTCTTTTGCCTAAATTGTATTTCTATTTCATTTCTCACTGCACAGAATGTATTTTAAAGCTTAGAGTCACTCACTAATCACCGAACATAATTGCCTGCAATAAATATGTTTAAATAGGTGGTAGTAAAAATGTATAATGTCATAAGGCTCCAACTTTTTAAATGTTTTTTATTTAAAAAAAATTTTTAACATTTATTTATTTTTGAGAGAGAGAGAGACAGAGTGTGAGCTGGGGAGGTGCAGACAGAGGGAGAGACAGAATCCTAAGCAGGTTCCAGGCTCGGAGCTGTCAGCACAGACCCAATGTGGGCCTCGAACTCAGGAGCCATGAGATGGTGACCTGAGCCGAAGTCGGACGCTTAATCAACTGAGCCACCCAGGCACCCCTATAAGGCTCCAACTTTTAAATCTTCCTTCTGGTTTGAATTGTTATAAACTATTATTAGTCAAATTGTTATTAGTTAAAATTACCAACTAATTGTTAGTCAAATATTATTCAAAGAAAAACAGTATACATATATTATAAAGTCTGGTGTTTCTAAGATATAAGAAGTAAATTTTATTGGCAGTGCATAGCATAATGAAAAAAGATAGGGAGGAATGTTGTAAGTTGATTAAGCAATATTTCATAGATGCCAATGCTATGCTTTGTTTTATTGTTTGGCATCTCAGGAGTTTTTATAACTTAGAACTATGTACCATGAAAAATTCGAAATGGATGGAAGTCATGCATTGCATCCCTCCTTCCCTCCCTCCTTCCTTCCTTTTCTCTCTCCTTTCCTTTCTTCCATCCTTCCTTTCTCCTTCATCTTCCTTCATTTCATATAGAGGGAGATAGGCTTTTGTGACATGGGGTGTGATAAAAAAGAAATCAGCTTGATTCTTCAATAGGCAAATCAATTTTAGGAAATGGAGTGCATGGAATATCCAATTATGGATCCATGTGATCCTTGATTAAATTCTGGACTGAATAAAAGACCTATAAATAATAAGAATATTTGGGGGAAAATGAGAGAAGATTGAATATGGCCTGTTAGAGACTAACATTGTGTGGCATTCTTGAGTGTGATAATAGTATTGTATTATAATAGGAGAAAGTCTTCACTGTTACAAGAGACACGCTAAGTCTTTAGGGGTGAGCCACCATGTTATCTGCCACTTACTTTCAAGTGTTCCAGATAGTTCTCCAGCAAGTTGGAGAAGGAAATACATGAAACAAATATGGCAAAACAATCATAAATCTATGTGAAGGGAAAAAATGATAACAATAACTTTGACTCTACATATTTTGTCAGCTTTAATACAAATGATCAGAGTCCAAAGTTTCTAGCAGCCACCTCTCTGGGATGGTATGAGATAATTCGTTGGGAAATAAAACAGAAGGGATAGCTGAGTAGAAGCGTACGTATTGTGGGATGTTGATAATGGTATATTAGTAAGACTAGAAGGGTAGTTTAGTATGATAGAAAAGGAGGCGGCTTTGAGTCATAAAAAATAAATCTGAGAAAATAGGTTACGTTACGTGATGAACCATCGTGCTTTTCTTGACTATGACATGCCTACAAGCAAATAGGGCTGACTTAATAGACATTAAAGTGGCTTTAGCCATAATGTGGCACCATCTCCCTAGAGAGTGGAGTTACAGCTTTTTTGAAAGAATTCAATAATTGCTAACAAAAATTTGTCATAATTAAGAGTTCTAAATCATAAAGGTCAAAATATATGTCCTAACCCGTGCTTAGTTCCTCATGCATGTGAGCTGTCTGGCAGCTGTCCCACTTCCCTAGAGACAACCAAATGCTTTATTCACCAATGACAGTTGTGACTACAGAAATAATCCTCTTAGAGATTGTTCTTTGTGATTAATAAAAATGAGAACAGAACCAACTGCACTGAGGCCACATTTTAAGGTCATTTCATTATTATTTATTTGTTGGCTCAACAATATTGAAAATTAAGGATTAAAAAAAATGAGATGCTTTGAATTTCTGGATGAGACCAGTGACTTAATATCTTTTCTTCCCAAGATTATCTGTAAATTAATTTTCTTTCTATTAGAACACAGGTTTCCTTTATGCTTTTACTATATGAGTTACGTTAAGAAAACATAATAGGGATGAACTATAAAAAGAACCTTTTTTCTCTTGATATTTGTGCATCTAAATAAGTCCCCATATTTCTTACATCTTTTTTGGATACTTTTAAGCACTACCTTAGCTTTTAGTTCTCAAGAGTTTCCTTCACTTTATGTGGGCAGGGCCCCATTTCTTTTTTCCACAATTATCCCTTTCTCTGGCTCTTCAATAAGATTGTTTGGGAAAGAGACAGACGGGGAGACGGCACTGTATTCCAAATGCCGATAAAATGAACAAAAACCCTAATAGCTCTCATTCTCACAAATTTACATAAAGCTGACATGGCTCAAGAGCCTATCCCGTGGTATGTGCAACAGATTTTTTTTTTAATTTAGTTTGAAACAATTTTAAATCTACAGAAGAGTTACAAAGTTGGCAGAGTTCCCCTATACCCTTTACCCAGCTTCAATGACTGTTAACATCTTGTGTAGCCATGAACATTTCTCAAAGCTAAGAAATTAACAGTGGTGAAAAACTGGGGCACCTGATGCCTCAGTCAGCTGAATGTCTGACTCTTGATTTTGGCTCAGGTCATGATCTCACTGTTTGTGGGTTCGAGCCCTTCATCAAGCACAGAGCGTGCTTGGCATTCTCTCTCTGCCCCTCCCCACTCACGCCCATGCACTCTCTGTGTCTCTTTCTCAAAAAAAAGAGAGAAAGAAAATACCTTTATGAAAAAATAGTGGTGCAAAACTATAAACTATTCAGATTTCCTAAATTTTTCCACTAATATCCATATTCTGTCCCAGGATCCAATCCAAGACATCAAGATACCATGTTTTTTTTTAGTCATCATGTCTTCTTAGCATACTTTGCCCTATAACAGTCTCTTCTTTCTGTGTCTTCCATGACCTTGACCTTTTTGAGGAGTACTGGTCACATATTTTGTAGAATGGCTCTCAATTTGGGTTTATCTGATGTTTTCTTATGATTACACTGAGGTTATGAATTTTTTGTAAAAATATGACAAAGATGATGTGCCCTTTTTATTTGCGTCCTTTCAGGGAGTATGGTCATAGAGGTTTAGGAATGCATGGTTCCCTTTGGGAAGTAAGATAAAAGCATTGTGCATCAAGCAATGAAGAAGAAAATTGTTACGATACTCTTTCTCTGCTGGCATTTCTGGCCTACCAGCCATAAACCAATACTACAAGCTAGCAGGTATCGTGCTACAAGAACTTCTGTGCTTCTGCTACATTAATCTTTGCAGCCTGCCACCCTTGCAGTGACCTCAAGGAACATCTCTCTTTGCTAGGACATACATCCTATCTCTGTACAATGCCTCTGTTGCCTCTTCGAAGGGTGCACCAATTCCACATCTGCTCTCCATCTTCTGTTATCAACCACAATGACAACTAGGGGGAGTCAGTGACTACTTTTTTCTTTTGTTCCAGCTACAGAAATTGCTGATAAACTAAAAAAAAAAAAAAAAAAAAAAAAGTCTATAACTCTCATATTCTGTTTGTTTTTTTTTTTTTTTTTTTTATCTCTCTCCTCTCTTTGATTCTACATCTGAGCAGAGAAACACAGTCAAAAGCAATGCCCCAGAGGAGTTCACCCTCTTCCCTCAGTTAATTCTCACCCTGGGAGTAGAGGTTTAGCGAATAATAATTATTTGTGGAGGAATAGGGAAAGGAGAAGGGAAAAATGACTCATTCTGTAGGTACCATGCCGAGCACTTTTCATTAGATCTCATTTATATTTGAGAAACCTATGAGGTGAACGTTATTTTCCCTATTTTACAGATGAGGAAAGTAGAGTCCAGTGGGATTAAAAAATCCTTCAAAGTCAGCCAGGTAATAAAGGGTAAAGACCAAAGGTCTCTGCCTCCCTCACCTGAAGGCGGTAAACCATGTAAACCCTCTGAGTTCATGGTTGAAATGCACACATCTTCCTGATATCCCCAAATACAATCTCGATCCCATTCTCTCAGAGGGTCAATGGCCTAGTAATTGCCCTGAGACAACTGGTAGTGGCTACTTCTGTGCTTCTGATTCCTTTCGAAAGGTAGAAATGATGTGAACAATAACATCTGCAGCACACAAGGGCTGCAAAAAGTTCTTATTTAATGCTATTCATTTGTACATAGAATGAACTCTGTTAAAGGTCTGAGGTGTGTGTGTCTCCCTCTAAGGGCCCGGTGCTTCCCCGCTCACGTGGCCAGTCCTACTCTAAAACAAATCTAAAGTGCAAATAAAAATTATGTTTTTCTGTGTTTCTGATGGCTCCCTGAATCCCACCCAACAATAACTAAGGATTTCTTATAGGAAATGTGGCAAAATGAGAAACTAAACACAAAAGATTCTTACTCTTTGTAAGAATTTACTCTTGGCTTTAACATTATCTGTCTGCAAAGATGTTGAAGTTACAAAACAAATTTCTTCATGCCAATGCATTAACGCTTCCTATTAAAAATGAGAACCCCTGTTGATCACATAATTCTAATGGAAGTATATACAGTCCAGTGCTTCCTAAGGACTTTTAATTTCATGTGAGGTTCTGGGTCTGGGTCCCTGATCATTCTCCACGCCTAAGTGTCTCTTTATAGTCTCTCCAGAACACTACTGTTCCAATACTCTGCATTGCTATTTCCAGTCTTTATCAGGAATTCTAAAACCAAAGGACATGATCCTCCTGCACCGATTTACTTCGGCCAACACAACTCTGACCTTTTCCTCAAAGCAGGGAGCCTTCTGTGGTTGTCACGAGAGAGATGCTCACAAATATTTCAAGTCTTCTTTCCTGTTGGGCACATAGCAACATGCACTTCCCTTTCCCCCATGAAGTTAGCTATGGCCATTTTCAAATCCTAATTCCTCCCTTTGCTAGTTAAGTGACTTGGCCAAGATAGTTAACACCCCTGCTTCTAAGTTTCCTCATCTGTAAAATAAGGAAAACATTTAATTCAGAGAGCTGCTGTAAGGGCTGAGTGTATAAAGCTCCTAGAACAGATAGTTGCAGGATTTTCTTTTCATTTTCCTCCTCTCATTACTTCAAACAGAATCAAGCTTTGCCTTCTCTCCACTATACTCTCAGGGTATATAACATATAGGAAGTTTTAGGGAACACATATTCACATGGTGTAACCGTTGATTCTTACAAGTTGCCCTTTCCTATCATAGTGGAAAATGCTGGGCAAAGCTTATTTCTTGTAAAGATTACCATTTTCAGTTCTTAGCACAATTCCAGGATACAACATACACAAAATAAATATTTATTAATTAAACTAACAATGAATGAATGAATGATAACCTCCACCTTGAGCATTCTTCAAAATCCATCTTATTTTCTCCCTTGCATACCTGTGTGACATCTTTCTTGATTCCTGCAATTACATTGAACCTATTTTATGACACATAACATTACGAAATGTAAATTTATTGTCTTAACCTATAAACTCTTAAGCTCGGACAAAAAGCAGCAACAGAACAACTGTCACCATTAACTGGGTCATTACATGCTTGGCTCTCTGCTAAGCACTTCAGATAATTATTTAATTTAATCTTCCATCAGCCCTATGAAGCAGAAATTGAGATTGCCATTTACACTTGAAGAAACTGAAGTTTAGAAAGATTAAATTACTTACTCAATGTCACAAAGTTAGCAAGTATCAGAACTGTTATTCTAGCTTCTCTGGTCCAAAGGTTGACCTCATAACCACTGCAGTCCTATGCCCCCTCCCTGTCCTATGCACCCCTGTACCACTCATCCCTGCCAAGCCCATATTTGTAGTAAACTGCTTGGAACACAATGAATGTTCCATAAATGCTGTTGAATTAAGTAATTTCCATGACATTTTATTAATTCTGAGTATATTTGCATATTTTATCCAAATTGCTAACCCTTAAGATCAGAAAGCTTCCAGATCAAAAAGCACACTCTAGGGGCGCCTGGGTGGCTCAGTCGGTTAAGTGGCCGGCTTCAGCTCAGGTCACGATCTCACGGTCTGTGGGTTCGAGCCCCGCGTCGGGCTCTGTGCTGACAGCTCAGAGCCTGGAGCCTGTTTTGGATTCTGTGTCTCCCTCTCTCTGACCCTCCCCCAATCATGCTCTGTCTCTCTCTGTCTCAAAAATAAATAAACGTTAAAAAAAAAAAATTAAAAAAAAAAAAAGCACACTCTACAGACAACACTGCTTTTGGCACTCAGCATCCAGGATCTCGTCAATCTACAACGTGCCTCCACTGATGCACAAGAGAAACTGTTCCATTGCCATTTCCATAATAAGTTATGTTTTTAAATATAATTCAAATTAACATAATCATATTTTATCTTACTTGGGTGTTATGCTGTATTAAATAGAGTCAAGCAGTAATTAATTCATATCCTGATCTGCTATATGACCCATACCTTTGAACTGTGAGATTTTTGGAATGTTAGCTGTTAATTTGACCCTGATTTCTCAACCACTGTTTGTGTTTATCCATGGACTTGATTCTTGTAGTCTTGGTCTCTGCTCCTCATAATCAGATTAACTCAGATAAAGCTGCTTCAGGGAAGAGGTCAAAACCAATAATAGTCGTTGCCCTACTTTGGTCTATTTTCAACACAGTAGCCAGGAGATCCTGTTTATACCAAAGTCAGACCAGTATAACTACCCCTTGCTCACAGTCCTCAAGTGGCTTCTTACCTCATTGACAGTAAAAGTCAAAGTCATAGCTATTGCCTGCAATGTCCTACACGATCTGCGCCCCTCTTCTCTGATTTAACCACAGGATATTTTAATCCTAAACCATTTGTAGTAGACTTGGTCTCCCTCTGTTTACATATGCCAAGAATACTTCCACCTCAGGGCCTTTGCACTCGCCATTTTCTTTGCCTTTTCCCAGATTATTGCTTCTCCAGTTCAGTCAAATATTTATTTGAATGCCCTCTTGTCATCAAGGCATTATCTGACCACCTTACTTAAATTTGCAGCACTCTTTTTTACTTTATTTTCAACCAGGGTATTTATTACCAGCTAACATTCTATATATTTGCTTTAATGAGTTTATTTATTGTCTCCCCTGAACATGGTGTAAGCTCCATGACATAGGCACCTTTCTCCATTTTGAGCATTGCTAGATTATGGAGCCTAACGAAGAAGCTGATATTATGCAGCCATATTTTGTTAAATCTTTACATTTGTTGTTAGAAGTTTATCTATTACTATTACTATTTTTATTTTTTAAATAAAATTTTTAATAGTATGCTCAGTGGTATTTCCAAGGTGAAGATCGGCTCTTAAGTATAAATAGTGTTCCTAACATTGCTATTGTCAATATGCTCCTAAGGGTAGATCAAAGAACAAGAAACTGAAAGCCAAAGATGCACAGAGCTAGAGACACTAATGTGGCTTTGAAGAGGAATAGATCTGAGCCCCGGTGTTGAGAGGAAGTTACATAATAAGGAATATTTTCTCTCTCAAAAAAAAAAAAAAATGAGATGTGCATTTTTGAGCATTTCTCTGTTTTCCAGTGGAAGACCATATTTTCATGGAAGCCATGCCCTGACCTAATTAATAATTTTAATCAAGTAGATCAAGTGACCTTTTCTCATTATGAGCAAACCTTTCAATCTTTCTCTTTTAGCCTCACTCTTAGAGAATCTGATTTAAATTAACCTAAATTTATTTTTTATTATTTATCTAAATAATATCAAAGATATGGTAAAACTAGGCCACCATTTACTACCTAATACAACTTATACTGGTCCCTTTAGTTGGAATGTCTCCTCTAGAAGAAACTGCAGTCCTCATCAGAAGCCATCTGCCCACAGAAATTTTAAGAGAGAAAGAGAAAGTAAGACAGGGAGACAGACACACAGAGAGAGAATTTAATTTCACTTGAGACCAAACACAAGATCTTCAATTAATTTTGAAACCCTGGCTGAGGTTTTCGTTCTCCAGACTGAACACTCCTTCTTTCCATAAGAAACACTTCTCTTTGATTAGCCCTTTTTTCTCATTCTCTCCCTTGCACTGCCACTGCCAGGGTCCACTTCCAGCAAAGACTATGGTAACAGCTTTCTAGCTAGTTTCCTGTGTGTTGTTTTCGTGTTTGTTTTAATATTCAGTCTGCAAACATCCCTTCAGAGTCCCAAGAAATATCCCTGAGACTCAGATCTGCTCATCTCATTGTCAAAAAAAAAAAAAAAAAAAAATCCAGACAAATCCCCATTATTCAAAGATCAAGTTTAGAATGCATACACACTTTTCCACAATCTGACTCAGATCAAATTTTCCGGTGCAACTCTAGCTAGCCAAACCTAGATACATAGGACTACTCACTCTTTTTTTGTTTCATAAAAAGAATAAACTTTACTAAGTGAAGAAATAACACAGAAAGGATGAAATCTTTGTCATTGATGCAGTTTTTGATAACCTTATAGGTAAAGTATGAGCTGAAAACTATAGTCTTTGTACAGAAACTAATTTTCCTGGGTGCCTGGGAAATTGAGTAGATTGTTCTTTTCTCCCTATTTATAAATCCTACATTTTTAAAGTTCACCTCACAGCCTAAATAGTCATGCAAATGTCTATGCATAAACACACAAAAAAGTTATTTTAAGAAGAACCTACAATGTATAGAAAACTGGGGCAGACGTCTAAGTAATGCTGGGTTTAAAACTCATTAAAAAGAAAATCTCTGGGTTGTTGTAGTTTATGAAAAAGTTACAAAGAAGGTAATTTGAGCAAAGTAATACTATGTTTAAAGTAAGATGATTAGAGATGGTGATATTCTGGAGGCAGGTTACAATTGGTTGGGATATTTTTATATGCAGTTTACAGTAAATAATAAACTAATCATAAATAAATTAGCTATTTCCCGAGTATTTAAAAATATTAATCCTCTTTCTCATAAATTTTTGAGGCTCAGAGGCAAGCGAACTATGGAAAGGAAAGGGGAAACTTAAAAAGAAGGGGCAGCCGAATGTATTGAGAGTAATGGTAGAGTAGCTGTTAGGCTTTATCTTTGTAAAGAGAGAGAAAATCTTGGCCATTAATCAAAAGGTCAGGATCTGGCATTCTGTTCTCTTTGGCCACATGTTTTTCCCATGATCGTTTATATTTGGTGTCTTTGTTGAGTTCTGGTTCCCTATGCAAGTGGGTCTGATCCAAACCCAGGTCTATAGTGATGGCAAGCAGCTGGAACTTGTTTTCTGGCATCTGGCTACAGGCTTGCCCAGAACATTTGCAGGGTCTACAACAAGAATACAAATGGAAGTTTGGTGCTGTCCTCCTTTTCCCACCACCAGTTAAACTGGGCTTATAAAATATTCTTTGTACTTATTTTTCAACAGAGACCAGCTACAGACGGAATGTATCCCCCCCCCCCCAATTATATGTTAAATGTTTCTTTAGTATGAGGTGGGGTTTTTGGAGGTGATTAGGTCATAAGGGTAAAATCCTCATGAATTAGATCAATGCTCTTAAAAAGAGACCCCAGAGAGCTCCCTTCTCATTTCTACCACGTGAGGACACAGAAAGAAGACGTTCATCTCTGAGGCAAAATACGGGTCCTTACCAGACACTGAATCTGCTGGTGCTTGATATGGGACTTCTCAGCCTCCAGAACTGTGAGAAATAAATTTCTGGTGTTTATAAGCCACCCAGTCTATGGTACTTTTGTTATAGTAGTCTGAATGGACCAAGACCCACATGCTTTTATAACTTTTATTCTTCGTTCATGCATCTCTCTCTCTTAGGATGCTTCTTTCTTGTCTTCCTGTCCAATTTCCAAGGTCCTCTGAAGCCCAGGTCACATGCCTACACTGCATGAACTTTCCCCAATACACCATCAGCAGAATTACCTTAATTTCAGATAGGTCTTTGCATATAACTCTAACTTAACATTGCTACACAGCATTACATCTGCTTATGTGTATTTTTTTCTATTACCATATAGGTTCATTAAGCACATGGATTGTGGCTCATTCTTGCTTAA
Source organism: Panthera pardus (assembly GCF_024362965.1). Taxonomy (NCBI): domain Eukaryota; kingdom Metazoa; phylum Chordata; class Mammalia; order Carnivora; family Felidae; genus Panthera; species Panthera pardus. The sequence goes on along the minus strand of NW_026526991.1, from coordinate 37,343,764 downwards.
CTCCAAACCAAACACAGCATGGGATCTATGCTAAGGAACTATTACTTGATGAACTGGATTAAATTAAACACATATATCAGGTTTTATTATTCCTACACTATTCCATTGATTTCTATCTTGAAATTAATGTTCATGATTTTTTTGTGGTAAATGTGACATAATATGATATTATATAATCAGGAAGGTTTACAGTAGATATATTATTTTCATTGAGTTCTTTAGATATTAACAAGGCAAAAAAACTTGAAATCACCCTTGACTCCTATCTTTCATTTCATTCAGTCTATTAAGAGATTCCATCAGGCTCTACTTTTCAAAACGTATCCATTTCTCTCCCAGCAACCATGCTGGTTCAAGCTGTCCTTATGCGTATTCTGGATTATTGCAGTGACATCATAATTGATTTCTGCTTTTATCTTGTTTCTTTCCATCTATTCTCACCATAGTTTCTAGAGAGATCTTTTTAAAACAAACATGGAACACACAAGTCTCCCCTTTGCTCAAACCCCAAGACATAATAAACTTTAAATGAATAATAGTCTATTAAAGGGTAGAGGGACCTGTCAAACTGTGACCGGTTTGAGGCTAGCATAGAGAACATCTGGCATTTGTGGCTCTGTTATATGACCAGAGCTTCCTCAATTTACATCTATATGCTGATGATTTTATTAGTGTTAGGGATTTAAAAAATAATAATACCAAAGAGCCTTTACTCCTACTTCTGACCTAAGTCCTAAGTTCCTTAGCTCTGGATTCTAGTCACATTTTACTAAACTGTATGGCATGGCAATAACTTTATCATCTGTATATTTGCTTTTCATCTTTGAAATAAAGTTCATAGTACAAATCCTATTTCTTATATCATCTGCAAGTAACAAATGAGAAAATATTTATGGTGGAACATTTTAAAATTTTAAATTTAAAAAATTACAGGGGCATCTGGGTGGCTCAGTCAGTTAAGCATCTGACTCTTGATTTTGGTTCAGGTCATGATCTCATGGTTCATGAGTTTGAGCCCTGCAGTAGTCTCCATGCTGACAGTGCAGGGCCTGCTTGGGATTCTCTCTCTCTTTCTCTCTCTCTTCCCCTGTCCTGCTCTCTCTCTCTCAAAAAAAATAAAAAATAAACTTAAAAACTTAAAATTTAAAGAATTACAAATAATAACAGCATATTTTATAGGCATTTAAAGTATAGAAACAATACCACTTCATTGAGGATCAAAGCAAAATAGAACCATTTATCTATGAATTCCTGGTGAGGCGTTTGGGTGTATAGACAGTAGAAATGTGAGTAGTGCCCTCCACAAGGGCTCATAGACTTCACGTATTATATAGGACTTAGAAAACGGTAAGGGAAAAAAGGCTTTTAACTCTAGCCTTCCTGTTGATGAGGACAGACCTTCAAATTATATTACTAAGGGTGTCTTTTCCATCCTCCTCTTCTCTCACCTTTGGTCTGAGATCATGAATCAGGGTCAAATACCAGGTTTGGAGCTGAGGTGAACAAGCTTTTAATTGTAGGGATTTATATAAAGTGTCCCAAGGATCTCAGGGCTCTTGGCAGCTCCCCACTCTTCACCATGTTTGCTTGCTCCAGGGAATAAATACTTCCGGGCCTTGTGGTCTAAATCTACTTGCTCCATCTAAGCCATTCTGAGGATGCTTCATTTCAGTGTTAGCGCTTGATCCCAAACTTTCTCTTTAAACTTAAAAATGTGTAAAGTCTTCCTGTGTGAAATGCAGTCTTTGGTTTCTCTCTGCCCCAAGCTCACAGCTGCGGATGACCTCTACTTACTGCCATAATCAAATGTGGCGGTTGTTGACCCAGAACAGGTCAGAGTTCCAAAAGCCTAGCTTGAACAAGAGAGGAAGTCGGACACCGACTGTAAAGAAAAAATTCTCTCTCTTCCCTGACAAAAAAGGATTCAAGATGGTTTCTGTGAGAATTCAACCTTGTCTTTCTTCATCAGAAGTAATGTGAACATTTTTAAAAGTTTAGAACCATTATATTCTGATAAATATTAAAGGAGAGTAGAAGAAGAAAAAAGGAAGACACACATCCCACAGATAAAGTGCAACCCAACTATTCAAATCACCTAGTTGCCTATGCCTTATAGATTGGTTTCTTCGACTGGCAGATTCCAAAGGTTATCTTCACACACAATTCCAGATCTCAATTGAATATCCAAAAATTGAGTATTTTTCAAACAGCTCTTCTTCACATTTCCTTAATAACATATATATAAATAAACATGAAAGGCAGATGCATATGTGTATATATGTATACAAATTATATACATATATATAATAACTTCCTAGAGAAATATACATTTCTCCTGAGCTCCAGGTAATTTGAACCTCAAACTTGTCTACATGTTAATTTTTCTATTTATTACAGAAAAAATTCAAATTTGTTTTTACATTTGCGTTTTATCCTTGTGTAACTTTTAATCTATTAGCACAGCAACATGAAATCATTGACTACTGAATTGATTTTTAGAAGAAAAATATATGATACTATATCTAACATTTATTAATCACTTATTAGGTGCCAGATACTATTCAAAGCACTGCAGATTTTACATCTTTAATTCTAGACAACACCATGAAATAAGTTTCATGATTATATCCATTTTAGTGATAACAACGGAGGTACAGAAAATCACAAATGTGATAAATGTGTGGCATAGCAGGGATTTAAACACAGAATATAACTCCAGAGTCTGCTCATAACTATTTCTGTTTCATTTAATTAATGTCATGATGTACTAATTTTGTATGTCATCATAAAAGAAAAGCCTTCATCAAAGAAATTGCTACTGCAAACAAAATATTCATGACTAGAAATAATAAAAAGAAGACCAAGCCTAAAAACATAACCACCCCCACAAACGTAACTCAGCTTCAGCCAGGAAGCCGTTGTGCCTAGTAAAATATTCTAATTAACTGTCTTATTTTTCTTGTTTTCTATCTTCATCTCTTCCATAATCTTCAAATAGAAGTAGACATGTAGTTGTTAAACTCACAATAATAATTTACTAGCAACAAGAAAAGCTGCATATTGTAAGATTTTTATTGCAAAATAAATGACAGCTTTTCTAAAAATAGTCATTGTTAGCAATAAAAAATTTGAAAAATTTTCAACCAAAACAATGAAAGCTGAAAACTCCTTGGCATTCAAAGAGAATTCTGAAAAATGCTAGATCAACCTTGTGACCATTTTGACCCATCTTTGCACATTTTCCAACAATATGTCAAGAAATAACATTTAAAAAACTCCTCTCAACACTGTTACTGGGCACTTTGCTGGTGGGAGTGTTAACTGGTACAACCTTGTGCAAAGTTATTTGCTAAGCAAGTAATACCTCCTCTAGAAAATCATTAGGAGGAAATAAAATTGATGATCAAGATTAATATACAATGATACTTATAATTAAAACTGATTAAAACATAATTTAAAATCATGGAAATTTGAAAGCCATAGAAAATTTTTCTTGAATAATATTGTTTTATAAAGCACTAGGCAAGTGTGTGTGTGTGTGTGTGTGTGTGTGTAGAATTTGATTTCAAATACATAAAAACACACAAAGCTGCATTAGACCCTCCTGTATACTGGAGGGTCCATTAAGGAAAAAATTGTGTTGTTCATTCCCATGTCTCCAGGACCTAGTTCAATATCAGGAACATAACTAATGCTCAGGGCAAAAACAAACAAACAAACAAAAAACACAACAGAAAATTAACAAATGAGTATTTATAGCTGCATGCCTGGTAAGGAGTTTTTTAAACCCAATCATTTCCAACTCCTAAGCTGACTGCACTTCTACCAAGCAGATATTCTCTAGTCAAAGGAAGGGACGTTTGCATCTCCTTTTAATTTTGCAAAACTAGGCAATAGAGTCTTTTTTATTTTTATTCATTTATTTTTAAAGATGGGTGCCTTGGTGGCTCAGTCAGTTAAGCTTCCGACTCTTGGTTTCAGCTCAGGTCATATCTCATGGTTCTGAGTTCAAGCTCCACATGGGGCTCTGCATTGGCAGTGAGGAACTGCTTGGGATTCCCTCTCCCTCTCTCTCTGCCCCTCCCCCACCCATACTGTCTCTGTCTCTCTCAAAATAAATAAATAAACTGTAAAAAATAAGTAAAAAATAAGTTAAAAAAGATAGCAGCCTAGAAACAACCTCATAATGTTCTTGTGCAGCTTAAATGACACAAAGCATGAAAAGCATTTAACCATAAGCATACAGCACTAAATAAGTAAGAGCTACAATTATCATAATAAATTTAATCCCTTAGGATCTATTGAGATGCGCTATGTACTTTTTTTTTTTTCTGCCTGCTTTTAGTTCTTTTTTCTGTAGTGTCCATCAATGTCAGCATGTTAGCTAACAGTGTGTTTAATACTTAGTAGATGTTACCTTATTATTCCTTACTTAAAATCCCATAACGGCTTCCCAATGTCTTCATAACAAAATCTAAACTCCTCAAACTGACACAAAAGACACTTGATGGGCTGGCACATTTCTACCTCTCCTGTTCCATCTCCCACTAGTGTCTTGTGTGTACCCTCAGCCAAACTAAATTACTTACATTCCCTGAACTCTCTACTTTAGACTGTATTTTCTGTACCCTAGTTTGCAATACAATTTTGCCTTGATCTAAGTTCTAATCTTCCTTTAAAATTCACCACAACTGTCACCTTTCCCAAGAAACTTTCTCTGTCCTCTCTTTCCCAGCTGGACCTGGGGTTCCTCTTCTACACATGCCTAAGTGGCTTTGATACCATTGCAGCTTTCCTTGACTGACTTCCCGCCAGAGTGGCACCTATTCAAGGTCAGGTTCTGTATCTCAGTCATCTCTTCTGGTGCACGGCACATAGCTTGGCCCAATGCAGAAGCTCCATACATAGTTATGGGGTGAATAAATTGCCTAGCATAGTGTTTTCAGATGGATGAGTACAGAAACAGGAGCAGAACTTGTGAAATCTTCTTATTGATGTGATACATTGAATTAGTTAGAAATTACAGTACTCAGGCTCGAAATCCAAAATGGCTTAAAGTTTCAAAGAACGTTTTCATTATTTAGGGCAAGTTTACCAAAGAGGCCAATTAAGCATAAAAGCACATTTAGCATGGACCGAGCTTTCCAAGTTACCTTGCAAATTAGAAATGAACCACTTTATGTTCATAGGCATCTCACAGGCACACACACCTCTTTTTCTAATACAGTGCTTTATTGTTATGGGCTTTGATCATTTGCTTTTTTCTTCATCATTAGCATATGTGTGATCTTGTTTGATAAAGGCATTTCATATTTCAAATACCACTAAGACTCCTTTCCTAAAATAATCTAACAGCTAATGGGAATGCCTTGATACTATTTTTTCTAACAAAGTAAAAAATTGTATTTGAGAGTATATTTACCTTAGTCCTTAATGTCTTCAAAGTGTAGACTTGGGGAAAATAATCAAACACAGAAACCAAAAAGTCAATGAGGTGGTTTATTTCTTGTTGGGATATGTGAATCATGTTCTTGCTGTTTAGGTAGACATATAAAACCCACTGTACAGTTATTGACAAACAGTGTCAATGTCTACCAATGAAAATAGAAGGGCTTAGATAGATTAAACTCAAACCAATGAAAATTTACAAAGTGATTTTTAAAAACTAAGCCAAATTTATTTTGTAAAACTGAATAAAGGGCAGAAAAAGAGGGATTACCAAGTGATACAAAAGGCCAATAAATAAACATAGAAATAAATATCCCATGTGACTAGAAATACACTTTCCTCATTTATGAAAGGGAGCCAGTGTTTCCTTATAGTATCATAGATATCATACATAAATTCATAAATATCAGATGTCATTATAAGGTGACTTAGGTAAACTAGGCACACACTCGACTAGGGAAATATAAAGTCATACATATCTTTGGGAAGGAACTTGGTAATATTTATTAAAATTAAAAATGCAGGTACTCTTTGACTTAAACCTGCTTCTAAGAATTTACCTTACTACATACCTTCAAAATTATTTAAAAGGTATGTAAATGTATGTTCACTGCATATCATTTTTCGTGCCAGTATAAAAAAATAGAAATAATCTAATGCCCATTAATTTATATATGATTACATACATCATTATACATTCACACAACAGAATACTATACACTCATTAGAAGAAACAGATATTTTAACCCTGTTAGAAGCAAAGTTTTATTTTTTAATGTTTATTTTGAGAGAGGGAGAGAGAAAGAGAGAGTGAGCACGTGTGTAGGGGAAGAGAGAGAGGGAGAGAGAAAGTCCCAAGCAAGCTCCACACTCAGCGCAGAGCCCAGAGCTGGGCTCAATCCCACAACCATGAGATCATGACCTGACCCAGAATCAAGAGTCGGATGCTTAACTTATTGAACCACCCAGGCACCCCACAGAAGTACATTTTTAAAAGAGTATTTTCATCTACACAAAATTAGGATCTTTTTAAAGTTATGCATTCTCTTATAATTTAATTCACATGTAAGTAAATTATTCAGCAAGACTGTTTAATTAGAAAAGAAAGATTTAGGGAGGTAAAATAGTATTCTGATACAACTAAATGATACATTTATAACACAGCTGGAAATTTAAAATAGTTACTTATATATAATAATAAATTTGATTTCTATTTCTCAAAGTAAATATATTAAACTATCCTACATGGTTTAGCCTTTTTCCTTGCTTCAACCCACTGTCCTTTTCTTGATAACACATTGTAGAAATAAATTAACTCATTTGTTATTCTACGACATTTTACTATTTAAGCTATCATTTATGCTTTTATTTTAAAGAAGAATCACTTGTAGATTCTTAGTGCCTTTCTTCTTATGCATTTTTTTGCATTCCTTCAGTGTTTTTCCCTGCTATTTGCTTTAATCTGTAAGATCATGAGCGGGGAAACTAAAGTGAATTTAATGAGAGAGAAAATATTAACATGATCCTATTACTGACATCTCCATGAATTTTACAATATTTGTTTGCTTTTATGTACTTTAAAATCACAATACAAATGAGCTGACAAAACTATACTTTATTTGTAATGAACAATGTTTGGGATTTGAAAAATAACAGATAATGCTAACTCAACAGTAATGGAAGCTACATTAAGACTACACCCCTCTTTCCTACTTGCTTGATATATTGAGTTGTTGGCAAAGGGTAAATTAAAAGGAACCTTACATGTAGGATAAAACCTGCTATTTCTCAGAAGTCTTGAGGATTAACCAATATGTATATAATCACACTCTGATTATATAAAATAAATATACAAATCCATATGCATAATACTGATATTGATCAGCATACTGTGCTTACATAATTAATAAAATGTGTATTGTCAAAAACAAACATCATGTCACAATTATTTCCATTTCATTATCCATTTCTCTTATTTCTGACTCATGTTTGAATTTGACTACTTTTCACATTCACTCTGATATTCAGTCCTGGCTTCTGAAGACTATTGTTGGCTTTTTCCATAGGCTCAGATTCTCATATTTGAACTTCATCTGGATGTTTCAAAGTCACCTCCAATCACATGCCCTCAAAACTTACTTTTCCTGTATCTTTTCTTTTTGGATATGGTTCTATATACACATGAATGCTTTCGTGACTGACTTCCTTTTTTTCAAAACAGAAATCTGGAAATCATTCTAAACTTTCTTTTTTTCTCATTACTACACATCTAATAAATCATTAAAACTTACAAATACTACCCAGATATATTTCTGGGATCCCATCCCTCCTCTCCTTTTCCACAGTCCTCATCATCTGTTGCCAAACCTCTTACCAAAGTTTCCATATCAAATTCTTCCATACCTGGAAGGACCTTAAATTCCAAGCATACACATTTTCTGTTCTGCATGGTTGAAGTAGTTCAATAATAGTTGAAACAATTTATTTTCCATGAGGATTGCAAGCATTGAGAAAAAGATGCTTTCTAGATTTATAATTCTTATGTAGCTTTTCTATTTTGGGAAAACAGTGTAGAAGAGTGGAAAAGTGTATTGGATTTATTTTAAATAGATCAGTTCTAGAATTTCAGAGTTCAAACACTTGTCTTTATGCTTATTTAAACTTGGTCAAATTATGCAAATACCCAGAGACACAGTCTACTCATTGGCAAAATGAGGATGGTATTTCCTGCTACAGTTCTTGTCGAAATTAAATTAGTCAATTACAGTTCTTGTTGAGATTAAATTAGTAAATTAGTTATACAATCTTCCAGTCTCCATTTATCAAATCTACTATACACTTGCCTTTTAGACATTTGTATTTTTATTTGGTTGTTATGCGTTAAATTGTGCTTTCCCACAAGGTGTTAAAGTCCTAACCCCCAGTATCTATGAATGTGACCTTATTTGGGAATAAGATCTTTTTTTTTTTTTTTTTTTTTTACATTTATTTATTTTTCAGAGACAGAGAGAGACAGAGCACAAGTTGGGGCGGGGCAGACAGAGAAGGAGACACAGAATCTGAAGCAGGCTCCAGGCTCCGAGTTGTCAGCCCAGAACCCAATGTGGGGCTTGAACTCACAAACCATGAGATCATGACCTGAGCTAAAGTCGGATGCTTAACCGACTGAGCCACCCAGGCGCCCCGGGAATAAGATCTTTGATGTTCATATTAATATACGTCACTGGGTTGGGTTCTGATCTAATATGATTGTGTCCTTATGAATCAAGGAAATTTGGACAAAGAGACAGACATTTACAGAGGGAAGACCATGTGGAGACACAGAAAGGACACTATCTACAAACCAAGGTCCCCGAGGCAACCACCAGCTAAATGTGAGGCACGGTACAAACCCCACCTCACAGCTCTCCGAAGTAATTAAGCCTGCCAACAGCTTGATTTCAGATTTTGAGCATTCAGAACTGTGTGACAATAAATGCCTGTTGTTTAAGCCACCTAGTTTGTAAGACTTTGTTACAGCAGCCTGGGCAAACTAGTGAAGTTGTTTTACTGTATTTTCTATAAATGTTTCTGTTCTTTTGTTAACTATTTTAGAAGGTTAATTATGAAAAGACATGCATCTAGAGTATGTAGATCGTTTGTCATATGGCTTAGTAATGTACCACAGATAACAAGACAATTAACGAAAAATATTGATAATGCCAGACGTGGAAGTCTATCGAACCTACATGAAAACATGTTGAATAAATAGTCCTTACATGCTACAGAGCCAAAGGGAAGACTTCACGATCAAAAGCGAAAGCTGTCATTTATGTAACATTTTTCCTTAACTCCACCCCCCCCCACCCATATGTCTACCATGTGTGGAACTCTAACTCTTCTATATGGCTCGAGCCTCTATTGGAGAGACCAGAATCCACTTTAGTTGTGGGGACATTTGTCACAGCATGTTGAATGACTGAACCACTGGGTGGGCTAAAGAAACAGACTTTAGGTTAAACATTTACTAACTAACCTTAAAGATACTACACAGAACAAAGATCCAGGGGAACTGCTCTCCCTGCCCCAAATCAGGAAGTCTCTGCACCATCGCACTGAGCAGAAAAACAAAAGCAGTGGCAGCTCCAGAACCATGGCACATAAAATGTTCCAGTCTACACCAGTGAGATCTGTGCCACATGCCCTGCCTCTCCGCGTCCACGAGGGGCCTGACGAGATGCTGACACTGCCCCTAAGTCTGCGTCCGAAGCCCCGCATACCTTTCTGGTGTGCTTGTCAGCCAACTGAGCAGAAGTTACAGGACGAGAGCTTTCTGAGAGGGCATAAGATTAGACCTAAATCACATGTGATTAGCCCTGGCTACAAAAGAATCTTGAAAATGTAGCTTGAAGCTGTCCACATTCTGCTGGTCATCAAGGCCCATTAGAGCAAGGGTGGCAAAGTGTTGAGCGCCAATCCACAATAGCCACCTGATAAACTAGTAACGTTGGTTTGTTATGGAAGCACCTTAGACGCCCAATGAAAATGCCTGGTATAGGCGTCCTTCTCTTCACTGCCTCTTCCAGACTACTTGCTTCCTGAAAATTGCTTACCTTGAAGCCCAAACTCTCAGATTACACTGCCCGCCACCTTTCTTTGTTGAAGTAATTTAAAAATGTAATTTAATGATTTCCACTCATTCCTTAATGAGTTTAACACCTGGCTCACCACCACTTTGATTTCTCCATTCAGAATTCCTAATAATTCAACATTCATGGAGAAGAATCTTGACTTTCTCTTTTTCAATGATTTGATTCTCAATCATATCTCAGCCACCCACTTTCAGGCTTATGCTCTGTCCACTAATAATATAACTATACCCCAATTCCCATAATTTCAATGATGAACAACTCATTCTCTATAAACCATCTTCTACTGTCTCATACCCCAAACTCAGGAATTGTTCAAAGCTAGAAGGAGCATACCCACTGCCTATCATTTCTTCATTCTTTCTCATGTCCTCACATGCCGATCTGCCCATCGGAGATATTACAACTCATCATTATAATCTTGTACACTGTCACCTTTTCAAGTATCTCCTTCTCTTCCCTAACATTCTCTAAACCACTTTTCCTGACTTAATAATTTTCCATGAAATCTATCTATCTGTCTGCCTGTTTTCTTACTTGAGTGTAATTTCCATGAGGCCAAAGACTCTTTTCTTTTCTGCTGTTGCCTCAGAATGTACAATAGTGTCTAGCGTAAAGTAAGAGCTCCATAAATATTTACTGAGTAAATTAACAACATAACTATCTAGTAATAAATCCTTAATTTAACTAGAACACTATACATGTTCAAATATTTTGCTGAAAAAAATGAGTTATATAGAATACAATTCCTTAAAATTCTATTTGGTCTACCCATTAATGGAAAATGGAAAAGTTCACTGTAAAGTCAATGACATACAAAAATACAAATGTATTCTTTTGGCTATATATTGTGAAATTGGAATATACATCTATGAAAATTTTCCTTTTCTATTTCCTCTTCTAGAATTTCCCACCTTTGTAACAATAATTACTTCAAAAAGCAACAATATAATTTTCAAAGATTAAAAAGTATATGATACCTAATTGAATGAATTCTTAAAATGGCCAATTAAAATAGCAATAAATTATATTAATGTTGTACTGAAACCCTTATTCTCTTCTAATTGATTCTACTCTTCAATCTGTCTTTAAGAAAGGAAATTAAATAGTTTGAAAATATTTAAAGATTCATTTAACGATGCCTTTCAGCAGTCATAATGTAGTTCCCAAGTTATTAATTACATCAGGTAAATCAACCATGACAATCTATTAATAGGAAATGGAGAAGAAAATTAAATTAGTAAAAACTATTAAACTGATTAGCTAATTATAGAGACTCATATTACATAAGCTTGAAATAGGAGAGCCTATATCTGTACACTTACGTGCATGTTACTTTGATTGTTTACAGCAATGTTGCTTTCATTACTATAATGAACCGTCCAAAGATCTACAGTATGTCAAATCGCATGAAATAGTATACTTAAAGAAATGTTTCAAGTCCTTGTGTTAATTAACATGCTCCTAAAAACGGCACAGTTTTATCACAGAAAATGCTGTTTAGAGCTTATCATAATATTCATGATGAATTAGTTTTAAAAGGAATTATTTGGGTTTATGTATCTGTGACTCCATCCTGTACGCAATAAACAATGCAAAAGACAATTGTTATTCTCTTCCCTTTTTCCTTTTTTTTTTCCCTTTCTTTCCTTCCTTCACTTCCTTTTTCTGGTTATCTATTATGTGCTAGTCACTTTGACAGGTTTGACAGAATAACAAATAAAACAAACAAATTAACTGAGATCTGAAGGATAGAAAGCAGGCAGTCAAGAGAACAGCTGTAAGGGGGGATCAGAAGTGACTGTCTTTCCTGAGAGCACCCACTCAACTTTCCTCTAGTGGGAAAAGCAGAGTATATTTTAAGAACCAGCGTGCCGAGAACAGGGTGGGTGACAGTAAGTGTGTTAAAGAAGAGAGAGTAGGTAGGCAGGGTTGATACCATGCAGTGCCTGGTATTCCAAGGAGGGTGTATGGATTCTATTGGAAGTTAATAAGAAGCCATTGTCTGGGAGGGAGGGAAGGTGGAGGAGTGCCAAATTATCAATGGATTGTCAAAGGTAATAGTAGAAACTTCTCATTTATATGCCACCCTATTTTGTATATAATGTTAAAGAATCACATAAACCCAAAAATTATAGTACACTTATAAAAAAAGAGTAGTGCTAGATACTCATAAAAGAAATACTAGAGTGTAGCTAAATGATTAGTGGTAATGGAAAACAATGTGTTCCTGACACTTCTTAGAGATTTCAGGAGTCATATGAAAGAAAGCGTGGTCTAATGATCACTAGCAAAAGATCAAAGTGAGTTTCCAGCCTTCTGCATGCCCTAGATAACAGCCACTAATAAATGCTGCTTATACAGTAACTCTGGTGAGTGGTAATTTGACATATTAATCATAGAATTGAGTGGATGGAAGTTTATTCTGATCTTTACTAATCACAAATTCTTTGGATAAGAGCCAATATATTGCAAGCACCTGAAATGTCTAAGCCACAATATTAAGTGTGGTCTGTATATTCAGTAAGTGCTTAATAAGACTATTTTCTTTTTTTTTTTTTTTCAACTTTTTTTTTTTTTTTTTTTACTTATTTTTGGGACAGAGAGAGACAGAGCATGAACGGGGGAGGGGCAGAGAGAGAGGGAGACACAGAATCGGAAGCAGGCTCCAGGCTCCGAGCCATCAGCCCAGAGCCTGACGCGGGGCTCGAACTCACGGACCGCGAGATCGTGACCTGGCTGAAGTCGGACGCTTAACCGACTGCGCCACCCAGGCGCCCCAAGACTATTTTCTTAATTGAAGTACAATTTTGAATAGCAATACGTCATCCAAATTGAGACATTTTGAAATGTTAATAGAGTTTTGTTAAAATCGCTGTGCACACACACACACACACACACGCACATAATATAATTCTTATATTATGAAGAATTTAAATTATATCTGGGCCTGCTTGACTCTGTTATAAAATTTACATTGCAGATTATTATGTAAAGGTGAGAGCATAGATTGATATTTGTGATTGTTTTTATTCCAACAAAACATAATCACATAAATATATTTATCTAAGGAAAGATATTAGGACTAATAAAATATTTGAAATACAACTATCCTCATATTTGTTCCATAATAGCTTTTTGAAAATATTAAATCTATAGATTCAAAAGAAGAAGAAATATATAATAAATGTGAACTGGAGTACATTCATTATTTAAGATATTTAAAGCTAGTTATCTAATTGCTTTGAAATAATTTGTTGCAGGCTATATTTTCTCTTGGTTCAAGTACCTACACCTTCCCAGGGAATTAAGTACTCTCCTATATACACAAATACCCTCTTTTTAGAAATACACATTAATCATTTAGTGTAGATTATATATATATATATACACACATATAAATTTAATGTAAAATTTAATATAACTCTATATGCCATATATTCAGAAAGATACAATACATTAAAATAGAGTATTATAGGGGTGACTGGGTGACTCAGTTGATTAAGCATCTGACTTCTGCTCAGGTAATGATCTTGTGGTTTGTGAGTTTGATGTCCACATCAGGCTCTGTGCTGATAGCTCAGAGCACAGACCCTGCTTTGGATTCTGTGTCCCCCTCTCTCTTTGCCCCCGCCCTTGTGCTCTCTCTCTCTCTCAAAAATAAACATTAAAAAATTTAAAAAATAAATAAGAGTATTGTACCTATCTAAAGATTAGCTCTCTGAAAAAATGTTTTAAAAGTTCTTATACAGAATGCTTTAGACATAAAAAGCTTGAATCAATCAGTACTACGTCTCTAATTTTTTTAATGTTTATTTTTGAGAGAGAGAGAGATAGACTGTGAGCGGGGAAGGGGCAGAGAGAGAGAGAGGGAGACACAGAACCTGAAGCAGGCTCTAGGCTCTGAGTTGTCAGCACAGAGCCCGACATGGGGCTCGAACCCATGAATGGCTAAATTATGACCTATGCTGAAGTCAAACCCTTAACCGACTGAGCCACCCAGGCGCCCCAATACTACCTCTCTTTTAAGTATACAATAAAAATATTTCTGAATCGGGAATCACACAAACTTTCTGCCTGCAGGCTCCTGCTGGTTCAGTACTACAATCCTCCCTACATATTGCTGCAAGACTTATCTTTATAAAAGTTATATCGCTTCTTCATTTCACTCCATTTTGTTTCCCTCCTATCCATTTTTTTCCTCAGAAGCCCTTTCCCATAATAAATCACTCTCTTATTTACTTGCATTCTTCACAGAATGCTTTTCCATCTGCCTGTTTTGACTGAAACCGAGCTTTATTTAGAATGCATTGCTCTCCTATGCTTTTATCCATGGAGACAATATCTCTTATTAGTTATGGTAATGGTAGCTTTGGCAACAGAGAAACCCTTTCATCTCAATAGAAGATTTTTTCTAATTAGTGGCCTGGGAAACTTTGCTGCACACACTCACTCCAGGACCCAGTGGATGGACGTTCTGTGATCTTTAACAGGTTCCTTCTAGTTTGAGGATAGCGAATGGGGAGAAAGATGAGGGAAAGTTTAGAAAATATTATTACCAAACTTTGTGCTCCCTTCCCCGTTTTAACAACATAAGTAAAGGAACTGAATTATTTTGAAATAATTTTGGTTGCTGAACAAGATTCTGTGGATGGCAAAGTCTCTCTGGGACTGAACCAAGTAAGCTACAGATTTATAATTATCTCATAGTCCCATTTATACAATTTGTTAAATGAATTCGACTCATTACTCACTATATTGCAAGTGCCTGGTGGCAGGGAAAGGCATATCCTTGGTATCTAAGAGGTGCTTTGTACAAAGTACCACTTTGTCAATATTGATGGATGAATGAATGGATGGATGCATGGACAAAAGTAAAATTGCCTGTGATCATTCTCCATTGTCTAAAGAGGAAAGTGTAAACTTTTTATGACATATTATGATGTGGCCACACATAATCAAAACTAAAGACATTATTTTTTTTTCTTACCAACACTTTGGTTGAACAATATTGGACCTATTTTTCTATTCTACTTTTAATCACTTTTAGAACTCCATCTACACTTCTATTCATTTTAATTCAGTACCCACATGTCCTTTCCTCTCTTATCTAAAAATATCCTAGGGACATCTGGGTGGCTCAGTCGGTTAAACATCCAAATTCGGCTCAGGTCATGATCTCATGGTTTGTGAGTTCAAGCCCCGCATCAATCTCTGTGGTGACAGCTCAGAGCCTGGGCTGGAGCCTGCTTCAGGTTCTGTCTCCCTCTTTGTCCCACCCTCCCCCGCTCCCACTCTGTCTTTCTCTGTCTCAAAAATAAACACACACACAAAATTTTAACATCTTATTTTCCATAACCAAACTCACATTTTACCCATTGCATGAAGCCTTCCTTAATCCTCTGCTCCTCTAGATAGAGTCAACTTGGCTCCTATGGTGAATGGAACCTAGGGCCAGGGTCATGACACTGATATTTTATCCTCTGGTGTTCACTTTCCATATATTCCTTCTCTTGAGTGTGGACAGGACCTGTGACTTGCTCCTAGCCAACAGATTATGACAAAGGTAAAGAGATTTTTGCATATGCAATTAATGCTCCATATTTGTTGATTTTGAGTTAATCAAACGTATTATTTTTGGGGGTGGGGTTGATCTATTCAGGGGGAAAGCCTTAAGAAAGACACTGGCCTCCCTTAAGATGAAAGACTCTCCTGTCGAAAGGGATTGTAGGTGGTCTCTAGGAGCTGAGGGCCTCCACGCTGCAATCACAAGGGCCCGAATTCTGCCAACAACCCTATGAGTTTAAAAGAGGACTTCAAGCCCCAAATGAGTACTGAGATCTGACTGACTGAAGCCTTAATTATGGGCTTGTGAGACTGAGCAGAAAACCCAGCTAAATCGTGCCCAGATTCCAGAAGCAAGACAATTGTGAGATAATAAATGTGTATGTATTATTTGTGGTAATTCATTATTCAGCACTAGAAAACTAATACAGAACTTTTATGTATGTTATCCCAGAAGCGTGTACTAACTCAGTCACAACACTTAACATGCTATAACTGTGGCTTGTTCAAATATTTTTTCCAGTAAGACTCTGAGTTCCCTGAAGGCAGGAATTCCCTCTTAGCTATAAAATTCAGTAAATTAGTAAATCTTTTATTACTAATAAGTATCATTTTTTTAAGTATATTTTAATAATATATTTACACAAGAAAATTCCCGTACATGTCCCTCTACTCTTGTCTAGTAAATACAATCATTGGTAAAAGAAGCAAAATAAAAAAAAAAAAAAATCAGGAAATTATTATAAAAGTCTAGGTCAGTGATGACACTGCTGGTTCCTTTTATCCTAAGTATCCAGATTTTGGAACACTTATTTACCCTTCCTACATGTATCCCAGGCAGTATGAAAAAAAAGCTAATTAATTTCATAACTTCAGAGAACCTTTTTGATTTGAGAGAATTAGCATTATTTTCTTGTCTTCAGACACTGTCTTAGGGATGTAACCTCTGAATATTTTACTTGGAATTCTGGAATCATAAAGTGTTTTGTCTCCTACTAGATGTGAATAAGGATGTCGGTAACTCTGGTTGCTAATGGAAGCCAATTTATGGCCATGTTTTGCCTATTTGATGACAGAGATGATGTTTCTGGAGGGCAGAACAAGGAAACAAAAGAAATCGTGTTTCTCATGACATTAGTGGAAATATTGTACCACCAAATGCTGAATCCTGCTTTATTCAGGGATTTTCAGTTACCAGTAAATCACAACATAGCTTAAAACCAGTTTTGGTTGGGATTTTGTTGCTTACACATAAAGTTAGAATGGACAGACTTTCTAAAACTACATTCTCAAGGAATTACTAGGATTTGGTATAAATATCAGTCATTCGATTAGTGGTTTGTTTAAAAAATATTAAGTAACTGAATTGATAATTTTGGTATTTTGTTAATACTTTCCTCATATGATAACATAAACCAAAAATAATGCATTTGTTACCCCAATATTGAGTTACAAAGATAAAAGTAACAAATATCAGATATTTTAAAATTCTTAACACATTTGATTTCTTAATGATATTTATCTCTAACTACTTGATAGTTCTGGTCTAGTGTACACATGATTTATGTTTGTTTAAATCGATAGATACTGGTACTCGTATTTTGGCATTCCAATAACAGAATCTATGCATCTAGAAGGGAGTATGACCTAATGGTTAAAATAAAAGATTTTTCTCTATGAGAACATAAATTAGCTTTTGATCAGAACTAAGGCTGTGGCATAATAGCACAACTGGTGGGAAATTCAGCTAATCCTATAAAATGGTAATGGCAGGAAAGATTAATTTTGGAAAATTCATGATCAAGATGTTTGTGTCTTGATATATTTTTTAAACCATAACATTTTCTTTGCCTGTAGGAACTGGGCTAATCAATATCTTATTTTAATAGGTATCAGCACTGTATGAGCAAACTAAGAAACGAGATTTGGGCATCTGATGCATTATTATTTTTTTCTTTCCACTGAACCATTTCCATCAGTATACAAACATGCTGCAATTTCAACTATCTGGAAAGCATATCATTAATCCTCTTATCTCCTACTTGCTACCATCCCATTTTTCTGCTTTTTCTTAGAATAAAATTCTTTGAAAAAGTGGTCTCTACTCATGGTATTTACTTCCACTCTTTCTGTTTTCTCTCAAACCCTATTAACTAAAACTCACCTTGAAAAGGTTCACAGTGACCACCCCCATACCCTCTCGTATATCTGCATTGTCCCTTTCTCACCTTCTTACATGAGTTGTGCAAATGTAATCTTAGATAAGCCTTCCCTAATACCTCCAGGGTCCTATACTTTACATTTCTCTTTAGTGCTTAGTGATCGTCTGATATATTATTACATTTTATTTATTTATTATATATTATATTTATTATGTTTATCATCACCACCATTCATTCCCACTAAATTGTAATGTTCACAAAGGAGGGTCTCTATTTTATTCATTAGGTTATCCCAGTTCCTAGAAAAGTAGACACCCAATAATATTTGTTGAATGAATGAAGAAGCACCATTTATCAAGTGAGCAAAAATTAGCGCAGCCACCATCAGTAGCCACAGGATGTCAGGGTACATACAGTCTTAAAGCAGACAGGTTGATTAAAAGAGATCAAGAATCAGATCGTGATATAGGTAACAAGAATTCAGAGACTCAACAAAAAGACTAGGACTCCACCTTCTAGAATAGAATTAGATATAAAGGATCAGCT
Source organism: Panthera pardus (assembly GCF_024362965.1). NCBI lineage: Eukaryota > Metazoa > Chordata > Mammalia > Carnivora > Felidae > Panthera > Panthera pardus. Next base: position 37,325,415 of record NW_026526991.1, on the reverse strand, counting down.
TTCAACTGGAGAAAATATCCATATAAACATATGTTCTAGAGGCAGCACTTGTTTTGAAAAAAGCTGAATGTAAACGAAAATAGGAAAACATAACTTCTAGGTCTGAGGTGAAATAAAAGAAGTTCTTGACAATGGGTAGAAATTCGCATTCCATTAAAATTACTGAGTACTTTTGTGTTCAGACCTAAACAATAATAATTTATAACTGTCTATGCCCACAAAATGTTTAAGTTCACCAATTTGTAATTAAGTAAGTAAATAAACAGAAATTTACACCAGCAACACAATCTACAAAAAGTGTTATTAAAAGTATTTCCACAGCAACATCAGAATAATTACCTCTATAATCAGCAGCAGAGGAAATGTGCTAAAGCCAAGCTTTATTTTTCTCAGAATCATGGGACTGCAGTGCTCACCCACACAACAGAAAATTATATTTTATATATGAAACAGCCATGGTGCACTCTACAATTACAAGTAAACCAATGAGTATTAAAATATATATTTTATGATAACTACTATGAAAAGAAACATTGTGATATTTTTCACTACCAGTGGGATATATCATATTCTAACTTTGGATTATTTTTCTAAAATTAAAGCATTGCAGCTAGCATTCCAATTTTAGAAGAAGAAATGCAAAAAATCAAATATCCTAATTGATACCTCATTAATGAAATTCATTTTCTTCTCAATGCTAAAAAGAGTTCATCTGGAACTAAGAAAGAAATACATTATCAAAGCCAACGTGTCAAAAGAAGAAAAGATCCAACTGACAGCTAAAATGAGAATCATTTTTATTTTAGTGAATCACATTAAACAAACAAATACCAACAAAGTAAACACTTCTCTGTATTAAACAGGAGACGGGAAACCATCAAAATCCTAGAAGAGAACAGAGGCAGCAACCGGTTTGATATGGGCCGCAGTGACTTCTTACTAGACATGTCTCCAGAGGCAAGGGAAACAAAAGCAAAAATAAACCATTGGGTCTGCATCAAAATAAAAAGTTTCTGCACAGCAAAGGAAACAATCAACAAAACTGAGAGGCAACCTAAGGAATGAGAGAAGATATTTGCAAATGACCTGAGGGTTTGTATCTGAAATCTATAAAGAACTTATCAAACTCAACACCCAAAAAACAAATTATCCAGTTTTAAAATGGGCAGAAGATATAAATAGACAGTTTTCCAAATAAAACACCCAGATGACTAATAGATACATGAAAAGATGCCCCATATCACTCATCATCAGAAAAATACAAATCAGAAGCACAATGAGATACCACCTCACACCTGTCAGAACGGCTAAAATTAATAGCACAAGAAACAACAGATGTTGGAGAGGATGCAGAGAAAGGGGAACCGTCTTACACTGTTGGTGGAAATGTAAATTGGCACAGCCACTCTGGAAAACAGTATGGAGGCTCCTCAAAAAGTGAAAAATAGAGAACTACCCTCGACCTAGCAATAGCACTACTGGGTATTTACTCAAAGGATACAAAAATATTTATTTGAGGCACACAGGCACCCTGATGTTTATAGTAGAGTTATCAACAATAGCCAAATTATGGAAACAGCCCAAATGTTCAATGACTGATGACTGAATAAAGAAGAAATTATACACACACACACACACACACACACACACACACACACACAATAGAATATTACTCAGCCATCAGAAAGAATGAAATTTTGCCATTTACAGTGACATGGATGGAGCTAGAGTGTTTGTCAGAAAAAGACAAATACCATATGATTTCACTCATATATGCAATTTGGGAAACAAAACAGATGAACACAGGGGAAGGAAGAAAAAAAAAGAGGGAGGCAAACCATAAGAGACTCTTAACTATAGAGAACAAACAGGATTGCTGGAGGGGGGGTGGGTGGTAGATGAGCTGAATGGGTGATGGGTATTAAGGAGGGCACTTGTTGGGATGAGCACTGGGTGTTATATGTATTTGTTGAATCACTAAATTCTACTCCTGAAACCAATATTACACTACATGTTAACTAATTAGAATTTTTTAAAAAATTGAAAAAAATTAAGTCCAAAATACAAAATGAGGTAATCATATATTTTCTACCAAAAAAAAAAAAAGACATCTGAGCCTAATGCTAATATTTCACTTACCTTTCCAGCATCAAGTGATAAGGCAGTATCATATTTTTTTTAAGTTTATTTATTTTTGAAAGAGATAGAGACAGCGTGAGTGGAGGAGGGGAGGATAGAGAGGGAGAGAGAGAATCCCAAGCAAGCTCTGCACAGTCAGCACAGAGCCCGATGCAGGGCTCAAAGTCACTAAACAGTGAGATCATGACTTGAGCCAAACCAAGAGTCAGATGCTTAACCAACTGAGCCACTGGGAATATCATATTTTTTGCTTTGTATTTTTCTTCTATTTTCAATCTAATGCTATTCACTTTTTAATTTTGTATTGCATAATTCTAGACTCATGTGTATTAAAAAAACATAACAAAACAGAAGTTTAGAGGGAAGGGAGAGAAAAAAGATGGGAGAAAATCAAATGGGAGAACTAAAACCCAATGCAAGAGTCCAACATGAAGGAATAACCTCCAGGGAGAACATAAGCTTTATATTCCTGTTCTAGACACTAAGAATATTTTGGGAGCAAGACTATTTCTTGTTCTGTGTCATTTGATTTAGAACTAAAATTCTTATTAAGTTTGCAGTATTGAAATATTTAAGGGAAATTAAACTTGAATATATTACAATTAAGGTTTGACAGTAACTTAAGCAATTTGAAATGATGTTATCTGTCAAACGATTAAAGTCATTAAAAGGGAAATCAAATTTATTAACTACATGATGCAGACCAGAACATAAAAAAAAAATGTATTAATTAAGTTTATAAATGGTAAAGTATGGATTTAACAAAAGCCTTGTAAAAGTTAAAATCTCCTAAAATTTTGAGTAGAAAAATATGATTCACAATTTAACATTTAAAGCTTTATATGAGAGAATTAAGTTTAGAACTTATAACTTTAAACCACTTTATATTCCTGTATTCCTGAATATTAATTCTTAAAACTATAGTCATCATCAAATAAGTATTTTCTATGTATTAAAATAGACGTTATGGATGTATGCAAAAGGTAGGAATGAAGAGCAAAATTAAGGAAACAAACAAACATGGATGTGCAAAATATATATTAAAGGGATAATATAGATTAAAGGCAAGTGGATCATAGGATGATGAGAGAAACAAGAATTGAAGGAGGTGACATTTAAGGCTGATTCAAATATCTAGAGTCAAAGCACTGGGGCAGGTTTGAGTGTAGCGCTTTAGGCTATGAAGGCCAGAGTGAGGATTTGAGGGATTTTTTTTTCCTCGGATCGGATATGCATTTTTCAGTGATCGCTTTGGTAGCTATGTAGGGAAAGAAAAATGGAAGCACAGTGGCCAGCTAAAAGACTACTGTTATATTTCAGTTAAGATCTGACAATGCTTCATGCCAAAAGGAAATTAGGATGTTTGGATGCATGAAATCATGTAAAGCTGATAAAATTTGCTGATGTCCATTGGGAATTTGTGGATGGGGGAGACATATAAGAAAAAGAGAGAGATTAAGAATGAATCCTAGAATTTTGGGTTGAGAATCTGAAAAGATGGTGGCATTATTTATTGAGACTGAAAAGAAACAAGTTTTAAAGGTGGAAAATCAAGATGTCTCTTTTGAGACATTTATGAGATATCCCAGTGGAGATGTGAACTTGGTAGCTGGATGTACACATTAGGATTCGGTGGATGTCAGGGCAGGAGAAACACATTTGAAATTTGTACCTGTTTATCTGCTTCCTTGTTTTGTATTAATATACTTCAAATTCATTTATATCAATTAGGTGGTAAGCCTAGAGTATAAGTATCAACAGATAATTTTGACTTATCCTAGGAATATTTGTGATGAAAAAACTGATGTTACTAACACTAAAATGTCAATATTTTTCTATAATATTAGTGCTAAGGACTTATTAGAGATCATTTATTCCTCATTCTTCATTTTATGGGCGAGAAAAATAAGGTACAAAAAGTCATATTTTTTTTTGGTCAAAGATACAAAAATCATTTCAAAGAAATAACTTGAATTATTTTCCTAACATATCATTCACCTTTCTTAAGTTTTTCAGTTTTCTTATATTCAGGGAATGGATGCCACATCAGCAGATCAAACTGGCATAAGCAGTATAATCTCTATTCATTAAAACATGCCTATTGATCAGTTAGTTACAATGTACCTGGAACTTGACTAGGCAGTGCATATTCACAGGTGAAAGATAATTCCCCTGACCTTCAGAAAATCATAGTATTGCAGAAGAGACACATAATCAAATAACAACATTAAAGAAATACGATGATAGTGTAAGTAGAGTGTACCATGAAATCTTAGAAAAGGGAAGCAAAGGACCACATCAAAGGATCAGAGACTTTCAGGGTAAATTATTGTTTGGATAGAATTTTAAATAATGAAGAGTTCCCTGGGCTAGGAATGAATCAGTTTTAACCAACTGCATTAAAAAAAAAAAAAAAAAAAAAGGACTAATGATAAGGAAGAAGATAATACTAGTTGGCAAGCAGCAAGTGATCAGGACGATGGACAGATTGGTATGTGATGATATGGCAAGACATGAGACAGAAAGGAAGAAGGCCTAGAGTCCCCAGAACATAGTAGGATATGTGAAGGAAAGACTTTTTCCTAAGGGTACTGGGAGGTTGTAAAGACTTTTTTTCTTCTTTAAAAAGGAGAAGAACACAGGTGGGTACACTGAAATGGATTGAGACTAGAGACAAAAAGATTGAATTTAAGGGCTATAATAAACAAAATTGGTTAGAAGTAATTAGAACAGAGTCTGAAACTAAGAAAGAAACTCAGAGATCAACTCTCACGTTTAAGAAATCAGTTCTGGAAATAATTGAGAATTCATTAAGCAGATATTAATTAGGAAAATAAATGTAATGGACACATTTCCTGATAACTGAGCTGCTTGGTTTCCTAAATGATCAGCATTGTCTTTAATACAATCCTGTACCCCCAACCACAACCTTTGGCGATAGTCAGAAGAGACTCTTAAATACAGAGAACAAACTGAGGGTTGATGGTGATGGGGTGGGGGTGGAGGTGGGTGGGGGACAGGGTTAAATGGGTGACAGGCATCAAGGAGGGTAAGACTACACTGTATGCTAACTAACTTGAGAAAAAATAAAATAAAATAAAATAAAATAAAATAAAATAAAATAAAATAAAATAAAATAAAATAAAATAAAATAAAATAAAATAAGTTGAAATAAAAGCAGCCATGACATTTGCTAGGTGAAATTTAGGATTTTGGTAGTCTGGCTTTAAGCCAGAGATGTGCTAATGCAATCAGATGAGAGATGTAGAGATTGTTACTAGTGAGCTATTTACTTTACAGCTGGGGGATTATGTGCCCTTAGGTTCTGGAGTGGATGTTTGCAAATTTCTGCAAACTTATGACTAAGCCAATTCATAAAGGAGGGCAGAACAGACATAAAAAAGGAAAATGAGATAAGAATCATGTAGTCTTTGAGGGACTGTCACAGCAACTCAGCTCCTAAAGACCTGCCAGTTCTCATGAAGTCAAGTAGTCTTTCCCTCCCGTGCTTGGATTTTGTGAGGGTCTTCAAACCTTTATAATCAATACTCCCTGTTCTTGATCTTGATACATACGTTTGCATGTACGTATATGTTGCTTGCAACCAAGGCAACACTGGGTAGGAAATGCAATAAATCAATCAATAAATAAGATACAATGTAGTTAGGAATTTCTTTTACTTATTAAGTTATTTAGCCTCTTTATGAATACCTAGGTACTAGCAGCGTATCTGTTTTGGGTAGTCTGTTGTACTTTCAGAATTTTAGGTGTTAATTATTAGCAAGTTCTTGATATTATGATGGAATCTATCTTGATCCTCATTTTTATTATCAAGGCAAGAACTATGCCTATTGTTTGTTTCCCCCCATTCCATAACCTCTTTCTCTTTAGAAGAGTACCTAGAAATGTTTTTAAATTGTTATTTGCCTCTTTCTCTCAACATATTAACTAAAGTAGCTTCTCACCAATGGAAGCAAGAGCCCCTTTATCTCAACCAAGAATCAGTCTCCATTTATCAAATATCACTTAAGAGTTTTCTATTAATAGTATGTTTCTCACGTATCTGGTTTTTGGCCAAAATTTAGCTGACATTCCAATTTCGCATTGTAACATTGGTGTGAAATGCTGTGAAGGGGTACTTAGCTTTCTGAGTAAAGGAGGGTTCAGTTTCATATCCAATGTCACCTGGCTGAAAAAAGAAAGTAATAGAGTGCAGTGTGTAACCATGATGAAAAGTGCACTGGTTAAAATGTTCAAAATGCTTGTAAGTATTTAGGTATGGTACTGTTGTAAATAATACTGCAATATTTTAATACAAAAGGATACTGTGTAAAGGTACTAATTTTCTCTAAAGATCATTTGTGATTCTAGGGTATATCATATATATGTATAGAAAGAATATATATATTCTTTAAATGTATGTCTTCAATATTCTTTTTATCCTATTGTTTAGGCCCAGGTGATTTAAAAAAAATACAACTGAACAGACCTCAAGATCTATGGCAAATAAGTTCTGGTAGATTACATTCGGTTGAAGACTGTCCATAGTGATTTTCCACTACTTATGAACTTTTAAAATTTGTAAAGTTTCAGGATGGGAATAAAATTGGGTGCAAAAATTGCTCTTAATTAGAAATAGTCCTAACATGATAAATGTGTGAAATATTAGAACTTATCAATGGTATGGCAAAGATCTTTTTTTATTTTAAATGCATTTATTTTATTTTAAATGCATTTATTTATTTATATAAAATAAATGCAGTTATTTTAAATGCATTTATTTATTTTGAGAGAGACAGAGCAACTGGGGGAGGGGCAGAGAGAGAATGCCAAGCAGGCTCCATGCTCTGGAGCATGCACAGAGCCCAACGCGGGGCTTGAACCCACGAAACTGTGAGATTATGACCTGAGCCGAAATCAAGAGCTGGATGCTTAACCGACTAAGCCACTCAGGTGCCCCTTATCCTCTTCAGTCAAAATGGTTTCTAACTTCAAATTTCCTTGCTTTGAGCCACTGTCCTATCCCAGTGACTTTGCATAATAACATCATATCTGTCTTTCATTTATCACTCCCTTGCTGGACTTTTTATAAGTTGAAGAATGGAGACAATGAAGGGGGTCTGTGTTTTGAAACACTGCCAATACATTTTCTCTTCTTGGAAATTAAATTGTTTTCTTGTTACTTTTCATCTTTTGGAATACTTTTAGAAAAGTCTGTAACAGGACCTCAAAGACTAAGAACTCGTTACTGAACTTTGAGTTTCAAACTTAAGTCATTGGAAAAATATCTATTCATGTCTTCTGCCCATTTTTAATATTCATCAAAAATCACAACAAAGTTGACAACTATTATTTACTACCATATGAGATTGGCTTAAGATAAACATGAAACAAGATAAATGTATCATCTGTTCTGAACTATCAAAACAGTAATCCTCACTAGCTCAGAGTAAAATTTCCACATTTTACTCTAACATACTCATGAATATTTAATATTATATATAAACTGTAATTTATATGACTTTTATTGTGCTTTACAAATAAAGCTTTTAATTATACTTTCCAAACTACTCAAATACCATACTAAAAACTATCAACCACCTTATTTAAGACACCAGCTAAAGATCACTTGTTTTCCCCCCAATGATATTACTACAGAAAATCAAAAAGAAAAACTGTCTCTCAAAGTTCCAAAATTTTTTATTGAGCAGAATAAAATTATTTAATTTCTCTTAAGGAATAATAAAAATTATGAATGGCAAATTAGCTACTGTAGATTATCAAATTACTAATATATATTATATAATATACATTCAGTGTAACAATTAAACATTTTTGAAAACCCATGAATGATTCCCTGCCAGTGCCATACAAGCTTATGATTTTACATCAGTAAATATTAATTTATCAAGCACATACTGTTTATACTACAGGGCCCTAAAAACCTAAGTAGGAAGCGGAAGGAAAATGAATTAAAACAAAGTATCTTCTGGTGCTCCTGGGTAGCTCAGTTGGTTAAGCATCCAACTTTGGATCAGGTCATGATCTTGAGGTCTGTGAGTTCAAGCCCCGTGCTGGGCTCTGTGCTGGCAGCTGCCCCTCTCTCTCTGCCCCTCCCCTACTCTCTCTCTCTCAAAAATAAATAAACATTAAAAAAAAGTATCTTCCAATAAAGCACCTAAATACACATGTTATTTTATAGATGACACAAAAGATTCAACCTGAAACACTGATAGGGAAACCAGGCCAAAAAAAAAAAAAAAAAAAAAAAAAAAAAAAAAAAAAAAATTAATGTGATACAAGTTTAGAAAAAAAGTTCTCTGCTGGGACAATTATGTAGTAGATTAAAGCCAACATTTAAACATTTAAACATGTTAAAAAACATCAATTTTTTTTTCCCCACAAATCTTCCCCACTGGCAATCCAGACACTGCCCCCAAACCCCTTACTCCCTAACTAATAAGGAAAAAGGGAGAAACAAAGGAAGGAAAAGAGGTAAGGGAAAGAAAGAAAAATACAGTGTGGCCTGAACTAGAACCAAAGGCATCCAAGAAGACATCAGCTCTTTCTCACTTCTGTGCCTTTGCCCATACAATGGATATTTAGATTCCCTCTACTGCTCTCCACCAACGTTTGGTAAATAATTTACTCCTCTAACCCAGGTCCCTGAGATGCCTTTCTACACCTCCTGGAAAATGTACATGCTCTTGATAGACCATTTATTCTACCATTAACACACCTCTAGTAGAGTGCAGATCACAAAGTATTTTAAGAATCCCTTCTTCCTGTTAGCCTGTGAATGAGTTCTTTATCTCACCAATGTCTTCCAGGGCCTGGCGCAGTGCCTGGCCTATGCAGATGTTCAGTCTGAACAAGACATTTGAGCTCTGAGGGAGAAGAGAGCTGAATGCTATGAAGGATCTCAAGGTGTGACATTTCCTTACAGAATCTTCCCCAGATCAGTACCTTTCCCACATCTTGTATGGTGAAACATTTGATATGGACAGTATGCTAAGAGCGGACCCACATTTTAAACTGAGACTCACATCACCCATTTTCATAATTTGACATGAGCACAAATCCCAACAAGTGAATGCCAGGCATCACAGCCTTGTGGTTCAGCTTACAACCCCTGGATCATATCTTATTAAATCAAATGTCACCGTCCCCACTAGCTGCTGGTGTTGGAAGTTACTATATCCCAATAAGCCTGTTTCCCCATTTCTAAAATAAGTATAATGACAGTTAACCTCAAAAGTTGGATTTCAATATTAGAAAAAGATAAAGTAGGATAAATACCACAGCACAGTCACTGCATGTTCACAACAAGTAGAAAATGTTCCTATTGCCGTAACAATAACAAAGGCAAAGAAGATGAAGTTGTGGATCTTGATGATTAATTAATTCCTTTCTGAAACATATTCTTATTGAGTGCCAGTCACTATTCTAGATGTTTGGATACATCCATGTACAAAACATTACAGAGTTTATATTCTGGTGGGGATGGAGGTAAATATAAAAATCCAATAAATATATATATTTAATATAACATATATTTTATATAATTAGAAAGAAGATGATAAGTGCTGCAGGAAAAATAGGAGAGAAGATACAGAGAGACAGAAAATGCTGCAGAGAAGGAGAGGGAACAGGAGTTTAAATTTAAATTGGGCAATTCCCATCAGTCTCATTAAGAAGATGCTATTTGAACAAAGTCTTGAAGGAGGTGAGCATGTAGATTTCAGGCATAGAATCATCTTGGCATGAACAGCAAATGTAAAGTTCTTAAAGTATAAAGCCCTGACATTTTGTGTAGAAGAGGATGGGGGCTAGTATAGCCTGAGTGGAGTGAATGAGAATATCGAATGAGGTGAAGCCAGAGCATGAATTTTGTGTTGTCCTTTTAAGAATTTGGGGTTTTATCTGGAAGGAGATAGGGAGTCTTTGGAGGGTTCTGAGCAGAAAAACCACAAGAACTGACAGTTTTAACTTCGCTCTGACATCTGTTATGAGGATAGACTGTAAAGAGACGAGGGTAAAAGCAAGGTTTAGGATATATACTTAGTCCTATAATAATCCAGAAGAGAGGTTTGCTCAGAGCAGGGTAGTAGCAATATAAATGGTTAAGATCTGGTCAGATTTCTGGATATATTGTATTATGTAAAAGAGGAAGATCAAGGATGATTTAAAGATTTTTACACCAATCCATTAGAAGAACTGACTAGTCATTAGCTGAAATGGGCATGTCTGTGAGGGATCAGTTTGGGAGCAAAGTTCAAGATTTCTAGTTTTGTACATGTCAGACTTGAGATGTCAATTAGAACTAGAAATGGAGATGTTGGGTAGGCATTTGGATATCTGTGTCTGAAGTTCAGGAGATGAATGCGGGAAGGAAGTATATACATTTGAGAGTGTTTGGCTTACAAATGGTATTAAAACCCCTGAGACTGGATGATACCTGATAAGATCATCAAGTAGCCAAGGACCGGGCTCAGTGGTAGTCCAGTAGCAGGAGGTCTGGGAAGGAGAAACATCAGCAAAGGAAATTGAGAAGGTACAATCAGTGAAGTAGGAGCAAAAGGTATGATTTTCCCCCAACTAGCATCAACAGCATCACAGGAAAAGGGTTAGAAATGCAATTCTTTGGCCTTACTCATGCCTTAAGGAGTAAGAAGCTTCAGGGTGGTACCAACAATTCATGTTTTTAGTAACTCTTCCAGATGATTGTGATGCATGCTTCAGTTTAAGAACCACTGCCTTGGAGGTAGTTGGATTTGGGTTAAAATGGAGGAACTTGCAAGGATTCCCTTAAATGTTAATAAAAATCTGTCATGGAGCCTGTGTGAAGAACCACACACTCGACTAGATACAGTATTGACCAATCACTCAGAGAGCGCAGACCCTAAGATGTTACTACACTTAGATTATTGCTTTTACATACTTTCATATTTCTTATTTTCTCATTTTCCATTTCTTTTTAGGCATGATTGCTTTAAGCAAATTTAATCTCCCCAGTTGATTTCATTAACTTCAATTCCTTTCCATTAAATCTAATTAAAGCAATGAAAATGTAACTAAGGTTTTTTTACCCATCTAGGGATAATTAGCATTCTGAAAGAGAGCTTGTTTACCCAAATGAATTCCCTCAGTGGGGAGGAGGGATAGAAAAAGAGAGACACACAGAGAGACAGAGAATGTTTATATTAATTGCCTATTTCAGGCAGATTCTATACTTCTCACCAACTCCCACTCCTACCTTCACCAAAGCAAATAAACCATACAAAATCACAAATAGCAAGGGAATAAACACATAAATCAGTAAGTAAATACACAACAGATCTTTTGAAATTTTCTTTAATATTTAAGGATGGTAGAGAGATTTGTCTTAAGAGTTAACAGTTAAGAACTGAAAGAACTGTGTTTGATATTAGCCCAACATCTAACTTGGGGAAAGTGATTTAATCTCTCAGAACCTCTTCATGTTCAACAATAAATATGTATACAAGTAGAAAAACTTCCCTGCAAACTCACCATGAAGGCTGAGATTGATCTCAATATTTTGTCAAATCAAGAACTATGTAAAGATTAAGTTGCTATTAAGATAGATGGAAAAAATTATCTCTCATTAAAAGATGGAACTTTGGGACGGGGAATTTATCAACTATTTCATTTTAAATAAATATAGCTATTCAACTAGGGCTTTAAAATATTTTTAAGAGAAAAACTATATATATATATATATCTCGATATACCCTTTTGTATTATTGATAAAAAGGGGTATTCAAAATAAAAATTTAATACTCAAATAATTGTATGATAGTCATATATTATTTTTTTAGAATTTTTAGGTATTTTGGTACATTTCAATAAAAATAGCATATTGAAAAGTACAGAAATAATATGACATATAACCTGTATGTATCAAGATTTTAGAGATCTTTCATGTTTCCACATTAGCTTTAGATCTTTCTTTAGAAAAAAAATCACATGTCACAGATACAATGAAAGACTGTATCTCCTCATCTAGTCCTTTTTTATCTCTTTCTCCAGGGATATGCAATATCTTGAAATGGAACTATATTACTCCCTTACAGATTCCTGCATATTATACACATATATGTGTATTCATAAAAAATATAGTATCATTCAGTGTTTGAACATTTGCATAAATAATTTGGTTTATAACTTATCATTAGGTTTTCAAAATTTATCAGTATGGATATATGTAGCTGTAGTTCATTGGTTTTAATTGCTAAATCATTTTTATTATAAGAACAAAACAGTTTATTCTCTTAGAGAGAATCAGGTTATTTCCACTTTTTTTTCCCCTTGCATTACAAACAATTCATTGGCAGGAATTTTCTTTTTTAATGAGTGCTATTCAAATGAATTCAGCTGTAGGAAATTGTCCATGGCATAGTCAAATCTAACAACCCTGTCCATGAGCCCCTCCTTAACAACTGTCCATACTAATACAAGATAATTTTGTGTAAAAACTAATGTTTCTATAAGAAATTCCCATGAGAGAGGCTGTCTTTTGTGGTGGGAAATCCAGTGCTAAAGGAAAATCGTGAACTCCAAGAAGAGATATACAACAAAGTAAATTCATTTTGGTGTGTCCCTATGTGATCTTTATAGTATCTACAACAATGTGGAAAGGGCTTTATTTTCTCTGTAAGAAAATCAACTTGTATAAAAACTGTCATTGATCAACAAATAGTTCCCTTTTTATATTAATCAGATGGACTATGTCTTTATTTTGTTTAAGTTTATTTATTTTGAAAGAGAGAGAGAGAGAGAGTGTGTGTGTGTGTGTGTGTGTGTGTGTACAAGTGGGGTAGGGGCAGAGAGAAATGGGGAGAGAGAGAGAGAATCCCAAGCAGGCTCTACATTGTCAGCACAGAGCCCAATGTGGGGCTCAAACTCACGAACCATGAGATCATGACCTGAGCTGAAATTAAGAGTTGGATGCTTAACCAACTTAACTACTCAGGTACCCCAGGCTATGTCTTTATAATGATCAATAAACAAAAGACTTCTAGTTGAGTGTTTCAGATATCTGGGATCAGGCTTGTGAGATAAAAAGAAACTTTTTCTTCAGATGACTTGCTCCAGGCTATCAGTTAACAATTTAACACCACTATAGATGTATGATGGAATTGAACAATTAACTAAACAGATGGCTTCACATGTATCCTTACAAGAGAGGGAGTTTTGAGACAGAAGAGGAGGAGGCAATGAGATCACAGAAGCAGAGAGTGGCCTGGTGTGGCCAAAAGCCAAGGAATGCCTACCACCACCAAAAGCTGGAAGAGACAAGAAATGAATTCTCCCCTAGAGCCTTGGGAGGGAGTGTGGTTCTGCTGACACCTCAATTTTGGACTCTAGCTTCTAGACTGTGAGAGAATGTATTTCTGTTTCACTTTTTATGCAATTTGTTACAACAGTCACAGGCAACTAACACAGATCTATCTATCTAATATCGATCTATCTACCCTATCTGTATGTACATATACATATGAATTAGCATATGCATATAATTAATTGTTCTGTCAGCTGGGAAAGCCAAGAAGAAATGGCACCTCAGTAGCAAAGGGAAAATTGACCAGACTCGATTTTATTTGAAAACATTTTGGAAAGCTCCACTACCAGTGAGTCAAGTCACCAATAGAGCATATTTCTGCCATATTCACAGAGATCAAACATACAAATAAACAATAACAAATTCATTATATCTGGACATGCCTGAACATTTATATATTAAAATACATGCTATTTGCTATGCATTAAATTTCTTTTACACTTCAGTTATGGTATTATGTTGACTTTTAAAAAATTACATATTTAGATGAATTATATTTGCATGAATGTCACTTTAGGAAGCAAAAAAGAGCAATGCATTAGAAAGTATTGGGTTTATTATAAGTCAGGGTTGTAGGGTCTGGGAGGCTTGAGCACCACTGGTCCAGGAAGCTCCTGATTCTGTTTGCTTTCTTCTCCAGTATGGAAAGAGTTAGCAGGTTGTGACTTCTCAATTCCTAATCATGTCCTAAGCCTGGCAATGAGAAGTGTGGCAGATGCTGGGGATGGGTGTGCTGGAAGAGAAAAGGAAATAATATTTTCCAGCACCTAGATTCTGGTGTTGGCAGCAAAATTACTAGTCCATGACAATCTGCATTTATCTTTTATAGAAACTGTGCTCACTTTATGGAATTATGCTCACTTTAAATTAACTACAAACCTAAGTTGTATTGTATAAGTTTTGTTTGTATTCCTACTTTATTACCAAAACATCTTATTGATCAATTACACATCTTGAATGAAATTGAATCTAGGTATCAACCCACAGTCTACCTTTGAGTCTCAATCTGAAACAAAATTCTATACTCTTCACTTTATGGTAACTATTAACTTGTTGATTAACTTGTAAATGGATCAGTGATAAATTTATGTGAAGAGGCAACAGAGAATTAGAGAAAAAAACAAAGAAAACTGTGCATTTGAGCTCAATTCCACAATGATTTTCTATATGGTTCTTTGACAATCTCTGTGAATTCCATATAACTATTATTTTGAGTAGAAAAAAAAATAATAACTGATCTCTAATTATAACAATAGCAACTACCTAGGAAAAATGTAATAAGGAAATGAAACAAAACTCTACTGTGTTTTTCTGGCAAAGGACTATTCTTATTTAAAAAAAAAAGTAAGAAGATAATTAGAATATTTACTTTCCTTTAAACAATGACAACATTAATTCATGACACCTGTAGCCACAGTTAGGAATTATGAGGGTAATCATTAAACTAATGTTACAATAGATACTATGATTTTACACAAAGACACTACAGGTGCTTATTATGGAGCTATAATACCAAATTTGCAAAGGAAATACATGTGTTATTTCAAAGCTTTAGTCAGTAAACTTTTTACTAGCAAAAACATGAGGAGGCTTAATTCCCCACAAGAGAAATAAATAGTAGAAATCATGTCTTTGAGCCATAGCTTGCCTCCACACAAGTAGAGAATCATACTGTCCCATCTGTCCTAACCCAACTATATCCTTTAGAAACACATGCCTTCCTGGAAAGAGCACTGGCACATATATTATTATTGCCTTTATTTATATATAGTTCTAGCTTTATATCTGTCTTTCTAGAAATGTTTGTCCTTTAATGATGTTGAGTAAGAGTTACATGTTTTATTGGAATATACTACAGACTACCATTAAAATTGAAAATAATATTTGAATTGACAAGTGGAAAGTTAATGCGTATTCTAAGAAAGAAATCTACTTTTAAGATACCTACTGGTGCATACATACTAGAAACACTACAGGAACTGATAGAAATTTTAGCTTCTATTAAAATATGACCTCAATGTCAATGGAGGTCTCCTTCATTTTGAAATTTAAATAATACTGATTGCTAAATCCACATCATGTCCAATGGGAAGTCCAATACACCCCCACCCTTGATATTTTTTTTAAATACAGAAGTGTTCATTCGCACAACAATCTCATCACCCCAAAGTGCTTAATCTTACTGAATTCTTGAATATGGCCCCTTTCCCTAAATATTCTCAAAACATCATTCACATAAGGCATTTGCATGTTCAATAGATATTGTCTAATACAGTAATCTCAGAATAGATAATAGTACAGCATAGTAGCATCAGGATAAATAATAACCTGAGCATAAAGCTTTTTTACTCTAAAATGTATTCTGAGACGCTATTTCTCCACATCACTGAAAAACTTGCTGTCCAGCTGACCAATTTCCTGTTGGGGTCCCTATTATTTTCTCTCCACATTTGCAGAGCCCAATTAACTTATTATGTAAAGCAATTTATTTGTCTCTGTTTTTTCCTAAATCAGTCCAAACCATTTATCTTAACAAGAAACCAAGTTCATTAAGGTATATTCCAAAACAGTTTCCTTCCTGACAAAAATTTGTGATCTTTGTGGTAAAAAAATAATTTAGTCTAATTTTTTTAATCTTTAATCTCAAATAAATCGACCAATTAATTAGCACTAGACACAGGAGATACAGGCTAAATAACAAAACTGTTCCCCTTTTCAGAATTCAGTCTAGTCAGGAAGATAGGTGAAAAAGATGACAGGCAATGCACTAAGAACTATAATGGAGCTGTATGAGATGTTTAAGAAGTAGGGAAAATCCAGAGATTACAGAGCTCATGGCCTAAGGCAAAATTCACGTAGAAGGAAACATCTGATCTGAGTTAAGTCTTCCCAGATGCATAAGAATTTGCTAGGCACTAGGAAAGTTAAGGCACTCCAGACCCAGGGGAATAGCATTTGTAAAAGCATGGAAGATTTTTATTTGGAAAAATAATAATAAGATATCTTTTACAGGATACACACAGAATGATGCAATGCAATTAGCCAGAAGGCAGGGGATTAAAGTGATATGTTGTGAAGGTCGTAAAGCAGGCAGTGGAAGTAAACAGTACTTAGAGGATTTTGAGCAGGCACAAGTTTCCTGTTAAGACTTTGGTTTCAATGGACTCAGGATTCTGGTTGAGGAAACTACACAGAACAGTGTTAGAGAGTTTAATGATGGTTTTTAATTTGGCATTTGAGTTAAGCTGATCTTGACATGCACATGGGACATCTGGGAGTAGAAATAAAGTCAAGATGTCTTTGCTATGCTATTAGTATAAAAGAGAGAATGAAGGCAACTATGTGAATAAAAATATTGAGAAAGAACATATAAGTGAAAAGACCAGTGGACTGAGGACTGAACCCTAGGGAAAATTAATATTTAACGGCTAAGGGAAAGAAGAATCTGAGATAGGAAGATGTTTGAGAAGGAAATCAGAAGAACAGATGACTGAACTCTTACAATCCCAGTGAGAGAATTTAAGAAGGGGTTATCAACAGTAATAAATAATGCAGTGAGATCAAATAAGACATAAATTGAAAAATATTCATTGAATTTGGCAAACAGGACAGAAAACATGGCAAAAGCAATTTAATTGTCATGGTTAGGGAGAACACAGATTATATTGAGTGGAGAAATGATCGGGCTACAAATTTACACTCAGAATTTGGTGGCAATGTCAACAAACCAAGGTCAAAACAATAAGACTTAGCATATGGCAGATGCTGAATAAAAGACTATGGGGTAACTGAATGAAGAGATGAATGACAAATGAAATTCCAGGTTTACTCATATCCCAAATGGAATATCAACAATGTTCCTTATTATTGGGTGCTGTGTTATTATATGATATTTAGTTAACTTTGTTACATTACAATACTATGATATTCATAGGAAGATGTTTTGTTATAAGGAAGTAGTCTCTTTTTAGAGACTACGTTTTTATAGTTACTTAATTTTTTTTATTATTAAAGTACAGTTGACATACAATTCTGTATTAGTTTCAGGTGTACAACAAAGTGATTCAACAATTCTATACAGTACTCAATGTCCACCACAACAAGTGTAGCCACCATTTGTCACCACACCACATTATTATGATACATAGACTATATTCCCCATGCTGTACTTTTCATCTCTGTGACTTATTTTATAACTGGAAGTTTAACCTCTTAGTCTCCTTCATCTATTTCACCAATGCCCCTACCCACCTCCCCTGTGTTTGCTCTCTACACTTATGAGCCTGTTTCTGACTTTTGTTTGTTTGTTCATTTGTTTTGTTTTTTACAATATCCAAGATATGGAAGCGACCTAAGTAGCCATCAATAGATGAATGGCTAAAGAAGATATGGTATAAATATATGCAGTGGAATATTACTCAGCCATAAAACAAAATAAAATCTTACCATTTGTGACAAAATGGATGGACCCTTGTGAGTTTTATGCTAACTGAAATAAGTCAAATAGAGAAAGACAAATACCATACGATTTCACTTATATGTTTAACTTATTTTTGTATTATAAAATTTATAGAGTAACTCTGTGAAATTCTTATTTTAAAAATGTTTTAAAATTGTACACATAAACATCTTTTCAAATAAGTGGATTAATGTATTCCTTGCCATAGCCTTAATTATAGTCTCAGTTGTATCCCTTTTTTTTTTTTAATTTTTTTTAACGTTTATTTATTTTTGAGACAGACAGAGACAGAGCATAAACGGGGGGAGGGTCAGAGAGAGAGGGAGACACAGAAGCTGAAACAGGCTCCAGGCACTGAACCATCAGCACAGAGCCTGACGTGGGGCTCGAACTCACGGATGGCGAGATCATGACCTGAGCTGAAGTCAGATGCTTAACCGACTGAGCCACCCAGGCGCCCCTCAGTTGTATCCCTTTAAAACTTTTCTCCAAAAGAATAAGAACATACACTGTAACTGTTTTAGTAAAAAAATAATCTGATTAATTAATTCAGTTCCTCTATTACTCAAAATGCTCTTTTCTGTACGACCACATTGAGATCTGGATGTAGCCAATATCCTATTGAATATTGAATATTGAATACTGAATACCCTATTGAACATCCCCAGCTGGGACTTCACCTGACTCCATCCCCCAACTGCTTTCCAACTGCAACTGCATTACAGAGTCCAGCAAGCATCATTTAGTCAACTCTTAGATCAGGAGAAATCATGATAAATGGTTGTTTTAAGCCACTGTGTTTTTAAGTTTTTGTGTACTAAGAGTGTTTTGATGGTGATGAAGGGGTAGGTGGCAAGAGACAGAGCTGGATAAGAAGCTGGGAATCAGATTAAGAATGGTCTTCTTGACATTGTAAGATTTTGGTTTTATATTAACGGGAGTGATAAAACAAAACAAAAAAATGATCCATATAAATTTTTTTGCTAGGAATTGATCTCATATAATTTGCAGGTTAGATATTTGAACTTAAATTGAAAGAGTCTAACATTAGAATCAAGAGACCAGGTAAAAGAGTGCTTCACTAATTGAAATAAAAATATTGAGCCTGAAATAAAATGGTAATAGTGGGAGGAAGGTGGGACACAAATGGTGTCAAGATCTGTATAGGAGAAAAAATTTTGTAGGACATGATCAGTTGGATGGGAGATACAATTTGGGTTATTCAAATGGTCAAAAATTACAGAAAATTAAATTTTATTAAGGCAACATGCGACATATTTGCAGAACAGTGGGGTTTCTCTTAGAACTGAAAGATTGAGATGTGTGTGTCTGGGTGTCTGGGACAACTGGAGCTAGGAACCCAATGTCCCAGATCTCTTTCTACTTTTCTTCTCCTCTGAATTTTCTTTCCTTCTTTTCTCTCTCTGTATAATGGTTTCTTCCAATTTTCTCAGGTAGGAAATTTTAGATTTGACAAATAATATTGGATGGAGGAAAATATGGCCTCCACATAAGCTAAGATTTACATTTAATAGTCCAAAATCCAATAGATTTACATTTAATAGTCCAAAATCCAATAGAAAGCCTACTTTGTCTTTCTCAGATCGAGAACAAATTGTTTCAGAAATACCTGGGCAAATATTTGAAAAATAATTGATTTCTTAGTGCTCATATTCTCAAAAGTGGCAAAGGAGAGTTTTGTCTGTGGTGTGAGACAGTCTTATAGAAGAAAATGATTATGTCCAAGTGAAAGGGCAATAGGTCAAGTGGAAGTTATTTTTGTATTTGAAATAGAAATGTCTTCTGAACTAAAAAGCTATGCACTTTTTTTCAGCACAATAATTGAAGGCTGTTTGAAATGTATGCTAGGGTTTTTCTCATTCGGTACCATGTGAGTTCATTTCAAATTATCAGTGATAACGTTGGGTGGATATTCTAAAAAAGGAAGACTCTTCCCCTTTATTTAAAGGTAGCCATTCTTTGGGGAATAGGATTGCATGGTGTGGTTTGTGAGCAAATCTTAAGAAAGTTCATTGTCTTTAGAAGAGCATTTCCCAAAGAGTATTCTTCTAAATACTTTAAAAACACAGACCTTTGTGGTCATGTGATTCTGCAAGTGCTACATTCTATGTTTGCCTCTTAGGCATTCACTATATAGATTAGAAGATCTGAAAACTCTCTGTCTCCCTCTCCCTACTTTATATATCCATAGTTATCTAACGTACTTGACAATATTCAAAAATAACCTTTCTAATATCCTGTATTACAGTTGTGGAAAATGCACTTAAGATAATATTGATTTAAAAATCTATTCCATGATTTCAAACCAGAAAATATTTAAACTACAATTTCAATTTAGAGTATACGTTGTGTAACATACAACATATAATAATGTGGATAAAATCATCACCATATATATTATTTGTTGAAAGAAATCTCATTAAATATGATAACTGTAACTAAGGGATAACACTGGCATTAATTCTTTTCCTATTTTTTCCCAAAAGGAAAAAGCATTCATCTGAGATCCTTTGAATTGTCAATCTACGTATCTTACTAGGCATAATTTTCAGACAATGACAGACTTTCATTAGGAGAAAATATACAGTTATATAGTCACTGATTTCTGTTATTTAATCTTTTTACTGATATTTTGAATGGCAAAAACACAAAACATTACAATTAATTTTACAAAGGACAAGAATAAGACTACAGCACAATTTAATTATTCAGTAAATTGACAGAATTGAGATATTTTTCAAAATAAATAATAACATTTTAATCTTTCTTAAGAAAATATCCAGAATCACAACTCATGTCTGCAGATCAAACATTTAAAGATTAGGGGTGCATGGCTGGCTCAATTGGTAGAGCATGTGACTCTTGATCTTAGGGTTGTAAATTCAAGTCCCACGTTGGGTGTAGAGATTACTTAAAAATAAAATTTAAAAAAAAAAGAACAAAAAAGCTTCAAAATTGGAGATGCACATGTTACAGTTATACTTCTGGGTGTTCAAATATGGCCCTCATTAAATATAATAGGACAAAAAATCAGTGACTCTGGTATCTTGCTGCTTGTCAGGAAAATCCAAATAGTTTTTAGTAATAGAGACCCCGGGGGTCTTTAACCCCAAATAAACTGAGTAAAAAGGTTTTGGAAACTCTTATTAGAACCATGAAATCTTTATGTTCAAAAGCACCTCTGATGATCCTGATACCACTAATCCATGACTAGCCACGATATATGAAAATCACTGGACTGGGTATTTGAAGGTCACTTGCCAACTATTTCCAAATACTCTATATAATGTACGTTATATTGACACACTTTTTGATTATCATTACTTATTCATCATAATGAAAACTTACTAATTAGGCCAAATACTTTGAAATGATGATAGTCCAATAATTATTCATTGATAAATGTGTGGTGGTTATTTTATCAAAATTAACCCAATGAATAAATAAGAGTCTATGGCTATCAAATGAATAACACATCTTATCATGAATAATAGAATGGGTTCATTGAGATTCTAACATTTTAAACTAGTTCCCTGTTAAACTTGATTGACTTTGATTTGATGATCACTTATGGAATATTTCGTACAATTTTCCATGCACATTAAAACATGCAAAATTCTGAACTCTTCTTTTACAAACTAAATGTAAATTTGTTGATTGGACTTAATAGGTGATCCTATGACTGAAAGCTTGTTGCTGAAGGTGAGATTAGGTAGGCAATGAAGTGGGAACAGAAGTGGAGAAATGTAAGCCAGCTTTTGATGAGTGCATTGTTAGGTTGTTTTGGTTCAATTTACCCACCCCCTACACTAACTTCTGTGGCTGGTAAGACATCAAGCAAAATCTTATCAGTGACAACAACTTTAGAGAAACTTAGAGAAATTCCACATACAGAATGAAACTTCATTGTTGGGGTCCTTATTACTGAAATTCATGATAGATATAAGAGAAGCTAACATGTAGGGTGTACATAAACATGGTACATCTTGCACTTCTCGACTTATTTGTATTTTTTATTTAGTAGAAAGAATATGGCAGATTATCTAATTTTTGGATTCAATATAAATTTACACTAGCAGCTCTTAATTTCTTAAAATGCTGAAAACAATCTTTTATACTTATATTGATGTTATAAGAAAAAGAAGGGATTAAATAAGAAGTGGTTTATCAGGTCTATGCAAAACATACACATGCGCATGCACGCACACACATACACACACATACACACAATGGCGGTCTTTTTCACAAAATGAAGTTAAGACTATCTAACCAATTCAATCCTACCAATCATTCTTGCAATTTTGGTTATTCTAATTGATATAGTTCCCATCCCTATTCACGTTTAGATATGTCATTGTAAAACCAAATCAATTTACCAATAAATTGTGGTTACAAAGACTGCTAGAGAATTGATGAGATACCGGATTTATGATCAAGAGCAATATAATTATACTCATCTATGGAAGCCTTTTCTATCCTCTTCCCAAGTTGAAGAAAAGTCATTCTAACATGCTTGTACACAACTGTGTATCTTTCCTTATCTATAGCTGTATATTACTTAGATTACTTGATTCATTTTGTTGGCCAACTGGACTAAATTTCCATGAGTGGAGGGTTCAGATCTACTTTCATTCATCATGATATTCCTAAATCAACATAATTTCTTGCCCCAGATAAACTCTCAAAATCCACAAATCTTTTTTTAATGTTTATTTTTGAGTGGGAGGGAGAGAGAGAGAGAGGAAGAGAGAGAGAGAAAGAGAAAGAGAAAGAGAGAGAGAGAGAACGAGCAGAGGAGGGGCAGACAGAGAGGGAGACACAGAATTGGAAGCAGGCTCCTGGCTCTGAGCTGTCAGCACAGAGCCTAACACGGGGTTCAAACTCATGAACTGCGAGATCATGACCTGAGCCAAAATCGGACACTCAACCAACTGTGGCACCCAAGCGCCCCCAAATCCCCAAATCTTAAATGAATACTTAAAATCCTTTCTGCTGCAGACACACAATGTCATCACTGTAGTTAGAATTCTTGCCTATTTTCCCTTCTGCTTACTAGAGCAGGATCTTTAAAATCGATCAACCTTAAAAAATTATATAATTGTTACACTTAATGTTTTCTTATTCAAAATCTTATGATAAAGGTTACCAACTGTTCTGGATAGCACCCTTTTCAGCAATTCCCACCAGCTATCATTAAAGTTAGTCTTTGCATAGATGAATAGCTGTAATAATTTCCTTTTTCTATTATTTAAGCTAATTCTTGAAAATACACTAAGTCTAGGTCATTACTCAGAGTTAAATACTTTCAGATCATAACTGAGCCTTCTCAAATTAAATAGCATTTAGCTCACTAAATGGGTAATTTACTTAAAAGTATTAATGGTCTGAAATAATTAATGCCTGTGCAAAAATGTACCTAGAAAATCTCTGGCTATAAATTATTTCTCTAATATCATCTGAGACCCAGGAAAGCTGTCTACAGGAAAGCTATGGCCTAATTCCTATGAACAAATTATTACTGCACTAAGCTCACACGCTGAGATCTGACTAGATACTATGTCTCTCAAGAGCCAAGTGCATTACCATAGGAAAGGGAATCAACAAGCTTCTTGAAGGACTGTGAGTTTCCAGTTACAAGTCATGTACTTGGGAGTCGGTAGCCTAGGTCATAATTTTAAAATTACACCAGAATTTCCTTCTAATTTCATTTTTTGGTCCACACAATTTGGTGGGTGTGTAATATGATATTTTCTTTTACTTCATCAGAGATGAAACATTTTAGTGACAGTCTTAAAAAATATGTTGAGGGAGGCAAACCAAGAAACAGACGCCTAACTATGGAGAACAAATTGATGGTTACCAGAGGGAGATGGGTGGGGGGATGGGTTAAACAGGTGTTGGAGATGAAGAAGTTTACTTGTTGTGATGAGCATCGGAGTTGTATGGAAGTATTGCATCACTATGTTGTACACCTCAAACTGATATTACACTGTATGTTAACTAACTGGAATTTAAATAAAAACTTTTTTAAAAAGTTAAAATGTTTCATGTGTGTTTTTAAGAAATCTACATAGCTAATAGAAACAAAATATAATGTAGACCCAATTTTTCCTTATTAGCCAAAAAACGTGACATAGAAATTTTCAGTCTAATTCTTTAAAATCTGAAAGACAGGACTATGGAATTGTACTTGGGTCAAATTTCATGACAGCCATTAACATAGTCCTTCCTTAATTGAAAAAAGAATTATTATATGAATACGTTATAATTCAATTTTGTAAGTCATTAATATGTAGAAGTGTAATAATACAATATTTTAATTTATTTTGAATAATGAAATAAATGGTCTATTTTAAAGATCATTTAAAGAGTAAGGAAATATATTTATCTAATTATTTGACATCATATTTAGCTATATTTGAAAATGTCAGTCTTATAAAAATTATATTGCGCATTTAATTGCTGCTATTTGACATAACATGCAGATAAACAATATTTTAATATAAAATCCACAGTGTATTTTTGAAGCATCCATAAGAGAATGTTATAAATTTTAAAGCTATGTACACATATCAAGGGTGAACATTATAGAATGGAGAACGAAGTTATAGAAGCTAACTTACTCTTGCTGATAAGAAATGTATGTATTTTGGTAAACTAAAGAAATTCTTATATCAGAGCCACAGGATGGCAAAACTATAGGGTTCTCTCAAGGTGGTCTTGCCTGAGAAAATGGCATTATAGTAGGGATAGTATTTTGAGACATTATGTTATATTGAAGATATCCCTTTTATACACAAATCACCTTAACGGTTAAGATTCTACCAGGTTTTATCAAATTATAGCTTCTTGGGATCCCTGGATTGTGGCTCATTTCTCAAAGAATATGTAGATGATTAACTCTGCCTTGTTTGTAAGAAATATTATTGTTATGATATCTGATCCTTCTCATTATTAAATTAAAATATAGAATTATAGTCATGGTTTTCCAAATGTTCTCTATGCTTCTCCATTTGTGAAGCTTGGACCTGAAACCAATATTTAAAACAAATGGAGGAGTGATGTATAGTTACTATGATCTACTATATTTACTTACCTTAATGCAAATATATTTGCATATAAATTTTAATTTGGTATGAGTCCACTGAGAATAATTAGGAAATCAAGATAAGCAACATACAAATAAACCGCTGGTAACTGCACTACCCAGAGAAAGCATTCTCACATATCTGCCTGAAACACAGGATGGCCAACCTATCTGTGAAAGTGGAGACAAGACCATCTTACATCACAGAGCTACAGAGTAGTGTATGATAATGAGGCCAGGACAGTCCAAAGAGCCAGGACAACTGATGTGCATTACTCAAGGGTTTGTTTAAGAGGACTCCTCAGGCATTTCTGGAGACCTGGAAAATACCTGAAGTTGTGGACAGCTCTGTGTTAACTAAAGGCCTGCAACGGCAAGTAAGGGAGGCACTAGTGAAAAATGGGTTACTCTCCACCAATCTACCCTCTGGCTGCAGTGGCCTGAGGAAGCTCATGCTGTTACATTACGAAGACATGCGTGTTTGATTTTATACCATACAGTAGTATTGGTACCATATCTAGAGGAGTATGTAGTGTGTTCAAAAGGCTGCAATACAGTCCTTTCTGCACCAGAAAATGCATGAAATTTGTTTTCTAAGTTTATGAATTACAATTCGGGCTATTTGAACAATTTATATTCTTTTCTTAAATCCAAAATAATCCCAAAAATTAAAAAAAAAAAAAGTTGAACCTTTGTGAATAATGTACTTCATGCAATAATTGAAACAATTTTAAAACAAAGAAAATGCCATCCTTCATTTCTTTAAAAGAGTCAAGATTGCTTTAGGAAGCTCCAACTGGCACAAAATTCAGGTAATAACGGCTAATTACATTTCAAAATAAGTGTTAAAGAGCCATGTTCCCATTAAAAAAAAAAAATGTGTGTGGAAGCAGTGGATGTATGTATGTTTGTATGTTAAGTGGTAAGGAAACTAGAGGACAAGAAAAGATGATATAAGATTGAAATCCCATGGACTTGCGTGTTATAGGTTCTCCTAAGTTTTATTCACTTGGAAGGAAAATATCTTTTTATCTGAAAGTTAAATTAGTGGTTTTTGTTGCACAATGAAAATTATGACTTCAACCTAAGTGAACTTTATAAATATATTAAAAATTATACCCAAGACACCATTACAAGACTTTTTTCTTAGGGCTCAGTAATTCTAGACTGAAGAATGGGTTTGGGGCACCTGGGTGGCTCAGTCGGTTAAGCATCTGACTCCTGATTTAAGTGCAGGTCATGATCTCACAGTCGCAACATCAAGCCCGCATGGGGCTCTGCACAGACAGCGCAGAGGCTGCTTAGGATTCTCTCTCTCGCTCTATCTCTCTGACCTTCCCCCTCTCTCTCTTGTGCTCACACATTCTTTCTCTCTCTCTCAAAATAAATAAAAAAACATTGAGAAAATTTAACATTTATTCTTGAGACAGAGACACAGAGCATGAGCGGGGGAGGGGCCGAGAGACGCAGAGACACAGAATCTGAAACAGGTTCCAGGCTCTGAGCTGTCAGCACAGAGCCCGACGCGGGACTCAAACTCACAAACCGGGAGATCATGACCTGAGCCAAAGTCGGACACTTAACCAACTGAGCCACCCAGGCACCCCTAAAAAAACATTTTTAAAAAGAGAATAGGATCAAGTGCTATTGTATCTAAAAGTTCACAAAAACATCAAAAGAAAAACATCTTTATACTTAGGTGGGATGTTGTAAGCCTCTAAAATTGCAAAATAGTGATACTTATTAAATGATTTTTACATTTCATTTGTTTTTCTTATCCAGTGTTTGTTCTGTGACGCTAAGTTATTTGGCAGTCTTCTGGCTCATTTTCCCCTTAGACGGATGTTGACATACATCTGCTCAAATTAATTATCACCCTACTTCAGTAGACTCATTTGGCCTGAATAAAAAAGTTCAAATGCTAATTTATGGTTGATCTATGTGGCCTCCTCCATTGAAAATATAACGCATGTTATTATGCCTCACAGTGACAGAGGCAAAAAAGCTGTGAACCCTCTTTCTTATTTTTAACTGACCTGCTTTTGTGTTTTTATCGGCCTGTACCTGGGTCTTGGGGAAGACAGGTACCAGTCACTGGGATGCAAGAAAGATAAAATGTGGGTGAAACAGCAGTTACCAGAGTTAGCATGGTTAAAATGTTTAAAACATTGTCAAAAGTACTGGCATCTTGTTTTTGTTTTTTTTGTTTTTTGGTTTTTAAGACAAAATACTGTGTGCGTGTGTGTGCATGAGAGACAGAGAGAGAGACGGAGAGAGACAGACAGCCAGGAAAAGAGAAAAAAATCCTTTAGCGCTGGACATAGAATTGTATGTGAAAAGCAATATGTAATCATATAACAATTGTTGTAGCACTGAAGTGTTCTCACCATTTACTTGTTCTTATAAAATACTAACAGAGGATCGTAAGTGTTTTGAAAAGAACTAGATTTATCAGGATGTCTTAGTTTTTGTTAAATAAAAACTGGATTGACTTATTTAATAAATGTCCACAAATGTCCATTAAGGGTCTACACTTTGTCAGGCAGAAAGTGGGCTCTCTCTCATAGAAGACTTTTTCAGATCTTAAGTATATAGCCCTAAACATTTTAATGTAGCTTCAATGTCTCAACAGTTTGCCTGTACTATTTCCCAGCATCATGTAACCTTTACTTGTTAAAGCAAGAGAAAGCACGGAATAGGAGAAAGAGGTCGCAGAGACCTAAGTTTAAGTTTCAGTGCTAGGGCCTCAGATCTGACTATTATGGGAACGATTTTGAAGCTTAAATTTAGAAAATTCAAAAAACTTAACAAAATACATCTACCTCAAAACAGCTGATACATTTAATTTATTGAGACTTCTGATGAGGGAAGAATAGGCATCAGATAAACCACATCTTATGCAAAAGACATTCTGCACAAATTATAATAAACGAGCTTTTATTCTCAATGAAAAGCTAACTGCTTATTTCTGTATATACCTTAGCTATTTTACTGCTATAGTTTACTTAATTCACTAATAAATTTAAAAGTATAATAACATGCCAAAATTATTCCTATGATTCATTTAAAATGATAGCACATATTTCTAATGTGGCTGACACAGGAGAAACGACAGACACAGACTATATATTATATGAGATGCCAAAGAGCAAAATGCATGAACATACAATATGCTGACTCTTATGTCCCACTTTTCTCTTATGATACTGGAACTAATTTAATCTCACTAGTTTGAAGCATAACATTTCAATTAGGATATAAGCTAATAATTCATAAAGTGGTTTGGGGTGTCTTCTTTGTGACAGGCGACTATGATAGAATAAGCAAGAATAAATTAGACACAGTTCATGCTCCAGAAATTCTACAATCTCTTTGGTGAAGCAAGTAGAAATAACAAATTAATGAGATAAGTCCCAGGATGTGCATACAGGCATACAGGGGCACCAAGAAAATACCTAATTGAACCTATTGCTATGGTAGAAAACCTCTTGTCCACGGGCTCATTCAATACCATCATACTCCCTGTCCTTCCTTTGAACTAGTTCAGTCCAAGTCTTCTTTCTAGTTCTGGACTTCCTCAGGGAAGTTTTTTCTGAACTTCATCCCTTTACTTTATAGGTCTTACTAATTTTTATATTTATATTTCTTTGAGTATTTGATAAATATTTACTCTCTTTTAGACAGGAAGCTCTAAGACAGCTGCACTGTTTCTGCTCTTTCTCACCATATAATTAGTAGCTACTCAATAAAAACACTGTTGGATTAATAAATAAAGACGTGAAATCTGAAGAAGCTTAAAGGTTAAATAGAGTTACCTGGTAAAGGTGGAATAAATTCAGCAAAGCACACAATAAGAAATAGGCTTTAATGTGGAGGGCAACTAATTAAGCATAATGTATAAAATAGACAACAGCAAGAAATGATGCCAAAAACATCCCGGGAGCCAACCTCTAGGGCTTTTAAAACTCTGTTAGGAAGAATGGGCAGTCTTCTTGGAGCAAAATTAGGAGCCTTTGTGGGGTTTTAGTCTAGGAAGGGTAGGGGCAATTAATTTTTTTAGGAAATATTTATTTTTAAGAGAGAGAGAGACAGAGTGCAAGCGGGGAAAGGGCAGAGAGAGAGGGAGACACAGAATCCAAAGCAGGGTCAAGGCTCTGAGCTGTCAGGACAGAGCCAACTTGGGGCCCAAACTCATGAACCACAAGATCGTGACCTGAGCTGAAGTTAGACCCTTAACTGACTGAGCCACCTAGGTGCCCCCATTGTTACATTTCTTAAATTCCACATATGAGTGAAATCATATGCTGTTTGTCTTTCTCTGAGTGACTTATTTCACTTAGCATAATACTCTCTAACTCAACCCACATCATTGCAAATGGCAAGATCTCATTCTTTTTTATGGCTATGTAATATTCCATACACACACACACACACACACACACACACACACACACACACACTCACACACACACACACACTTCTTCTTCTTCAACCACTCATCAGTTGAAGGATACTTGGGCTCTTTACATAATTTGGCTATAGTTGATAGTGCTGCCATAAACATGGGGGTGCATATATCCTTTTGAATTCATATTTTGTATTCCTTGGGTAAATATCTGGTGGTCCAATTGCTTGATTGTAGGACAGTTCTATTTTTAACTTTTTGAGGAAACTCCAAACTGTTTTTCAGAGTGGCTACACCAGTTTGCATTAACTATGGGATAATTTTAGGTCCTTTGTACTTTGAACATAGACACATAAAGCTGAAAGTATTTTCAGAAGAAATGTACTCAGGTAAGCAAGTAATTTGTTGACATAGAAATAACCTATTGTTTGTAAGTTACACGTCAAAGAACTAATCCTTCAAAGCAAACCATAACAGGCTTTTCTGAGGGTACAGTTTCTGTTTTCTCTCCTTTTTAATAGGATTTTTATATTATACTAAACTATGTGGCATTATTTATTACAGAATTTATTTCATAATTTTAAAAGTTTATAAATGTCAAACACTATATAAATATTTCACTATCTCACATCAAATCTCACCATATTTTATCTCATTTTAACTGACCTACAAATAAGGAATGTATTTACAGAACCAGAGTTAACAGACAACTTGAATTTACTTAAGTAAGAAGGGCAAATTATTATAATAGATGTCTCACAAAATTCAGGGATGGGAAAAGAACTGGGTCTCAGGAATTAAGAAAGCATACTTGAATGTCCATAGACTCACTCTTCTTATCTGTACCCTTGTCATAATCATATTGGTTCTTTTCTCTGTTACTCCTCTTAAGTTCTCCTTTTTCTACCATAGGCTCCCTAATTTTGAAAAAACCTGGGACTTCATACTGCTTCCAAACTTTATGTGTACAAGCACAAAGCTTCCTCTTTTCCTGTTTCTCCTAAAATTCCCTAGCAAGATCTTATTGGCAAGTTTAGATCAGGTGGTCACTATTTGACCTAAAGTAGCCAACCCAACCTGAGTTAGGTGAGAGAGTGTTAGATGGAGGGATGGGTGGGTCTCCAGGAAGAAAATATCTGCATTTCGCTGCAAAAAGGTCAGATGCTTACCTTGATCCTTAACAACTGGAGCACCAATACATTCAGACATTTGGGTGCTTCTACTTGAGGTTTATAATCTGAGACTTGTGATAAACAACAATACGGACAGAGCCAGTTCATTCCACCAAAGTGGGGGCAATATTATCCAATGTCCAGTAACAGCCTTTTGTGCCCAGCCATCTGGCTAGGCTTTCTTTTAACTGTAACAAATATTCTATGTTCACATTTTTTGCTAGTGACAGAAAACAGAGATAGCATGAACGATAAAAATCCTTTAATAAGTTAATATTGACACAACTTCTTTAATTCTAAAGTGTTCTTATCTCTTAAGTAGAGGATGGGACTGCATGTTTTTCAGACTTAGTTTTATAGCTGTTGTCTGTTAGCAAGCACTGCAGAAAAATAAATATAACTTAGGGGACATAAAGAGAAAATTCTGAAGACCCAGTAGAACAGAAGAACTGAATGACTCTAAAAGTGGTAAGTTACTAAGAAGAATAAGGTGTATTAATATAAACCAAGGGTTAATTGCATAGGTATTCTCCATGAAAGTAACATGTGACAAATGATTAAGCCAGCATATAAAATAAAAATAATCTGGAGAATGATAGTGCATTATTTTCTTGCCAAACAATAATTTGTTTTTTTATTATACAGATAACTATTCAGAGAAAACATTAAAAACTTCTGTGTAGTTAGGATTAAAGGTGATAGCTGAATAAGGCTCACTGAGGAATATTTCAAGAGCATATAGCTATTTTTTAAGAGAGTGTATGTTGACTACGCATTAACCACTGGCTCTGGAGAATTCCAATATGGTAGTATTAAGACCTCTTCAGGTTATTAGGTAAGAAGAGACATTCTTGTAAGTCATTATGCATGACAATGGACATATGAACAATGAACACAATGAACACTGTCTACACAGAGAAGTGACAGCCTCCACTTTTAGTGTTATTTAGGAATAAATTTCTTAATTTTGCCCTCTTTTACATGTATTTTCTTTTTTTTAAGTTTATTTATTTATTTTGAGAGAGACAGAGACAACATGATTGGAGGAGGGGCAGAGAAAGGGAGGGAGAGAGAGAGGATCCCAAGCAGGTTCCACGCTGCCAGCACAGAGCCCGATGTAGCACTTGAACCCACGAAACCCTGAGATCGTGACCTGAGCCTAAACCAAGAATCAAATGCTCAACTGACTGACCCACCCAGGTACTCCACATGTAGTTTCCTTTTAAATTATCTTTTCCAAAGAACTCAACCATCTATTCCTTTCTAAAAGTATACATTTTTACATGTCATTACTTTTGTCTTCTCCCTCCTCTGATGTGTCTGTCACTCCACCACTTACCCTAGGTACCCTGCTCTCCCAGTATCTCCATCGGATCCTTCAGCATGACCTTCAAACATTATATACTAGTAATATATTCAAAGGTTTAAAAATGATGCCTTTAATATATGTACAACCTTTATTCTTCTGCCTTAGATTTCTCCTTTTTATAACTATGCTTCTTAAAGGGTATAACTTCACTGCTTCCATTTGGTTTTAATTTGTTCATTGCACTCCAGTTTCATTTTTAATGGACTAAATCCATGGTCCTTTTAGTCCACATCTAATAATGTGTCTAGCATTTGACACAATTTATGACTCCCTCCTTTAAAACTATCTCCTTTCTTGACTTCAATAATGACACAGTGTTCAGTCATTATTCACTAATTGGTTCATTTAACAGATATTTAATCAGTATCATTTGACAGGCATCATGGTAGGTGCCAAAGTATAAACTTAAATAAATAATATATGAACTTTTAAAGGAAAAATACACAAATAACTGTTATAAAATATGATAAATGCTATAAAAGAGATATTTACATTGTAAAATCGTATCACGGAAGAGGTCTCATTTTAAAATACTTCAATACAAATCACTGTTCCCATTCAAGTATATAAAGTTAAAATATATATATAAATCTGTTCATTTTAATGGAAAGAAACAAACAAAAATAGCTTCTAAAAAATTCTGTGTGAATGACATAAACCATTACTCATTCTGCAAAACAGATTAAGTATGAAAAACTAGTCTAAGTGATAGTATTAGTTCTGATTAACGTTATGGATAGAAAACATTCATCTTCATTAAATACTTATAAAAATAATTATTAATCAAATGGCACTTCAAAGGTGGTGTAGTTGAACTGAGAAAGACTTTTAAAACTGAAGGGATCTCAGAAACCATCTGGTCCAAACTCATTGTTTTATAAAGATGGAACTGACTCTGGAAGACACTTGTTCTAAGTCACACACAGGGCACAACAGGATTAGAACCCACGAGGCTCTGTTCCAAATGATCTTTCACCAACCAGAAAAACTGAGCACAAAAGTAAGACTACACAGTGAAGTGCACACACCCCTTTCTGGAAAACATTTATAATAGTCCAGAGAAAAATATGTTAATGTGTATATGAGTATTACATGCTTTTCCCACCCCATCATTTATTCCAATTATAAAATGATGGATCAACTCCTAAATGCAGTATTAAACCCCCAGGTACCCTCAAATGGATGGTACTTAACACAGCTGAGACTATGTTGCTCTAAGAAACAAGAACAAAAAAATAAGATTCCTAGAAATGTCCTTCATATCTTATAAAAAAATTACAAGATGTGTCTCTAAATATCTCAAAGATAATGCAAGAAATATTTCCTTTATCTGTCATCTGATCACTTCATTTTAGCACAAATCCACAACTATTCCTTTTGAAAAAAATTAGTTGCCAACGGCAGACCTGAAGCTGATGTTCTCAAAATGTACATATTTACAGGAAAATTGCATCTTCTCTGTGGGGTGGGTTTGGTTTTAGAAGTCAGCCCATAAGGAAAAATCAACTTACTCAAAACCACTCTAAACAATTCCTCAGGGAGACATCACACAAGAAACTAACATACTATGCCCCACTCAGTCCACTCTGAGAGATTTTCCTCCCAACTTAAGAGTATATCACTCCTACAGGGGAAAAGCACCAGATGGATGACCTATCCTACCATAAGGACTTTGTTTTTTTTAAAGTACAATGTGTACTTTTTAATGTATGAGAAATATCTTTAAAAACAGACTGATTCAGCATCATGAGGCGTTCACATCATGAGCACAGAAGCAACTTCAGAAATTGTTCAGGTTTCTGATCTCGCATTCACTAGGAGAGAATACGCTCATTGTATGTAATCTTCTGTAATTCTTAAATGGCTGTCTCTCCGTTCCTTCTTTTAATGTTGCAGTACATGAATAATTAAATTTATATAAGATATATATGTAAGTGATGCCATTCTACTTTATATACTCTTTTTCATATATATGAGACATACCTGTATATATACTGATCAATATAAATACATATATGGTGTGTATATATGTATATCAATATTCAACTATATACATATATAAGAAATGTTTTGATGGTATTAAAGCTTATTTCAGAAATCTGAATTTTGTTAAAATGCTCCAACAACAAAATACCTAGTGATACAATTTCTAAAATACACAAACTGTTGCATAATAAAGAATATGTCTGGTCTTTGTCCCAGGTTTCTAGGAGGGAAATTCTAAACTCTTGGAATGTCCCCGGTGGTGAGTTGTCTTTATTACTTATGATGGGTCCCTTAAACCACACCTGACTTTATGTTCATAAAGTGACTCATGGTAGTCCCTTCAGATAGTTTCAGGATAGGGTCTGGGCAATCCAGAAAGATCAACCATGTGATTGGAGTAATGAGGCTTTCAGCCATGTGGTATTAGCATGACTTCATGATCTCCAATGAGAGGAGGGGACAGGAGATGGAATTCAATCATTTGGCCAATGATTCAATTAACCGTAACTGAATACCTGAAGACTGATGAGCTTCCTTATTAGTGATTAAAATATGTCAGGAGGATGATACATTCTGAGAACATGGAAGCTTTAAATGTGGGTCCCTCCCAGATCTCATCCTGTGTCTCTACATTTAGCAAGTCGTAATTTGTAATCTTTTTAATGTTTATTTATTTATTTTTGAGACAGAGAGACAGAGCATGTGCAGGGGAGGGGCAGAGAGGGAGACACAGAATCCGAAGCAGGCTCCAGGCCCTGAGCTGTCAGCACAGAGCCTGACGTGGGGCTCGAACCCATGGACTGTGAGATCATGACCTGAGCCCAAGTCGGACGCTCAACTGACCAAGCCACCCAGGTGCCCCTTAATTTGTAATCTTTGTAATGAAACTTTAATTGTAAATATAGCATATTCCTTGATTGAGTTGTTCTAGTGAATTATTGAACTTGAGAGGGTTAGTGGGGGTCCTCAAATTTATAGCCAGTTGGTCAGAAGTGTGAGTGGCTTGGGAAGCCCAGAGCTTGCAACTGATGTCTAAATTGTATCCCTCAACATGTGAAGCCTATGCTAACTCTGGGTAGTTAGTATCAGAACCACAGTGCAGTGACCATGCCATAAATGTACTAACACTATGTTTGAAGGTAAAGAGTGACCTGTATATCTGCTTAATATGTAACTGATCTAAGCTTCTTCAAGAAGCTACACACACTGAGTAGTAGATAAAAAATGAACTTAATCTAGTCTGATAATGTGAACAGTCTATTTATTTATTTATTTATTTATTTATTTATTTGAGAGAGAGAGAGAGAGAGAGAGAGAGAGCAAGCAGGGGAGGGGCAGAGAGAGGGGGAGAGAAAGATAATCCCAAGCAGGCTCCATGCTGATGGACAAAGCTGCCTCTCAACATGCGGCTCAAATTCATGAACTGTGAGATCATGACCTGAGCCAAGATCAAGAGTCAGACACTTAACTGACTGAGCCACCCCGTACCCCTGAACAGTCCCTTTAAATAAAGCTATGATTCCCCAAGACTTCCATATCTTGTGCCCTGCCTATAATCTGAGATGACAGCTCAGGATGATGGAACCTATACAAACTCACAAAAAAGGAGTAAGGGTCAGGGGCCACAAAAGATGCTGTCCTTTACCTCCTCCACCCCTTGTCCATCTCCCTTATAATCACAAACTGTCTCTGGTTAATGTTACTTGGGATCTCTGATGGAGCCTGGTCACTGTTGCCAGTCAGCTTATACTTACCTAAGCCCCATGCTCCATTGATTCTCCTTGTACGGGTCGTCCACCTCCCACTTTTACTGCAGGGTCAAACTGCTTTTTCCCAAGGCTGGTCCAACTGCAAACCCACAAATACTCAAACCAATTGCCTCCATCACGTCCTCTCAGGGAGATTTGATCTGAGAACCCACGGGCCTTTTCATCCTACAGGGAAAATAGGCATGTCCAGGAAACCACATTCCCTTATACCCCTAGTTGAGGGAGTCTCATCTCAGAATAAAGAGTGGGAATCCAATATGGTCAAATCCTCCTTCTTCTTTATATGCCTCTCTTTTATCTAATATATCTTTAGATCTTTAACCTGACCAATATCTGTCCCACCTTCCTGTCATTTCTTCTCTTATAGAGAGGATCAGGCTTTACCCATTCTTTACATCACTACTCAAGGTCAGAGTTCAGAAGCTACAAATGAAATTTCGGCTTAATGGAGAAATTAAAACAAAGCAGTTTATCTTTTTTCAAAACATTATCCTTCGTTAAATAAGGATATAAACTTATTGTTATCTATTTAAAATAATAAAATACGTGTATATGGCCAAAATAGAAAACCTGTTTAAAGTAAAACTACATTAGGTATTTTTCTGTTTTTCTTCATAATGATATTGCTAAAAAACAAACCAATATTTCAACTATTTTAATTTAATCAATGTGCATTCATCTTGAATCATGCTTTTATTTTTTTATTTCTTTTCAATGTTTATTATTTTTGAGAGAGACATATTTTATAATATGTAAAATCAGGAAAAGAAAAATGGTTGTAATAACTTTCAAAATATATTTCCGGAATTTTTAAAGTTCATTCACTCAAAAGCATTTATAACAAAAGGATCATACTGTACATGGAACATTGTGTCCTATATTTTTAATTTAACACCAAATAATAAACATAATAGTAGAATATTAAACAAGTTTGGAACATTTTTATTGTGGAATTAAAGAAAAATTAAATAATAACATCAAAACGTTCCACGAGCCCTTAATGAATAAAAGAACTGTGCAAAGAGCTTCATATATGTGATTTTATTTAATGACACAAAATCTATGTAATGGGCACTGTCATTATTCCTTTTATTGATTTTTTAAAAGGTTAGAAGTGGTTAAGTCAACTGCCCAAGGTTACAGAGCTATTAATATGTATCTCTGATCACTGTGGTTGCAGTCAATGATTAAATGATCATTAATATAAATGATTGTTCAAATACAACTTTTCCCATTAAACACACTCAAGGTATGTCTTTAATTCTTGAAGATAAAATGTTTGGAAAGATCAATAAAAAAGTTATTTTTCTTTATTTTTAAAGAGACAGAGCACGAGCAGGGGAGGTGCAGAGAGAGAGATACACACACACAGAATCCCAAGCAGACTCGTCTCTGAGCTGTCAGCACAGAGCCCAAAGTGGGGCTCGAATCCACAAACTGTGAGATCATGACCTGAGCCGAAGTCAGATGCTGAACCAACTGAGCAACCAGGCACCCTTAAAAAACAGTATTTTTAAATGTAATTTAAATGTAATTTAAAAATGCTCTCTTTATAAAACCTCTAGCAAATGTGTGTGTGTGTTTTTTTTAATATAAAATCTTTTCCCCACATTATTGTAATAGAGATCAAATTACTTTTGGGGGGCCTTGTAGTTTAAGATTTGCTGTTCCTAGTAAAAAATACCAAATTTGTAATTTGGTCCATGGTATATTTACACAGGAGAAAGAAACATTTATTTGGAACTGTGTATAAGAAGCTTTTAAAAGCATTCATGGTATTAATACATACAACAACTTAGATGGCTCTCCAAAGGTATTAGGTTGAGTGATAGCAGGTAGTGTCCTGAGGTTAGATTATATATGATTCCATTTACATAACACTTGAAAAGATAAAAGTAAAATTATAGTGATGGAGAACGGATCAAATTGCCAGGGGATAGTGGGCAGGGGGTAGTGTGATGACACAATGATAGCAGGAGGGAATTTTTGGTGTGACAGAACTGTCCTATGTTTGGGTTGTGGTAGTGGTTGCATGCAATCTATATATGTGTTATAATTCATAGAAATGTATACCAAAAAAAGTCAATTTTACTCTAGGTTAATTTACAAAATAGAACAAAATAAGAGTTTTCTTAGAGTTATAATAATTATGACCATATAAAAAAACATGATGCTCACTAAGGCTGTTTTTTTATAAATGTCTATTTTTTGTTGTTAAATAGTGTGAATTACTAACATATCATATGTAAAGAAAATATGTAAAGAAAAATTAATAAAAATTCATAACCTATATTTAAAATTACCAATGCAATATGTAACAAGAACTAATATTGTTTAGTTGGTATCATGAGAAGGCAATGAGATTAATTAATTAATTAAGCTAATAATAAGTTTAAATGAAATGTCATGCTCCAAATGTCATATATGACTATCAGATTTTTAGATTGTGCTGCAGATTAGTGGGAAGGAACAGCACAGAGATATGTGTAACAAGTTCCTAATCAATATGGTGACGGTCACCAACCTTAAGAAAAGAGGGGGTGCCACACAAAGCAGTAGCATATCTTGGCCTGTCTTCTCCTTATCCACTGATCTCCTAAAGGGTAGGTACACAACTGGTACCACATTCTCTGTAGTAGTGTGAAAATAGCCAATTCTTTGCTACTGACAATGCGTGTGTTATGTCACCATTCTGGAATGCTAACAATCCATGCATGTCCATCTAACAGGTATTTACAGACAGCCATTCAGATTCTTGAACCACATTAGACATTAGTGAGACTGCACCCTCAAAGGAGAAAAGGCAGAGTCAATACTTAGGTTCTCCACGTGATCACTATTTCTAGGTCCTTTCTGATAAACTTGAACCCCGCGTTCCTCTCTCTGCCTCTGATTTCAGAGCTTTCATCTGGTGATTCTGATCCTGTGTGTGGTCTGACAGTCCAATCACAAATCTTTCTTTGCAGCTAAGAACATATAACCCCCCTGAAGGAACACAAAAAAGAGCAGCAGGGCTTCAATCCCTGATGCTACTAGGAGCTCCAAAACCGCTATTTAAAACGCTCCTGCAGAATAGCAATTAAGTATCACCCTTAACTATATTATATTATTTTTGGAATATCTATTACGGGTGTTAAAGATGCTTTGGTTGACCCCAAGATCTCAAAGCGGTCAATAATGCTGC
Source organism: Panthera pardus (assembly GCF_024362965.1). Classification (NCBI taxonomy): domain Eukaryota; kingdom Metazoa; phylum Chordata; class Mammalia; order Carnivora; family Felidae; genus Panthera; species Panthera pardus. The sequence continues at coordinate 37,286,462 of NW_026526991.1, read as the reverse complement.
CTTAAAAGCACTCTAATATCATAACAAAAGGAAAAGAATCCATCTGTATACCGTTCCAGGCTATAAACATTCTCAGTAGGAATTGTACCTCTGACTTTCACTCTCTCATTAGAGCTTTACTTAATATGTCAGATCTGTGATCATGATTTTGGCTTGCAACTAGACAGATGGTATTCAATTGCACATTTAATGTTACAATTTCTAATATCACAATACAAAAATAGTGATCATGGGCTGCATATCCATTTTCTGTAGACACCCAGGAAAAATAACTCACATTTCCTCTTTTATCATCTACTTCTGTGCAGCCAGAAGGTTCCATGCCACGCCTTACCATCTGTTGATGGATTGCTTGCTAATATATTTTTGTTTTAATTAGGGAATTAATGGAGAATTCTAGATAACATAATATTCTGTGTAATAGTGATGGATGATCATTTTTTAAAGAGTTTTAATATATCTAAGATTAACGCTAAATGAACCATTCTTGACTTTTTTCTCGATGTTTCAGAAGCCCCATCAGGATTTTGAAATTCCTTGTATTTAAAAACAAAAAGAGCTTACAAAAATCCTACTAAATAGAAAACAGTCAGAATTAGAGCAGGTGATTCTTACTCCTATGTCACTGTGTTCAGCTTCCCAGGCACAAAAGTTCGCATCCTTCCATTAACATTAAACGAATGCAGTGATAACACATTGCACAACCCGTCAATTGCCTCTATAGTAATATGATCCCTAGAATACCCTTTGACTTTCCAGTGCCCATGAACAAAATATGTGCATCTGCATTTCTACCTGCAGGCACCATGGTGTCCTTACAGACTTTTTGTTTTTCTTAAAAAAATAAACCTCCGCTCTCCTGAGAGGGCTTGCATTCAATGAGTCACATGTTCCTTTATAGAAACACAGTCCTAATTTGATTGATTCTTTTATAGTTTACACTGCTCTCACGTTTCCCAAGATTAATTGTTTGCTATGGTAAGGCTTTGTGTTACCTGAGGTTAGATGACATGCAAACAAAAAGATTTTGATATCTTCTCCTACTTTCAGGTAATTTTATTAAAAGTAATTTGAATGTGAAGTAAACTGATGTTTCCTTTGGTTCTGAAAACCGGCAGATTATTCTATTATGAAGCAAAAACATATATATAGTTATAGTTAGTTATATAGTTATTAAAATTTTTTCAAAGCTTATAGGAGGTTGAAGAGTAATAATTTCCAAAGGATGCCCTCTAAATTTAAATTTAAAAATGCACTATTTTTGAGATCACTGATTTTAAAATTGGTAAATTTTTATCTGTGACATACACACTTGATGTAATTTATGACCATACACTTAATAATTACTTTTATTTTTTGAAAAATAGAGCACAAGTAGGGGAGAGGGGTAGAGGGAGAGGGAGAGGGAGAGGAAGAGGGAGAATCTTAAGCAGACTCCACACTCAGTGTGGAGCCAAATGCCGGGCTCAGTCCCACGACTCTGGGATCATGACCTGCGCTGAAATCAAGGGTCAGATGCCCAACCAAGTGAGCTACCCAGGTCCCCCAATAATTACTTTTTAATACCCCCATCTCCACAATGGAAATAATTCCTAAAAGTAAAGACAAATGTAATTAAGACAGCTGGAAACTGAATTTTATCACAGTATGATGACATCAGTGAATTTCATCCACCAAAATAGACAGTATTTCTCATACCGCTCCTTTCACCAATTAATTCTTTAAAAAATTTTTTTTAATGTTTATTTATTTCTGAGAGTGAGAGAGAGTGCATGAGCAGGGGAGAGGCAGAGACAGAGGAAGACACATGTCTGAAGCAGGCTCCAGGCTCTGAGCTGTCAGCACAGAGCCCGATGCGGGACTTGAACTCACAGATTGTGAGATCATGACCTAAGCTGAAGTCAGGCGCTTAACCAACTGAGCCATCCAGGCACCCCCACCAATTAATTCTTATGACAAAGTAGATAGTTACAAATCCATTACAACCACTGGCCATACAACCAGTGCAAATGTGGGCCTGAAACATAATCATTATTCACCGTATTTCATAGAAATTTAAAGTCCCACTTAAGCTTATCAACCTCAGCTCATACATATTGACCCTGTGATCATTCTTTATTGAGCAGATATCTATGGAATATTGACTTTGTGATCAGCACTATGACAGGCTTCAGTGAATAAAAGTAAGCACAAGTATACTGGGCCCTGCTGTCTGGAGTCTACACTGAAAAAGAAAGAAAGCCAATTTATAGAAATGTATAATTATATAGTGACATAACTAGTATGAAAGAAAAGAATATGGTGCTATAAACCTATGAAAATAGAGAAATCTGACCTTACCTAATGCGTAAACAAAGACTGTTATATAAGTTAGGCTAATGTTCAATTGCATATAAAAATCACAAAATAAAAGTGACAGAAACAAGAGAGAAGTTTACTGCTCCCTCATAGAAAAAAACCTACTGGATATATGTGGTCCAAGGCTATTTATAGGAAGTCCAAGTAGCCAGAAGCCTATACTCCTTTTTTGGTTTCTGCCAATTTAAGTATGTGCTTCTGCCTCATCGTCGAAGATGGCTGCTTGAGCTCCAGAAATCAGTTTGCATTCAAATCAGCAAGAAGGAGTAAAGTGGGGAATAGTGCCTTCCATCTCCTTTAAAGAGCTTTCTAGAAGTTTTGCACAACCTGTTCCCAAACATTAGTGGGTGAAAACTTAGTCATACAGCCATACCTAGCTGTAGAAGAGGATGGTGCGGCTATGTGAAATGTGCCTAATTAAGAATTAGGAGTCTTGTAATAAAGAAGAAAGAAATTGATATTTGGAGGCAAGTACAGGAGTCTTGTAATAAAGAAGAAAGAAATTGATATTTGGAGGCAAGATGACTTTAGATCTGAGGTTTGAAGGTGAATAGTGGTGACAGATGGTGACAGGAGGAGGAGAATGAAGGGCTTTCCAGGCAAAGGCACAATCCACATGGTTGTGCCGGCGTCCCTTGCAGTGGGATGTGGACCACTGGTGTCCAGTAGTCTTTTATGTGGGAAAAGAAAGAACTTATCTCTTGTTTTAGCAGTGCTGTTTTGAGATTTTTTTTTTCCCTAGAGAAAGAGGGCACAAGTGGGTGAGAAGAGAGACACAGAGAGAGACAGAGACAGACAGAAGCGGGGCTCACCTAGAACAGGGCTCGTGCTCACCCAAGGTGAGACTTGAACTCATCCGATGTGGGGACTCGAATTCACAAACTGTGAGATCATAACCTGAGCCGAAGTTAGATGTTTAACGACTGAGCCACCCAGGCACCCCTTGAGATTTTTAAAATATGCAATTCAAACTAATCCTAACTAATCCTATCTAATATAACAGCCTTTACTAACCCCTTAGATAAGGTCTAGTTTCCATATTTTACTATTTTTCTTGAGGCTGGTGCATAGTTTTGTTTATTAATAATCATAGGTTTACAATGAGTTTGTGTAAGCTTCCAACAGTATCAAAGACACAAGTAAATAAATCTCTCCTGTCAATATCATATAAATGTCACAAGTGTGTGTGTGCATAGACATATACACACACATGTGTATGCCACATATATACATATTGTGTATGTATACATATATATACACACAAACACACATATACATACATACATATTTTATAAAAGCTGTTTGAAGTACTTTTGCTAAAGTAAAGATTTTGAAAATTCTTAGGTGATCAATCTCACATTTTAGAAAATATTCCTTTGAAAACATGTCCTAAAGTCCATTTTACTGCTATGCTTTCATCTGATACATATTCTCTGGAAATATCCCCTGCCCATTTATTTTTTGACGAGAGGGTATTGGCAATTTATCCAAAACTATTTAAAATACTTTTAGAGCAGTCATTTGTTTTTTTTTTTTAAATCCAGACTTGGCAGGAATAGTTTTGAAATACAGCTGAAGATACTAGAATTTCACATAAACATTATCATAAGTCAAATATGAGAATTGTTATTTTGAATTTTGTTGGTCAGGATAATAAAATGCATTACTAAATAGGCTATTCTGATCTATAGATTTACTCAATAGGGATTCAAATTCTTTCAATACATAATGGTATTTTACCTAAGGAAGTTAAGCATTAGTGTATTTGGTCTTAAAATATAAAAAATAAAAAAAACACATAAGGAGTTACTTCTTTTACTTTTTTTTTTCTTCTAAATTTTCTCTTTGGATTGGTTATTTCCCATATAAAAGGCTCCTGTCCTAATTAGCAAACAAACAAAAGCAGACCCATAAATGCAGAGAACAAACTGATGGTTGCCAGAGGAGAGGAGGGTGGAGGGAAAAGGGTATTCAGCAAAATGGGTGAACACAGTGGAAGTTACAGGCTTGCAGTTTTGGAATGAATAAGTCACGGGGATGAGAGGGACAGCATAGATGGGGTGCCTGGGTGGTTCAGTCGGTTAAACACTGATTCTTGGTTTCAGCTCAGGTCATGACCTCATGGTTTGAGTTTGAGACCCACAAGGGGCTCCGCTGGCTTTGCGGGGCCTGCTTGGGATTCTGTCTCTTTCTGCCCCTCCCCTGCCCCCCACACTCTCTCTCTCTCTCTCTCTCTCTCTCAAAATAAATAATTTTTTTTTTTAAAAAAGGCACAGCACAAAGAATATAGTCAATGGTACTGTAATAGCATTTTATGCTGAAAGATGTTAGTTAACTTGTGGTGAGCATAACAATGTACAGTTATCAAATCACTATGCTGTACACCTATTGTACACTATGTCAACTACATTGTACAATATTACTAATGTAATATTTGTCAACTATACTTCAATTTAAAAAAAAAAGGCTCCTGGACTACCTGCATGGCTCAGTTGGTAAAGCGTCAGATGTCATTCAGCTCATGTCATGATCTTGCAGCTCATGGTTTCAAGCCCCGTGTCGGGCTCTGTGCTGACGGCTCAGAGCCTGGAGCCTGCTTCGGATTCTATGTCTCCCTTTCTCTCTACCCCTTCCCTGTTCTTACTATGTCTCTCTCTCTCAAAAATAAATAAACATTAAAAAAAGTAAAAAATTAAAAAAAAAAGGCTCCTTTCCTATGCACAGTATTAGCAAGTAGACATAACCTTCAATCACCTGCTTTTTCTACTAAGAAAAAGCCATTGGAAAATACCAGAGAGCATACATACATATGTTCTTTTAAAAGAATAAAAGAAGTTAAGTTACCTGCTAACAAGCAACTTCTAAGGGTACTGTGTAAATATCTTAGAAAAGACTTTCAGGAAGAAAAGTACATAAAATAACTTTAATGTGAAAGATATTGATGCTGTAAGATTTATATATTCATGAAGTAGATGCACTGAGAAGTAAAGTGGGGAGCAAAGATAAATTAGGTGGAGAAAGAGCAAGTCAGTTTGGCTAGGAAGGTTCTATTAGAGATAATGAAATATATCTGGACAGAATACATTACCATCAACTTGCTTAGAGATGACAACATTGTCTTTTGACCTTTGTTATTGTGTTAGTTACCTATCGTTGCACAACAAATTCTAAAATTTAGTAGCTGAAAAGCAGCGATTATTTATCATCTATCATTTTTTTTATGAGTCGTCAGGAATTTGGGAATGGCTCAGTTGGATAGTTCGACCCGGGGCCTCTTCTGAGGCTGCAGTCAGAGGTTGGTTGGGGCAACAGTCATCTGAAGTCTTAACTACTAGAGGATCCACTTCCAAAATGGTTCATTCACATGATTGGGAAGTTAATGCTGGCAATTGGCGGGCGGGGGCAGCGGCTCTCCATGTGGGGCTATTCTGACAGGGCTGCTGAGCACCCCCACAGCATGGCAACTGGCTTGTGAGCAATTCCAAGGGCACAAAGTACAGGCTGCAATGCCTCATGATCTCATTTCAGAAGGCACACACTGTCACTTGAACCCTGTATTATTCACACAGCGTCAGTTCTAGTTTAATGAAGGAGAGTTCTACACAAAGGCATGAGTAGCAAGTGGTGAGAATCATTGGAGGTTATCAGGAAGTCAGAAGACAAATCAGGTATTACTAATATTAGTATTATCACTATCATCATCATTTTTATTATAAAAGGGCCTACCATGTACTTAGCAGTATACTCATTGCTAATATTCATAAAATTCCTTTGCATCATTTCTTAGCTTCCTAAAATTCTAGGGAGACAGGTTTAATTATTTTCATTTTAAAGTGAGAAGACTAAAATTCAGAGTAATTCAATAATTGGCCCAAAGTCACATAGGCAGTAAGGCAGGATATATGTTGATCTGATTCCAAATCTTAACACTCCTTCAACCATACATGATTCTCAGAAAATATTATCTGCTCTGGGCTGACCCTGCTAGATTAAAAATGTCTGCATAGTGACCACTGTCCCTCTTAAATACAGCACAAAGTGCATGAGATGGAGACATTAGTCAACACTGATAATTCTGGTATTTTAAAACAATTTTTTCTATAATAGGTAAAATATATTTAATAGCTGTTATTTTACAAAATTAGAGTAATATTGTCAACTTTCTTCTCATTGAAGCTAAATTAAAAAAAAAATCTGGAGGGGCACCGGGGTGGCTCAGTTGGTGAGCATCCGACTCTTGGTTTTGGCTCAGTCATGATCTCATGGCTTCGTAGGTTGGAGCCTCACATCAGGCCTTGCGCTGGCAGCACCCATCCTGCTTGTGATTCTCTCTTCCTGTCTCTCTGCCCCTCTCCCACTTGTGCCGTCTGTCTTCTCAAAATAAGTAAACACACTTAAAAAAAATTCTGGAGACAAAGAATTAGTGAATTTACAACTAAACAGTTAACTTTCTTCGTGAGGGTTTTAAAATCACAATTTTCTTATGAACCCATGATTTTGAAGTTGCAGATATAACCTGGTATAAGGGCAGATATTTTATGAAAATTAAGTGCCATTCTGTAAGCCTTAAAATTGAGATTTAGGTGAAGGCATAAAGATAATGGCTAAACACACAAGGAGGGATTATTCTTGATAACTGAGAATCGTGTAGGCCGGGTAGAGCAACCACCTAACACCCCTCTTCTAATGAACACTTATTATTTTAATCAAGTTCTATTTTAAACTCATGATTTAAAGAAAAAAAATTTAACGTTTAATCATCTTTGAGAGACAGAGAGAGACAGAGCATGAGCGGGGAAGGGGCAGAGAGAGGGAGACACAGAATCACAAGCAGGCTCCAGGCTCTGAGCTGTCAGCACAGCACCCGACGCGGGGCTCGAACTCACAAACCGCAAGATCATGACCTGAGCCGGTCGGTTGCTTAACCGACTGAGCCACCCAGGCGCCCCTAAACTCAGGATTTTTAAAAAGGAACTGGTTATTTTTTATATTATAACCAGTGAATAATTCAAAGATTTTGTTTAATCCTACACAGTTTCTAGGTGACAGATAAATAAATAATTAAAAACAAACGAATATTTTTCTTGACATGGCAATATATGACGTCTGAATTTGGAAATTCTGTGACCAACACAGGCCCTAAAGGAAAGATAAGCTAAAGTTCACCACTCTTGAGCACTCGTCCTTGATTTAATCAGGTTCTCTTGGCAGTAGTTTGGAATCCTCAAAATCCATACATCAATTGGAGTTAAAAATTGAAACATGAAAAGCAATAACTAAATGACTTCATCACAACAAATCAAAAGCATGTCTTTCTAAAACAGAATAATTATAGTTGTCCCTCTAACAACATGGGTTTGAACTGCACTGATTCAGATTTTTTCAGTACGGTAATATAAATGTATTTCCTCTTCCTTGTGATTTTCTGAATAACATTTTATTTTCTCTAGCTTACTTTATTGTACGAATAGAGTATATGATATATACAACACATAAAACATATGCCAATTAACTTATTGGTAAGTCTTCTGGTCAACCGTAAGCTATTAGTAGTTAAGTTTTGGGGGAATTAAAAGCTATACAGAAATTTTCTACTGTTCAGGGTGTCGGCGCCCCAACTCCTACATTGTTTGAGGGTCAACTGTATTGAAAACTGGAGCAAGGCCTTATGGGTATCCCACCTATTCATCAGCTGTACTTCAAACAGAAAGTAACTCTCACAGTGCTAAAAAATTCTCCACCTCCTGTCCACTGTTTCCCAATTTGTGACATTTCTGAACAGACATCACTTGGAATTCTATTTAAAATGAAAATTCTTTGGCCCTTAGCAGATTTTCTGAATCATCTCTGGGGGTGGCACTTGGTAGCTGCATTTTGGATAGTTACGTATTCCGAAGCTTGAGAATCGCTATAACAATTCTAAGGATCTTTAACACTGATCCACAAGAGAGGAAGGATAAAATAAACTGTAGTCAATAACATAATATCCGAAATTCCAATGTCAATTCTCAGAAAGAATATGCACTGGCAACAGGAAGTAATTATATTCTTTAAAAAAATTTTTTTTAATGTTTATTAATTTTTGAGGGGGGGGGAGAGAGAGAGAGAAAGAGAGAGTGCATGGGGGAGGGGCAGAGAGAGAGGGAGACACAGAATCAGAAGCAGGCTCCAGGCTCTGAGCTGTCAGCACAAAGCCCAACATGGGGCTCGAACCCTGCACTGAGAGATCATGACCTGAGCCGGAGTTGGACGCTTAACCAACTCAGCCACCCAGATGCCCTGGGAAGTAATTATATTCTTGAGAAACAAAGTATTTCTTTCAAATATTTGATACTTCAATAATAATATTAATAAAAAGAATTCTGTACTTACACCTGTTTTATATTTGTGCATGTTGACTCCCAGAGGGAGCACTTCAACAGACCTTAACTGTATTTTAAAATCTATACAAAAATAAATTATTCCTTAATTATAACTTCTGTCATTTTTGTCTGTCTACTCTGAGAACCAAATACTGTTCTACCATGACTTTTGGATAACTTTCCTTGAAGACCCTCTAAGATTTTTAAGTGCAGAAACCAGGTGTTTTGCTCACCATTGTAAAAGTCTGGCATAATGGGGATACTCAACAAGGTGTGTTGAATGATTTGGTTCTTTTTTTTTAATTTTATTTTACATTTATTCATTTTTGAGAAACAGAAAGAGACAGAGCACAAGCAGGGGAGGGGCAGAGAGAGAGGGAGACACAGAATCCGAAGTAGGCTCCAGGCTCCGAGGCTCCGAGCTGTCAGCACAGCGCCTGACGCGGGGCTCTAACTCACAAACCGTGAGATCATGCCCTGAGCCAAAATTGGACACTCAACCAACTGAGCCACCCAGGCGCCCCGAATGATTTGGTTCTTTATGCATTAACTATTTTAATGTCTAAACAAAATGCTATTAAACAAACAATGTAGCTTAACAATGATAATGTATAATTCTTCAAATATAATATATAATATTTTATAATAATATATATTTTAGGATTTCAAACAAGGTTTCCTCATTTAACATGAATCAAAATACACACGTGGCTTTCTATAGGCCTATCATAACTTCAAAGATGGATCATTTTAGAAAACAGATTAATGCTATGCTAAATAAGAAAAACAAATAAAAGGAAACAGTATACTATGTAACAGTGTAAAATGACACTGTAGTTCAGAGCTGTCACTTTTGCACTGAATGTACCTGGTAGAGAAAAACTAAGTGTAATGCTGTTTTCTATGAATCTTCTGTATTTTTTTTTCCACCAACATAATTGAAATTGTGAATATTTAAGCAACAGGAACTAGGTTACAATAATTTCTTCTTAATGACATCGTTCAGCTTTCCATTTAACTTTGCCAGCTCTGCTTTGTGATTGAACACATCATTTTGTGAAATTCTTTAAACACATTACACACCTTTTAGTACTGTTAAAATGCCTCATTATTTGTGAGATGCTCAGCAATTCTCAGATGCTTCTGCTGCCAATAATAAGATTTAATTTTGCTGGCTCCCAGTAGCATAAACTACTTTAGATCTTTACATAGTGTATGGAGCACCCAACATACAAAGTGAGATACTCTCTAAGAATTTTTAGATATTTTGAATTTTATACTACATTAGCCAATTTCACAAACCGGTGATTTTAAATTTGCATTTGCATGTGTGCAAAACTTTAGATGATAATAAGTGATAATAAAGAATGCATTTGTAAAAAGGACTCCAAGTACATTTTCAAAAGGATATGTAGTATCAATGCTCCAAAAGTATACATTCTATAGGCACAAAACTATTTTATATAAAATTAAGATCTTGAAAAGTTAATTAAATATATTTTAATAAGCTCCTGTACATGAAGTAAAGTGGTAAAATCTGCTCTCTTAGCATTAGTTTTTTCTAAATTTAAAATAAACCAAAAGGAAAAATATAACTTGTAAAATAAATTATGCTTTTAGTTGGAAAGTTCATTAATCATTAAAAACAACAATAGCTAATCTTGATTGAGGGCCATGTTTATTAGAAGGAAATACTTTACACAATTTCATAAATAATTTACTTAGCATTAATGATGACCTCATGACTTACTCTTTTACAATAAATAGTTAAGGGAAGCAAAAATACAGAAATGATTCTTCTTGCTCATAGCCACACTCCCATAAATGGCGGAACTTGGTTTTCAATCCTGTGTTTAATTCCAAAGGACATAATCTTAACTATTATGGAATTTTATTGTTACCAATATGGTAACAGTAGAAAAGTTAACCATGAACTAGAATTAAAAGTGGATTTGGACACAGGATTATTTAATTTAAATTTCCAAGTTATGATAAAACTATCTTTATATGTACCTTTAAAGTCAAAGCATTTTGGTTGTCTACTCCAGAGAACCAAATAATGTTCTACCGTGACTTTTTGGATAACTTTCCTTGAGGAAACTCTAAGATTTTTAAGTGCAGAAACCAGGTGTTTTGCTCACCATTGTAAAAGTATGGCATAATGGAGATACTCAACAAGGTGTGTTTAATGATTTCATGAATTAATAGAGAAGAATTAATTTTAGGCGGTCTCCAACTTAAACATGAATTATTTCATTCATTCAAAAAATACAGACAACCTCTGTTTAACAGACATTAGGCTAAGTGTCAATGAACAACTGTAAGTAGCTAAGTAAAATACATTTTATTCTCTCCAGGAGTTCACAGACTAGTCTTAGAGCTAAGTGAAAAACTACACACAGTATCATAAGCGGTATAACAGATATACGTCAATTACTTTACGCAAGTGTAAGAATTAAGGTTCAGGAATGACATTCAAGTAGGGGGTTGAAAGAGAATTTTAGCTTCCAAAACGCATTCACAAAATAAAGCAAACACACACATAAAGAGGCAGGAACATCTAACTTGACAGAGAAAAACCTCAAGAGTCTCTCATTTAGCTGGAGACCTCTGCCTGAATTGCTATGCAACCCTGGAGCCACGGGGTCTTTCTTATCTCTATAGGGCTAATTTGCTTTCATTTCTCTTTCTTTTTCTTACTTTTTTTTTTTTTAATTAGGTTCAGGGGTGATATTCAAGGAGGAGTGATAAAGAAAAGGCTTCCAAATATGTTTATGAAATAAACCAAGTACATATACCCATAATGATACTTCTGAGTAGGTCGATATGTCCAAGGATTTCATGTCCCATCTGCCCCCTTCACCTCATTCATTGCCAAAGTCATTTCGTCCATTTCCATAGTGTTCTCTACTCTGTAAGCAGATGCCTCCCACATTTACATCTACTACTCAGACCTCTCTCCTGAGAGGCACAATTGTGTTTCCAACTGGTCTACTCAATCTGTCCAAAACTGAACTAAATATATTGTTTTTCAAAGCTGTTCCTCCTCCATATCCTTCTTTCCCTCATTAGAAACTTTGGGGGTAATCTTGCCTTGTCCTCTTTTGTGTCCTATATTCAGTAAGTTAAATTCTTTAGAATGTATCTCTTAATAGCTTTTCCCTCATGCTTAATTTCTTTTGGCTCATCCTTGCCACCTCCAGTGTGGTCCACAGACCCTATCTCTGCTGCTTCTGATACTGTTGCTGCTGGTTATGGAGCCCTTACTAACCACCTGGCACTGTGCTTGGTGCATGAAATGATTATCTCAGAAGCATCTTCAATCATTTCCCTACTTCCAATTACCCTCCCCTCCAGACACTACCTGAAAAATGAAGCTATTTTAGCTAGGTATAAGTGAAATATATTTGTGGACATCAGACTGGGAATCTTAGAACCATTTATGTGTTCCTAGGGGAAGGTCATTCTATATCAGGCTATCAGTAATGCCTACATGATGCAGGACAAGACATTCTTCCTTTCAACTTGCTAATCAATTCAACATTATTTGCTAATCATGGCTCTGTGCCAAGCACTCTGCTTGGTGTTAGTGATTTAACAGTGAAAAGAAGGACACGGTGCTCACAGAACATATAGTCCACGAGATTTTCAATAAGCAGAAACCTCTGCAGGTTAAAGAATTATGATTTCCTACAGGAAGCTCCAAGGGCTACTCATTGATTCCCTTGGTTGGTCTCACTGATGTCCAGAGTATTATTTAATTAATACAGGCATGTATTTAGGAGAGCTTTCCCTCCCAATTTCTCTTTTTGTCATTCAGTACAATTTCAGGATATAAGTTTACTGATATAGTAATAGGATATAGTATAGGATATAGTTTGGTTACTATAAAAATGCCTTTCCAATAGGAGAATGTCGTGTCAGTAAAGATAAAATGAGGAGGGGTAACTAAATGAAAACCTTAAGTTAAACACACACACACACACACACACACACACACACACACACAATGAGACTGTAGTACAATGTTTTTAGTGGTAGAGCAGATTTCTGTATGTTTATAAATAGATAGATCACTGAGGTTGGAAATTATGCAGCTTGGAATACTTTTGCTAATATATTTAAATATCAACACTACAGGCAGCAGACTATAAGGGAAAGAGCATGGACTTTTGGGTTCCCATAACTTTGATTTCAGACAGAAACTACATTATTTACTCTACACTGTTAACAACTATTTGAAATCCTTTTGTGTGCATCAGTTTTTCTGAGTATCAGTTTAGTGTTTGTTTTCATCTGTAGCGCAGAGAAATCATAAAGAGTCATCTGAATTTTTTTGAAAGCTACTGAATTGTTCTCTCTGCTCTAGTCCTATCATCAAGCCAAGGCACAGTTCAAAATTCTAACTAAACAGCAACTCCAAGCTTGTCAATCCTCACTGAAAATCCTTAAATCTCAAGTCCAAGATCCCTGAGGATGACATTCAAATTTATGTTTAATTTTTGAGTTTGCACACTTCACTTTTAACCATTTCTTATCTCCAGTTTATGTTCCTGTTATACTAAACTCTGCCTTTCCCACACACCAGTAAGTGCCTCTGAATATGCTAGTCCATCTGTTCCACCTCTTATGTACCTCTGCCACTCGTAATCATGACTGCATACAAGTGGATGATAGAGAAAAAACGCAATTCTCTCATTTAGCTGGGGATCTCTGCCTGTATTGCTATGTAACCCTGGAGCCATGGGGCCTTTCTTATCTCTATAGGGCTAATTTATTTATTTCTTTTTAATTAATTAATTTATTTATTTTAAAAAATTTTTAATGTTTATTTATTTTGGAGAAACAGAGCGTGAGTTGGGGAGGGGCAGAAAGAAAGGGAGACAGAATCCGAAACAGGCTCCAGGCACTCAGCTGTCAGCACAGAGCCCGATGCGGGGCTCAACCTCACAAATCATGAGATCAAGACCTGAGCTGAAGTCGGACGGTTAACTGATTGAGCCATCCAGCTGCCCCAGTTTTTTGTTGTTTTTTTTTTTAACACATAGCATGTGCCAAGTGTTCTACTAGATACTTTCAATGCATTTCAAAATCATCAACAATAAGAAGTTACAATGTGCTCCAAATAATAGAAAAATAACAGTGGACTCCTAGGTAGTACCAAAAGAATAGATGTTAAAAAAAAAAAAAAATCTGGCTCTTTGCTAAAAAGCCAGAATTATCTCAACCTCATTCAATAACAAAGATATGGTGTGCCACACTAAAAACCAGTAAATCTTTTGAGTAAAATTCTTCATGCAATTGAAATTAGTAGCTTACTTTTTAGTATTCTGTTTATTTTGGGTGCTAATCCTATCTGCTGAATGGGAAATCTATATACTAATGAAATTTTAAATCTCTCTTGATGAAATATAAAAAAAACCTGAGTAATAAGGAATGGTAAAGAGATAGAAAGAAGAAAATCTCAAGGAGATTTTGTCTAGCTGCCATAAAAATGCATCTTAAAAATAATAAAATTAACATTTTTCCTTGATTACTCATGTAACCATTACCTACTTTGAAGAACTTTGAAGAACAGCAGTACACAAAAGTTTACTATTAAATTTACCTTTACATACACTTTAGATATTTTAACAGTAATGCTTCACCTGCTGCCTATATCATTAAAAAAAGAATTTGTTGCTGATTGTTTTAAGTTTTCATATTTTTATCATTTACCTTTCTAATATATGCCCCCAGCTTATAAAACAGAGATACTGACAGTATCCATGTGCTAGGGACACAGACTGATAAAATGTTCTTGGGGATTAAGACAAAGCGTGATAAGTGTTCCAATGATTGTACGCACAGGCAAAGGAGCAAGGGGAAGGAAGCCACTTAATACAGCCTGCAGAAATGAGGTGAATGAGTAAAAGCTTCACAGGAGAGGTGGCATCTGAGATGAGTCTTCAAGTAAAAAGAAAAACAAAACAAAACAAAAAAAATCCCAGTGGGCAGGTTCATGGAAGAGGCGGGCAGCAGAAGTATACAGACAGTATTCTGGGAGAGCAAAGCCAAGTAAATTAGCAGTATGTTGCGTGTGCACCAGACCATGAAGAGCTTTTCATGCCAAGCTGGAGAGATGAACTTTATCCTTTAAGGATGGAGGATACATGAAGTATTTATTTCAAAAATAAAAATGGTGATTACTATGTGGCCATATTTTGTTTTCTGTGGGTCCCAGGGGGCAACAGAGTCAGTCACTCTTATACACAGTCCTGGCAGTTGATGTTATTAATGCTAGGATTAAATGGTAAAAAAAGGTATTCTAAACAGAAATAACTTCCTTGCAGATTAAATAGACAAAGTTGCTCTCATCAGAAATAAATTCCTTTAATGTGAGGAAGTAGTACATAACATAACCTTTATTTTGTTCTGTTTTTGATAACACCATGCTGTTTGTTATTATTGCTGTTCATAAAACTTGCATAGAGCTCCAATGAGTAAAACTGGTAAATACAGAATAGGGAAACATTAAGAGCCTCAGAGTGTATTCTTCTTCCCTACTGTTTATGGCATCTACTAACAAACTTTCATGAAGTCTCAGGGCTGCGTGGTTACAGTCTGAAAACCACTAGGTGAAGACAGTTTATCTCTAGAAAATGAGGGGTAGTATGCTGGACCCCAATACCTCTGGGAGGATTCACACTTTAAGTCATGATTAGCCGATCTAGAGATTTAATAAAGCATATAGACTGTTTTATTTGCAACACTACAGCTAAATGTGAAATCACATTGGGACATAATTGTTATGGACATAAAATTAGGGAGAATTTACTGCATTCTTATGTATAGTGTGTGTGTGTGTGTGTGTGTGTGTGTGTGTGTATACACACACACACACACATATATATATACAATATATATACACACACACACATATATATATACATATATATATATCCATTCAAATTTGTTTTAAATAAGATTTCCCACTTATACACATTTGAGCTCCATAAATTGGCAGTTCTAATACACACAAACATTATAATCAATTTTTTCTTATGGTAGCATTTAATCTTAATTTTTGTCAACCAAAAGGCATTCTAAGCAACCACACTCCAGAACTTGATTTTGGGGGATAAACAATTCACTAAATATATAGTGCAAATTGAGTTCTGGCATCATCCAGGATCAAAGCACCTCTGAATTAAAAACAAAAAAACAAAAAAACAGATACGCGTATATTCACAGTAATATAGAACTGAGATCTCACACATAAGGAAATTAATTTAAATTAAGTGTTAGATAGTCTATACAAAAACAGTATTTGCATGTGTATGTAGAAGTATGAATATATTTGACTAAATTAAAATATAATGAAAAAGAAAGTCTTAATATCCTTTAGCTTATTTGTTGGCTTTTTACCTTTGAACTGTTCAGGTCAAATACATTTTAAATCTTACTCTTAAAATTTGGTAATGTACAGTTTCAGCAAATATGACAGAACAGTTTGAACATTTAATGAGAAGATGGAACTCAAACTGAATATTATTCATGCTAAGCTATCTTAAATGTTTTGCATATGCTAACTCTTATGCTAAAATAATTTTAAGAAAGTAAGCATTAAAATCTCAACTCCTTGATGCAGAATCGTTTCTGAAACACACTTATGCATGCCATTCCATAATGAGAACCACTTTTGAAAATTTAACTAATCATTTTCATGTTTTTCCCCAGAAATGGTCTGTTACTTCTCCAGCATCTCATCTCTTATAACAATATTTCAACCAAAGAAAATACATTGCCTTAAAATAGGTTGATACATATAACGAAGAAAACTAATCATGTTTAATTCTGCCCTTTGAAAATAAAAAGAGTCAGCTTTTATCAATCTTTACCTTTATGCTTTAAAAAATGATCTTTTTTTTTCTTCCTTCTCTTCTGCCAAAAACAAAAACGAATAGCAACAAAAAGTTAAGCGCACATTGCCTGTTACCATAAATGTCAGGATCAAATGTCACTTTATGAATTAAAAATGTGAAATAGAGTTCATTATTTGTCAACATTTCTATTTTGTCCAAATTCCTAGAGTTTGTACATGAATCATTATAACATCAACAACAACAAAATGAGTGTTTAAAAATCATTCCAGTGTGTTTTCAAAGAAAATCATCTGCCAAGAAAGGTGTCAGCAAGATCTTTACCGAAGGAATTGTAAAAAGCTTGTGTCATGACTGAGCATATGGAATTTACTGACCCTTAAACTTTAAAAGACTGAAGTAGAATACCTAATGTCAAAAGCTGCCCCAAAGAGCCAGCTACAGGATATTGTAAAGAGTGTTTATATCTCAGTGTACGGAGAAGAAAAAAAAAAGTAATAATTCTGCAGAACAGCCCCAGGGCACTTGCATTTTGAGTCACTGCCACAATAAGCAGATCGCCACTGGGAAGTGAATATATTCTGTAACAGCACAGACTTGCACTATCAGTAGACATCAGTGTAAAGCAGGAGAGGCAACAGGATTAAAAATAGAAGTATAAAAACGGGGAGAGAGATGGAGTAATTATATTTACTGCTCATAGTTTGCAAAGGCAAAAGACATTAACAAATCAGATGTGCATTTATTCAGAGCCCTCTTTTAAAAGAATTCTGACTCTCTCCCATATTAATCTCTAGGTCTTTATATATATTTTTTTCAGAACACTGTAACTGTAGAGCTAAAATAATTAAATGCCAGGCTGTTTATATTCCCATAAAGTAAAATATATGGAGGGAAGAGGTTCATTTTCTCTTTTCATGTAATGATGAAATGACTGAATTACAAAGTAAACCTTAGTACTAAAAGACGCAGTTTGAGGATAAAAATGAGGAAGAATCTGATGTAGTTTAGGCTTATCCATTTTCCAGACTGATGACTGATTTATTCACAGGCAACTGAAATACATTTAGTAGGTAACAGCTTTGTTACTCACACTTATATTTATATTATAAATCATTCTGACTTCTTGATAACACAGAAAAGCTTCCATCTTAATGAGTTTCTACTTGATCTCAAATTGTAACGCATACTAAACATGATATGTAAGCTTCCTATATTATTGATTGCCTGTATATTGCACGTGTAACAAAATTAACTAACAAATTCTGTTGAGCTATGTGTATGAAATAGAAAACATTTTTCTAAGCCCAGAGGACATAGTTTTCAAAGTTCCATAATATGTCTCTTACTTCTATTCTCTCTGTGATATAGAAGAGAAGTAACTCTAATATTCACCATATTATAGCCATAAATAACAGTATCAGGAGACTCATCTCATAAACCCTCAAGGATGACACAGTAGCAAGTTTTAAAATCCCGGAGAAAATTAAGTGTTCGTTATTATTTTGCTTGAATTCACAGAGAATTCTAATGCCATCCTATTTCCATATTTAAAAAACAGATTAAACTGACATGCACATTATCCATTTCTTACATCCTCTTTAACACTTGCACACTTTGCAGTTTTCCTTTGATTATATTTCCTTTTATTAAAAGTTTGACTATACATTAACTTCCTAAGTAGTGAAGCCATTTAAAACACACTTACTTGAAAAGTGTAAAACCGGGTCCCATTAGGAGGATGCACTTTAGGGGAGCCAGAAACGGTGTTCATATCCGAGAAAATCATTTCTGATCACAGAGACAATATAATCCACAAGGAGCTACAGATGCAGAGCAGAGAGCTTAGCGTACAGATAAATCCGTGCATGCATTGAGGGAGGCTAGAGGGTAAAATGAAATCTGCCCCATCCTTCATAGATACACAGTGATAGCATTTTGAATCTTTCTCCTACGTTTGAAATCTAAGCTGAAAGGTTATCAGCCACCGACCTTTTGTGCAGCTAGTTCTTTAGAACGTACAATGTTTTTTAAAAAATTAAAACACAGAAGGGAAAAAGCAAGAACCAACAATAAATGGAGCTTGTGCAGAATCTGGCAGTGCTGTGGACCTGCCCATCTGTTCTCAGTGATAATCACCTCCCTCCACCACAGTCTAGCAGAGTGATTATGCTAAATATCCTGGTTAACCAATAACATACAGTTTCATTTCAGGGAAGCGCGCACAGTGTAATACAGAGGACCTCTTCTGACTAACCTGAAGCATGTTTCGTATGCTGTTTAAAGCCGTATTTAGCAACAAATTATTGTTCCATCACTCTTATTTCTGTATGTTTCCAGATCTCTTTGTTACTCCCAGCCTTTTCAATGAGATTTTAGACTTTTGTACAAATCCTTTTCTTTGAAAGGGAAGAATATTTTTAAGTTTAGAGATCAAAGCATATTATAGTTGGCTAGAACATTAAAGCTCAAGACATACAATTCAGGAAAGCTATATAATACTAGGAGTATTGTCAAATAAAATGCACTAAATATTTCTACTTTTCTGAACTCTTAACGCACATCACAATATGAGCATAATCATTACTCTACTTCTCCCATTTTAACTCAAAAATCATTAAGTTTCAAAGTTAACTAAAAAAGGACAATACACTTGTTTTTAAAAAACCAAAACTTTAACTCTCATATATAGAAAAAAAGAAAATTATCTTTTAGATACATGAAGATTTTTAAGTCGATATCCAAAAACATTAACTGTAAACATATAGGCTGTGCTGCAAAGCGTGTTCATTTTTTATGGCTTTTAACACAGACTATTCAGTCTGTATGAAAGATCATATTCAGATGACTTTACACTTTTTAGAGGTAAAAATAAATGCTCCATTTACACATGGTTCAAAGGTGGAGACTTCAGGAGAACAGAGATGAGAATGAGCCCAAAGTGGTGACTTTGTGAATGTATCTAAGACGGCATAGTTATATATAATTAACAACCAGGAACCACCTGCTTTGAACCTGAAGACGATCAAACTATGATGGTGATGGGCTCTCAAAACTTAACTTTTTATTCATTTGTAGCTTTTATTTGCCAACTATGATTCAAATTTATACCAATGAGGAGGAAGCAGAAAAATGATTCTCAATTCTTTAGATAGGACCCCCACATTCTGGTAAATTCTGCAAGTAGGTAAATGTTTGCTCGGCAAACTGCTAAATAAACCAGAAGATAATTTTTATTTTTTATTTTTATTTTTTTTAAACTTTTTTTTAACGTTTTATTTATTTTTGAGACAGGGAGAGACAGAGCATGAATGGGGGAGGGTCAGAGAGAGGGAAACACAGAATCCGAAGCAGGCTCCAGGCTCTGAGCCATCAGCCCAGAGCCCGACGCGGGGCTCAAACCCACGGACCGCGAGATCGTGACCTGAGCCGAAGTCGGCCGCTCAACCGACTGAGCCACCCAGGCGCCCCAGAAGATAATTTTTAAACAAATGTTTAATTTGAGAATAATTTTACATTTATGGAAGAGTTACAGAGATAGTACAGAGAGTTCCCATATATCCCTCAACAGATTTCTCTGTTAACATCTTGTATTACTCTGATACATTTGTCAAAACTGAGTAACTGATATTGGTACATTATTATTAAATAAACTCCAGACTTTACTATGGTTTCACTAGTCATTCTACTAATGTCTCTTTTGTGTTCTTGGTTCCAATCCAGGGTTTCACATTCAGTTTGTTTCCGTGTCTCCTGAGTTTCCTCTGGCCTGTGACACCTTCTCAGCTTTTCCTTGTTTTTCATGATCTTGATAATCTTTGGAAGACTTAAGATTTACAGGCCAAGTATCCCACAGGCTACCCTGCTTTGATGCTTTTATTAACTTTATTTGATGTTTCCCTAATGATTAGCATTGGGCTATGGGTTTTAGGGAAGAATACCACAGAGGTAAAGTGTCTTTCTCATCATATATTAATGAAGTGACCTCATCACAACATCATGGGAGTATGTGATATCCACCTATCACTAGTGATATTAACCATCACTTGGTAAGGTGTTGTTTGCCAGGTTTCTCTACTGTAAAGTTACTATGTTTTCCTTTCCATACTCTATTCTTTGGAACTTGGCCACTAAGTCTAGTATATTCTCCAAGAGGTGATAGAAAGTGGTAAAATTAAGCTTTACATCCTGGGGGAGGGTACTGTTTATATGTATTAAATGGAATTTTTCTGTAGGGAAGATTTGCCTCATCTATAATTATTTTTTCAACTATTTACTTCTACCAGTATGAACTCAGAGATATTTATTTTATACGTAGAGTTATTATACAATATAATTTATTTTGATGCTTAAATCATCCCAGATTTGGCTACGGGGAAGTCCTTCAGGTCGGCTCCTATTTCCCTTTGATGTGTTCCCATCCTTTTTTTCCTTTGAGCACAAAAATGATTATTTTTTAAAACTGCTTTTTTTCCTCCTGCATGATTTACCTAGTTACTAAAACTATTAGTTATCTTAACTATAACTCTACCACTGCAATTTAAATAGAAAAATCGTGCTTTCTTTTTCATGATTATTTAAGCAGCTACCTTATATTTTTTAAAAATTCTTTTTTCCCTTCTGATTTTTTAGGCTACATGGGATTCATTCAAATGACTATCAAATTAAATAAAATAAGTATACAGGCATACTAGCTTTGGTAATTAGCTGTGTATGTAAAAAATTTTAGTTTTTCCCACTCAGAGATACTTCCTCTTATGGTTGGCAGGGCCAGGTAAGTCTGCTCCTCAAAGAGCTATCAGTGGAAACAATGTCTCGAAAACAAATGTGAAGCTTCTTGTGAACCCAAGTTTTAAAGGAATTTTTATTTATTTTTTTTTTGCCAAATAGATTATTATGGTGCAAATAAAACCTGTGTGTTTTATGCTTACCTGTAAATTGGTTCTGATATAATACAGACCATATGATTCACTAGATTTCTTATTATTATTTAGAAGGCCAGTAAATCAAATATTCATGGTATAATATTACATATCCCTGGCATAATTTGCTGAATTTGCCTCAACCAACAAACTATTTCAGCAAGGAATTCTGAAGCTTTTTAGCCAAGAAAGGTACAGGTTTTTCTTTTTCACAGTTTTTGTGTGGGGAGGGGAAGAAAGAATTAATGTTGAGTAAGCTGGAAGGAGAAACAGTATAAATATATAATTATTTTAAATACAGTGCTTTACTCTAAATGTTGCAGAAATTGCCAAAAGATACATTCCTCCCCAAACTTTTGTTTTCTAAGCAGGCTATTTATGATAATGATGGTATATAATTGTACTGAATGTTTATTTGAAGATAACTTTCTTTCTCTGCTTGGTAGCCAACAGGGAAAGTGGTGTCCACATCTGAAAACTGAAAGGATACAGAACCTTGCCTTGTCCATTTTGGTTATAGAAGTCTGGTACTATTTCTTGGCCCTAGCATCATGATTATAAGAGATACAGTCTCTGTCTTTATTAAGGAATTTTAAATTTGGTGGGAGAGACATCGATTACTAAGAGGTTATTAACTAACAAGACAACTGACATGAAGTTTAGTAAGTGCTAATGACTGACTTAATGTAAAGGAGACTGAGTTCATCTGAAAAGTATCTAATACAGGGATATATCAAAATGACCTTGGCAAAGGCAGGAGGTTGAAGGAAGAGAAGGAACAATGCATGAAGACATATAAGATGACATGGCATGTTTTGGGAAATATGACTGAAAGCATTTCAGGGCACCTGAGGTAACTGTGTTAGACGTGTTTTCTCATATATAAACTTTTCTCAAGTGAAATTAATAAAGAGATTTATTAATCTGGTCAACACCCCATTTCTATGAAATCAAGTAAAGTAAGAACATTCTTATCTCAAAAAATATATAAAATGTAGAGACATATTTTCATACTTTTGGTTAGTATATTTTGACATCTTTCTTAAGTTTTCCAAATAGCTTTCCAAGATTTTTTTGGCTTGTCAAAAACTTCATTCTTAGTTTGATTGCGTTCAATTTATAATAACACTATTTTAAGTATTAACTCGAAAGTAAAAGTATATAGCACAATATTACTATGTGAAACAAAACTTACTGTGCTCAGGCCAGGACTCATTAGTTTCTGGGCCATGTCTACCAACCACATCAAGTACTGGTAAGATCCATTTTAATTGCTACCCACGGACCACCGCCCAAAAATCTCTCAAGATATATCTCTTCTCAAAAGAAAGAAATTAAGAATACAAACTCCAGAAAAGTTTAATTCTAGCTGTCTCAACCACTTGAAGTTTTACAGAAGGAATTCGAAAATGAGAAAGTAAAAGGATAACTAAATTACACTTTCTTAAAAATGGGTAAAATAAAAGTCCTGAAGCCAGACACTGTTTTTAATAGACTTACAGAGAAGATTCCCAGAAGTCATTGAATCCACCTCTTGGCCTCTGAGAATAATTATTCTTAAAGCCTTATGAAATGTATGCTATCAACTTGATTTGATAAAAAGTTCAAAAAAATACTTTGGAGTCTACTATTCCATATACTGTCAGGAGGATTCAGCTCACACTTTTTTTATATCCCTTGAATATAACTTTTTAAACAAATAACTGTTCGGTATATTCTACTTCAAGACAAGCAATTCAATACACCTTTTTTTGTTCATTTACAGGTATTGAATAAGAAGCTCAAAAATTTGCTAGAGTGATAATACTTTGGGGAATTAAGAAATACACTGAAAGGGCTGTTCATGTGCTGTTAGTTTCTGATAAATGCTCAGGAGGAAAAATGCCATACTGGACAAAAATAGGAATGAGAGAGAGAGAGAGAAAGAGAGAGAGAAAGACGAGGACGAGGAAGAGAGATATCACTACAATTTACACCATAACACTATAGGATAACAAAGAATTCTCTAGCCAAGCGTTCAGCTAGAAGTCATGCCAGATGGAGTGAAATTTGCAGTCCAGATGGGCAATACATCCTAGTGATCCATATGGATGGCATGTGGAAGCTAGTTAAGTACATATTGCCAGCTAGATTATCTATCATATCTATCTACTAAATGTGTAGTCATATTTATGCATCTCTATATATCTGCATCCTCCTCTTCATATCATGACTTCTACAAGATTGAGCAAAGATGACCCTGTGTACACAGACAAAACTGTAAGTTTACTTTTACACCCTGCCTCAGAGTCTCCTTCCTGAGAGTCACAGCTGCTTGTGCATAAGTTGGTAGGTTTTGTTCATTCATTCATTTATTCATGCATTTATTCAAAAAATTTTTATCGAAGAGCAATGAAGTGCCAGACACCTTTTACAGGTTAGAACAGAAATGAAGGGCAGGTGAATGAAGTGAAAGGAAACACTGTTTGTAGTAAGCCAATGAGACACTCCACCAACAGGTATAATCAATTCCAGCAGTGAGATCTTACATTAGAAGATCCAAATTAAAAAACAACGAACAAAACAAAACAAAACTTGTAATGCCTCAAAGACTTTCTTCCAAGTTCAAGAGATTTTTTTAGCTACTTAATTACTCATTGAGAGTGTCTCAAGTAAATAAATATAGAACCCTTTGTGATCCTTCAAGATTTGTAGCTATGTGGACTAAATAAATAAACACAAATCAAGCATATTGAAATTTCCAAACTTCCATTTGTAACAAGACAAAAATATTAAATATGCTTTCAGTTCACATGTTGATGATAGTGTGTTGGGTTATTTTTTTTTTCACATAATCTCATAAAGTTTTTTATATATGTCTAGATACAGGCAGGTATGTAGATGCATGTATATATTTATGAGCATGTATGTTTTGTGTGTGCATTATACACATGTATGACTATACACATGTGCATACACATATGTATACATACATGCACAAACATACCTACATATATATTGTCTTCCAAACTCAAATTAGAAAATTTTAAAATGGTATCTTCTTTCCATAATCCTTCTTCTTTTGCACTTTGGTTTCTCTTTGCTTGAATGACATTTTTCACAAATATTTACATGTATTATAATAGCCCATAAACATCTTCATGCTTAAATTAAAAATATTAAACTGTCTGAAATTCAGGATTGAGCTTTGTTTTGTTTTGGTCCTTTAACAAAAAAAATACTGATTGATTAGAACTCTATAATTCTATGACTCAATAATTTTACTATATTTTGTTAAGCTTCTCTCATGTTCTAAAATACATGTCATTAGCCTGGTTTACAAATCTCACATTACAGTTTTATGACAGGATGTTATTTCTTCATCTACCACTGTGGATACCAGACGCCCACATAGTTCAAGTTTTTATAACATCTGAAGGGGTTTCTGAGTTCTGACTTTTATAAACATAAATAGTTGAGAAATACTGGGTCTATTCTATGGCATGAGACCTACATATAGAATATTACATATTGAACTTAAACATGGATATACCCTACATGTACTATACTATTGTATAGTACAGTTTTGATATTAAGTTTCCCTTTTTCTTAGAAATTGGCTAAATTCTTAGCTATTTGTAACCAATATTTCCACTCTGGATAAATCAATCTTTTTTACTTTATTTATTGTCCAGTTTCCATAGATGTTCTCTGTTACTATACACCATAATTACCGCATCAGGATGCAAAAGAATTCTCAGTAACCGATACAGAATTTTTATTTTATTTTTTAAATCAAGAAGCATAATTTCCAGCTAAAGTCTGAGATGAAATAAGATTCCTTAGTGTGCAAAAGCGGCCTTACACAGACCTTCTTGTCTACTAACAAAACCAGCACAACGCAAGGCATAGAGAAGGCACCCAATAAATATTTGGGAAATACTTGACACATCTTCCTCTGGATGTTTTGTTTCTCTCTTTTCATGGGTTGTATTTTAATAGTAATTATCTCATTTTGACTTGCTGACTAGTCCTGAGAACTCAAAAAATACTTACTCTTATTCCCAGATTCTTATAGTTAATATGTGGTATATATAGCATTCAAAGTTTGGGCTGAATGCACTTCTTGGTACATAATAGTCAAGTTGTTGGTGAATAAATGAAAAACAAAAAGAGAGAATGTACAAATCACAGATATTCTAACTACCAACTCATATTGTTTGTATTAAATAATGCTGCCTAGTAGTTTAGAAAATGGATTTTTAAAAAAAGCTTCAAAAATAGATTTTAAAAAACAGGAAACAGATTGGAGCCCCTGGGTGGCTCAGTCACTTGAGCTCCAACTTCAGCTCAGGTCATGATCTCCCGGTTCATGAGTTCAAGCCCCACATCAGGCTCACCGCTGTCAGAGTGGAGCCTGCTTCAGATCCTCTGCCCCTCCTCTGCTTGTTCTTTCAAAAATAAATAAACATTTAAAAAATATGAAATAGAATGAGAAAGAAACTTTGCAAACTTACATGTATCCACCCACTTAAACGTACACACACATAAATTCATCTCCATGCACACATTCATGGAGTTTTGGGAGAAATATCATATTAAAGAGAAGAAAGGTATATTCCAAGCAAACAAAGCAGATGTTCTAATGCTCTTCATATAGTTCATTTGATGTTAAGTAGTTTGTCTATACCATCTCAGAAGATACAGGTTTAACTGATAGGATGAGAGGAAGAGAAGAATCATGGTGATCAATTCTATACAAGAGCTTTTCAGATAATGTTATCATAGCTATCTTGGAATAACAGAACATTTAAAAAAACATTCATTTATAGGGATGGACATTCTACTCATAATCCCATGTTTAAGATTACAAAGATCACAAGATTACAGGAACAAAGGCAATTATTAGTCAAAACTGTGGAAAATATAGACTAAAGCAATCTTTAGACTATCATTTCTTATTCTTTAAGATCTCTACTGCCTCTACTGCCTCAGTTGCCATGGTAACGGGTACATTATTTTCTCCTTAATTTGACTTTTTCCAAGAATTTCATTTGAAAGACAAAGCCAATCACTATCCTGTCTTATTTTGTTTAAGAGCAAGAACAATAATTCAATAGTTGCTACTTATTGAATGATATTATTTATAGGGATGCTAGAGTTGTCCTTTACAAAACCTTCTAAAAGGAGGTATTTATAACTCACTTATATATAAGGAAATGGAGTCTTAGGGAAATGTAACCGTCTAAGATCACATCTTAGGCAAATGGGAAAGTCACATCATTTGAAACCAGTTCTATCTGATTACAAAGGCACACCATAAATCAAAATTACATCTTGGTACTTCTTTATCTGGTACTGATTTTAATTCAGTACACAATATGAAAATGGAATTAATAAATTCCTAACTGATTTCACACACGAAATAATTCTTTGGTGATTGGCTATCTGATGAACTATTTTAATTTTATGGAAGTATTCAGGTTCTTTTGATGAATCAGAAGTGGTTTGTGAAAGACAAAAAAGGAATCCAGAACAACTACAAGGTTTTTGGCCTGAGCACTGAAAGGAGGAAATTGCTACCAACGAGATGAAGGCTGTGAAAGAAGCAGGTTTGAGAAAAATCCAATTGTTCAATTTTGTCCATGTTGAGTTTGAGATTCTATTAGTCATCTAAATAGAGGTGTCACATTGGCAGTTGAATACACAAATCAGGAGACCACATTAGCATACAGACTGAAACCCAAAAAACTGGAATGAAGTCATCAGGAAGTGAATGTAAATAGACAAGAGAAGTGGTCCAAACCCAAGCCCTAGTATACTCCAAAAATAAGAGGCCTGGGAGACCAGCGAAGGAGAATGAGTAGGAACAAACCAGCGGAGTGAGGTGGGGGTGGGGGTGGGGGCGACCAAGAGAGGGATGTGTCCTGGAAGTCCAGAGGTGAGCACTGAAGCAGCTAGGCAAGAGTGATCATCTGTATCAAATGGTGCTGAAAGATCAATTAAAACAAGGACTGAGCACTGGCCACTGGATTCAGCAGATGGTTGGGAGAAAAGCCTATTTTTTTTTTTTTCTGACTACAGATTTATTCAACACAAAACAACCTCCTCCAACTTTAGTGAGGTGACTGACCACATCTATGACCAAATCTACCTCTAAACTGGAATTCAGTTACTGAGACAGTCCCGGACTCAGCTTTCTTGTCGGCACCAGGGGACACAGCGCTTGGTCTATAGGTGTCTATCAGCTTCCCTTTGTGTGAGTCTTGCAGATCACTCTCCAGAACTCTGGGCTGTGGCCTGCCAATCTCAGGACTTCTGCAGCGCAGAGTGGTAGACACAATCTCAGGGGGCAGGTAAAGGTAATCACAGAGATACTGGATACCCTCGTTGGTGAACTAACAATAGAAATGTTTCCAGGCAAACTGTTCCTTTACACAGCCTCATGATTCGAGAGACTGCAGGACTTTCATGATGTGAAGACTGGGCACATTCTTGTCTGCCAGCTCAAGGTGTTTAGGCATGTGGACATCCTTCTTAGCCACCATCACTCCCTCCTTGAAAGGGAGTTCATAAATGGCAGTATGGTTCTTCCTGGGCATCAACATCTCGGCACCTGCTATGTCCTGGTCCAGAGTTGGAAAGGAAGGGGCATGCACAACATGCAAAAAGCCTCATCGATGTAAATTTAAAATGAAATGGGAGGAGAGGAATGGAAACCATGTGTTTATACAATACTTTTAAAGCACACTGCTGTACAAGGAACCAAAGAAATGAGACAGTAGCTGACAAGGAAAGGAGGGAAAGAAATAAGAACAAGCTGTGCTGAGGGAGACGGTCTAGCAGAAGGTGAAAGATTGTGATGTAGGCTCATCATAGGTGAAGAAGGTGAATTTCTGGAGAAATGTCCTTCAGTAGGTGAAAGGAGGTAGAACGTATGAGAGAAGACACTGGCTTTAGACAGAAGACAACACCATCTTTCATAACAGGTGGGAAGGCAGAGCATGTGGTTTCCCTTGCTGGTAACTATAGTGGTGGGGGTTTGTGTAACTGCTCAGGAACATAGGAAGCTGAGATATCAGCTGAGAGTCAGCTTAGGGGAGGGAGTAGTGAATGTTTGAAGAAGTGAGGAAATGGTATGAAACTGTCATGTAAAACTGTCATGTAAAAGAGAGAGAATAATAAAATATACCTATATTAAAGAACAAGCTTAGACATGCAAGCAAATCAGTTGATTTTAACTTCTTCAATTAAAAGCTTTGGCTGTGAATGGGTGGGTTGCTAGAAGCTAGAGTTTTTATAGCATGGCAGAAAGCAGTTTAGAATGCATGCTCTTTGGAGGAGGCAGTTCCACAGACTGAGAACAGAAGGGAGGAAAGGGATGAGTCACACATGCCCAGTTCATTCTATCAAACTCATCTATTAAGGAAGTCATTTCTTCCTGGGGGCATACAAGTTACTCTAATGGGGCCAGAAGAATTACTCTAATGGGAGTCCAGCCACCTGGAGTAGAGGGGAATGTATTCCCCAGAATGTGACTCCCCTTTCTTCCATTCTCGTGTTCTCTTATTTTCACTACACTTTTTCTTGGACATCATGAAAATAAATACCATTTGACCAAGTTCTGTCCCAATCTATCTGCTAATTCCCATTTTCACTCTCTCTATACCCAACCAAGAATCCATGGTCCATCATATCTTTCATTCTCTTGCCAAAACCCTCACTCTATTTTCTTAATATACTTCTGTTTGACCCATTCAGTAAACAGTTGTATTAATCCACTCGTCCAGCTTCTCTGCTACAACCTGAGTTGATGTGTGTTGTTGGAGCACCTCAGATAATCAAAACACTGACAAATTCATAATCCTCAACCTCAGCAGTGCTCTCTGTACTGCCTGGCCCTTCATCCCTTACATTCCTTTCACAGCAGGTCAATAATAAACATTTCTCCAGTCTGCTAAGGCCTCTCTTTGTTGCTTGCTCACTCATTTGCAGCAGATTAATAGTTGATTGTTTTATACTAAAATTCCTTTCCTTACAATCTCATATCTATTTGCCCCTATCCTTATCTCTTCTTCTCTCATCTCAAAGTCTGAGACTGATACTTCCACTTGAATCTTGTCACAAGGAGAAAAGGAAGCTTCCAGGCAATTTTAACTCTGGGGATCTTCTTAGGCATCATTAGCAATGGTTTGCACTTTTTCTGAAAGACAGTCTCTTTTGTGGGTTTTCCTTAATTGTCCCTGCAAAGCATCCACATATTCAATGGCTTCTCCAAACTTAGGTTGCTATAGACTATCTCCTAACATCACTTAAAATCCTAGATGGTTACAGATATAGAACACACTAGTGATCATCTAGTGGAGTAGAATGTTCTGCACATTAGCATCCTCTATGGTGCTTTAAAAAATACCAATGGTTAGGCCTCAACGCTGGTGATTTTTTATGTAATTAGTTTAAGGATGACAAAACGGTGTTTTTCTAAATCTCCCCAGATTTTTTTTTTCAATGTGCAAACAGGATTAAGGGATAGCTGATGTAGTGGAATTCTTTTTTTATAGTCAAACCGAACATAAGCAAGATAAAAATGTCCTGCTTTTCTTGGTGATACCATGAATCATTCTGAGCTAACTAGGACAGAGCTTCCCAGCCGGTGTGTTGCAAACAGATTACAGGTGTACTGAAACACCAGTCTCTCAGCTTCAGAGTGATTTGTCAAATCCTGGGACTTCCAGAGCTCCTGAGGTACTCAATACTAGGCATGAGCACCCTCCTCTGTCTACATTAGTATAATGGAAAACTTTATGATTTCCTCTTTACGCTACAATGTGAGCAAGATTGAGAAACACTGATCTGGTGTGTGCTTATCCTCAAGAGCCACTGGCTAATATTTCTTCTTTGAGAAGTCTATCTTTTCACCTTTTCTCCATTCAATTCCATTTTTTGGGCGCCTCGGTGTCTCAGTCGGGTAAGCGTATGACTTTGGCTCAGGACACGATCTCACAGTTTGTGGGTTTGAGCCCTGCTTTGGGCTCTGTGCTGACAGCTCAGAGCCTGGAGCCTGCTTCGGATTCTGTCTCTCTCTCTTTCTCTCTCTGCCCCTCCCCTGCTCATACTCTGTCTCTCCATCTCTCTCAAAAATAAATAAAACATTAAAAAAAACTTTTGTAATTCCATTTTTAATGTTTCCTCTCTCTTCTAAGCCCAGGTCATGTGACCAATTTTGTGTTATCAGTAATTTCTTCTGTCCAATAACTAAGTAAGGAATGAAAAGTTAAAACACCATGTAGAGGATGACCTCAGCAAAACTTCATTTTAAATGAATATGAGTATTAGTGAATTATTAAAAGTTATTATTATGTCCTGGATCACAACCTCCTGGTTGGAAATGCAGACATCTAAATGACTATGGTCAAGTCACAATTTTTCAGCTTGTTGATTAGAAGGCCATGCAGATACAGAATCAAGAGTTTATTATATCATGATAAATTATGGGCATACATTAATTTCTTCAATTTATCTGCCTTGTACTTGACATTCACCACACATAAATAAATGAAAGGAACATAAATATTAACATTTCATAACAAAGACAGAAATTCTTATTATAAATGCATTGCTTTAATATCAAAAGGGCCATAATCAGTAACATGATTACGATGCCTTGGACAGCATTACACACTCTAGCATCCCCAGTCATACAAAATAAATATTAATGTGATTGAACTTATTAGATGCAAGGAATTTGATAATTCTTTGAACTTTGATTGTATTATTATTAAATCACCAACTCAGTACATGGGATCTAGCACCAAACAGATCCAAGTTCAAATCTCCATGCTTCTTTCTTGATAAATAAAGCTTTGACTTAGCTTCCCTGTGCATCAGGTTTCTTTGAAGTGGGGAATAAAATAGGTTTCAACTCATTGTAAAAACAGAGATAATGTATTTAAAAAAAACTTACTGTCATTGTTACCCTCTCAGCACTCAGAATCCAAACCGACTTTCCAAATTTCTTTATTCAACCCAACAACAATTGTGTTTCATTTATCCCTTGCCCAATTGTTTTTGGTTGCCTGGAATTTTCTTTTTACTCATTTCAAGATCTAGTTTCACTGCCCCCTCATCTATGAAGTCTTATCAATCCAGAAACTTTTTACTGTCACACAATTAGTCCACACTTCAATTGTGGCCCTTACTAAAGTCTGCAAAAGGTGAGTTATTAGCATGTTGGTGTGCTTGTACACTCAACTGGGGGCTGTTGGAGAATGTGGATTGTTCTCCACACAGCAGCCTGTAAGATCTGTTAAATATGTGAATCAGGCCATTGCATTCTCTTACTCTCAACCTTCCAGAAGCTTCCTGTCATATTTTGAAGAAAATGCAAAGTCCCTAAATACAATTCTGTCCTCAGTTCATGCCACCACGCCCCTATATACTGTCCACTGCCAAATGATCTCCTTGCAGTTCCCAAAATATAATGTCAATTGATACAATGAAGATCTACTGAGTACCAGCTATGAGGTGGATTCTATTCTAGGCATTTAGCATATATTGGTAAACACAATAGACACCCTTCTTTGTAGAGCTCTCACTGCAGTGGGAAGAAGTGCAAAAACCACCAATACAATAAGTAAATTAAATTGTATGTCAGAGGGGATAAGTGTAATGGAAAGAAGTAGAAGAGTGAAGAGAAACAGGCACTAGAACAAAGGAAGAGGGATTAGTGAGCTGTGATTTCAAATTCCATATTGATGTTGCCTCCTTGGTATTTGCAACTGCGGCTCCTTTTGCCTGGCTCTCTCCCCAGCCCACCCAATAGTCAGATGGTTCCGTCCATCAGTTACTTAAGGGTATGCCTAAACATCAGCACTTCTGTAAGTTCTTATCTGAAGACGGTCTAAAAAGTATGTCCCCACTCTTTCCCTGCAACACTTTATTCCCTTAGTCAGCTTTATTTTCTCCATTGCACTATATGTGAAAAATGACATTTATTCATTTTATAAAGGAATGTATTTTTTTTTTGTTTTATTAACTGTTGCATTCATTCCCATAATGTTTGGCATAAAGTTAATAAATATTCATTGAATAAATGAACGTAGGTAATAATTAGCTTCAACTAATCATTATTAAATATCAGAGGTAGGGCCAAGAAGACTGAAATTTAGTCAATAATCTATTATTTCTCAATAACTGGGAAGAGTTTTTATATTTTAAAGTTCTGCTTCTGATGTCCATGGCACTTCTATTGAAAAAATTTCCTGACAAACTTCTTTAAATTGGACCACTGATTCATCAATTCAACAATTAAAAACTGAGTGCCTATAATGTTCTCAGCTTTGTACTAAGCACTGGGGATACAGCAATTCACTATATTGTGCACCTGAAACTAATATAACACTGTAAGTTATTTATATTAGAATTTAAAAATAAATAATAATAAAATTGTTTAAATGGAGATAATTATTTTAAAGTAATCTTTAATAAAAACCCCTATACATATATTATAAAAATTGAAATCCAAAAATTGTGAATATAATCACACTGCTAATCTTTTTGAGTTAAATTACCATTCAGCAATGGTCACAGAAGCTTGATATTTTTGTGTGTGTCTCCTCCCTGGATTCAGAGTAAAGCTAACTGTTTCTCCCTGGTGAAGGACCAGGAGCACCTGAATTGGTAAATGTTCCTTCTATTCTTAGGAGCTTTGGTCCTGATGACAATGACACTTAGATTAAGGGTTAGTGAAACATAAAGGTTTATATGGTTCAAATTTGTCCTCTGGGTCCAAAATGATGCAGTACCAGATCTACTGAGTAGTTTTTATAATCTATAAGTTAAAATGTACCAACATTTATACTTTTATACCTAGACTTTAAATAAAACCTAGAATGATATAAAGATATAAACAAATATCCAAACTTTCACGTGAGAGACAGCCAGAAAGACAGTCTGAGGCAGAGAATGACCAATAAACTTTATGAACTATTATGTCTACTACTGATTTTAAATTATTTTCTGTTCGGTGATGTAATACCTTCGTTATCTTAAAATTATCCATAAAAAGCTGTATTTGTTACAATTTAGGGAAAGAAGGTAATGGAAATGCCTCCATGCATGAGTCAAGGAGGTTCAAGGAGAGGACAGATTCTGGTAGTATCTAAGAGTATCTAAGGTCATTGGAATTGAGCCTGCAGCATAAATCAGAAGCAACAAGTTTGATGCAAATGGCAGGCAAATTTAAAATCCCCCTTTACATCTACAGAAATGTTAAGGGTACTTTAGCATTTATCATACCCATGATAAGATAGATATATTATTTAGATATTAAAGGAAATATCTTAACAAAATGTAAGGGCACCTTAACATCTATCACACCCATGATAAAGTATATTATTTACATATTTCAATATTAAAGGAAAGAACTTAAAGAAATGTAATTTATTTATTTAAAAATATATATTTGTATGTGTGTATATATATACAAATACATGTGTGTGTATATATATATGTATATATACTTTATTTGTGTATATATGTATATATATACATATATACATATATATACATATATACATATATATATGTGTGTATGTATATACATGTATATACATGTATATACATATATATGTGTATATATATATGTGTGTATATATATATATATATATATATATATATATACACATATATATATATATGTGCTTTAGGAAATCAGTGTGTGTGTGTATACATACTTTCTATAAAGCTGTTTGAACTGTTGAGGATGTTACTGTGAACAAAACAGAAAAAACAGTCCTTTCCTCATGGAGCTTACCTTCCAGTGGAGTAAATAGGAGAACTGAATTTTTTAAAAAGTAATTAGAAAAGGCCCCCAGGAAAAAGTAACATTTGAACAGAAACAGACTTGAGGTGAAGAATGAGCCATGGAGGTATCCAAAGGAAAAGGGTATTGGGTAAAGCAAAGAAGAAATACAAAGGTGCTAAGGTGGTAGCATGCTCAGGGTGTGAATAAAGAAAAGGGAGGGTGGTGTCCCAAGCTGGGTACATGAGCAAGGGAGCTTTAGATGATGAAATCACAATGAGAACAAGAAGCCATATTATGGTGGATGTTATAGGGCATTAACTGGGCATTGGCTTTTATTCTGAGTAAGACAGGAGGCAGGGTGGAAGGCTATGGAAGGCCTTGAGGGGAGGAGAGACATGATTAAATGGTTGACCAACGTTTTAAAAGAATCATTCTGCCTTCTGGGTTAAGAATAAAGTATAGACAATACCCAGTAGTGGGATTACTAGATCATAGGGTAATTCTATTTTTAAATTTTTTGAGGAAGTTCCACACTGTTTTACACAATTGCTGTACGTTTGCCTTCTCACCTATAGTGCATAAGGGTTCCTTCTTCTCCGCAGCTTTACCAACACTTGTTGTTTTTTGTGGATGTGTTTCTAGCCATTCTGACAGGTGTGAGATGATAACTCACTGTGGTTTTGATTTGCATTTTTCTAATGGGAAGTGATGTAGAGAACCTTTTCATTATTTACAATAGCCAAGATATTGAAGCAACCCAGTGTCCACTGATAGATGAATGGATAAAGAAAATGTGATATATATGTTTGTATGTGTGTATATATATATATATATATATATATATATATATATATATGTATACACACACACACACACACACACACAATGGAGTATTACTCAACCATAAAAAAGAATGAAATCTTGCCACCTGCAACAACATGAGTGGATATAAAGAGTGTAGTACTAAATGAAATAAGTCAGTCAGAGAAAGATAAATACCATATGATTTCACTCGTATGTGGAATTTAAGAAACAAACAAAAGAAAAGAAAGAGACCACCAACCACCACCACCACCACCACCAACAACAAATTCTTAAATATAAAGAACTGGTGGTTGCCAGAGGGTCGGTGGGTGTGTACATGGGTTAAATAGATCAAGAGGATTAAGTGGTAATAACTGAGTAATGTACACAAGTGTTGAATCACTATTTTGTAAAACTGAAACTTAACTATAATGAAATTTTAAAAATACATAAAAATTTAAAAACAAAAAAGAATGAGGCTTGGGGAGGGGAGGTTAGAGGGGTACAAGGGAAATGAACTAGGGCGCTATTCAGGTGAAAGCTAATGGTGGCTCAGACAAAGGTGGAAGTGGTAAAGGCGACTGAGACCTAGCTGGACTTTAAAAATATTTTGAAGGTAGATTTGGAAATAAGAGAAATAAGAAACCAGCATAACTCCAAGAATTCTACCTACATGAAGACTATGGTTGGATCAAGTTTGGAAGGAAGATCCACAACTCGATTTTCAACATGGACATCTATTAGACATTCACATGGAGATTTTAACTAGGTGGTTGGACACATGAGCTTGGGTTTCAGTGGAGAGTCTTACCAAGAACAATAAATTTGGAAGTCTTCAGTGTGTAGACTTAGGGGAGTAAATACTGGAAAAAAAGAGAAGTCTAATTACTAAACCCTCCAGTGCCCCAATATTAAAAGAGTCCAGCAAAATGAAGAAGGGCCAGCAAAAGAAGCTAAAAGGAGGGGCCAGTAAGCAATACACTAGGATGCGGATGGTGTTTCACCAGTGGAGCATCCCACTCGTAGTCTCCTACCTGAAGCAAAAGGCTTCTACTTAGAGAAGGCAGCCTCTTTGGCCAAGCCGATAACTTGGATAGCAAACCAGGTAGACTGAAAAAGGAAGTGGCATTTTCCTGGTCAACTAGATGATGTTCATGATGTTGATGTTCAGTCACATGATTATATTCCCATTCTGACTCTAATGGAGGGTCAGGAGGGGAATATAATAATGAACAACTTGTGCCTAAATTTGATACAGAGCTCAACGCCAGTACCTGAAATAATCTGGGAGTAAATGTAAAAAAAAAAAAAAAAAAAACCTTAATCAGTTCAGAGGGGAAAATAATCGGCATTTGCAGCAGTCAGGAAAGGTTTGGGGGAAAAGGACCTCCATAAAATATGTCCAGGTTGTCAATGTATTGTTTTTCCTCCCTAGATTATGATGTGCAAAATCTCTAAAACTACTGATAGCATAAAGAGGATAACCAGGGCTATCTATCAATCATTTTAAATAAATTGTAATTTAAAGAAAGGGAGAAAGTTAATAGTGTAGAAGAAAATTAACCTTGATGTAAATAAGAATACACACATTTAGTGAGGTTTATCCATTTCAGGAACACATTAAATCTAAAATAAGGGAATAAAAAGATGCATTTAAAAGTTTAAAACAGGGGTGCCTGGGTGGCTCATTTGGTTAAGCGTCTGACTCGTGATTTCAACTCAGTTCGTGGTTCCTGAGACTGAGCACACTCCTCCCCTCCATGTCCACCCCCTCCCACCATAGGGCTCTAATCTGGGAGGGCAGAACCTGCTTGGGATTCTCTCTCTCCATGTCTTTGTCCCTCCCTCACCCCCAAAGTAAATAAACTTAAAAAAAAAGTTAAAAAAAAGAGAAACAACATAGTGACTATGCTCTTCCACAGCCACCAAGACAGAAGTTGCAATAAAGAGGAGGCATGATAATGAACTCACAGTTGCAATATTAATCTATTTTAATCAAATGAGAGATAAGCCTTTCTGCCAGCACTAAGTGGAAGTGTGAATAGGAAAGCAATCTTGTGGGGTCCCTCAAGAGGAATACTCCAGCTTATTTAGAGATGTGAGATATTCAGGAGATATTCAAAACAGTGAAAACAGAGATGCTCAAAATGTACAGCATTAATTTAAAAGAGTAGATGAAAAGGAATAAGTGTCATGAGAAATATAAACTGGTATTTATAAATGCTCATTAAAATAATGAGTATCTTAGGCAATTTTAATGACCTAAAATGATATGCCATTAACTTCATCCATCTACTATACAGAATTGGAACATTAATTTTCTGTCTAAGGCCAACAGTGTTTACAAATGTGAGCAGTTAAGTGATCTGCAAAGATGTCAGAGTAACTAACATTTGCAATGTAAGACTCCCACTACAATCTGTTTTCAGATTGCATATACAGTATATCCACAATTGCATCCTATGGGTATGTGGGTACAGTTTCTAAAACCAGGCATTCAAAAGAAGAACAAATGTCCTAATGATTCAGATATGCATCTGGACCTTTTCTTTATACGAATTTGATACCAAAAAACAAACTAACTCATTTTTTCCTTCTACTAGA
Source organism: Panthera pardus (assembly GCF_024362965.1). Lineage (NCBI taxonomy): Eukaryota > Metazoa > Chordata > Mammalia > Carnivora > Felidae > Panthera > Panthera pardus. Next base: position 37,248,766 of record NW_026526991.1, on the reverse strand, counting down.
ATTATGTAAATTATGTAATGGCAGGGAATTTTGTTTTGGTCATTGTTATAACCTCATTGCTTAGAAGAGTGCCTCACAAAGTCACAACTCAATGAATATTAGTTGATAGAATGAATGCCAGAAACATACACAAGATATAGTGACAACACCATTCCCTGGAAGTCAGTAAAAAGGTTCACTTTATTTTTTTTTTATTTTTATTTTTTTTAAATTTTTTTTAACATTTATTCATTTTTGAAAGGCAGAAAGAGACAGGGCGAGAATGGGGGAAGGGCAGAGAGAGAGGAAGACACAGAAACAGAAGCAAGCTCTAGGCTCCAAGCTATCAGCACAGAGTCCGACACGGGGTTCGAACTCACGGACCGCAAGATCATGACCTGTGCCGAAGTTGGCCACTTAACCAACTGAGCCACCCAGGCACCCCAAAAAGGTTCACTTTAAAAAAGTTACTTTGAATAGTAGAATTATAGACTTGCATAGATAGGAGGCCCTAAAATGTATATTCACTTTTTACTACCAAATTATAGACAATACACTCCATTTTTGGTGAATATAGAAACATAACAACATTTGGTAATTAAAACAAACTGCAGGAGACAGGAACTGATTTTTCTAATTGTCCCTATGCTGATAATCATCAGAAGTAATTAGGGAAAGAGGAAAGCCTTATAACATGGTTAGGTGGCATTAGATTTTTTTACTCAGATAAGAAGTAGGCCAAAGCAGGTTAAATCAAAACAAAACAAAAGTATAGAAGCAAAACAAACAACAACAACAACAACAAAACCAACCATAGGTGGTTAAAATTCAGTTTGCAGGTCGCCCAAAAGAGAAATAAATATTTAACTTTGAATTCTTAAAAAGCCTCTGTGTGTGTGTGTGTGTGTGTGTGTGTGTGTGTGTGTGTGCATTTGTGCATGTGTGTATAAAATAGAACAAAGGAAAATCTTGCATCCTAAATAACTCCGTTTATCATAGTTGCAACCAATCCTTGTGTGAATTACTATGCTATAATTATTCATTCAATATAATATATAAATGTTCATATAATAATTATCCATTCTTATATTCAAACAGTGGTATAATTTCTCCTTCTCAGATAGTCCCAGATCCTGCTGTCTATAGTTTTATTAGAAGGCTTACAACCTTATCTCTTACAGTAGAATTATTTGTATATTCATTTCCTTCAATTCACTGTCAGTTCTCTTAAAGACCATGGATAATGGCTTATTAACCTTTAGTACTAAGTTACCGATGGTTAGATCATAAAATGTGACAGAAAAATCTGTATTTTTTCTTGCTTTATCTATAAATTGATTCTGTAAGTCTTATGAGATTAAAGACCGTACTCACAACTTTATCTTCTATGCTAAGAAGTTACTAAAACAATATTTACTGAATGGTTAATTAGAAAAATTCATAATTGGAATAATTATGGTTTTGAAGAACCACAGACATGACACAAGTATACATGGCAATTAACAGAACTTATACAAAGATATCAAAAAATTAAAATTTAAGTTAGATACATCAGGACACCAGGAAATCTTTTGTGGAAATGGAAATTATTATGTGTTAGCTAAAGATATCATGTTTTTGAGTTTGGAGTCTATTTTGAATAGAGAAGTGTTAACCACATCATTTTCCAACTAAGATGTGATGAAAGTAAGACTGTGACATTGGGGTTAAAAAAGGCAAATTTTACTTAGTACTCTTTTATCTCCTGTAAACAAGGCAGTTACATTTGGGCACTAGTCAAATAGTTGCATAAAAAGAAAACACACCACAAAAAACAATGTTCACTATGTTCATGATCAGAACATTATGCCACCAAACCTTTATAGTGAGTCACTTGTCATATTTTATACTAATTGGTTTGCAATAATAGATCTTTGGCAAGGGAAAACATTCCTTGTGAAATGGTGACTAGGAAGGAACAGGTGCAACAGAAGAGACAGGTGGTTTGGAAAATGGATCTTCATATGTATAAGCACTAAACATCAAAACACAGTCTTCCTAGGGTAGTTGATAATCATATGACAATCATAATCAAACTGGCAAATCTAGAAAAATATAGAGTAGATACATGCTCATTATATATTCTGTTTCTTAATTATTAATTTGTTAGCCAGGACAAATCGTATAATTTATACACTGCTTTAGCACTTGTCCCAGGTCGCAGGGTTATATATAATATCTAACTATGATAAGGGTGATGACAAAATACCTTAAGGAATTTCCTCTCCACATTTTACCCCAGACAGCGACCAGAATTAAGGCAATGAATGGCATAGTCTTTTACTAGTCCCAGGCTTTCTCAGAATTTTAATAATGGAAGTAACAACTTCTAAGTGACAGGTTATATAAATGAAAAAGACCCTTTCATATGCTAAATATGATATCAATGCAAAAGTGAAGGAGGTTAGGCCACAATGCAATTAACTATGCTATAAAAAAACATTTCAGAATAACTTAGTCTGTTAAAATGCTAATAATTGGGCAAATTTCATACAGAATGAATTTGAGGCAGTTTGTTAAAATATAGAGGTAATGATGCTATGAAGTAATGCTGTGATTATAATAAATTAATCAGTTTTATTCTCTGAAGTGGTACTAGAATTTACTAGAATTCATCCATGTTCATCACCAAGCTTGTCTTGAGTCATAGGAGGACCTACTTAGCTAAAAAATATGGTTGTTTAAATAAAAATTTATGAAGTATGGGACATGTCACTACTCTCACTAAAATAAATAAAACTGCATATTTTATTTTTCTAAGGAAAAATACCACAGACATGACACAATATATATATGATATATTGATACGATACACATATCACACAGACATGTGTGTGTATATATAATATATATATATTATATATACACAATATATGTCTGCATGAATACACACACAAACACATACACACACATATAATCGTGCTCTACATAAAGAACAGGAGGCTTCTGGGATATCAGAATTGCTTCTGTTCAGCTTATGAGAATTTTTTATAATCTACAGACAAATTGGGCTCAGATTCGTGCCTAACTGCTAAATTTGTGCATTTACACACTTTAAACCAGATCATGGTTGGGACCTAACCTTATCAGTCTCAGTAATTCTGATATGTCAAGGTTGTCTATACTACAGTCAATTTGCATGGACATGTCCTGAGCACTGGGAAAAAAGCTGTGAATGGGGAATTAGAAGTCTGCATTTACATCCCAAAACATGAAATTTAGTGAGAAAAATCATGCTTGACTTCAGATACAGTGTTCAGATTCGTTATTACAATTTGAATTCTCTATGGATAACACTCCAAGAAGGCAGGAAAACTCAATGTGAAAGGAAAGATCTGGAAGCTGTGTGTCAAAACTCAGCACTGGTGTCATCAATACAGTGTGGGAAGGAAGGAAGGAGGGAAGGAGGGAAGGAAGGAAGGAAGGAAGGAAGGAAGGAAGGAAGGAAGGAAGGAAGGGGCCTAAAATGAAGCCCGAAAAATCTTTAGAAATCTGGCTGAAGTTGAGTAACATAGCTGTAACATCTGAGAGCGAGCCCCTTATTCCCTGTGGTGCCTGTGTGAGTCAGACCTTACGCACAGACCACAAGAGCTGACAGCACATGGGCAAAGCAGGGTTTAGGGCAGAATGCAGGGGAGTAAAAGCATATGTGTGGAAAAGTGCCTTCTACTCTGTATTATGTTTTGGTGTCTCTCAGATACCATATCAAAATTCTCCATTTCCAATCCTGGCAAATTATATTCCTCTTTCTTGCTATTACTCTATTTTCCCTTTCTTTACATCCTTTCTCCTTCTGACTCTTCTTTCTATTAGGCATTATGAATATTCAAGAAATTTTGTGATCTCTAGTATTCTGGTAGTTTAGTGATTTCCTTTAGGAACTTTCACAAGAGCAAAACAAGCAAACAAACAATAACAAAATAACACACACATAAACTGGATTTGGTCTCAGATGGCACCAGCTGAATCATGGCTCTGCTACTTTGCATAATGGCTATTATGTGTCCCTGGGCAAGATACTTAACTTTTAACATCATGGTTTCTCAGGCTGTAAACTAGCTACAATAACACATACCTGAGAAATTTCTTGAGAACACTGTAACTGGACATATTATTTGAAAATAACTAACATTACAGACACCTTAATATTTGTTGATTTCATTTATATGTTATTTCTATTATTCTGTGGGCATTTTCTACGCATTATTGTTATTTCCTTATTTTTCCCTCTCTTCTATTTCTACATCCCATAATTTTTTTGCACTATAGCTTCAGTGTCTGTGACAAAAAGAAATATGATGCAAAAGTCACAGAAAGAGAAAGAAACCATACTCAATAGCAATCGTTATCAGGTTTCATTAAAAAACCCAATCCCAGAGCCTCACTTAGTTGACGGAAATGTCCAGTTCCTGCAGCAGAACATGTAAAACTAGTTTTAGTTACTCCTTTTCTAAGTTTGATCATTAACTCGTGGTGCTACCATTTATAGCAACTTAGTAAGTGTAAATTTTACACCATACCTAATACAGGAACCTTAAAGGTAGTGAGAGGATGCTTCTTAGGTCAAAAAGAACTTTAAAGAAATGTAAAAGAATTATTCTCTGTAAGTTTAAAAAAAAAAAAAAAAGCTATTTTCAGGGCACCTGGGTGGCTTAGTCAGTTTAAGCATCTGACTTCGGCTCAGGTCATGATGTGGTTCATAGGTTCAAACCCGGCATCAGGCTCTGGGCCAACAGCTCAGAGACTGCAGTCTGCTTCAGATTCTGTGTCTCCCTCTCTCTGTGTCCCTCCCTGCTCATGCTCTGTCTCAAAAATAAGTAAACATTAAAAAAAGCTATTTTCAAGCCTTTTCCATTGCATATTTTCAAAGGAATGTTTTCTACTAAGTAGCTTAGTTAATTTATAAAATCTCAAATTAAATCTATAGTACATAGTCTGAAGTACCACCAAAAATATAATTCTGTAATAAATTTGTTATTACTGCATCTTTATTAAATTTGAAAAGCATATAATCTTAAAAAAATTAAGGGATGTAACAAATAAACACAACATTGGATATAAATAGAAATTCTCTTCTGAGCTGTTTGAGTCACCCTGCAGTATGTCTGGTAGAATGGGCAGAGTACTGCACAAAATAATGAAATTAATAAAACTGGAATTGTGCGCTGAACATTATGTTCTTGGCAGGAATGAAGGTGATGCTATCATAAAGAACACCTGCTTCCAGAAATTTGACTGGAAGACTCCATTGCATTATTTTCCTAAGAACAAAAGTGAATGTACATTTTAGATGACATGTATTATTTTGGGGATTGTTGGGGTGGGAAGTTAGTGTGGGCAGAGATTTTTGAAGTGCTCAGTATGCTAAACCGTTCTTTATCCTCTAAACACTTTTTCCTCTTTGGTCCTGTGAAGAGTTATCATTCTTGTGCTACATTAACTTGAGTCATAGGGATGTAGATAAAATTAATAACTGATCTACTTCTACCTATCAAAAAAGCTTTTAATCCATAAGGGATCCTTTTATTTTTCCTTATGTCTTATGTGATGTGCGTCAAAGCAAGAAATACCTTTATCAGTGATTAAGCAAGAGTCATCAAAATCCACGACAACTTTACAAATAAGAATTATTTTGATCACTGTCACTCTCCTAGGACAGTATTGGCAGTTTACTACAATTGCTTTTCTGAGGTATCGTTACAAGAATGTAATCTTATTCCAGTGTCACACATGGGATATATCTATTGCATAGCTATAAACATTACAACCTATAGGAAAATGTAGAGCTTAATTTGTCTTATTTAAAATTAAATACTATGTAGTTAAAATGGAACCCTTTTATGTATCCTGACAATGATGCTAAATTCATGATCAAAGGTACCTAACATCCACTTATTAAATGCTATGGTCCTTGCAATTGCAATTATTTTCACAGATTGCCCTCTTGTGGCCATATGTGATGCTACAAACAACAAAATGAAAATTTTTCATGTATGGTATTTTTTTTCTATCTAGGAAATGATTTGAGGGTTTATATCTTAAAATTCACTTTATAATGTTTCAAGATGAAATATCCATGAATATTCTTCAACGTAAGTTATAAGTAAAATCTTGATTTCTTTTTAAAAATTTTTTTAATGTTTATTTTTGAGAGAGAGAGACAGAGAGACAGAGCACAAGTGAGGAGAGGCAGAGAGAGAAGGAGACACAGAATCGTAAGCAGGATCCAGGCTCTGAGCTGTCAGCACAGAATTTTATGTGGGGTTCGAACCCACAAAATGCAAGGTCATGACCTGAGCATAAGTTGGATGTTTAACCAACCGAGCCACCCAGGAGCCCCAAATCTTGATTTCTGAAAATTCAAAACTGGCTGCAATAAAATTATTCAAGAAATACAATAAATAAGTAAATGGAGTCTTGTTATGGTTATTAATTTTAAACCGTGGACACTCATTGATCCATAAAACTAATATGATTTAATTTCATCAAATTAAGTTCTAAAGCTATCTGTAACATAAATTTCAAGAGAAAGAGAAATTTTAGGATATAATCTAATATTATTATTAGAAAAGTACTAGTATTAGAAAAGGATTTATTCTTGGTTACCTAACATATTTAATATACTGAGCACTTTCATTTTCAAAGACAGCTTAAGAAATAATACAATCAGACAATGAAGCTGCTAAAAATGTATTGATCTTGAGCTAGGTATTTAAGCTTTCTAAGCCACAGCTTCTTCATTTGTAACATGACAAGTTCGAGCCAGGTGATCTTAACATCCCTTTTAGCTGTGGCCTACATCGCATTAGCAAGAACTAACTAGCAATGAAGAGTTATGTTCTTGTTTTGTTTTGTTTTGTCTTTCTAGCTGAATTCTAGAATGTAAGTCAAAATATCTATTAATTCCTCTAAAAAAGATGCTGCCTTGTCGTCACATTTGTAAACTTCAAAGAGAGTTCTTCTCAGAGCAAAAGGACACAGTGACACATGATATTTACAGTCCCTGTTGCTTTCAGTGCTGGAATAGCAAGGAGTGGTGCAGAACAATAAAAGGGAGGGAGAGGACCACAGGCAGAGAGATGCTAAGCAGGTTTCCCTGGGTAAACTGAATTAGTTGACCTTTCTACCTCTTCCAGAAGGAATATATGCCAAAAAGAAAGGTAAAACCAGCTCTGTAGTCACCACCACAATGAGAAACAGACACAAACTAAATCATACAAGCTTTGTGAATGTTCATGTAACATAGATCTCAGGAGATACCTATATATATATATATATATATATATATATATATATATATATATATATATACAGAGAGACTGATGGACTGATTTTATAATGCATCGATTACTTTAATGCAATGTACATTACATTGAATGAGCATTGATAGTTTGATTTAACTATACAGCAAGTTAAAATCCAGGAGTCATTTAAAATATTTAAAAATGTTTTTAATGTTTATTTTATTTTTGAGAGAGACAAAGAGACAGAGTGTGAGCAGGGGAAGGGAAGAGAGAGAGGGAATCAGACAGAATCTGAAGCAGGCCCCAGGCTCTGAGCTGTCAGCACAGAGCCCAATGCGGGGTTCAAGTTCACCAACTGCCAGATCATGACCTGACCTGAAATCAGCTGTTCAACCAACTAAGCCACCCAGGCACCCCTAAAACACTTATTTTTAGATAAAATTCCTTTAAGATTAAAAATAACTGCTTAATCTCTACTACATTTATTCAACAAATCAGTGATTAGCCTTTATAACAGCTAGAAGCTGGAAACTTAATTGTTTTTTGTTTGCTGTTTTTGGGGGTTCTTGTTGCTGTTGTTTTGCCTGGACTTTCCATCTTCAAATATCATCTATCTCACCCATACTAACTATATGGTCTCTCTCTCATACAGGGATCTAATTAACTTAAGCAGACAAGGAAAGTATAGAAAAAGTACACAGTAGCTCATAGAACCACCAAAAGCAATTGAGGTACCTGGCTTGGAAAAACAAGAACAAAAACAAAAACAGAGGGTCTGGAGTAATTGGGACCACCCCAAACCACAAGACCCATCAAATGAACATACTATTGTCAGAGAACACTAAATGCCAATGGGCTGCAGATGTTCCCACCAAGACCTAGATCACTGAAGCCCCTAGGAGATAAATATTGCTGCTTCTGTTGATCCACAGAAAGGATTTTTGTAGCAGGTAGAGTTATGGCTCTTCAAACACATCCACATCTCTGAAATCTATGAATGTGTTGCTTTACATTGCAAAAAGGCTTTAAAGATCTAATTAACTTAGGGATCTTGAGGTGGAAAGATTATCCTGGATCATTCAGTGGCCCCAAATGTAACCACAAAGGTCCTTAAAAGAGGGAGGCAGAATGCAAGGGTGAGAAGGTGATTTGAACATGATACGCTACTGGCAAGGCCATGGAGGAAGGGGCCTTGACCCATGGAATGCAGTAGACTCTAGAAACTGGAAAAGATAAGGAAACAGGTTCTTAGAACCGCCAGAAAGAACACAACATGGCTGACACCTTCATTTTAGCTTAATAAGATCAATTTCAGACCTCTGACTTCTAGAAAAGATAATACATTTGTGTTGTTTTAACTTACTAACTTTGTGGTAATTTGTTAGAGTCGCAGTAAGAAACAAATAAGTCCCCCAATGCAGATGCCTCCTTGATCACTAGTGCTCATTTACAATGCTGGTTGGGTACATCAGACTTGCCAGGCCCAGGGAATGCAGCTAATGCCTAACCACATGACAGCCTATAAAGCCAGTATTTTTGTAGCTTCTATAGGGCACAGAGGCTCTGCTTCCCTCTGACACACACAGTGAGACAAGCAACAAAAGCAAAAATAAATGAGTGGAACTACATTAAATTAAAAAGCTTCTGCACAGCAAAAGAAACAGCTAACAAAATGAAAAGGCAAACTATGCAATGGGAAAAATCCATGGGAAAAATGCCAATCATACTGAGAGACTAAGAGAAAAATTACCAGGTGTATGCACAACTGCAAAGAAAAGACCCCCCCCCCCCCCCCCCCCCCGGCCGTTCCCGGAACCAGCCAGGGCGTGCCTGGTTGTGGTCTGACCTAAAGGCGGGAACCAATCAAGTTCTGCTGAGTGGTTTGAAAAAAAGGCAGGAACCAATCAAGTTCTGCTGAGTGTTCAAATTTAAATGTCAACCAATAACAGCTCTGTAACCGTGAAAAATCCCTAACTTGTTTGTGCCTGTCTATAAAAGAAGCTGTAAGATCCTCGCTCGGGACCTCTTAGCGTCACCGGTAATGAGTGTGCGGAGGTCTGGGTTCGAACCTGCAATAAACGACCCTTGCAGCTTGGCTTTGACTCTGGACTCTGGTGGTTTGTTCTTGAGGGTCTTTCGAATTTGGGCATATCAATACATCTAATAAGGGGTAAATATCCAAAAAATATAAGAAACTCTTATAACTCAATGGCAAAAAGAAACCTGAAATAATCCAATGTAAAAATGGGCAAAGGACTCAAACTGACATTTTTCTAAAGAAAATATTCAAAAGGCCAATGGACACACGAAAAGATACTCAACATCACTGAGCATCAGGGATGTGCAAATGAAAACAATGAGAAATCAATTGAGTCCCGTTAGGATGGCTATTATCAAAAAGACAAGAGATAACAAGTGCTGGTGAAGATGTGGAGAAAAGGGAACATTTGTGCACTGAATGTAAACTGGTACAGCCACTCTGAAAAAACAGTATGGCGGTTGCTCAAAAAATTAAAAACAGAACTACCCTACGACCCAGCAATTGCACTTCCAGGTATCTGGCAGAAGTGATATCACTATCCTGAAGAGACAGCTCCACCCTCATGTTCATTTTGGCATGATTCACAAAAGTCAATGAATGAAAATAACCTAGGTGCCCATCTACAGATGAATGGATAAAAAATGTGGTATATATAGGAAGGAGTATCAAAAGAAGGAAATCCTGCCTTTTTGACAACCTGGATGAAACTTGAGGGCATTATGCTAAGTGAAAAAAGCCAGAAAGAGGAAGAAGAATGCTGTATGATCTTATTTATAGGTGGAATCTGAAAAAAAAAAAAAAATACACCAAAACAAAAAACCCAGCTTATGGATACAGAGAATGATTGGTGGTTGCCAGAGGTGGGGAGTGAGGGCTAATAGAATGGGTGAAGGTGGAAGGTGGTTAAAAGGGACAAATTTCCAGTTAAAGATAAGTATATTCTGTGCATGTAATGTACATAGGAACTATAGTTAACAATACTGTACTGCAGATTTGAAAGTTGCTAACAAAGTAGAGCTTAAAAATTCTCATTACAAGAAAAAAAAATGTTAACTATGTGGTAACTATGTGAAGGGATGAGCATGAACTAAACTTATTGTGGTAATCATTTCACAGCATATATACACGTGTATATACACATGTATACATATATACATACATATCAAATTGTTATGTTATATACCTTAAGCTTACACAATGTCATGTCTCAGTTTAATCTAAATAAAATTAGATGCAGTGGGGGAAGAAGTAAATGGTGAAGAATCCTCAAAGCATAGGAGAGATTCAGGTGCTAGGAAACCCAAAGAAAGTACAAATATCTCTTATTATTATACTTTCATATTATCATTATTCTTTGGATTGTATCATCATCATATTGCTTTTGGAAGCCTGATGTTCTAGTCCTGACGACTTTCTGATCCATTACCTCCATTCTTTCCCAGATCACTACTTCCAACAGCTCAAAGCAAAATCATAAAACTTCAAAAACTAAAACTTCTACTTTAGCTATTAGAGATCAAAGCCAGTTCCTACTGTAGCTAAAACTATAGCTATTTCAGACATGCCATGATATTAAAAAATAAATATTTTCTATATAATTGTGTCTTTTCTATATAATGCTTTCATTAAAAGAAAAAAAAAATTCCTGCTGCTAGTCTCTGTCCCATTCTTACATAAACATTGCTATGGAAGGGCTGTAGAACTTTCTTTTAACCTGATCCTGATCCATACAATTAGACATTGATTTCAATGCTATTAGTAACGTTTACACTAAAACACATTTCTAGTTATTGTAATGAATATAAAATTGGATTATACTATTGAATTTGTCAGTGTTGTCTGGTGAAAAAATGATGAGTTAAGAGCCTGGATAAATTCACAATACAGTAATAAAGGTTTTTTTTTAAGTTTATTTATTTTTGAGAGAGAGATAAAGAGAGAGAGAGAGAGAAAGCACAAGCAAGGGAGGGGCAGAGAGAGAGGGAAACAGAGAATCCCAAATATGCTCCACATTGTCAGCGTAGAACCAGACTTGGGGCTCAAACCCACAAATCACGAGATCATGACGTGAGCCAAAATCAAGAGTCAAGAGTCGAACGCTTTAACCGACTGAGCCACCCAGGCACCCCTCATGATAAAGTTCTTATTGAATGAAGAGCTGATCTTGTGAAAATGATGCTAAGCCCAGTTCCTTTGGCTACACCTCTACCTCACCTAATCACAAGGTCTGATGGTATTTAAATGAAAGAAAACAACTGACAACATTGTACAGAATTATAAAATTGCTGACAAAAATAGACAAAAAGCAAAATTTGAAGTTAAGTTTTTCTTTCTCAACATTTTTTCTGGTGATGAATACAGGAGATCAAAGTTATGAATTGCTAAATCTTAAATTTAGAAGATACCATCTCAACCAAGTTACAACATAATCGCCACAAATCCTACTATGTAGTAGTGTTTATGTTTCTGTAAATGCTTTCATCCTAATTTTGTTTTACAGTGACTCCAAAATATTTAAGCAGTGTAAAAATGTGTTCAAGAACAAAATCTTCATTCCCAATGGACATGACTTCCAGTTCTGGCTCTCACCTGTTCTAATTACAATCTCCAAATAACTTTCTTCATGCCTGAAATTGAAGTAATCATAGCACTTACTGTACAAGTTAGTAACAAGATTCCATGGCATGACATATAATACCTAAGAGACTTGACACATTGGGGCGACTGGGTGGCTCAGTTGGTTGGGTGTCTGACTTCAGTTCACGTCATGATCTCATGGTTCATGGGTTCAAGCCCAGGTCGGGCTCTGTGCTGACAGCTCAGAGCCTGGTGTCTGCTTTGGATCTGTGTCTCCCTCTCTCTCTCTGCCCCTCCCCTGCTCATGCTCAGTCTCTCTGTATTAAAAATAAACATTAAAAAAATTTAAGTGACTTGAGCACAGAAAACTACTCAGTACACGTTAGTTCTTAATATTAGTAATGTTAACTATGACAAGTCAAATATGTATTGAGTGTATTTGTGTTCATTCTTAGGGACACATACTATTTTTACTCTACACATTTCTACTACTATTAACCAGTACATGTACAAATAATAGGTCTTTTAAAACATATTTCTCTTATATTCTCCTAGAAATATCTTTTATACATGTGTCTTTACATAATGTATTCCATGCACCAGTGTGGTGAACATATTTTTTTCACTGAAATAACACTATCCTTCTTCACAATATACGGCTAGTATTGTTATAATCATCTTTTGTAATGTGCTTTTACATAGTATTAAAGTAGATTTCTTATCAAAATACAACGTTCAAAAGTATTCGTTAACAGAAAATAACAAAAGTGGCATATTGGTTTGTATTTTCTAATTTCAAGTAATGCGTATACCATAAAATACTCTGAATATAAAAGTAATCAACGACTCTGTAAACTGCAGTCATCTATTTTCCTGTTTTCATTGCAGTTAATTACAAATATCACCCAAAATCATTCTGCAATATTTTTGGCAATGCAAACTTTGTCACCCTACCAGACAAAAGTATCTGATTTCTTTTAAAGGTCACCCATCCTGGGTGGCTCAGTCAGTTAAGCATCCGACTTCGGCTCAGGTCATGATCTCGCAGTTCGTGAGTTCAAGCCCCGCGTCGGGCTCTGTGCTGACAGCTCAGAGCCTGGAGCCTGTTTCAGATTGTGTGCCTCCCTCTCTCTCTCTGACCCTCCCCTGTTCATGCTCTGTCTCTCTCTGTCTCAAAAATGAATAAACGTTAAAAAAATAAATAAATAAAAATAAAGGTCATCCTTACATCATTTGAAAAACATGTAATGAAACCCACTATATATATATGCATGTGTAGAAATATATATGTAAATGTATGCAATTATGTATGTATGCGTGTGTGTATATATATACACACGAATCATCTTTCTGGAAGTGATCAGGTGTATACTGCACTAAACCTGTTAAAAATGCAAAGGCAGTTAACAAAAGATCAAGGCAATACAAACATAAGATAGTTTGATGGGAAGAAAAACTCTACATTGGGCTGGATATCTTTGCTACTTCATTCTTCTTCTCTTTGCATTTCTCATTCCCCTTGTTTTACCAGTAGCTTTCTTTAACTGGTGATAGAAATTACATAAATTTACATTCTCAGCCCCCCTAGGAATAAGAAAGGAAGCCTGCAAGATGCAAATGCAGTCCTTCTTAGTCTTTGAGCCAAAGAAAAGTAAGCAAGGATGTTTGTGAATGCTCCCGTTTTTTTACAGTCAGAGACTTGTGTCCCGAGGGCTTCAATGGCCCTTGGTTGTTCTGAAATGCTCTGCTCTTTTCTGTCCCAGCCTCTGTGGGCTCTGGCCAAGTGATAGGTCTCTATTAAAGTTCTTGGAGCTCTCATTTTTAGTGGCACTGGAGACCTAACTGGAATCTCAGTTTCTGCCTGACTAGGAAACAAAATGAATGCTTACACTGTGCAAAGCACTCTATTACATTTACTTGTGTTTTTTACATTTAATATTCATGGCAACCCTTTCGAGGTAGTTATGATATTCACGAGAAAACTGAGTCTTGCAGAGATTTTAAAAATTTGGTCATTTTCGCATATCTAGTAAGTGATGAATGTGGGAACTGTCGGACGGCCAAAACAGAGTGTTGCTATTTTTATTATAGTGCCCTTCTGCTTAATGGAACTAAAGGAAAGAAAATACTTTCCAATCTCATATTCCTAAAGCACACCTGCAATTTCTCTTTCTTACGCAAAACATAAAAGAATAACCTGTAGAAAGGCTTGGGATAATTCAAAAGAAAAAAAGTTTATTTTCTCTTAGGAAATATTTAATAAACCAGACACTGGAGTCGTGTGCTAGGTCCTGCCTTAGCTACTGGAGATTCAGTGATAAATTTCTCATTGTCACCACTTTTCATTGCTGAGAAACTTGTGGAGAAGCAGATGTGCCAACAACTCTAATATAATGGGACCTAAGTCATTCTGGTGATCACCCAGGAACTTAGATGTGAAATCTAGTGCTGTAATCCTGGTTAGCTTGTTGTAGCTGCTGCTGCTTTTCTTTTTTGTTGCAAGACAGAAAAAAAACAAAACAAAACAAGACATTCAACAAAAAACAAAAGCAAACAAAAACACAATAAAACAACAAAACTGGGGAGACTTCCCGGCAGAAGTGGCTTTTAAAGTGGTTGTTAAAAGCTAAAAGGCAGCTTGCTAGTAGAGAAGGGTATGGTCCATGCACGGATAGGAAATTCTATGGGAGAGGAATTTTATGAGCCAGGGAAAAAAATCTCAATAAACTAAAGTTCAAAAACATATACACAGGTAAAAACCGTACGATTAAACATACGAAGATAATGAGACTAAATAGAAACCATCAAACACGATAGAAGAGTATCAAAGTAGCTATAATTTTCCTCTGGGTAATGTGATTTTTGTTAAGGTGGTGAGGGGGGTAATAGGCTGTTTGTATTTTTACTAGGAGCTCAGGAATAGATGCCAAAAATGAGAAGACCAGGTACTTTAAACACTGCCAGGCTCTTTGGCAAAGCTTGGAGGTAAAAAAGAATCTACTTAAGGGTGCTCTGTGTTCAGCTGGTTTTCACTTCGGAATGGCTTGAAATATAAGGAAAACGTTACCATTTCTTTCCTTTTTTTTTTTTTTTCAGGTTTTGTGCCCTGCCACACCAAATATGGATTCCAAATAAAAGTTCTTTCATTTCTAGAAAGTCTCTAACCTTTACAATAGTGGGTTTTGTTCTCATAGGCTGCTCTGTGTAAATTGTAGGTTTGAAGGTTGGCATCTTTTTGTAGCCTGCAAAATGAAATTCATAGCTGAGGGTTTGAAATTGTGGACAAGGCAAGAGGTCTCCATTCTTTCTTTGAATGTTCCTGCTGTAACCACTAACACCATTTTTCATAACACCAGAACGATTTCTGTAGGCTTATTTTGTGCGATGAAAAATGTTTAAGTTTTTCGTTTTGTATTCTTTAGAGTAAACAGCGTATTTCTGGCCTTCAGGTGAACTGATGAAGCGATCCAATCCAATTGTGATTTTGTTGTTCCCCAGAGTTGAGAAGGCTGTTAATAACCTCCTGAATCTGAGTCATTTTCGTGACTTCTACATTAATTCTTCGCGGTTAAAACCATCCTTCTCCCAAATGCTTTTGCATCGCCCTCTTGTGGTGAAAGTGGAGTATTTTTCCTTGAAGGGACATGCTGCACAGTACAATGTTCAGATACATTACTTCTCATAATAATTGCTTTTGAGAACCACATTAGACAGTGTAATCATTTTTGTTGCAGCCATTAAACAAACTTCGAAAATTCAAGAGAAGGAAAGTCTGTAGCTCTGCCTCTTCCATGTTTTTGCTTCTTTCCTGATGTTCCAAGTGGCCTACTGCTATTTTCTTTCTGTTTAGAGAACTGCCTTTAGACATTCTTTTAAGTAGGTCTGTGGATGTCAAATTCTCTTATTTTGCAATCACCTGAGAATGTCCTGATTGTCCTCTGTATTTTTAAAGGATACTTTCAGTAGATAAGGATAAGATTCTGTGCTGACAGTTCTTTTCTTTCAGCACTTAAAACACTGTATCACTTCTGATAGCCAAGGTTTATGAAATTCTACTCTCATTCGTATTGTTTTTCTCTAATAGATAATGTGTCATTTCTCTCTGGTTGCTTTCTAGATTTTTTTTCTTTGTCCTTGTTTTCAGAAATTTCTGGTGTAGATGTTTGAAATTACCCTATTTGGTTGGGGTTTACTCAAAAATAATTTTTTAGCTATTATTTATTAGAATATTTTTTTCAACTCACCTTCTTTCTCCTTTCTTTCTTGGACTCCATTGACATGAATAGAGATTTTGTTTTAGTTCCACATGTCTGTGAGACCATTTTTCAGTTTGTTTACTCTGTTTTTCAGAACAGATAATCCCTATCTTTTTTTTTTTCCTCAAGTTCAAATGATTTTTTTTCCTCTGCCTTCATTCCACTGTTAAGCCCAGCCACTGTGTTTTTACTTTTGGTACTGTAATTTTTGGTTTAAAATTTCCATTTGGCTCCCTTTATATTTTCTAATGCTTCACTGATACTTTCTATTCTTTAGCTGAGACTTTACTTTTTATTTGTTTCAAGCACGTTTAACATTACTCATTGAAGCATTTTTATGATGGTTGCTTTAAAATCCTTGTCATAGAATTCTAACCATTGGGCCATCTCAGGATTAACATCTGTTGAAACCTGGACATTCTGGGTATTAGGTTATGATCCCTGGATCTTATTTAAGTCTCAGGTTTCAGGGGCGCCTGGGTGGCTCAGTCGGTTAAGCGTCCAACTTCAGCTCAGGTCATGATCTTGTGGTTCATGAGTTCGAGCCCAGCGTCGGGCTCTGTGCTGACAGCTCAGAGTCTGGAGCCTGCTTCAGTTTCTGTGTCTCCCACTTTCAGCCACTCCCCTCAATAATAAACATTAATTTTTTTTTTTTTGTTACAAAAAATCCCATGTTTCAGCATGCCTCCAGTCTAGTGCTTAGGAGAGGGAGATGCTGCCTCATTATTTCCAGGTGAGGGTAGAGGTCCAGGTCCTCCTACCTATTCCTATCACCATTCTTAATGGCTTGAAAAATCATAGGAAATTCATTCAACAAAGTGCTTTTTGAGCTTTTCAGTCTCCTCACCTCCAGTAGTTCTTCTCTGACACATGCTGATGGGTATACCTTGATCTTATTACCATCATCAGTGACAACGTGATTTTCTAAAGCTCGGTTTCAGGATTCTAACCGTTTGACTAGTCTCCTGTGCTCCAACTTACTTCCTCAGGGATTCCTTTGCAGCTAAACTGTGATCAGATTTATACATTATGGAAAAACACAGTGTATATTTATAGAATAATTTGAGGGAATGAAGCAGGGTATAAGGAATCTAATAAAGAGGTCTAACTGCAAGACAGCAGTGATTTAGACTACGGCTGTGACAAGTGACAAGAAAGGGAAATGTTTGGTTTGAGATGTATTTTGAAGATTAAATTGATGAAAATTGGTAATGGAAGAGTGGTCCAAAAGAACAATATCCAACTTTTGAACTGGGGTGCCTGATTTGGTAGTAGACCCATTTAGTAAAACATAGAACACAAAAGAAAAAATTAAGGTTAATAACCGGATTTGTACTTGAGGTGCTTATGTGACACTCAAGTTATAAAGTGGACCTAGAGCTCAGGAAAAACCTAAGTAATAAATAATAGAAGTATCTATATAGTAACAGATAAATTTATCCTTACAGTGATAAGTAATTTTTATAGCTATACTTGGAATCACGAGTTTCAAGATTTTATGGAGAGAGAGAGGTAGAATGCGGAGGATGGATGTTGAAGCAATGTTTGTTTAAGATCTATGCAGGATGATAATAATTTTATAAAATTGGAATCTCTATACAAGAATTTCTTAGAGCTCCATATTTAACACAGTAAAATGGAAACACTAATGCTAGCCTTTCCTCTTTTTGCCTTAAATTTTCTCTCTTACTTCTATATATTTTGGAACCTCTTTCCTGTATTTCTTCTCTAGTTTCTTGTCAAGTTTTCTCTTCTCTCCTTTGAGGGAAGTACTTGTTATTAAGGGATTTGTCAAAGTCCTTAGTGCGTCAAATATGAACGCCAACAATTTGTTCATCATTCAGTATCTGTTTCATGAAAAACACAAAACTACAAAAGCAATAACAACTACCAGATGAGTAGTGTAGGAGTGTTTGACTGGTATTGATTTCCCCCTACTTTTTTTCTCTTAAAACATGTTCCTCTGGATCAAATTTCCAAATACCACCTACAACAAAAACAACTATTCAGCATATCTCTGACAAAAGAAAATAGAAAGTACAATAGAACGTTCACTCCTAAGCCTTGAAATATCCCCAAAATATCCAAATACCACCTACAGCCTAGAAAAATAAACTACAACCTCCCACATCCCCTCCTACCTCCAGCATGACTCAAACACACACGTTCCCCTTAACCACATTTACAAAGAATGTCTACTCAGTTGAAATAAATTAGTTTTCCTGAAGTCAGCAATAAAATAAATTATATAGTCACCATAGTCTACCAATGCTGAAATGTCTTATTTTGTTTTTTTTTGTGATTTTAACATAAGAAAGTTAAAATATATGTGTTTCACACAAAGGTGGCAAACGTTTTATTAATAAACAAGAACATTCTTCACATAGCATATTCTAACCTAATATATTCTAACTTGAATAGGACTGAGAAATGATACAATATTTCACAGAAGAGTTCACACTAAGATTATAATACTAAATATACAATGGAGACGAAAATTGTTGATCTGGACAATGCTCTACCCTGGGGTGAGCCATTAATAAAAAAAATAAAAGGTTGTGCTTGAAGAAACCAGATGGTTCCATGTTTTCCTATATCAGATATAATTAGTAAATATTATTTGTACCTGGCAAATTTATACTCAACTATCAGGAAGAACTATTAGGTTTTTTTGTTTTATTTTGTTTTGTTTAATTTGAGTTTGGGGAAGTTTAGCTATGATGCATGATATTCAAATGTGAACATGATTATATATAAATATATGATTAGATATGTTTAAATTTAATGTTTATCATATATGAAGTGTTATAAAATTCTGGAATCCTATTATGAATCTTGCATTTCCTTTTATTCAATTAAAATATTTCTTGAGCTGTTATTTGCCTACAATACAGGCTGAGATCATTAAGCATGGAAAGCAGGGGATATATGAATAATTCTTTGCAGAATAGGATCTAACAGTTGGTGATGACAGTAATGACTGAAAACAGAATGAGCAAAAATTTAGTGCCAGGAAAGCAAACAACAACAAAAATACCATATTACCTTATATGTTTGATCAAACAGGCTGAATTAATCATAATCTAATCTTCTAAATTCCTAAATATTTAGATTTGGCTGCGTGTTCTTTTCCTTGCACAGATTTTTGCTCTATATTTCCTCCACTACCTGGTTTCAACCATCATCTCTATATGGGTATCTCAGTCTCTGATTTCCATCTAAAGCTCCAGTTTAAAATATTCAGAGCCCCAGCAACTATTTCCATTGACAATACAGTCAAATATTGTCCCAAACAGAATTATCTTCAACTGAGTTTTCGTCCTGAGATGTGGTTTTGTTGTAATCAGGATACTAATTGTAATACTACCAGTAAAGTATGAATTCTGCAAATAATGAATTAATGACACTTTTGAACCCTTAGTATATAAAGCATACAATTATGCACTTTACTTGCATGATTTCATTTCATTCTCCCAATCACCTGAGGTAGCTGTTATCATTTCCAGTTTTTTACAAATGAAGCAACAAATGAGCTCTTAAAGAAATTAAATGAGATGCCTAAGGCCAGTTTTTAGGAAGGGAATTGGTAAAATTGAATGGACTTTTAATCCAGGTGAACCTTACTACAAATCTTTAACCATATAAAGTATGTTGCTTCTAATGAACTAAATCACGTAGTTCCAATAATTTAAACTTGACTCTTCTCCCTTCTTCATTTATTTGTCTGATTCCAAGTCCCACGGATCATTATTTCACCATGTACCATTTTCATTTCCATGGATGGCGACCAATTCTGATTGCAGTAGGTTACAAAAGTGACCACAATTCTTTGCAGATCTATCTGCTAACAAGGGGTGCAGTCACCCACTCCTTGAATCTGGGCTGGTTGGTAATTTACTGTGGACCACAGAAGCTCCAGAAATGAGGTTGTGTGAGTTTGGAATCAAAACCTCAAGAGACTTTTCATGTTTCTGCCTTCCTTCCTGAGATTTCTGCTCCTGCTAGCTATTAAACATATCTGCCCAGCAGGAGGATGAGACAGCTATACCAGCTGAGCCATCTTGAACCAGCCAGCATCCTTGATCTGACAACTGATTAGAGTCATATGAACAGGCCCAACCAAGCTCACTTGAGCATTGCCCACATCAGCAGAACTGGCCTGGACAGCCCACCCCAAATTGCTATCCCACAGAACTACAGGCTAAATAAATGGTTGCTGTTTTAAATCACTAAGTGCCAGGGTTTCTAGTATGCATCAAAATGTAGGCTACTTATTTATGAAACTCTGCTCTAGTCAAAGCAGCCTACTTACTATTTATTCCCTCACTTTTATACTTACATACTGCATTTCACAGTTTCATATTATTTTCTCATAATGATGTCTTACTGATTAAATTTATTGGCATACTTTACCTCCTGATTACATTATTGTAGTTACCCCAGGCTTGCTATTTCAAATACACACACACACACACACACACACACACACACACACACACACACGCACACACACACGCACATACACACACACATTTTATCACATACCTGTTATAAAAAGACTAACATAAAACTGCTTATGTAACTGAGTTAAAGAAATGCAGAAAAAGGTGGAAGATTAGCTCTCATTATAGAACAATTTCTAAACAGAATTATATAAGATTTTATATAGGTTATTTTATTTTTCTGGCCTTGGTTTTCACATCTGTACAATACTTAGGGCCCTCTGATCCTTCTATATGCTACAAGATTTTCCTGGGGATATGATGATGATAATGTTAATAAAAACTGCAAACATGTTCAGAAACTTCTGGGTGCCAGAAACTGTACCAAGGATTTTATATACACTCATTTAATTCTTGCAACATACATATCCAAATTATTTAAAATATCATTATAAAAAATATGCTATCATTCAATACTCTATTCAGATTGGCTTAAGAAGCAAGAGAATTAAAAAAAAAAAGAAGCAAGAGAATTATTATTTGAAATTTACCCAAAATAATTTATTGTCACGTTATCTCTCTGAAGGATAAGTTTCTAGTAAATATACCGTAAGTAAGACTTCTAAAAACTGAAAGATAAATATCAAAGTCCCCTAAAGCACCAAAATATTTTCAGACTTTTGTCCTAAAGTTTCTGTAAATGACTTCTGGAAATCATGCATAGTTCAATAAATCTATGCAACCTAGTTCTTCAGATTCATGCTTTGTTAGATGCAATAAACTATGAAATGAAAATAGTTACAAATAGATTTATATGAATTATATTTGGCTATAAGACTAGAGAGATAAATACTACTACAGCCCAACAATCCTGGTGAGTATAATCACCTGAGTCAAGGCTCTTGGAGAAAAGATAAGGACACACAAGTTGGATGATGTGGTGAGACGGTTTCTTAGCAGAACGAATAACTATATGGAGAGTCACTTAAATGTACCAGAAGCAAGACTTAAGTTTTTATAATTGGCCCCTCCTAGTTTACTGTTGTTATTGTATATGAAGACTCAAAAACATATTTATAAATTCTATTTATCACTCAAAGTTAGAGAAATAAGAAACAAAGAACAGAATCAGAATTCATGAAGATTCCAACAAACTGGAAGAATCAAAGCCAGATTGCTTAACCTCACCAGAAATATTTGCCCAACTCACACAATTTACAACAGGGGAAAACCTGGCTCAACAAAACTCCATGTTTAAAGAAAAATAAAACAGCAACAAAAAGCATATTTTATTCTTCTGCAATTTCAACATGGAAGAATGATTATGACTTGATATCAAAAAGTAGTAAGGGAATCTGAAGTTCCAAAGCAGAAGACCAGTGTTTGAGTTTGCGACATAAAAAAGCCTATTTGTTTTTTGTTTGTGGAGAGAACTACTTTTTTTTTTTTTAGTCATGGGCTCCTCATCCCATGAATATCAACAAATTTTAGTCCAATCTTTGAAAGTAAGCTGAGATGAAGGAATGTCAAATGTAGAACTTTTTAAAGAACCAGCAATACTTTAATCCATAAAAATATTAAGCTTTTTTTTTCAAATTAAGTTCCATGAGACAATAGATACATTATTTGATGTTAAAAAGTAAATAAGAATACACCATAGAAAGATTGTAGAAAAATAATCATTTTAAGCATACAATAGTATATTATATATTATGCATTGCTTTACTATAACAAAATTCACTTTTCTTAAATAATCTATTCCCAGTAGAGGTCAATGAAGCATTATCATGTTCTAATTTCTGCTAATTGATCAAAACCAGTTATGCAAACAGCAACAATGTTTCAATGAATATACCTATCCCACCATTGGTTATACCTAGTGGACATACTAAATACACTCCCTCAATTTTGATTTCCTTATTTTTAAAGTAAGGCTTTTTTGGATTAGATCATCTTAATAGTTCCTTATAACAATGTTCACTATTTTATGGTAAAAATCAGTTCTAGAATAATGTTTATCTAAAAGGAATCATTAGCAATTGTAATATTGCAGAAAATTCTTACTGATTCATAAAGTATGAAAAAAACTGATGTAAATTGCACAATAAAAATTTTCTAATTCTATCTTGATATCTCTTAATCTTCCTTAGGAAAAAGTATGATGTTTTCTTTTTACACTAATAATTTAGTATAGATTATAGGTATTGTCAAAATGAGGTTTATTCCCTTACTATTTCTGTCTCACATTTCATATAAATACATATTCCCACAAGGTGGTGCTCTTAATTTAAAAATTCCACCAGAAAGCAGTTTTGTTCTTTACTTGCATAGTGTTCAAAGACATTACACAAGCTTCAGCATATTGTGAATCATCAAACGAGCCATGAAAATGCATGCATTAGTTAAAATTTATTTTTATTGATCCCATGTCACTTAGTGGATTAAAGTTGAATTTTTATTTAAAAATTGCTAAATGTACTAGTAAGTTTTAGTAGCAATTCAATTACTAAAAATTTGGATGTCTTAATCATTCAGGGTTAAAATCTGAACAATAAAATGCATTCTATTCAGAAGAAAAAACATGAAAGGAAAGAAGAAAGAAGATAAATGTGTCTGGAATAGATGTTCTTCTCTGGAAATACAGGAAAACTAAAATAGAGCATGGAAACACTATCTAAAAGCTTTTAACTTTATTTTTATTTATTTTTTTTAGGGGTAGCCCTCTTTTAACTCTTTTTTTTTTTTTTTTCGAAAGCTTTTAACTTTAAACTAAGTACAGATTCAGCTAGTGGGGAAGGAAAGAGGAAAGCCAGAGAGAGAGAGAGAGAGAGAGAGAGGAAAAAAGGAAAGAAATTGAATAACAATAGTGATTTTATTCGCCATTTCTTTCAAGGATTGTATTTCCTCAGTATAAAGTGGGAAGTTTGAATCTGCTATTTCTTCAGTGCCCTGAGTTCCCTCAATTCTCTTAGAGTATTACATCTCACCTTCTTAAGGCCCATTCTAGTGTTCAAATTGTTATATTATGTTTACATCACTCCTCAGGGAAAGTCAAAGAGTTCATCCAGTAATCAGCTAAAGAAGAAAAATATATTTCAATACTGGAAAAAAATAACTGGATGAGGAGTTCTACTTCCACTTAGGATACAGAAGCATTAAGAGAATACTGCTCCTATGCTAACAATGAGGAATAACCAGGTGATCTAAAAAACCAATTTTTTTCTTTAACAATCACAAAACTGAGGACACAAGGCATCCAGACGAAACAAATTTCCAAGGTTGACAAGCCCCTCTAAGGAAAAACAGGATACAAAAACTGTATAATTGTTGGCAGAACATGGGAGACAAATAAAAGGTGGTGTAAAAGTAAGTGAGAAGAAATAAACTCACATTTTAACAAACTCTTAAAAGTCTAGTGTGGGCTCTCATGAGAGATCTGAATCCTGGGAGCTCCATGCCCAAAGGGAGTCTGCACCTGTCTACTACTAGCTCTTTAACAAGATGAGCTCAGCTGCTGCTTGGGGACAGGTATGAAAAAAGAAAAAGATATCTGCCACTGGGAGAAGGGCTAGAACCCTTCTAATATCAAACAACTGATTCTGCTTTAATTTTTTTTTTTTAAGTCATCTATCTACAAGAGATAGAAAGTCCCTGCTGTAAGTCCCAGGTAAAGGTTGGCTTTCACTGAGGAAGGGATCAGAAGCCCTCTCACCCCTTGCTCCCAGGCCAAAGGCAATCACCACTGGGAGAAGTACAGAAATCCACTCCCTCTAACCAGCACTGACAGTAAGAAAAAGTTATCTGCCACTGGGGGAGGAGGAAGTAACCTACTCAATCCCAAGAATCTACAATGATCTAAAGAAGAGGTCTCTTGCTTGAGGGAAGCAGCAAACTGCTTGTTGAAACACCTACTGAATCAAGGCAGTCAGCTACCTTGGAGGAGGGATAGAAAATTTTCCACCCTGGAAGGGGCAGGACAATGCAGAAACACTTGGTCCTGAGGCTTGGTCCACAAAGCCAATTTAAGGCTAAGACTTGAAGAGAACTATCAAGTCCCAGTACCTCCTTCCCCTGGCTCCTACCATGAGCCTTGCAATGAGTAACAAGCAACTGCAATTTCTTGCTAGAGAAGATGCAAGAATGCAAATAGACTTCTCCCTGCCCCCCTTGTAGGATAGGCATATAGTGTCTTATAGAAGTTGAGAGAGGAATAGAACATTTCAACAAACCATTTGTCATTCCAAAACTCACATAAAATACAAAATAGATACAATTGAAAAATGGGGGACTTTTAAGCTTGTATTGCAATGAAAGTGTCATTCTCCCTCTAGCTCTCCCTCTCTCTCTCTCTTCCTCTTGAGAGAGGAAGAGATTGAAAATTCACTTGATAGACTTAGAAGCAGACAAACTTGAAAATGAAAATAAGTAAATAGAAGTTATCCATACTGAAACTTGTAGAGAAAAAAAGAATGGGAAAAAAAATTGAATAGAACTTTCAAAACCTGCAAGACAGTTTCCAACAGTCTAAAATACATGGAAAACTTCAAAAACTAATGGAAAAAAGAACAACAACTATATATTCAAGAAGCTCAGAGAATTCCAAGAGAGAGAAATAGGAAGAAAAACATAAATAGGCAAATCATAGTAAAAGTACTAAAAATCAATGATAAATAGAAAATCTTGAAGGTATCCTCAGGAGAAAAAAGACACTAAATATGAAAAAAATAATTACAAATTAAAGGATACTTCTTGTCAGAAATTGTGAGTGCATGTACACAATGAAGCAATACCTTTACTGAAAGGCAAAAAAAAAAATCTCAATCTAGAATCCCATAATTAATGAAAATACATTTGCCCAGGATTATATAAAAACCACAAGGCTTCATATTGTAGTATAGGAGTAAAGCTAGTTCAACAATCAAAATTAATTCATACAATTTACTAGAAAAAATACATTTTTCAATCAATAGAAAATCAGAAAATAATTTCATAAAATACAAGTCAATTCATTAAAATGGTCCCTAAAAACTAGGAAATTCTTCAATTTGAAATGGAAGAAGTTATTAAAATTAGATAAAACAAAACAAAAAAGAAAGCCCTAGAGCTAATATATATGTGTGTTTTTAATTTCCCGTAGAGTCCAATGTGGGGCTTGAACTCACAACCCTGAAATCAAGACCCTGAGATCAAGACCTGAGCTGAGATCAAGAGTCGGACGTTTAAACAACTGAGCCACCAAGGCACTCCCCAACATCCTTCTTAATAACAAAATACTACTCCTCCTAAAAACAGGAACAGGAAAAGGATGTCAGAATTACCACTGCTTTTCAGTGTTTTTTGGAAAGTCCTAACCAGATAAAGTCTGTCTTTTTTTTTTCACAAAATATGATTATCTACATAGAGAGCAACTGGAACTAATAAGAGTATATAGTGAGATGGTAGAATATAAGGTCAATGTAGAAAAACAAACTGTAAGTTTATAGAATATTGGAAATTAAAATATTAAACCAATTTCTGAGATAATTTTTTTAAAAACCTAAATAAAGAGGGATATCCCACGTTCATGGATTGTAAAATTCAATGCTGGTAAGATATCAGTTCTCCCAAAACTGATCTACAGATTTAATGCAATCTCAATAAAACCCTGGCAGGTTGTTTCGCTGCTTCTCACTAACAGAACTTGAGAAGTTGATTCCAAATTTTACATGGAAATGTGAAAACCTAGAATAGTAAAAATAAGAACAAAAGTGTAAATCTGTCAAGAATTAGTATACTATCAAACCACAGTAATCAAGACTCTGTGGTATTGAGAAAAGACAGACTTATATATCAATGGAAAAGAAGAGGGAGTTCGGAACAGATGAAAACAGATATGGTGAATTTATTGTGGCAAAGGTTATGAAGAAGCCATAGTCTTTTCAACCACTGAAACTGAAGCAAGTGAATATCCATGTGAGAAAACACAACACTGACACATGATCCGCGGAACACAGATGTAAATGTCAGAGCTAAATCTATAAAACTTCCATAGAAACTATAGGAAAAAAATGTTTTTTATCTTTATTTAGGCAAAAATTTCTTAGGACCCAAAACACAAATCATAAAAAAAAGATAAAGTGGACCGCATCAAAATTAAAATTAACTTTTTGCAAGATACTGTTGGAATAAATGAAGATAAGCAACTGATCGGAATATATTTGTAAAACATCTGATAATGGACTTGTCTCCTCACTATGTAAAGAACTATGAAAACTTACTAATAAAGACAAAAATATCTTTTAGTGGACATACAGCCATTAATCATAATGGCTAATAAGCATTAGGTAGCATGTTCAATATCATTACTCATCAAGAAATGAAAACTAAAACTCTAACAAGATACCACGAAACACCCACGAGAGTGACAAACATAAAAAGAATTGACAATACCAGGTGTTGGTGAGAAGGCTGGAACAATTAGAATTCTCATACTTTGTGTCAGTGATGCAAAATGATAAGTAACTTTGGCAAACAGCTTGTGAGGTTCTTATAAAGACCACTTAATAGACAATCTAGAAATCGCACTTGTAGGTATCTTTTCAAGAGAAGTTAATACATATTTGAATGCTCACAGCAGGATTCGTCACGATAGCCAAAACTAGAAATATCCCTAATGTCTATCAACTGGCAACTGGAAAAACAAATTGTGGTATAACTATACAGCAGGTTAGTACTTAGTAATAACAAAGAATATACTACTGATACAGGCAAAACTATGTAATAATCTCAAAACTGTTAATGCTAAGTGGACGTAGGCATACTGTGTGATTACATTTATATGAAATTACAGAAATATCAAAATTATCCTCACAGAAAGCAGATTAACGTCTGCCATGGTTTAAGTGTCAGGAAGGGTTTTGACTACAAAGGGACACAAGGAAAGTTTTAGGGTAACAGCAATGTTCTATATCTTGATGGGGGTGGTGACTAAAAATTAATCAAACAGTATACTTCAAAAGTGTAAAATATACTCCCTATATATTACACCTAAATAATTTTTAAATAAATATATTGGATGAGTTGAACATAGTGTACTTACTATCTGTCTTTATAATGGCTTCTTCCTAAGGGATTTTCAAAAATAATTTTAACTCTTTTCTTTTCTTTCTTTCTTTTTTTGTCTTCTGGCTCTTAGAACTCCAAATGCATAAGAAACAATCCACTTGAGTATAGGCTTATAATCTATAGTCAGCAGGAAATAGTAAAAACTCCTGAATAGGAGAATGAAATCAAATGTACAATTTGTAAAAATGTACAAAGGAAGGTAAAACTAGATTTGGTTATCAGAAACAATTGGTAGGGAGAAGGGTGGGTCACAAGTTAAGATACCTCTCTGTAATACTCCTTAAATATGTTTTTATTTTTTTCCTTTTAATTGCAAGTGGAAGATTAGAGACCAAAAGAGACTTTAGGTCTGCAGTCAGAGATTTTAGATTTAGCTGCACTATAGTAGAAGCCATGGTAGTTCTTAAGCACTGTAAAAATGTAAGTATGTGCAGAGAGAAGCATATGACCAAGGACTGAATTTTAGGGTATGTTCACTTGGTTGCAGTGGGAGAAAGAAGAGGAGTCTTTCAAGGCAGGGACAGAGCAGCATCAAGTGCCACAGAGAGAGCAAGGGAAATGAAGAATGAAATTAGGTCAGTGGATTCAATTACGACAGCTCCAAATATAATTTTCAAACATTCTGTTATAGTTTGGGAGTAGACATAATTTCACAGAAAATGAAGGAGAGAGGGAGCTGAGCAACTGTAGCAGGGGGCACCATGTGGTTTGAATCTGGTTGCGTAGAAGAGATACAGACCCAAACTCGAGAGGACAGTATCATCTTACAGAAGGGTTTAAAGCACAGGGACTATTTGAAAGTAGAGAAAGAGGAGTCAGTGGAAAGGTAGAGATTGCTGGAGAGAAAAGGTACTATCTGAAGGTTAAAGATCCCCAAGATGCTGAAAGAAAAAGGGGGAGTGATACTATAGGTAAAAAGCCATGAGAGATGGGAAAAAAGTAATCTAACAAGATGGGAAGTAGTGAAGGTTTAGAATAATAATGAAAAAAAACCTGCTGCAGGGGAAGTTTATAACATTTTTTACAAAAAGCTGTACAGTAGCTGTATCTAGTAATAGATAAATAGTTTAAGGTCAGTGTATTGGTGTTACACGTACATGACCAGAACTTTAAAATACTGTTGTTTTTATCTTTGTTTTCATGACTTCCCTCTTTCCTCTACTTGATTCTTCCTGTCAAGGCCAGCTTCCAAGGTGAGTCAAAATTGTGTTCCTTTAGTGGTGTTATGACTGAAGGCTACAAGAGACTCAGAATCTTAATGATTGCTACTAAAGGATCATCGCAAACCCTCACATAAGAGTGCATTTGTGAAATGCAGGTTTAATTGTACAGATAAGAAAACTGATGCTCTGTGAGAATATGCTGCCTGAGGAAAATCAAAGTGCTTATTAAAGTGATAAAACTGGGATTAAACCTTAGGGTCCTTTATTACAACTTGTATAACCACAGTATATAATTTTTTTTTGTTCTTTCCCTCATGAAACTAGAACCTATTATTGCCTTCTGAATGATAGCATTCCCTTATCTATCATAAGGGAATAGTACAGTTTTGACCAAAAAAAAAAAAAAAAAAAAGCCAGTTCCATTTCTGCCAAGATAAGACTATATGCAAGTTTGGTTTTTATTTGGTTGGTCTTGCCTTTCTGATTCTTGATTCCCTTATTTTTGAGTAAAGATATACTTCCAGACAGTTTGTAAGACCTTCCAGTTCCACACTCCTCTGAGTCTAAAACTGGAATACTGCTCAGCCATATGTATGAACAAAACTTTGGACTGGCTGTGGGTTTGTATCCTCCTTTACTTGCTACTTGGCCTTTACATATAGACACTTTTTTTTTAAGTTATACCATTTGATCTGATTATGAAATTAAGAAGAGAATGCTATTGAGGTTTATTGCTCTTAGAAGCTATTGAAAGCAAAATGAACTAGATTTGTGACCTTACAAAAAATGTCTTTGGCAATCTGCTTCAGAATTCCATTTCTGTATCATCTTCAATAGTAAAAAGCAGCACAAAGACAAAAGACACAGATATGCTAGAGTCTTACTTTGAATGTATTGCTGGGGAAAATTTTTCTCAAGATGTTAGGCTAAAGTCCTGAACTCTAAATCATTTGACTCATAAATCCTTCATTTACGTACAAGTAAATGTTATATGTACTCTAATATCGTGAGGCAATAGACCTTGGCTCCCCACTTAGAGCTCTCTTCTTCTATAACCTAACACTCATTACGTTTTCATCCAGGAAGCTCCTTATTTAATGCCCTATATTGCATACTTCTCCTCTAATTTGCTTCAATATTGGCTTGGACTTCTCTCTCCTCTCTTTCTACACTCTTTCCCTAGAAGAACTTAACTATTCTCATGCCTTTAAATATTATTCATATACTATCATCCCAGAAATTTACATCTCAATCCATGTAAACAACTCACACCTGTCAAGCTAAATAACATTCTCCTCCTTCCCTTTCTCCAAATTTTTCTCTTCTTTGTTCTTGTTTTGGTAAATGTCATAATCATCTATCCAGTAGCTTAGCCCACAACTTAAGGGCATTTTTTTTAAATTTTTGTCAGCACATAAACCCAAACCACCATCAAGACATCAACTGTAATTTCAAAATATACCTCAGCCTAGTTCACTTCTCTGTCACCAACAACTTAAGTCAGACTCCCATCATCTCTTACCTGGACTCACACAGTTGTGATTCCTGCTTCCATTCTTGTCTTATTCCACTCATTTTTAAAGAGTGTAATACATGCAGCATAATATTTTTAACATATGAATGTTATCATGTATTTCCCTCACATAAAACTCTCCTATGACTTCCCATAGCACATGAAAAAAACCCCAAACTCCTATAAGACCCAATATGATGGGCGCGGGGGAAGTTTAATTTAACATCACCTTCCTGTAGCTCACTAAACTTTAGCCATGTTTGTCCAGGTCCTGTGCACCTTGTCTTAGTTTCCTAAGGGTGCTGTAATAAACTACCACAACCTGGTGGCCTAAGACAATAGAAACTTATTCTCTCATAGTTCTGGATGCCAGGGGTCTGAAATCAAGTTGTTGGGTAGGTTGTTTTGTTGCTCTTGTTGTTGCTGCTGTTTTAAACATAAATTCTGAGGGAGAACTTATCTCATACTTCTCTCCAGCTTCTGGTGGCTATCAGGAATCCTTGCCATTCGCTGATACATTACTGCATGAGATACATAAGTGCATGACTCCAATATCTGTCTCCATTTTCATGGTGTTTTCTGTGCGTTTCTGTGTCCTCTCATCTTCTTATAAAGACACTTGTCATTGGTTTAGAGCCCATCTTAAATCCAGGTTGATCTCATTTTAAGATCTGTTTTGTAAATAAGGTCACATTCTTAGGTTCTGTGTAGACATGAATTTTGGGGGACACTATTTAATCCACCACATTCTTCATATTATTGCCCAGATCATTCATCATCTACACTTTAAATGGCTCATCTTTTTTTTTAATGTTTATTTATTTATTTTGAGGGAGAGAGAGAGCTTGAGCAAGGGAGGGGAAGAGAGAGAGGGAGACAGAGAATCCCAAGCAGGCTCCTCACTGGCAGTGTGGAGCTCGACGCCAGGGCTCGAACCCATGAACCGTGAGATCATGACCTGAGCTGAAATCAAGAGTCAGACGCTTAACAAACTGAACCACCCAGGTGCCCCCTTAATAATAGCTCTCTGTTGCTGCCTTCACAATACTAGCCAAACATGCATAATTTCAGTGGTATATTTTATATGCAGCACATTGTGTATGTGTACATGTACATTATACACACACACACACGCATACTGAATACATATATAATACATATATACATACTAAATATAAATACATTCTAAATATAAATATATAAATATAAAAGAAAACATAAATATAGTAACATATTTGTATGCATGTGCACATGTACATGCTGTATGATCACTTAAGAACATGAAAACATTTCTTTTTCTTTCTTTTCAAATTTTTATCTTAATTGTAGTTAGTTAACATACAGTGCAATATTGATTTCAGGAGCAGAATTCAGTGATTCATCACTTACATACAACACCCAATGCTCATTATACCAAGTGCCCTCCTCAATACCCATCACCCATCTAGCCCATCCTCCACCCACCTCCCTCCATCAACCCTCAGTTTAAGAACACGAGAACATTTTTTAATTTAACTTTGTCATGGTATATACTCAAAGGAAGCTAGCAAGAAATGAGTGGGATATTTTAGAAATAGAAAGAGTTTTTAAAAATCACCTTCAGTATAAAGAGTACAAGGAAGGAGGAAAAGAAAATGAGCAGGAACATCTGTCGGTCTAAAAGGTATCAAAAGAGGGGTGCCTGGCTGGCTCACTCAGCAGACATGTGATTCTTGTTCTTGGGGTCATGAATTTAAGCCCCACACTGCGTGTAGAGATAAGATAAAAAATAAATTAAAATTCAAAAATAAACAGATGTCAAAGAAAAAATATGAGAAAATAATGGAAATTCAAAGGGAAGACATGGGGCAATAACACTTAGTATTATATGAGTTGTTAAAAAAACAAACAAACAAACAAACAAGAACAAAAACTAAAGTTAGACTTTCCAGTCTATTAATCTCAGTGTAAGGACTAAAGAGTCCTCTGATAGGATCAGCAATAAAGAACTATTTTTTGTCTTCCAAAAAAAATGAGCTTTCCAAAGACAATAGCATCTTAAGAGTGGAAAAGGAAGGAAAGTAGGCTTCTGAGTCATTCCTATTAAATCCAACCTTGACAGGAGATAAGAGTTAGATGTGTGGCTATGGATATCCTGATTGATGTAGGTATCTACATAAAACCTTCATACACTTTAGCAAAACCTGCAGTTTTATAGTTACACTTTGGCAATACATTTGAATTCTTGTCACATCTTCAACATTAATATAAATGAAACTTCCTTTCAAGTATTTGCAGCAATCTTTCTTACTATAATGTCTTGAAAATGGAATTCCTTCATGTCCAAATAAATATTTAAAATTGTTTGAATAGCATTAAAATATGTGAACTTAAGCTGATGTCTTGATGATTTCAGAATTACATTTCTTAAGAGCAAGAATTTGGCATTTTTCCTATGTTTCTTATGGCATCTAACCTCATCTAGTTTAGATAAGCAAATCAAGACTGCCATATAATCCAATCCAAAGAGCTGATTACTGCCCTCAAAGAAATTGATTCATAACCAGAACTTTAAAGGGGGAAGGGAGTCTTACCATATGATATCAATGGTATTCTTTTGCTTAATACTAATAATGTCATCTAAAAACTTGAACTCTTTTTGTTTTCCTTAGGCTGAGAAATATTAAGTCCCAATGTTAACAAACATAAAATAAACAAAACATAATTACAAGTAACAAGTTCCAGACATTTATAAGTACTTTAAAAGAATACTATTGTAATCCCCTCCCTAATTATTGCTAATGATGTATGCATTTTGGTGATTTGTTTGTAGAGTTGAAGTTCTGCACAGAGCAGCAAAACAAAGAGTATATTACTTTTCAAGTCTTCATTCTGGAGCAGGTTATCGTTTTACATAAAGAATATAATGCTATTTTTATACTTTGTGTATAAATACCTTCATGTTTGCAAACTTTTCCATACTCCTAATTACCTGGGAAGTATATTTTACATAATTCACTTGCAATAGTCTGCCTTCTTTCCACTTTAAAAACAAATCAAACTAAGTCATACTTCCTTGAAAATTTTCATTTCGTTCATTTCATAGTTTTAAAAAATATGTGTGTGATCTATTAAAGGGGAGTAGTTATATTAAATAAACCTTGAAAATTGGACACAACTCCAACTGCTAAATATGGAAAGATAAGGAAGAGTTACTAAGTTTGGTTAAATACAAGGAAGGAAATTCAGAAGGAAGGACAGGAGGAAAAATATTTATTATCAAATAGAAATAAGTTCAGATGTAAATTTTGATTAGTGTAAAGTACTTTGTGTGTACTTCTGATGTGTAAGTACTTTGATAAGTATAATGTGGGATAAGTATAGTGAACGAATATGAAGAGCTGCCAATATTTTAAAGGGAGTGATCTTTATGAGCACATAGGGACAGGGAAAATAGTTGAGTTCCTGATGAATATTAGTTGTTGAATAAATATTTGAATAAAATAATGATGGAGTAATTAATGAATAAGAAAGTTCACTTCTATTCCTAGAATGTTGACTTTTTATCATAAAAATAATCATATAATTAATATATAATGATATTGAATCATATGTTATATATATGTCATATATAAGAATATGATATATAAGAATATACCATTTTAAAAAGTACTTAGTTTTTATCTACATGTTGTCTGCACTTATGTATGTATATAATATGCACATAAATCTGCACATATTATACTCATGTATACAATTATATGATGAATTACATTCATTGATTTGTGAAAGTTAAAATAACTTTCCCTTTCTTTAATTTTTTTTTTAACGTTTATTTATTTTTGAGACAGAGAGAGACAGAGCATGAACAGGGGAGAGTCAGAGAGAGGGAGACACAGAATCCGAAACAAGCTCCAGGCTCTGAGCTGTCAGCACAGAGCCCAACGCGGGGCTCGAACTCAGAGACCGCGAGATCATGACCTGAGCCGAAGTCGGCCGCTTAACCGACTGAGCCACCCAGGCGCCCCTAACTTTCCCTTTCTGGAACAAACCCAACTAGTTTCTGATGTCATATCCTTATGTATGGCTTCATTTAATTAGCTAACATTTAGGTTAATTTTTCAGGCTTTGCTTTAAGATTTTTCTCTCTGGCTTCATGTGGCAGACCCTAGGATGGCCCCATGTTCAGCCTTTCTTTAATCCCCTCCCTTTGAACATGGGCAGTGTCTGCGATTTGCTTCTAACTAAACAATATGGCAAACGTAATAGGATGTCACTCCCACTGTTACATATGTACGAGTATATGTGTGTGTATATTTGTATATATGTATATATAGGCATATATACCAACAATTGCATGAACTTGGAAAGGGAGCCCAATTCCATAACAAAATGCAGCCTAGCACACACCTTGATCACATCCAGTTAAACCCTGACCAGTATACCCGGCTAGACTATTCCCAAACTCCCGACCCACAGAACCTGAGATAATTGTGTTGCTTAAAGCATCTAAGGTGTGGTAATATGTTACACAGCAATAGAAAATTAATACACCTCATAAAATGACTTGGAAAGTGTTCTTTTCTTTTTAATTGTCTTCTAAAGCTTTTAATAGTTGGTATAATTCCTTTGTTGAATGATTGTAGAATCCATTGGTGAAGCCATCTGGTCCTGTAGTTTTCTTTGTGTGATTTTTATTTGAAGATTTCTCTCATAGTAAAAGTATTATTTGTATTTCTTACTTCTTGTGTTAAACTGGCCATATGTGGTTCCCTGGGAATTTCCTCATCTCATCTACAATTTAAAATTCATATGCATAAATTGTGTTCAAAATTCCTTTTATTATATTTAATTTATTTGCACCTTCTCACTTCGTTATTTTACCAACCCACCAGAGAGTTATTAGCGTTAATAATTTTTTCAACAAACCAATTTCTAGCTCTATTTGTAACTTTTAAATATTTCTACTCTATTAATTTCTGCTACTTGATTCATTATTTCTTGTTTTCCATAAACCTTAGGTTTTATTTGCTTCTTTTCCCATAGCTTCACAAGATGAATATTTACATCATTGATTATTAGCCTTTGTTTTTTCTAATATATATAAATGTAAATTTCTAAGTGGGGTTTTAATTGCCTCCTCCATGTTTCAATATGCAGTATTCAATATCACTGAATGTAAAAATTTTTAATTTTTGAACTCTTCTCTAACCAGTGAGTTATTTAGATTTAGCTGCCATACTTTTCAAAAACATAAGTATTTTCTAATTTTTTAATTTCATCTTTTTTACTAATTTCTAGCTGAATTCTGCTATTATAAGAAAATATTCCAACTGATTCAATTCTTTGAAATTTGTGGAGTCTTCCTGTATGACACACATTTGGTTAATTTAGAGAAATCTAGTATATATGTATATATATATATATATATATATATCTCCCTAAATATATCACTAGATTCCCTATAAATACCACTAGGCCATGCTTGTTTTTCATATTGCTCAACTTATCATTACCTTTACAGATTTCACCTTCTTGTTCAACCAGGTACTAAGAAAAATATTAAAATGTTCCACCATAATAGATTTTTTAAATCTTTTTATTTCTGTTAATTTTTGTTTTCTATTTTTTAAGACTACGTTATTAGGTGCATAAAATTAAAAATTTTTTGTCTTCCTGTTATATCAATTTTTATTCTTAAAGTATTTCTCTTTTTATATTTAGCAATCTTTTAAAGATTATTTTCTGATGTTATATAGTTGCATAGGTTTTTTTTTCTTTAGTTAGTATTATATGGTACATATTTTCTATCATCATAGTTTCAACCTTTCTTTATTCTTATATTTAAATTTTATTTTGTAAACCCATAACTTTAAAAAAAATTATTCAGGTAATCTTTATCTCAAATTGACCATTTTTCCCCACTTAAATGTAATTCAATTACTTAAATACCTTTATGTAAAAGTTAGAATAATGAGGTAGGATGCAATGTAAAATTATAGTTAAATTCTTGCTCTTTTAGAGAATGGTAATATAAATTAAATGAAATCCAGTGCTTCTGAGTAGGCATAACAGGAAGATTTTTTTTTTAAGTTTGCAGAGAGAGGGGCGCCAGGGTGGCTCAGTCTGTTAAGCATCTGACCCTTGACTTCAGCTCAGTCATGATCTCACAGTTCGTGAGTTCGAGCTTGTGTCAGGCTCTGCACTGACGGCGTGGAGCCTACTTAGGATTGATTCTCTCTCTCCCTCTGTCTCTCAAAATAAATAAATAAACTTTAAAAATGTTTAAATAAAGTTTGCAGAGAGAACTGTCTATAGAGAGATAAAATAGTCATTTATGTGGATTACTAGTTTTTATCTGTGATAAAAGAAAGGGAAAGTAGAGAAAATAACCAGGCTTTTCCACAAAATTCCAATAAAAATATAAATGATTTCTATTAGTGAAATAAAAAATATCTGCAGAATTTGTTATGTAGCCAGAAGACAATTTAGAAATTTTCAGAAAATCTTGGTGAATTCTTTTTGTCAAATATTAAATTTCTGGTATTTTAACATTCCACTCTTCCATAATGCTTATAATTTTCTAAATATACTTCAACAGCTTCAAATATCTTTTCAAAAAATAATTGAATAGCCTATCATAAAATCTTTAGGACATATTCCTATCATACAGTGTTCTTGAAGCAACATAGATAGACTTTAACTGAAAGTAAGAATTCTGCAGAATCTCAACTTTAACTTATTATGAATATACCAGGAGATTCCTTTTTAAAGCTCCTGCCCTGGTTATAATTAATATTAACTGAAAGAAGGATATGCATGCAATTTCAAACATTTGCATTTTGCTGGTTCGTGTTCCCTGACTGTGTGCATCTGAAAAAGACTTATCTGGTTATAAAGACTAGTCAGAGCAAGTGGTTTTCCTTCCAGATAAATGTTCCTTCACACAGAGACACAAGTTCCTGCTGTAGGGCTAGAAGGCAAGCAAGCTTTCAGGCGGCCTCCTGTCCCCTGGAGGCCAATGAGGGAAAAGGGGAAGATCTTGGCCAGAGGAGTTTGCAATTTCCTACCAGTAAAACTTTAATAAATAACACAAGTGTAAAGGGGGTAAATTCTTAGAAAACTAGCTCCTTTTCATCTTTCCAAAGAAGGTAGAACATCACCTTACTGGGATTCTTGGAAAAGCAAAAGCAGCAGCCTTGGATCTGAGCAGGTCCTGTCACCTCAAACTATGCTGAATTGCCCACTAGACCCTTCCTCTTGGAGGGCCCCTGGGGGCAATCAGAACCACTTTCCAGAATGGCCAGCAAGCATCATCCAGGAGCCTAGTCTCACTGAGGGTGAACCAATGTTTAGTTCTTAAACTACAAGGCACGTGGAGGTTATCTGGGGCTTCCTAGAAAAACAATAACCCACACACACTTTTGAAAAGGATATCTAAAAACCAAGTTGCAGCAGCCAGCTTTATTAGTTGCTAAAACCTATATATAGAATTGAACTACTTTAGATACGAGGATTTCCTTCCATCCAGAAAATAAGTTTTAATTTAATGCAAATTAGCTCTTTAAGACCTGGCTTAACATTTACCTTTCAAAACAGTCTTCCAAAAAAATGAAAATCAAATACCCAAAAACACATTTCCCGTAATTATTTCCATATAATACAAAAATAATAATGTATCTATATACCCTTTTTTATACTTATTAAACATGTTTTAAAAAGAAACAATTGCTAAGCAGTTAGAGTGCAAAAATCTATTGCACTGACTTGATATTTTTTCTAAAGTGCTTAGAATAGCACTAAGTACACAACAGGCATTACAGATATGCTTTCTAAATAAACCTTTATTTTTACTTTATATTTTTCACATTTTAATGAGCAATTATATGTAAAAAGCTGTATTCGTCCATCTGTCTTTTCAGAAAAACATCCTAAATTATAAGTATCTTTGATCAAAAATAAAAATAGTTCCACTTTATTGTGTTAGATAATAACAATCTAATTAGAAACCAGCCTCTTATTTAGCTAAGAACTCAAGAGACTAAAAAATCTGTTCTTTGTAGGAAAAGTATATATATATATAAATATATATGAGTACATATGTTATATATGTTATATATGTGTTTACATATGTTATATATAAAAATATACATATGTACATATACACAAATAAACACATTATATATAATAAAAATAAATAGTAGAGAAAAGAAGGCAGGAACAAAAGAACAAAATATAAATAGGTACAATGTCTGTGGTTGAAATTATATTACTATTTTGGAAAAAGGTATTTCGGAGAGCAAAGATAAGTGCATTAATTTATATTGAACTTCATATGATCAGAAAACAGAATATATCAGTATATCTTCCAATGTTTAATATTATTATTAACAAAAATAATGTATCTTTGCAATAATGTAAGTTCATAATTTATTTTACTTCTGTCTTTTTCATTCACATGAAAAACTTTGGTTTTCCCTCAAATTTTTTTCAACAATCTTTTTTCTTAAAATTAAAAATTAACAGTAAATACCAAGACTCTATTTCCAACAAGGAGTTGTTTCATTACCCGAGCTTCTCAAATAATGACCTACACTGGGGAAATCATTTCTAAAATATTTCTTATCACATTAATCATTAGTGAAACAATATGCTGAAAGACCTCATAAATGCTTCCTACATTCAGTATTATTCCAAACCCAGCTTTCAGATGTTAGTCTATAATTCATCTCTTTTCTCACTTTCACACTTAGCACATGCTTTTGAATATAGGAAGCCACATTCTAATGTCCCCTTTATAAGTGAGTAGTTTGTGCTGAAATATAGACGCTCACTTAAAGAGTTCTAATCAGTAATGCCTTAATGAGTAGGAAATAACAGAGCATGGGAATCATGGTACCATATATGCTAACAATCACATTTCTCTCATGATAAAATTTCTGCATCTGAACTACTTTCAGCATTTTGGCTACATATTCATACCATCAATATTTTAACTACCTTTTCTGACAAGTTAAAAATATTAATTGATTGCAATGAAACAGATTCCTTTCTTTCCTATTCCCTATCCACCCTGGTATATACCCACGTCTTAAGAAGAACATCCTTAGGAGTTCATCAAATTATTGGGTTGGACTGATTTAAAAATAATTTACACAGACTATTGCTTTTCCATCTCCAATTAAAATATAGCATACACTCTAAGCCAATTCTTTGCAATGACCCCATATTAGTTAATGAAGACTTTCATTTATATAAAAATTACGATGGTAAATACTGAGGATCTGCACATACCACACACTATCTGAAGCATTCTGTATGTGGTATCTCATTACATATAACCACCCTGTGGGGGCACCTGGGTGGCTCAGTCAGTTAAGTGTCCAACTTTGGCTCAGGTCATAATCTCATGGTTCGTGAGTTCAAGCCTCACGTCGGGCTTTGTGCTGACAGCTCAGAGCCTGGAGCCTGCTTCAGATTCTGTGTCTCCCTCTCTCTGCCCGTTCCCTGCTCACGCCCAGTCTTTCTCTCTCTCTCTCAAAAATAAAATAAAATAAAATAAGCATTAAAAAAATTAAAAAAATATAACCACCCTGTGAAAGAGATTATATTTTTACCCTCATCGTATAGTTTAGGAAACTGAAGCACAATGAAGTAAGTAACTTCAAATAAGTTGGTCAAGATTACACATACCTAAAAGGGACAGAGCCAAAACTCAAATTGAGGCCATTTTCCAGAGCCCACACTCTAAATTACTACATCTTATGCTATTTTCTCATGGATTACAAAACAATTCAAGTATAGATTTACAAAAAATGTAATTTGTATACTACATTGCTGAATATGTGTGTGTGTGTGTGTGTGTGTGTGTGTGTGTGTAGAGAGAGAGAGAGAGAGAGAGGGAGGGAGGGAGGGAGGGAGGGAGAGAGAGGGAGACAAAGACAGAGAGACTATGTCTATATATACATTATATATATATATATATATATATATATATATATATATATATATATAAAGAGAGAGAGAGAGAGTTTATTTTTTGTAAATTACAGTCTGAGCAGCATCTATATGTACACTTGGTATGAATCATTACAGAACGTTTCCTGCCAGTTATTAACTTTTTTCATCTTTAGGGGATACACAAAATGTTAACCTTTCTAAGTCACCAAGTCTCTCTAGCATATTTATCCTGTAGTATTCTGTTTGCTCTTTATCTTACTTTCCACTCTTCCCTTCAAACTTTTCATCATGCCTTCTGAAATTCCTATTTTATACTAAATAATCTTTCCTGTGTATTTTATCACTTTGTTGAAGGAGATCACCATCGCTTCATCTTAACTGAAATGAATTTATATGGCTTCATGGGTAGCACTAAGATTATTCTGTTCATAATTTCTCAGCTCACTTCAGAAGGTAAAGTTGGCATCCTTCTTGAAAGCCATTAGAATTTCTAATCCATTACTCCTCCAGTCTCCAGTAAAACCATCTTCACTTCGAGTAAACCCCTCGCTTCACCCCTCCTTGTCATTAATAGCTATAAATGTCATGGTCTTTCCACAATATAAATGACTTTATTTAATGAGCTGAATTCAATTTAAATGAGTAACTGCATACAGGTAACAGATCTAAATAAATACCAACTTCATTTTTCATCCATCCTTGCCATTAAATAAGCTTTGTCATATGTTCCCTCCTTATGTCTAACTCCTTCAGCTTGAGCATATTCCTTATAAGAAAAGTCTTATTTTGGATTTTAAGACTGTATCAAAACTTTAGTTTCTTTTTTTTGTTTGTTTGTTTCATTTTGAATACTTTATTTTTTTTTCTTTTCCTGAAATTTATTATCAAATTTGTTTCCATACAACACCCAATGCTCATCCCAACAGGTGCCCTCCTCATTGCCCATCACCCACTTTCCCCTCCCTCCCTCCCCCCATCAACCCTCAGTTTATTCTCAGTTTTTAAGAGTCTCTTATGGTTTGGTTCCCTCCCTCTCTAACTTTTTTTTCTTATTCAACTCAATTGATCAGTCCGATTTAGGAGTGAGAAACTCATATTGGGAAGAGGGAAATGATTCTTTTTTTTTTTTTTTTTCACCTATCTTCTTTTTCACAGACCTTCCTTCTAGTTTAGGACAGGGGTATGAAAGGGATAATAGACAAAAATAGGCCAAGTCTTATATGATTGGTGACTTATATAAGCCAGGTGCCTAAATATTAAAATTTTAAACTGGGATTCATTAGGGAATTCCCTGGACATCCTCCCATGGGGATGTCCCATGCTACACAGTTCATTGACACAGGCATTTTGTTATTTGCTTCATGACTAACCACTTGCCTCCCCTCATATCCCAGCTTCTATCTTTGGCAGAATATGTGACATTCTTTTAATTCTTAATACTGGGTCCCATTGTGGTAGAAAGTAGCCATCTTAGGAAGGTTCCATTATCCTTCTACCTCATCAACCTGGTCCATGAGAAGCTCATGCATCTTTGACACAACAAACTCTAGTTGTAACAGCCACTCCTATTAAGACCCCTTTCCATTGCCCTGACTTAGGATAGCTCTAATCATGCTTCTGCCATTCAAGTTTACTAGACAGGAAGCAAATATCTAATTTAATGGTTATGCATCCAAGTGATACACATTAATTTCTTTCCCTCCTTACTTTACATCTATTCCATGAAACGACATACTGATTTAGCTACTGAATAAATATCCAAACATGCAGATGCCATTGGGTCCTTCTTTGAGTCACTGTTTTGGGCTCATTTGATTTAGGAGAAGCACACCCTTCTCTCTTTCACAGGGTAAAAACCCTGTAGCACTCCCTACAGCTGAAATTTTGCTGACTCCTTTCTGGTCATCTCTCAAGAATCACAGTGGCAGGACTGATATTACTGTAATTATTACTTAGTAAGTCTGTGGTGAGTATGTCTAGCATTCTCCATAGAATGTGGGGATATTTATCATTAGTAGTATATGTTTTGGAGCTTAAAGTAGTATTTTGAATCAACAATGGAAGTTTCTTTTTTTTTTTTTTTTTTATCTTTTATACTACGTCTCCTTTTTTTCCTCCCTTATACTGAAGTTTGCAATACTTGGTTCACAGTTTGACCTTCTGAAGACCCTTTAGCGTTACTACTCTTGCTTCATTCATTTGATCATTAAACGCTTACTGAAGGCCCACTATGTTCAAAGCATTGAAAATGTGGCTATAAGCCAGACAGAAGCATTCTCCTTTCAAGGGGAATTATTATATAGTGATAGTAAACAAGATAAATAAGATACACAGTATCCAAACATATATCCTTCTGGTTTTATATTGCTGTTATTTTTTTTCCCAGTGGCCAATTTTTTAATTTATCCATGAGTCTCACTTCCTTCCCCACCAAAAAGTTCTACCAATATTGTTTTTTTTAAGGTTTTAACTCTCTGCTATTTTAATTCTTACTACCACTATCATAGTATAACTGTGTAATCTCATTACAGAATTTTTATAACATTCTTAATCTCTTTCTCCGTGCAGTATTCTAGTAATCATTTTAAGCACACAAATGTAATCATATAAATCATGTGCCTAAAATGTGTTTGTTCTTACTTATTCATTCAGCAAATCTATATTGAAGAATTCATATAACAGATTTTATTTCTAGATCTTTGGATGTTATACTGAACAAAAGAGACAAAGACCCTAACCATATACTTTGTATTCTAGTTGAAGAACACTAACAGTAAACACATAGAGGCAAGGAAAAGAATATTGGGTGTTCACGGATGATCCCTCTGTTCAAATAGCATTTTAAGGGAAACGTGAAGAAAATGAGGGAGTAAGCCATGGTGATATCTGGGGAAGGAGCATGGCAGGCAGAAGAAACAATAGCAAGTGCTTGCCTGGGTAAAGAGTAGCAAATTATTAGTACAACCAAAGTGGAATGACCTTTGGAAAAATAAAAAGGTAGATGAGTTCCTAGAGGCACTGTAATGAGAGAAGTCATAAAGGGTCTTAGAAGCTACTTCACTAGCTTTGGGAATTTTTATCTGATCGGAAGCCAACAATGATTCAAGCCTAGATGTGACATGATCTGACTTTAACAAACTTATCCTGCTTGGTTCACTGAGCATATGCATATGAGA
Source organism: Panthera pardus (assembly GCF_024362965.1). Classification (NCBI taxonomy): domain Eukaryota; kingdom Metazoa; phylum Chordata; class Mammalia; order Carnivora; family Felidae; genus Panthera; species Panthera pardus. The sequence goes on along the minus strand of NW_026526991.1, from coordinate 37,205,293 downwards.
AAGAATGATGGCTTTGACAAGGCTGGTAGTTTTCTAGGGGTAGTGAGACTTGGTTGGATTCTACATAAATTATGAAGACAGAACCTGTAAAATGACTCTAGGTCTTGATTTTTTTGAAACAGTAGCCATTAACTGATATGGGGAAAACTGCAGGAAATTTGTAGAGAGCGACAGAGCTGATCAGAAGCTCAATTTTTAATTTGTCATGCTTTAAATTCCTTTTTTGAGTGTATAAGACGATATGTCAAACATTTAGTTGGATACACAAGTCTAAAGTTCAGGAAAGTTATCCAGTGTAGAAATGTAAATTATTCAGTTATCAGTTCCTAGATGCCACTTAAGCTGTAAAATAGGTTGGGATTATCAAGGGAATGAATGTAGTAAGAAAGATTGCAGGATTCACAGAAATGATCATCCTACACTGGTCCCTCATTGTCTTGGCATCCTCAAACTCAGTGAGCCTCATTCCCTCTGCACTTCACCCATTCCCATGACCACAACCTGGATCTTATTAGACCTGGCAATGTTTGGGTCCTGAAATGCTTAAATCAAGCATCTTACTCTCTCACCATAACCTTTTATCCTTTTCCCTACACCCACTGCAACTATTTTTCAAATTTATTAAGAACTTTGAATCCTCTTGTTTTATCAATTTCTTCCTATCTCCACTGCAATTCTTATTCAGCTTAGACTGTACGGCATCTTTGCTAACATTCTCCATTATCTTGCCCCATTGCCCTTCCATAGCAATGGTCTGGCAGAGCAACCTGAAATTAAAATGCTTGCAGGCATTCTCCCCTCCAACACCTGAGCACTGTTTTGAAAACACACCTTTGAGTCACTTAAAATCATTACAAATTCACTGCCTAAAACCACATGTGGACCCCTAACACTTTCCAGTAATCCATCTGTGATTTACATAGTTCTCCCATAATCCATAATGGCTAGATAAATCTCTGTATTCCTGAAATTCCTTATTCTATTTTCTTCCCTGCTACTATCAGCTAATTAGCACCTTTATACTTTGTGAGGAAAATAAAAGCTATTAAATGGAAACTTTCAACTTCTTAAGACCTCCACCTGTGAATGTTTTTGAGAAACATATTTCTGAAAACAATCTTTTCTTTCTCACTCATTTCACATTTGTAGACACATTGCTCTTTCTCCATAATATGCGCTGGAGTCCTTGCTTTTTTTGCCTCACCTCGTGCTCTATCAATTAATTTATCTTTCCTCAGTAAATTCTCCTCCCGCTTTATGTGCTTTCCATATGTTTCAACACACTCGACCTCATAACCTATATCAGATATTATTCCCTCCCACTTTTCATAATCAAGCTCTTTGAGAATGTTTTCTGTAGTCACTGAATCCAAGTCTTCTTTTCCATTTTATCGTTCAGGTCACTGGAAATGTGATTCTACCCAAGTTAATTCCATTTAAATTATTCTCACCTAGAACACTTTACCTTCCTGTGGCTCAATAAAACGGGCACTCTGTTCTCCTTGAACTCTCAACGTCGTGAAACTGCTAGTAACCCTTATCACCACTTTCTCTTGACTTTAGCATGTTTGATTCCACAGCTTCCTGGTATTCCTTCCTTGCACCCATCTCTGCTCTTTTTTGAGGCCTACTTTCCCTCTGATCTTTCCCTTTCCTCTGATTATTACTTAAATTCTTTTCTTCCTCTGAAGTTTACAATGAACATCACTTGGAATACCTTTTTTGGAGGTAACTTCATCAACTCCATTGGCTTCAATTACTATTCTACATGTCCAAATCAATGGCTCTAAATGAGATCTCACCTAGAAATTCCAACACCATTCATACATTCCCAACTGTGTCAGCTCAAATTAATGTGTCCAAACTGAACTCATCATCCCCCCTCTAAAAGTGCACTACCTCATGGTATTCTTGTCTCTATTCTTGTCTTCCATTCACTCAATTGCCAAAACATAGTCAGCCTTAAGTTCTCAGTATGTCTCATTCTCCCCTCTCTGAACAACCCCTTATTCTTGAGTATTCACTGTGTCCTTACTAACTCAATCGGTCCATCCCTCTCCATTCTCACTGCCACTCTATAGGTTCATATTAATCATTCAGTGTTTCACTCAAAATGTTGACATTCTCTTGAGATATGGCCTTCTATTAGTATTATAATTTAGTGGGATATGCACACACACACACACACACGCTGCAGTTATCATTTTTATTATCTTTCTTTTGGATGACTGCAAGAGCCTTTCACTTGTTCTCTTGCTTTTTAGACTTTTATAAATCACTCTACAAGTGGAATAAAAAAAAAAAATGTTTGACAGAGCTGATTAAGTGATCTCCTATTTAAAGACTTTAATGGTTTTTCATGGTTCTTACTATAGAGAACAAATTCCTTCCATGAAATTTCTCATGTCTTGCCCTGGCCTAACCTAGCCTTTTATCTTCACCATTACCTCCAACACTCCAGCTTATTCATACTCTAGCCACAGTAAGTTATTTTCACTTTTTTTGACCTATGCACACACACTGTTTCCTCTGCTTAAAATGTCATGCCCCACTCTCCTCAGTTGGCAAACTTCAACTTATCCTATACTTATTAAGTTAGGCAGTATTTTCTTCTATTCACCTTCCTTGATTCTCCAGCCCCTTTCACTTCTAACAATCAGATTATATGAATTATCTTACTCATTTTCATCTCATCCTGTGTTTAGTTTACACTGGAATTGTTTTTACCAACCTGTCTACTCCACTACATCATAAGATTCTGAAGTGAGAGACTGTGTGTTGTACATCACTATTTCCAAAACCTAAACGAATGTCTAACACATAGTGTATACTCAAATATACACTGAATTTCAAATAAATAAAGAGAAGAATTAAAGTATGTAATATAGCAATATAAAGTCTAGGTTGAAATAAACTATATTATATCACAATTCAGATTTACTTTTTTTATTCTCTTATCTTTTGAAGCAAATAAGTAGAACACTGGCATTTTTAGAATAATCAAATTAAAATTGGTTTTGGAGACTAAAAATTTAAGACCATTCAGAACTTGAAAAATATATAACCTGGTCTAAACACCACCCTCAAGAAAATAAATCTGTTTCGAATTCTATGGAGTATTTACCCAAATTGCTCAGAACCATCAGGAAGATATTAAAATGAGAACAGAAAAAAGCAAAATATGGAATGTACAATTCTGGTTCTTTAGTGGAGAAAATTAATAAAGCTAGAGAATGTTTAGGATGGTGTAAATATCAAACCCAAGGATATGGCTTAGATGGGCATCCACTTATTCACCATACTTTAGAAATAAAAAGAACCATTAGCATTTGGATAAAGGAAACAGAACAATGAAAAGAACTAAGTTCTGTAAGAAGCAAATTTATAGATCCTGTTACTCCAACGTAACAAACAGAAAGAAAAACAGGGAAGGGACTGCATAGCCCCAGTTTTACTGCTATAAGTTCTGGATGAGGCAATGAGGTAGACTTAATTCAAACACTGATACTAGCACTATGAAATATCATGACATTTCCGCATTTAACCAATGTGTATGTTACAGTGAAATATGTTCAAAAATGTGTTTCATGTAGTTTAGGGTTTGTCCCTATCAGATTTTGCCCATATTGACCCTTAAAAAGAATCAAAAATGATAAGAAAACAAACAGCTAATTAATAATCAGACATTTCTTAAACCAAATTAAGAAGAGAAACCTTCCTCATTGTGTATGTTAGTCTGTATGGGTCTGCTGTCATTAAACTTAAGATTTATGGCCAAGTTGAGCTACTAAATTCTAGCTGCAGATTAGAATTAGCCCATAGGCGCTCTGTGCTGACAGCTCAGAGCCTGGAGCCTGTTTCAGATTCTGTGTCTCCCTCTCTCTGACCCTCCCCTGTTCATGCTCTGTCTCTCTCTGTCTCAAAAATAAATAAACGTTAAAAAAAATGTTAAAAAAAAAAAGAATTAGCCCATAGGCTGGGACAAATCCTGGTTCTTGAGTGGGGCTGGTCAACACCTCTGGCTCTGGCTCATGGGCTAGACAGTGATCCATCACAATACTGGTTTCACATGACTACATACCACAGCTCTCCAGATACCAACTGCAGCTAGAACATCTGTCTAGGAATATTTGTGCTTTGTGCCCCAGTCTTCAGTATCCAAAATCCTCTTGGCTCTCTAAAGCTGAGTGGTTTAGATCTTACCCTGGTCTTCCTAAACATTGTCTGACAACTGATCACCTGGACACCGTCATAAGAAATTTCATCAGATTTTGACATTTTAATATTTTTTTTAAACTTTAAAACACCATGAATGGATGTTGTACTTTGTCAAATGCTTTATCTGCATCGATTAAAATGATCATATGGTTCTTACCCTTTCTCTTATTAATGTGATATAACACAATGATTGATTTGAAAATATTGAACCACCCTTGCAACTCATAAATAAATTCCACTTGATCATGGTGAATGATTTTTTTAAACGTTATTGAATTTAGTTTGTTAGTGTTTTATTGAGAATTTTTGCATCCATGTTCATTGGGGATAATGGCCTATAGTTTTCTTTTTTAGTGGAGTCTTTACCTGGCTTTGGTATCAGGGTAATGCTGGTTTCATCTAATGAGTTTGGAAGTCTTCCTTCTATTTCTATTTTTTTGGAACAGTTTGAGAGAGCAGGTAGTAACTCTTCTTTAAATACTTGGTAGAATTTGCCTGTGAAGCCATCTGGCCCTGGACTTTTGTTTATTCGTTAGAAGATTTTCTTTTATTATTGCCACTTATTGGTCTGTTCAAGTTTTCTATTTCTTCCTGTTTTAATTTTGGTAGTTTGTATGTTTCTAGGAAATTATCCACTTCTAGGTTATCCAATTTGCTGGCATTTAGTTCTACATAATATTCTCTTATGAGTTTTTGTATTTCTGTAGTGTTGATTGTTATTTTTCCTTTCTCATTTGTGATTTATTTATTTGGGTCCTTTCTCTTTCCTTTTTAATAATTCTGGCAAATTATTCTGGCAATTTTATTATTTTTTTCAAAGAACCAACTCCCGGTTTCATTGATCTGTTCTATTTTTTTTTTTTTTTTAGCTTCTATATCATTTATTTCTGCTCTAATCTTTATTTCCTTTCTTCGGCTAGCTTTAGGCTTCATTTGTTGTTCCTCTTCTGGCTCCTTTAGATGTAATATTAGGTTATTTATTTGAGATATTTCTTGCTTCTTAAGGTAGACTTGTATTTCTATATACTTCCTGATGTTTATAGCAGCATTATCTACAACAGCCAAATTATGAAAACAGCCCAAGTGTCTATCAATTGATGAATGGATAAAGAAGATGTGGGATACAAATAGTGAAAGTAACACTGAAGAAGACCAAAGCAGGAGGCATCACAATTCCAGACTTTAGCCTCTACTACAAAGCTAATCATCAAGACTGTATGGTATTGGCACAAAAACAGACACATAGACCAGTGGAATAGAATAGACAACTCAGAATTGGACCCACATACGTATGACCAACTAATCTTTGACAAAGCAGGAAAGAGTATCCAATGGAAAAAAAGACAGTCTCTTTAGCAAATGGTGCAGGGAAAACTGAAAAGCAACATGCAGAAGAATGAAACTAGATCACTTTCTTACACCATACACAAAAATAAACTCAAAATGGATGAAAGACCTGAATGTGAGACAGGAAACCTTCAAAACCCTAGAGGAGAAAGCAGGCAACAACCTCTTTGACCTCAGTCGCAGCAATTTCTTACTCAACACATCTCCAATGGCAAGGGAATTAAAAGCAAAAATGAATATTGGGACCTCATCAAGATAAAAAGCTTCTGGACTGCAAAGGAAACAATCAACAAAACCAAAAGGCAACTGATGGAATGGGAAAAGATATTTGCAAATGACATATCGGATAAAGGGCTAGTATCCAAAATTTATAAAGAACTCACCGAACTCCACACCCAAAAAACAAATAATCCAGTGAAGAAATGGGCAAAAGACATGAATAGACACTTTTCGAAAGAAGACATCCAGATGGCCAACAGACACATGAAATGATGCTCAACATCACTCATCATCAGGGAAATACAAATCAAAGCCACAATGAGATACCACCTTACACTGGTCAGAGTGGCTAAAATGAACAACTCAGGAAACAACAGATGCTGGTGAGGATGTGGAGAAACAGGAACCCTCTTGCACTGTTGGTGGGAATGCAAACTGGTGCAGCCTCTCTGGTAAACAGTGTGGAGGTTCCTCAAAAAATTAAAAACAGAACTACCCTATGACCCAGCAATAGCACTGCTAGGAATTTACCCAAGGGATACAGGAGTGCTGATGCATAGGCGCACTTGTGCCCCAATGTTTATAGCAACGCTTTCAACAATAGCCAAATTATGGAAAGACCCTAAATGTTCATCAACTGATGAATGGATAAAGAAGATGTGGTTTATATATACAATGCAATACTACTTGGCAATGAGATAGAATGAAATCCTGCCATTTGCAGTAATGTGGATGGAACTGGAGGTATTATGCTAAGTGAAATAACTCAGAGAAAGACAGATATCATATGTTTTCACTCATGTGAACCTTGAGAAATTTAACAGAAGAACATGGGGGAAGGAAAAGGGGGAAAAAAGTACAAATACAGATGGTGGGAAGCAAACCATAAGAGACTCTTAAATACAGAGAACAAACTGAGGGTTGATGGGTGGTGGGGGAGAGGGGAAAGTGGGTGATGGGCACTGAGGAGGGCACTTGTTGGGATGAGCACTGGGTGTTGTATGGAAGCCAATTTGACAATAAATTGTATTAAAAAGATAAAAATAAAAATAAATTAACATTAGGAAAAAAAAGACATGGGGTATACACACACACACACACACACACACACACACACACACACAGAGGAATATTACTTAGCTATACAAGAAAATGAAATCTTGCCGTTTGCAATGACATGGATGGAGCTAGAAAGTATGCTAAGCAAAGTAAGTCAGTCAGAGAAAGATAAATTCATTTGATTTTACTCATATGTGGAACTTAAAAAACAACAAATGAGCAAAGGGAAAAAACAAGAGAGAGAGGGAAATCAAAAAACAGACTATATAGACTATAGAGAACAAACTATAGAGAACAAACTGCTCGTTACCAGGGGGAAGGTAGGGGTGGAGATGGGTGAAATTGATGGGGATTAAGGAGGGCACTTGTCGTGATGAGAACTGGGCGTTGTATGGAAATGTGGAATCACTATATATCTGAAACATAAACTGTATATTAATTACACTGGAATTTAAATAAAACCAAGAAAAATAATTAAAACACTATGGCAAATGGTATATAAAAAGCACTATTTAACTTAATGATATTTTTACCCTTTAGATTTTAATTATACATTTTCTTTCACTTTATTTTTATATGTAAATATATGTTATGTTTTTACACTGGAAGTTAACTTGTGATCCAATTTTTGTGAATGAAAAACATATGCTAAATGTAGACTATGTCCGATACAGTTTTTCAAAAGCAGTTTCAAGGTAATATTAAACTATTAATACATTTCTCAATGATAGAAGAGTTCTTAAAAATAACTGTGATTTAGAAAAATCTGTAAATTCTATCTACTGAATCAATTAATTTTCAGTTTCTGAATTAAAAAAAAATCCTCTTGAAATCCTTTTCAGAGAAAGAAAGCCATCATAAAACTTGAATTGCTCCTGAAAATCATAAATGAATGATACTCCCATTCATTATCAGTATTGAAACTGAGACTGCTTGAATTTTCAAAAAGAAACTTGCTAACATTTATTGTTAAAAATATTAATGTAAATTATATTCTTGGACTTCCTCAAATTTATTCTTTCCAGGTATGCAAACTTATTTATAATTACATTTACAAATGTACACAACTTTTTGTACATGTATACTATTTAAGATAATATAAACTTCACTTTTTTCCCATGCTTCAGAAATAATACATGCATACCCAGAGAAAAAAATTACAATTTTTTAATATAACACATTTAAAAATATCCCTGAGATTTCTGTTATACTGGTAAAGAAATTATTTCACAGCTCTGCACCATTGTGATGGTATTGTAAGACGCCATTCATTCAGCACTTTATACATTCTGTATAATGAGGGGGAAGTAAAGGACCTTGAATTTCTTACCAATAAAAATTTCATTGTTGAATGATTTTGGTAATATATTGTAAACACTTATGCAAAAGACATAACTTTAGAAATGGACAATAGTGTTTAGATGACCTATTATAAAGATGTTTTTTAGAGAAAGGGAAAGTTATATAAAACTTCAAATGGGTTTAGGTTATAATTAATATAATCTGACTTTCAGTTTTCTAACTTGGGGGCAAGAACAACAACTCCATTCAAAGTCTTACTCTTAAATGACTGAAGTAACACTAGATACTATTACCATTTCACCTCTACTTAGACTGTCCTATATAAGGTTTATATGGGACTAAAAATGATTTTATTATATAGCATCCAGTAATATATTCTAGATAAATCTTTAACAATGGGGGGGGTACTAAATTTATGTGTAGTGTTAACCCCTAATTAGATTGCCTAAGCTATTATGTACTCTAAAATCTGCATGTTTTCCATTCTACAAAAAGGTAAAAAATAGGCATAGTCATTGAATTTCTGAAAATACAGGCAGCAGTATAAAATATCCAACATCATGGTAGGGCACGGCCAAGAGGGAACATCTATCTTCACAATATTATAAACTACACACACACACACACACACACACACACACTTCACTTTTAGCAACTGGGAATGAAGTTGATGAGGCTTGCCTTCTGTACACCATCATTCCTTTCTGTGATCTTTTTTCCCTGCAAGGAGCTTCTTTCAACAACTAGGCTTTAAGCCCACTCAATTTTCCATATTTGGAAAATGTTTTCTTGAAAGGACATGCTTAACTTATTTTAACATATAAATAATGAATAAGATTTTAATCACCCCTTGCAGAAAAGAGGTGTTTAATTTTTATTTGAGCCAGGGACAAATCCTTTTAAAACCAACTAATCTCTAATTGTGGAATTCTTTTAAGAATCAGTAGACCTATGAGGGTGCGATTTGGAACGAAATGGGTTTACTCTCCTAATAAAATTTGAGTGCTATGTAAAACACCATGCTAAGCAGCAGGCTGAAATTACATCACATAAACATTCACCTACACTGCTTGAATATAGGGCTGCCTGTAAGTCCTGTCACAATATACTCGCTGGCTGACTTACATTTCATCTTGCTTTATACTGTAATGTAATAGGTTCAGGGACTAAATATAAGATACCTGAAGACAATACATTTTTTCCCACATAAATTCAGACACTGAAAAAAAAGGAAGGGATAGGACTAAAATATGTTGTTTAGCCTACTTTAGGAGTAATTTGATGAAGATCAGACAACATCATGGACACATGAGGGACACAGGAGAGAAAGAGGTGCCGTTCAAAGTTGTCTTTGAACACCTCACTGATGTTTTAATGTGATTATGCACTCCACCTAGATCCTAGAGACCTAGAGGAAGTATAGATAAAATTGATGAGAGTAGGTTCTGTGTGTTCTGCATTAAACCTTACAGTGCCAAGTGAAAAGGAAACAGTGATAGAAATTTATGCATTGATTCTCTGTTGAAACAGATTGAATCTTATTACTTAAGATATACACCACGAACTCATGTTTGTACTTCAAACATGGAATCACATAAACATTATCTTAATCAATATTTTCTGAAAGCAGATATCACAGAAAGTACCAAGATATTCCAATACTAGACTATCAATCTCTTCTTATTGCTTACAAATAATAATCCTTTAAAACTTTAGAGCACTTTTTCTAATTTTCCAGAAGCTTCCCAGATAAAGTAGAAAAGAAACAGCAATATCACAAATGAACACTGTTGATAAAATGGGCTGATACAATAATTTTTCTCAGTAACTAGAAAATATATTGCAACCCAAATCATACATTCATATTTAGAATGGTAAAACCTCCCCTCATGTTCCAAAAGTTTTGGCGTAGGCCATAGGACGTAAAGTATTTACACATTCTAATGAAGATTTTACTCTTATTTTTAAAGTCAGTACATGGAGATAATTTTATGAGATCTTAAAACTTTTAAAAATAGCAAACAACACCTCAAATCAGTTCACACTTTTGTATTAGTTATGCAATAACTACAGATTTCCAAAAGGTATCTATATCACAAATTGTATACAAGTAACTATCTCATGATCTGGTGTGTACATAATTCAATTTGTCAATAGTTAAATTTAATGAAGAATCTAACTTACCGGTGGATCAGCCCCCTTAGAACCAGTCAGCCCTCCTGTTAGGGATTCGATATCCTGAAAAGGGGAGAGGTGTTGATTGTAAAATGCTACTCAACAGCATGGAGAATTTCCCAAACCCATAGTATAATATTTTCTTTAGCTACTAAGTTAGGGCACACAGCTACATTTGTTTTCTTTGTTTTGTTTTCAGACAGTCTTGCATACTGTAACATTATACAAATAACCTGTATCTAAAAATCTAGATATTTCCTCTAATTCTGCACACTCTGTAAAAAGAAAAAAAATGTACATAGACAAGTCTTGAAATATGAAAAAAAAAAAAAAGGTTAGGCTCTAGGTAGGAAAGCAAATGTTTTGTTCTCTAAGGTGTTGAAATGAGGACAGAACAAAAAAAAAAAGTAATTTTAACAAAACTGCAATTTAACATATTATTTGCAAGAATACAAATCCCATGGAAAACGCTGAACCTATAAAAATTTTAATTATGTATAGTCTACTCTTTTACTGTACTTGGAAGATAAAAATATTTTTAAAAAAGACTAGCTATTCTTCTACAAGGTCTGATTTCGAATCTTGGATCAGTAACCGCAGAAGATCATGCCTGAGTAATGATTATATTGTCAAAGGTATCATAAACAGAGAAACAGGTGACTGCGACAAACTGGAGAGCATGTGCCTGTTTATAGGTACGAATACAGCTCCACCTTGGTTGCCGGACTTTGCTTCCAGGGTTACTAACCATGTGACTTTTTCAAAAGCTAGAATTCTGGATTTTTAACTAAAACCTCTCAGGATTTTAATGCTTGCAACCACTGTAGTTTTAAATCATACCCCAGCCCCCCCAGTGAAAAAACAAAACCAAAACTCTCTGCTCAAAGGGGGCTGGATAGGAGTCTGGGGCTCCACTGAAGAGTTATACTTCATAAAAAGTTTCTTGGTTGTGACCCTGGTCACTTATCTGTCTGCATCTAGTGGAAAGGATAGGGATAAGGAACCTGGGAAATACAGTTACAGTAAGAAATCAAAGATGAAAGAGAATGGAGTCAAGATTGAAGGAAGAGAAAATTAAATACCTGTGATCAGAGAAATAGCTGATTCCTTTATACCATTAAGAAGATTTATGCTACAAATTCATGCGTGACTTAATCACATTATTTCCCTAGTATCTCAAAAATAGGGAGTCCTAACAAAAACAAAACAAAACAAAAACAAGGGGCTGAAATAAGCATGTGATGACAACATTAGACAACATTAAAGGCAGGATAAGGGAGAAGAAAGGAATGGTGTGATGGAAGTTTCCATCAGAAGAAGCTGACTTTGAACAGGAACTCAATGGGCGATGAATTTCTACATGCATATTTTATCAAGGGCCATAAATGATAAGGCAACCACAAGGAATGCTTGCCAAGAAAATTATTAAGTTGTCTTCACTGTAACAAATATATTGTATATCATATTTTTCCACAGTCAGCATCCCTTTGAGGAACTTCCTCTCCCTCACTCTAGCTCCAAAAGAGGCTTAGAAACACTGCTTCCAATGAGATAGAAGTCTTATGGAAAATTAAGGCAATGTGGATTTAGAAAGATATAATGGTAGGGTCCAAGTCCTTGATTCTATCATTTGGGCCACATTTGAAACTACATGTTCTCCTGCCTGCAACTTTAAATTTCTGCCTCTCAAAAACAGGAAGATCCCAATTAATATGCCTGCATTGTTAAGTCTATTGTAAAAGGCTCTCCCTTTCTGTCTTGCTGAAGTTCTTTATTTCACTACCATGTACACCATAAACAATCAAATCATTTAAATTATTTGATCTAACAAGTTCTTTAACGTTATCATTAAATCATTTAAGTAATCTTATGTCCTTAGATAATAAAAGTAAAGTATGAAACATTTATAAACTGGCAAACATTTTTAATCTAAAGGTAAAATATAACTTTTAAAACTGTTTTAGAATTTCATGGAATGAACTGACAAAATTAGGTAGTAAAGTAGCTAAAATACTAGATAAATAGAAAAAAAAAAAACACACACAGCCATTGCACTGTTTATAAACACACCTGTTATGACCATGACAAAAAACAAAGTTCTATTCATATTAAAAGTTATTTCTAAGTACATTTAAAATGAAAGAAAATAACGTTAAGTACATTTTGAGTTAATATATGCCTTTCTAAATAGACATACATATAAAGTACATTAAAGATAAACATTTCTGATGTCATTATCAGAGAGGTAACAGAGAAACTGATTCAGATTCAAAGTAGTTTAGCCATTTATTTAATGCATTGCCATTTTTTAATTTTTTTATTCTTTTTAATTTTTTTTAACATTTATTTATTTTTGGGAGAGAGAGAGAGACAGAGTGCAAGTGGGGTAGGGGTGGAGAGGGGGGGAGACACAGAATCTGAAGCAGGCTGCAGGCTCCAAGCTGTCAAGTACAGAGCCCCATGCGGGGCTCAGACTCACGAACCGTGAGATCATGACCTGAGTGGAAGTCAGACACAACCAATTGAGCCACCCTGGCACCCCTGCATTGTCATGTTTTTTGTAATTATATCTGAAGATTTCTTGGTATCATAGATATGAAGATTTCTTGCTATCTTAGATAAGTTGAGCAAATTTTCACATTTCTAAAATTTTAAGCCTTTCATGATAGTTATCATCTTCAGAAAAATTAAGCAAAAGAATTTAGAAGATGAATTCAAAGGCATTGGTATTTATGATTTTTAACATGTTGAATTAAAGCACACTAGGAACTCATGACTCTAAACAGAGTACAGATGCACATTCTTACTGTTTATTCATTTAATTGAAAAAATGATTTTTTGAGCTTATGTGCTATTTTGAGTATAAATTAGAAAAAAGTGTCCTACTTGGACAGATGCCAAAATTATAGTTTATCTATCAGTTGATGCAAAAATAAATTTTTCAGGTGTGAATAATGAGCGTAAGTGTGCATGAATGCATTTATGTTGTAAAATTAAAAGGTGAGATAAATAAATCTTTTGAGGAACACTGAACTGAAAGTGAGTCCATTTTTTGATGGTTCTTGAATAGTTTGCAAAATATAACTTAAATCCTTAACAAATCCATCTATCTTGTTACTTAGATATCTTTCTATATAGATAACAAAAGTACATCAAAAAGTAAAAAACATTGATTTCCTAGAAACTTTGTTAACTTTCTATTATAATAATGTTGTTTCACTAAAACATTGAAAACAAACTGATTTTTAAAACTAGTTACAGGATTTATTTAACTATATTACATACCATGTTCACTTAAATAGCTTCATTTACATCTAATAAAATATCTACTACTTAAACATTACATACCATGTAAATGTTTTATAAACATTAACATTATTATAGCTTTATAAGGTACTTATTTCTTTTCTTATTTAAGAGGTTAAAAAGTTTATGTAACTTGGGGCGCCTGGGTAGCTCAGTTGATTGAGCATCTGACTTCGGCTCTGGCCCTGATCTCATGGTCCGTGGGTTCAAACCCTATGTCAGGGTCTGTGCTGACAGCCTGGAACCTGCTTCAAATTCTGTGTCTCCTTTCCTCTCTGGCCCTATCCTGCTCTCTCTCTCTCTCTAAGAATAAACATTAAAAAAATTTTTTTTAAAAGTTTATATAACTTACCCAATATCATATAGCTATCAGGAAGTGGTGTTACAAACATACTCGCAGGACTGCAAACCTGTGTTTTTTAATACCAGCCATAGGGAAATAGCTTTACCCTTGCATTCTGGTTACCTTGAACATATCCACATGGGCCATGTAGGCAGAGTTAAACAACAGGCTGGCCTAATTCTTACTGGAATGTCCTGCCAGCCTTCTGAGAACATAACAAGGTAGGCAGTCTTAGAAAGAGCTTCCATACAGCTGTTTCTCATTTGCCTCTCTGGCACCAATGAGGCAGGGAACTTTCCACCTCATTCTTCCGCAACCTAGATCCACCTGCGAGCTGTAAAACTGCTTAGATGCACTATGGAATTTGCTACTCCCCGTTGCCTCTTCCTCGTACTATTGCTGTCATCTGGTCCACCCAATTTAGTGTTGTCCTGTGGGATAAGAGACCAGGCCAGGAAGAGTGAGGTAACTGATATGTCTAGGGCACACAATTTTTTTTTAATTTAATTTTATTTTTTTCAATATATGAAATTTATTGTCAAATTGGTTTCCATACAACACCCAGTGCTCATCCCAAAAGGTGCCCTCCTCAATACCCATCACCCACCCTCCCCTCCCTCCCACCCCCCATCAACCCTCAGTTTGTTCTCAGTTTTTAACAGTCTCTTATGCTTTCCTCTCTTAGGGCACACAATTTAAGGAGGCATTCGTTCCAAGGGTCATACAAGTACTGACCTGACCCTGCAGGTGCAGGATCCTGGCAGTGAGTGCCTCCTTAAATTTTATCCTTTAGGCACCTGATTCTTACAGGTGCCTACAAGAGCAGCGTTGGCATCTGTACAATCCTAGGAGTCAGTGACTCCTCAAGGTTTGTGCCCTAAGCACCCCACCTGTCTCACCAAGTCCTGACCCTCTGAGGGATATGGAGAGAGCTAACACCATGGTGACCTTGGTCATGCTGTGTATGCAACAGACTCTTTCAATACATTTGACTTGTTTCCCGGTTGAACTTATAAAAAGATGCCAAGCCAGCCTAGTGCCTGCCCACATGCTGCCGCTCAGGTACCATTGCTGCTAAACACCCGTATGACATCGCCTCCGCTATATGTGTTGCTATCATCTGCTGACTAGGATCCTTCACTATACAAACAATTTTATCTCTTAACACGATTTTAGATCATGAAAGTTTCACTTGTCCTGCAAGGTGTCAAATACCTAAGAGACATTATTAGTCCTTGACACAAGCCATGTAAAGACAGCCTCGTCTAATGCAGGAGAGCTCTGCTCCTAGGTCAGCCAAGGCTGGCTTATGAATCAGAAGTCTCAAGTCTTGGGAAGGTTGAGCTGCAAGAGCAGCAATTAGTGTCAGGGCTCCAAGAAGTGTAAGATTTGAGGGCAGCCTGGACACCGAGGATCGCATCAGGACAGGTTAAATAAACTCCACACTGTGCTGCACTGATGCTGTTGGTTACCCAGCTGCACCCTCCTCCCCGTGACTCCTTCTCCAAGAGTTGACATATTTTCCCCCTTGACAGACACTTTGAATAATGGAGCTTAGGGATTAATCATGTGGTTTTCAGTGCACATCATTTAAGTTCACTGTTTAAGTCTTGCTTCCCCTGCATACAGGTGGGAAAAAAAAAGATTTTGGGATTGAGGTCTCCCTCAGGGCTACTGCCATATCCTTATTTTTATCCCTAAAGAGTGGATCAGCCAGGTATGGTCAAAGAAAAGATGTTAAAATAGCTTGGGTATCAAATACGTTAAAAATGAAGAAAATTAAATTCTAAATAACACACTGAATCTAATACTGCACATGCCATAAACCCAGACTATCTCGAAATCTGAGAGTTGCATTTAAATTAATATCAAATTTTCAAGTTGCACACTTCTAAAAAATCACTTTACATAATATAAAAATACTTAAAACATTGTAATATTGTTATCAGCTACTGATATTTTAAATTTTGGTTTATACATATTTAAAATTTGGGACCATTTTAGAAATTGTTTGAGGGAAAGTGATTCAGTAGCAATACAGAGTGCATTAAAATAATCTATCAAAAGTCTATCAGTATAGTGAAATCAATAAAAAAAAGATATCAACCATTTTCACTGGATGATTATATTTATAATTTGTGCCAAGGTATTTAAAAACACTTAACAGGGTATTTTATGTTTGTAGAGAAGCTTACAAAATTTATATATTCAAAATATCAAAATTAAGCATTTCTCTCAACCTTTTTACAGAAAAATTTCTCGAATGTCCCTCATCTCCCATTCTCTCTTCATGCAGGTTTGTCCCCACTGGATCACTGCAACCCTCTTATTAAGGCTGCCATTGACATCCAATTGGCTGAATCATTGGTCAACGTTCATCATCACCTTCCTTGATCTTTAAGCCACACTGACAAAGCTGACGGCTCCATCTTCCTTCAAATACTTTTCCTCGTGGTTTCCATTTAGTTTCACCCTCTATATGATTGTACTGGCTACCATGGCTTTAAATATCATGTATGCTGATGAATTAGGAAATTACATATTCAGTTTCAACTTATCCTCTGAGATGCACACTGCCTACTCTGATCTCCACTTGGATGTATTATAGCCATTTAAAATTTAATAATGCAAAGTCAAACTTGATTCCCACTTCTACCCCTCCCGCAAATTAAGTTCCTGTCCCGGTGCTCTCCATCTTCACATCACCTTTCACCCAGCTTCTCAGCAAATCCTGCCAATTCTATCTTTAAAAAATGGCTTGGGGTGCCTGGGTGGCTCAGTTGGTTGAGCATCCGACTTCAGCTCAGGCCATGATCTCACGGTTTGTGATTTCGAGCCCAGCATCAGGCTTTGTGCTGACAGCTCAGAACTTGGAGCCTACTTCCAATTCTGTCTCCCTCTCTCTCCGCCCCTTCCCCAGAGACTCCCACTCTGTCTCTCTCAAAAATAAATGAAGATTAAAAAAATTTTTTTAATAATTAAGTAAAAAATAAAAAATGGCTTGACTTTGACTATTCCTTACCACATACATTCCGACCATCCTATTTCATTGGACCGTATCAATATTTCTCCCTTGACTAAAGAAATAGCTTAACTGTTGTCTCTACATCTGTCCATGTCTCTTCTTTCCCCCACGTATTCTCCACACAGCAGTCAGGACTATCCATTCAAAATGTAAGTTACGTCAGATTCCTCCTCTGATCCAAACCCCCAGGGAGGTTTCCATTAATCCTAGAATAAAACACAAATTTATTACCATGTCCTGCAATGTCTTGTAGTGATCTGGCCATCTCTCTGATATCATCCTTTTTCCATTATCCAACTCTCTCATGCCACCCAGTCACACTGACCCCACTGTTGTTCCAAAAACAGTCCAAATATGACGCCTATCTTAGGGTCATGTTTACACATGCTTTTCATGCTTCTCAGAATACTCATTTCCTATACATCCTCCTAATTAACTCACTCCATCAGATCTCAGTTTAAGTATCAAAATCTCAAACAGACCTTCCCTAACTGTCTAAATCAGTGAAAGCTCCACCCGGAAACAAATGGCAAACTCAAAAACATCATAAAAGAGCAATTAATACAAGGATGCTTTACAGAGGTACCGATGGTTCCATGGATCCAGGAGAATAGGGAAGCACAGGGATTAGTAATAGCTGGAAGTTTTACCCAACCCTAAATCCAAAGAAGATAAAAGAACAATGTTGTCAAGAGCCCAATAAAGGGTGAACACCTCCCATCACTCTCTAGAACAGCTTGCCACACAGTAGGAGCTCAATAAATACTTTTTGACTGGATGAATGACTGACTGAATAAAGCACATAATACCATTTTTATACACAAAATAGCTGAGGCTCAGAGTATAGAAATGATGAAGAATTTCTCATTTTTGTATAAATATATCACTTTGAAAGATGGCTCAAGGCAACAGTGTTTGCACAACCCATCTTTATAGAATGCCTGAATGAACAAACTAATAAATGACTTGCCCAAGATCAAACAGCTGGTAAATTCTGGAAAGAAACTTTGAAATCCCAAGTGTTATAACCCCAAGCACCACGTACATTTTTTCCATTATACATCACTGATGAGACATCCTACTAAAGGAAAAGGCACTCAACTCTGTATTATCTTAAGGCAACAAATTTCTATATATCCCAGGGTTTCTAGTTCATAAGAGGGAAATATACAAAATGACTTAATAGATAATAAACAATATATTAAATTTATCTTCTGGTGAAATACTGCCAATACTTCAAGTTAAAGACCTGACACCTTAATCATTATACAGTGATATGCTTGAAAACTTGATCTAACATATATGCTTAGCAATAATAGTTCAAACACATTAAACTACAATTCCATAATGTTTTTATGTAACATCTCATAGTGTGTAGGTTCACAGCCCTGAGGAGTAATAGAAGAAAAAATTTCCTTAAAAATCATTCAGTTTTTCACACAATGCTTAATGGAAACAAACTTCCATCAGAGAACAGCATCTCCTTGAGGCAAGCATCCAAATAATGAAGCTGAGTTTGTTAATGAGGCATCTTTCTCCTCTACCAGACTTTCGGCTGTTAGTGTTTCCTTGGCAACTTTACAGGGTAAATTTCCTGGGAGGCAGAGAAGCAGGAAACACACACAACCAGTTTTATAAACCTCCTTTCCTACAGAAGCCAGAAAAAGCCCTTTGTAGTCATTCTTTGAAATTAAAAAAAGGAAAATATCTACACTTTTACTTTGACCACAGTCCAGCCCAAATCTGAATGTTCCATGAGCCACACAATTCTTTCATAAAAGAATAGGGGCACCTGGGTGGCTCAGTTGGTTAAGTGTCCGACTTTGGCTCAGGTCATGATCTCACGGTTTGTGGGTTCGAGCCCCACATCGGGCTCTGCACTGACAGCTCATTGTCATGGGATCAAGATCTGCATCAGGCTCCATGCTCAGCATAGATTCCCTTTCTCTCCCTCTGCCCCTCTCCCCCACTCACTCTATCTCTCCATCTTTCTAAAAATATTGTTAAAAATTTAAAAATTAAAAAAAAAAAAGAATGATTGAGCCTATGTGGTGACTGTGCTGAACATGAAGAGCATGATGGTAAATAAGTCAAGGTCATAGCTTTCAAAGAGTTCTGAGTCTGGTAGGGAGTCAAAATGACAAAGACAATTTAGTCAGTATATGTATATTGTACACATAATAAGCACAAGGCATCACACAGAATTTGATGTATGGGATCTAGAGGCTATGACATGCTTTCTCAGTTCAAGGATCTGTTCAATCAAAGAGTGTGTCAATCTAAGAGTAAAAGTAGATCTTTCAATCTAACAACATGAGGAAGAATTCTGAGAAACAAGTTGTTAAAATTATACTATACAAGTGTTGTAGGAGTAGATTTTATAGGGTGACAATAAGTTTCAGTATTTGTTTTTGAATGCATACTGTGTAAGTTTGTCCTAAGACCTTGGCTGGGTAACAAAATAACATTAACTGGGCACTGACTATACCAGACACAGTATAAACAGCTCTACTGTCCTACTACATAGCATCTTAGCTCTTTTAGATGTAATTTCCATCATTTTTAAGATGGAAGAGAGTCTTCCCAAAATCGCACAGCTAATAAGTGTTCAAATCTAGAAAGGCTGACTCCAAAGGCAATGATTTCTAACAATTATGCTCTCTTAAATAAGTGGAGGTGTGGGGAGAAAACGGGGAGTACTTCCTGGGATGCCACATAATGACTTGAGAGAAAACATATTTATTCAATATTTGTGGAAAGAATGAATTGACTTGCAAACAGAATTTTTCTGAGGTGAAGTGGATCGCCTCTGATGGGAAAAAGAATAGCCTTTTTTGACCTAAAGATATGAGAGTGAATGCCATTGAATTTAGCAAAAAAGTACAATTCCAAAGATTTCTGGCATATATTTTTAATTTCAAAGCATTGTCCTCAAACTCACACCTAAACAGGACATCTAAAATGTAGCAAAGACACAATTGTGCTAGTGTTGCATGGAACAGGGTTTTCTGAAGAAAGTACCAAAGAGATTTAAGGTTCTGCGCCTTTTCTATGAAATACCTTCTCTGAAACGCTTTCCTTTATGAATGTTTTGTGTGTTACTTTTTCTTTTTCTATTCCCTTCCATATGGCTCAGGTGATAAAGGGAATCTTTTGCTGAATCCTGACTCAGTCTCTGTCAGCTCCTCTTTGCCAACTTTTATACACTGATGTATCCTTGTTATCTCAAACTCGACAAGTCCAAATCAGACATCATCTCCTCTCCTCCTCTGCAATTACTATGGTCAGCTGCCTCCCATTCAATTTCTTCCCCCAGTTCCTATGTTATTGGTCCTTCCAATAAACATTCAGTTGCCCGATCTGGATTTCTGGAGGTTCAATAAAGTCTTCCCTCATCCTGATATCTATATACCAAGCCAGTTCATTTTTCCTTCTAAAATATCTGCTCAGCTCAATCCATTGCCTACTTTTAATAACTACTGCATTCACTGCCTTAGTTTAGAATCTCATTTTATTTTTACCCCAACGTAGGCCTTCTCCAAAATAGTGTATTTTTTGAGTTATTTTTTCCACTCTCACACTCATACGATCTCATCTACTGAGAAGTGATTCTCAAAGAGTGGTCTAGGGGCCAGTAGCATCAGCGTCACCGGCAACTTAGAAATATATTTTCTTCAGCTTTACTCCAGTCTTACTGAATTGGAAACTCTGCTTAACAAGCCCCCCAAGTAAGTCTGATGCAGGCTAAAGTTCGGTAACCACTACTCTAGAATGATGTGTTTCAAATACAAATATGTGTAGATTATTCCCAAATTCAAAATTCTTCATAAAGTCCCCATTCTTCTTAGGAAGAAAAAATATCAAGTGTATTTATGCATGAGGTCTTTCATTATATCATTATGGACTACTTTTCTCATTTTACCTTTCACCACTTCCTCAAAGAACCCTTATACCCTTATCATAATGAATCCTGTACTTCCTTTGTTGTGTCAAGTGTTTTCTTACTTCTATGCTTCTGCATCACAGACGCTAGTGCCTAGAAAGCCACCTCCCTCCTCTGGATAAATCTTACCCTTTGAGATACACTGCAGGCATCACCTCCTCTCAGGAGACTTTCTTGAGTCCCTCAAATGAGACTGATGGTTCTGCTGTCATCCCCAGTATTCTGCACCTAACTCTATCGCAACTTTATTATACTATTTTGTAATTGTCATTTTACTCGTGTCTTTCCCATTCATTTGAGGGTTAAATCAGCTCAGTACTGCATTTATTACTTCTGTATCCTAAGAAATTACCACAAAAAACAACCAATAAATGTTAGAGGAATTTGATACATTTATGTTGAATTTAGCTTCCTATGAATTCCTTCTGCAAGGAGAGGATGAGCTGATTGGCTGACATTAGTGCTTGGGACTGCTTTGAAATGTGCATCATCCTATAATAATAGATTTTCATTCTTATTACATATTTGTTTCATTAGTGTAAAGCAACCACTGAGAAACTGATTACCTTTGAGTTTACTACAGAAATTCAACTTCTGGATGACAAGAGTGATCAGATATTTTTGTTAACACAACAGAGGCACCATCCCAAGAGACCCTGCCTGAGCCCTTCAATTCTACCTCAAGTCTGCAAAATGCAATACATATGAAAGAAGAAATACTTCAGTGATTAGGAGAATAGGTTCAAGCCTATGTTCACTCCTTACTAGCTGTGTGAACGCAGGCAAATTTCTTTATGTTCCTCATGTAAAATAAGTCAATCTATGTCCTAGTACCTATCTTAGGAGGACACTGGAATATTAATTGTGACTGTTCATGGAAAGTTACTTATTGACAACTTATAGTAAATATTCAATTAATATTAGTTATTACTATACATGAAATAATGCTTCAACAAATTAGATTATAAACAAGTAAAATAAAGATAGGTTATCAACACAGATTACATGGTATACATTGAAACAGATATGGATTAGAATACATATGGATAAGACCCAGATACAGATTAATTCTAGCTATAAATCTTCATTAAATTTATAGAATGTATTTTCCCTGAAAGGCAAAAGACCCTAAATTCTGTATTTTACCTCCTCAATGCACCCTATAATTTTTCAGGTATTTTTGTGGCTTTGGTTATTATAAATTTTCACCATTAGTTTTAAATATATAATTTGTATTCTTCTTACTAAAATTTGAGCAATCTTTTTGCTGTAGAATTATTTACTGAATAAAATTCATACCATCAACCTAAACACAACTTATTCCTCTTTCAGTGTGTGTTATCTGACATCACATATTTATGTACCATAGTGGGCAGCTTTCAGCCTGTTCAAAATGTGCTATAGGAACTGAAAGAAAAGATCTGTCATTTAAAAGAGGATATCAATGCTATAATCCTAGATACACATAATTTATGGGAGATTTATCTATCAGCCTTTGTTGGTTGAGAGTCAGAGACTCAATTACTGTGATCTTAGTTTACAATGAAACCTCCAATTATATTATACTTAGTCTTCCCCTACCAGACACAAAACACAATAACTAGGAAAAAATACAGTATCTTACCCTTAAGAAAAACCCTTATCCGGTTTTATTTTTAACTCCATAAATAAGAGCCTAAAATATTTGCTGGGTTGAAAAACTAACTGGAGATTATCCTATCTAAGGTGATTTTTAAAAATACATCTATCCTTCCAACAACTATTATCTGGAATTTCATTAATTACACTAAAATACCTCAACACCATTTATCATTTTGACTTATAAATACTTGCAAGAAAGAATTGCTTGTGAACTGAAAACTAAAACAGAGCAAATAATTTATTAAAAAATATATGTATATTAAACACATAATTCTAATAAGTATCTAACTATCTTTCTCTCTTAATATATTTAAGTATTTGGCCAATTAACATTAATAGTTTTTAAGGTAATTACGAGAAGCTGGCAAGAGAGCAAATAAAATATTGTCAAATACATTAAGTTCATACTTTCAGAAAAGTTTGGCATGGGTTTGTCAGCTAAACATTATGTATTGCATGTGCATACTTTAATTTTGGAAATGACAGCCATGGAGGAATCAGATAGAACTAGGGGAGAGATGAGAACTTGAAAACACAGGAATCAGTAGCACTATCTAAAATCAGATATGCAGGGCACCTGGGTGGCTCAGTCAGTTGGGCGTCCAACTTTGGCTCAGGTCATGATCTCAAAGTCTGTGAGTTCGAGCCCTGCGTCAGGCTCTGTGCTGAGAGCTCAGAGCTTGAAGCCTGCTTCGGATTCTGTATCTCCCTGTCTCTCTGCCCCTCCCCTGTTCAAGCTCTGTCTCCCTCTGTCTCAAAAATAAATAAAAACATTAAAAAAATCAGATATGCAAAATTTTCAGAATGGAGTCTAATCTGAATCTAAGGGATATGCAGACAAATTCCCTTTGCATTGCTATTTAGTTTGGCAGGAAAAAAAAATTACCAAGTTCTAAATCATAAGAAGTAAATTTCAAATTCACTTCCTATTTTTTCTGCTTTTGAAATGATGAATGATGATTAGAATGGTAACTAGAAATAGCAATTAAAACATATGATTTCTCTACTTTTCTTCTGGGCAGCTCCATTTCAACTGATGCTACCAAAATTCTGATATGAATCAATGTTTACGATATCTATATCATACTCTCAAAATACTATTAAATGAAAGGAAATGAACTCACTGAAATGAGAACATAAAATGCATTGATGTTATGCTGCTAAATTAATTGAGATTACAATATAATGCAAGAGTCTTCTAACTTGAAGACTTAAAGAGTCAATGACAGAATGTTCTATAATCAGTTTATGCTCTATAGACAGCCTTGTTTTCTTCTACTCATTTGATCAGATTCCCTAAATAAATAAATAAATAAATAAAGCCAAGCTTCACATTTATAATATGCTTTGATTTACTATGATTTAAAATATTTTGTATTCAGATCTTTCTTTTCCTTCATATTTCTGGAATATATTTTTCACTATTAATTATTCTTCTCAGATGTAACAGAACATTCAACTGAGCCACACAGCCAGGTTAAGAATTCCAAAGTGAACAGAACACTAAGTCTCCTGGGATTAGTGCAATAACAAAGAAGTATGAATCTTTCTCTTGCTTAAAGCCACCCAGACAGAAAATGCAGACAATCCTCCATTTCACATGGCACAGTGTTAACTGAAACTGGTAGATGTAAGAACCATGTCCTGACTTCGCATGGCTCTGTGGTAACACAGCTACTGTATGAAGCAAGGACACCACTCTCTGGTTCTGACACCCACTGGTTTCAGGTAACACAGTACATGGAAACTAAGGACTACCTACAGTTACATTGTAATGGTACATCAGTCTTTATTTCTCTGCCTCCAGCATCCCCAAAACTGGATTGTGAATCCTGAATGCATAATGCAGTGGCTATGTATAACCCAATATTAAAGTTAAAAACTGTCTCAATTTTAGTTTGGCCCAAAACCAGGAACAATGTTATGGTGACAAATATTCCCACATCCTCAAGCAAGGAGCTACACCAGGCCATGCTAGAATACTATTAAAAAAAAAAGTTTCTGGCAAAATTCACAGGCATCTTGTCTTAAGAGGGGCATTATTGGTTATATTGGGTAAGAAAATCTTTCTATACATATATTCTACTATAATGAAAACATTTAACATGGGATCTAACCCCTTAAAATTTTAAGTATATATTAACTATAGGCATATGTTACACAATTCCCTGGAACTTACTCATTTTGCATAACTGAAACTTTGTACTTGTTGATTAGCAATTCCCCATTTCCTCCTTTCTAGAGTCCCTGGAAACCACTATTCTCTGTTTCCATGATTTTGACTATTATAGAGACCTCACATAAGTGAAATCATGCAGAATCAGTCCTTCTGTGACTGGCTTATTTCACTTAGCATAAAGGCTCAAGCTTCATTCATATTGTTGCATTTGGCAGGATTTCCTTCTTTTTTAAAGCCATATAATATTTCATTGTACATACATATGTATTAATGTGTGTGTGCACAGCATATGTGTATATATGCACATGTGTAAGCATACATTTTCTTTATCCATTTATCTATTTAAAATTTTTCCACATTTCTACGTAAATTGTGCTACACCGAAATCTTTTCAAGATCCTAATTTTAATTCTTAGTTGGATAAATACCCAGAAGTGAGACTGGTAGATCACATGGTAGTTCTGTTTTGAATTTTTTGAGGAACCTCCATACTGTTTTTGATAGCAGCGGCACCATTTTGCATTCCTACCAACAGAGTACAGGGTTCCAATGTTTGCATATCTTCACTGACATTCGTAATCTTCTTCATGCACAATGCAGTATCTTTGCCTTCAGGATGTGTGGCAACTTCAGACATGGGCACTAAAACACATCCCTATTTCTTTGATTTTTGTTTTCAGTTTATTTATTACAAAGACAGTGCACAGAAGAGGCAGAGAGAGAGAGAGAGAGAGAAAGAGAGAGAGAGAGAGAGAGAGAGAGAATCCCGAGGAGGCTCCACACTGTCAGCGCAGAGCTCAATGAGGGATTCAAACTCATGAACCATGAGATCATGACCTGAGCCGAAATCAAGAGTCAGATGCTTAACCGACTGAGCCACCCAGGTGGCCCCCTATTTCTTATTCACTTACCCCAACAAACACACACACACACACACACACACACACACACACACACACACAATCCTGAAGACCATATTTGGGCTACACAGGTGGGAGTACATGCTGAAAGGTAGTTGACCCAAGAGACTTCCTAGAAGGGTTAAGTAACTTAGCCTAGGGATGGATAAGTGGAATTTCAGGGAATAAGAAGTGTATTGATTTCTTATTGTTGCTGTAACAAATTAGTACAATTTGGTGGCTTAACACAACACACATTTATTCTCTTACAATTCTGGAGGTCAGAAGTCTAAAAATCAAGGTGTTGGCAGGGCTGCGTTTCTTCTGGAGACTTTGGGGAGAACTCTTTCTTGCCTTTTCCAGATTCTAAAGGCCATCTGCATTCCCTGTTCCATGGCCCCACTTTCCAACTTCAGAGAGCAGAACTCCAATCTCTGTTCTACCTTTACATCTCCTTTTTCTGATTCTAATCCTCTCGCCTCCCTCTTATAAGGCCCGTTAATGATTACAGGAACTCATCCAAATAATTCAGAACCATCTCCTCATCTCAAGATCCTAAACATACTTGAAATGTCCCTTTTACCACATAAGGTGACATATTCACAGGTTCTGGGAATTAAGAGGTGAATACCTTTGGAGGTTTGCTATTCAACCTACCATAAGGGGATATTAAAAATATAAGCCAGAGTAGGCTTAGCCTGTATCACAGGAACTGTAAGGATATCTCAGATTCAAAACAAACAACACTTTCTGACCAACCCAGCCAGAAGTGACCTCTTCATCCACTGACCTTCCATTATATTTTTTTCATGTACAAATTGTCATACATTGTTTTCTTTTTGTATAAAATTTTAATTTCCTTAGCAGAGATTTATCTACACCTCTCTATGTTCTATAATCTCTTGATAAATATGTCAATTCAAAAACCCCAAATTCAAGGAAGGATGCTTGGAGTATACAGTTGTCTGTGCAGTGGAAGCAAGGTGTTCTTAAAGCCTCTACCAAAAAGGATTCCCTTTTAGGTCCCATTACTCATTATTCTCCTATTCTAAGGCACTGAAACCTAAGACGTAATTAAAAGATAACTCATTATTGGAATTAGTCACTAACACTAAGTGAATCATTTCAACATATTCTAACCCATCTTAAGTACTTCCAGCACAAACTCATTGGGAGGAAGTACATTAAGTTACTCATTCTTTTACTGTCTACGCTGCATTTGCTAAGCATCTTGAACACAAAATAAGATTACTTCAACAAGTACCTACTGATGGATAATAGCTCAAAGCAAACTTTAATCAGTCGTAGAGAAGAGACAAGTCATTTCAGACCCAAGGAGAGAATTCCGTAAGGAAGAAAGTTATCAAAAAGGGAAAGAGAAGAAAAAAAGATACATCTCCCTTCTTCCACAATATTAGGGGTTTTTTTAAGCTTATTTATTTATTCTAAGAGAGAGAAAGAGAGAGAGAGAGAGTGAGAAGGAGTAGCAGAGAGAGAGGAAGACAGAAAATCCCGAGCAGGTCCCATGCTGTCAGCACAGAGTCAGACACAGGGCTCAAACTCACCAACCGTGAGATCATGACCGGAGCCAAAACTAACAGTCAGATGCTTAACTGACTGAGCCACCCAGGCGCCCCTTCCACAATATTGTTTAGTATGTCTTTGGACACTGTGGTAGAAAGACTCTAAAATGGCTCTCAATGATTTCATGTTCTGGAATTCATGCCCTTGTGTAATCCCTTCCCCTTGAATGTAAACTGGACCTAGTGAAAATGTGATAAAAGTAATGGGATGTCACTTGTGAGGTTAGGTTAGGTTTTGAAAAAATTGTGATACCTCTCTCTCTCTTTCTTTCTCAGAACCCTCTAGAGGAAGCTGCCACATTGTGAGCATCCCTGTGGGGAGGTCAATGTGACAAGAAACAAACATCTCGTGCCAACAACCAGCTGGGGACTGAAGCTTGCCAAGCTCATGCAAGTGAACTGAGAAGCAGTTCCCCCCTCACTTGAGCCTGACATTTCTGCAGCCCTAGCTAATATTTTGATTGCAGCTTCAGGGGAGACCTTGGGTCTGAGGACCCAGCTAAACTGCACCAAACCTCTATCCACAGACACCGTGAGGCAATAAATGCTGTTGTTTTAAGCCACTAAGTTTTGAGGCTTACAAAACTGTGTAATTGTTTACAAAAGACTAGATAGCTAATACAGCAAGTAAACCCAATATTCATACATTTCTACTTTATCATCAATTTTATATATTCTCCATATAAGTGCTCTTATAAAACAAAAATACTGCACAGGATTAAACTTTTTATACTAATATATCCAGAAAAAATAAGCATTCCTCTATTTTTTATGCATCTGTACAACTATAATTATATTTTTAAAATCAAAGCAATGTTTGGGGGAAAAAACACTAAGTGATCAATTGATTAGCTGCATCATTGATACTTATCACTATGAATCATAAAAAAGTATGCATAACTCACAATATGCCTTCTTCCAAACACATTTCCATTGTCTTGGCCATTTCTGAATAAAGATTCTTAAATTTCTAAGAAAAACATTTTTTGGTGATGATTACTACAAGGTTGAGTTTTGATACCTCAAAGCCTTGTAACTATCAGTTACAATATGGAATCTTATAAAGAAAAAGCAGTTTCTTTTCAATTATGTATGAACAACTTAGTCAAATTGACACAGCAGAATGTTTTAAAAGCACTGTGATTTTTAGCTACTGAATATACCATCAGAGCAGATGACTCATACTTTATTTTTAACCTGAGATATTTTACAACAGAGATTAAAAATACTCCTCATTCAATGTCTGACCGTCTAATAAAAATATGAGCATATCCATCCAATTCATTTCTACCTAGTGCTTTAGTAATATATAAGGCAGTTTAAAAACATCCTTTTGAGGAAGCACTATAAAGTACAAAAGACACTAAAATTCCTTATAAAGAATTCCCCTTTATATGAGCATTTACAATGATCCGGCCTCTTCTGCACGCGCGCATGCACATGCACACGCACACACACACACACACACACACACACACACACACACACACAAACCAGCCAGAAACATTTTAAAAACATTTTCCTAAAAACCCTTATCTTTCTGCTCAAATGATCACCATCGATTCCCACTTCTTCTAAATGGTTTTGCATTTTATATCCCCAACTCATTTCCTTAGGCAACTCCTTGACCTCATTCCTTATTTCCAGGACTATTATGTAATTGTCTGAACAAGCAGGGTCCCCCAAAATGTGAGACAAATTTATCCAGAAGTCTGCACTGAGAAAATAGACTAGGAAGATAATCTAATTTCAACATCTTGTGGTTCTGTGTCATATAGTTTGGTGGTAGTGTTAATATGTGGCATTGGACAGTGTAATTAGGGAATATGAGCTTTCGAGCCAGAATCCCTGGGTTTCAATCTAACCAGATATGGAACCTTAGGTTAGTTACTTAATATCCCTGTGCTTTCCTGTCTCACATATAAAACTTCTGTAATAGTACCTGTCTCACAGGGCGGTAGGGAGGGTAAATGACTGTGCATAGCAACCGAAAACAAGGGTTAGCTGGTAGCAGCACAGGCAGCAAAAGCAGCTGCAGGCGTAGTCACCGCAATATTGTTTTGATGTATTTTGTTTTAAATTCTGAATTACATACTGACAGAGTAAAAAAAGTATGGCCTTTCAATTTTACCAGGTTTGCGGCCTCCAGGCTCTGCATCTCATCCAATCATGAGGACGTGGTGACATAATTTCATCAGGAGACAATGTGACTGAATGAAAAGGAAAAAAGACTGACATATTTAAATATTGGCATACTTAAACCCTGAATATTTGACTTACAAAATCATGAAATAAACAAGCTTCTCTTATGAAGCAGAGGCATAAGGCAGGGTTAATAGATCTCACGATATTTTTACAGGTTTAGTGAGACCTAAAATTAAGCAGGATCTCTTCAAGTCTTCTTGCATTTCTCGGCTTCAGCAAAACTTTTTGTGTTAACACATATTACTGTGCTTTCACTTCTTTGAAGCTTACTTTTGAACAAGCAATTTCTCAAGCCATATCATGTTTTCAATTCTTCTCTCAGAAAAGGAATTAAAAATGTTTTGGACACTTTTTGGAAAACAGACGATAAAAAAGTTAACCTATTAAAATAGGATCTAATTAGTCTTGACCTATTTGATCTCCTGCTATGTTTTTCTACACAAGATGAAAAGATATTCTTTTAGCCTTAAACCTCATATACTTAAAAGGAAATAACGTTCTATCTTTTCAATTTGATTGTTTCTTTTGAGAGGCAAGATACTGTTTGCCTGTGAAAGTAAAAGATTTTAATCTTAAATGTGGATTTATTGTGAATCTAGAATAATTTTTTGTGGTTAAAATGAATCACAGACAGACATTACCTAATACAGAAGTGGCAGGCTTACATAGAAAATGTAGACTGTCCCTTGAATTTCTAAATTTTCTCTAATGAATATGTTTTAATTGTGTAATGAATTAAACATAGAAAGGAAGACAATCTTTTCCTCTCTCTCACTTTGGAGGTCTTATCAGAAAGTTATCAGAAAATTTCTCAGTAAATCATTTTTAAAACCTTAAGGCTATTTGGAGTCACTAAATGTTATACCATATGGTAAGTTACAGAAAATTATGCTAAATTATTTAAAAACTGATTCACAAAATACAATTATTTACTCTAGTTACAATTCTTTCCCCTTACAACAATTCTCAGCTCAGACTAGGAAGAGATATTTAATTAGTCTGGGGAAGGAAAGGAAAAGAGGATAAATTAAATAAGTTGGATTTATAATTATGACGAGTTTTAAGGCCACTTCAACTGAAAAATCTATACATAATTATATCACACTATTGGATTTAGATTTACGTTATTCAGAAGAGGATAACTTACACTTTTTGGTAATAACATTAACCTAGAAACCGCAAGAGAACATGGGTTGTCCTCAGTAAAATGAAAATCAATCAACAGAAAAACTTCCAGAATGTTGCAAATGCTCTCACATTGTCTCACTATTCAGCACGTTTCCTCATGGCCAAGGCTTTGTTTTGTTCACTGGTCACTTTACAGGTATCTGGGTCAGTGTCTACAGGTACTCAATAAGTGAGATTGAATGACTGGATGAATATACTATTTTAATTCAAATTAGGTTACAATGATCAATCAAGGAAGTATGTGAAATTAATTTTTAAATACCTTCATCTATGGTGTTTAGAATTTGCAATACAGAATACTATAACCAATGTGATAAGAATAATCCTATTCAGATAAATTTGTTTAATGACATTTTTAAATAAGCCATATTTTATATATACATATATTTTCATATAGGCATATATATTTCTACACACACATATATCTTCATATATATACATATATATTTATACATATACGTATACTCACATATATACACATAGGCTTTTACATACACAATCATGCGCACACATTTTCATATACACAGACAAATGTAAATATGTTACACACACACACTATTAGTGGAAACATATTTCCATTAGTGGAAAAGAAAATTCATTCCATTTCTTCTTTAAAGTAGCAGGATTAAGTAGACTGGATCTAAGTTATTCGTTCCATGTTCCATGATAATTCCCATGTATCAAAATAAATGCATTTGAGCAAAAGGGACTTTACTATAAATACTGGGAAAGCTAAGATATTTGCTATCCATGAGTAACTCTGAAAACAAACTTATTTCTTCCAACTCAGAAAAGGCTTTAAATCAGTATTCTACTATCAAAGGATATAAAGAATCAGATTATAGAACTACTATAAAACAACATAAAGACTTCAGAAATGAAACATGATAGGATTCAAGAAATTAAAAGAACTCACTAAAGATGATATATAGAGTAGAAACCTTTTTTAATGGGCAAATTAACTACCCATATCCTCAAACATTAATAAAAGATAAAACAGGATCAATTTGACTTGTATTTGATTTGTTTCAGTAGCAGTTTAAAAATCTGATAGGGTTGGAGTACCTGGGTGGCTCAGTTGGTTAAGCATCCAACTCTTGATTCTGGCTGAGATCTGATCTCACAGTTCATGTGATGGCCCCATTTCAGGCTCTGTGAAGATAGCACGGAGCCTGATTGGGATTCTCTGCCCTTCCCTCACTCATGCTCGCATTCGCGCGCTCTCTCTCTCTCTCTCTCAAAATAAATAAATATTAAAAATTTTTTAAATCTGCTAGGATTGAGCAGACCCTACTCTGGTATACATTATATGAAACATTTTATTTAAAAAATATAAATAAGGGGCACCTGGGTGGCTCAGCTGGTTGAGCATCTGACTTCAGCCCAGGTCATGATCTCGCAGTTTGTGGGTTTGAGCCCTGTGTTGGACTCTGTGCTGACAGCTCAGGGCCTGGAGCCTGCTTCAGATACTGTGTCTCCCTCTTTCTGCCTCTCCCCTGCTCATGCTCACTCTCTCTCACAAATAAATAAACATTAACATTTTTAATATAAATAAATAAATATAATCTACATAAAAATTATTTTATTTTTAAATGATTTTAAGATTGTGTAAACACTAATTTTTCAATAGATATTTCCTTCTTGTTTTAAAATTTTTCCCCAACATTTATCATAAACATTTTATGTATCAAAAATTGTGTAGTGGTAAAATTACTTTGTTCATAGTAGTCATGTAAGCCCTTATCCAGAATATAGAAACATAAAAATTATTGTAAACTCCCTAAAACAAAAGTTAGCTTCTCCACTGATCATTAGAATCAAGTGTAGATTAAGTGTAATCTAATTACAAAATGTAAAAAGAAACAAATTATTGGATTCTAAGATGATTCCATAAAGATAAAAGAATACCTTTAGTGGTTTTTATCACTATCCTTTGTAATTGTCTTACAACATTAAATGATATTAATTATTGTATCTTAATATACATTTCTTAGCCCTGAACCATCCTCTAGGTATCTTCCTGTCTTTCCTGCCTTTTAGTCCATCTTTTAGAAGAAGCAAAGGTATATTAGCTTCCTATATCTTCAATTATTCAATACCAAACCTGTTTCTGCTTCTACAAATTCTACTGAATTTTATCTTGCCAAAGGCACAATGATCTTTACGTATGTCTAAATATTTTTTTTTAAATTTTTAATGTTTATTTTATTTTTGAAAGAGAGAGACAGAGTCTGAGTGGGGGAGAGGCAAAGAGAGAGAGTGAGACAGAGAACTTGAAGCAGGCTCCAGGCTCTGAGCTGTCAGCACAGAGCCTGACGTGGGGCTCAAACCCACGAGACATGAGATCATGACGTGAGCCGAAGTCAGACCCTTAACTGATTTAGCCACGAAGGCGCCCGTAAATAAAATTCTTATTAGATGTCCACACGACTATAACATGGTTGCATCTTCACTCCTTGAAATTTAAACCTATGAAAATTGCTTCCATGAAAATATTGGACTTTCTCCTAGTTCTAACCCTATCCCCAATGACCACTCCTCAGATTCTTTCATGCCTGTCTCTACCTGAAACTAGTATCCCTCAAAATTAAATCCTTGACCCATCTGTCTTCTTACTCTGTGATTCCCCTGGAGGATCTCAACCATTTATAGGGAAATAATTACCAGCAATAGTGTACTGATGATTCCTGAAACTTTATCTGTCCTGTGGCTTATTGTCACTGAGAAATCTCAAATGTAATGTATCCAAACTGAAGTCTTCATCTTTTCTTCTCAACTGACCCTCCCACCTCAATTAATAATACCACCATTCATCACCCAGATCAGGCTTTGTAGAACCCCTGGATGATTCCTTTCTCCATCACATCACCCAGGCCTTCTAATTTTACCTCTTAAGTAAGTCTCAAATTCTGTGCCCATCTTTCCAGATGTGAAATACAGAAATACAGATTCTACATCTTATCCAAAAGTGTCTGATTCCGTGGGTATAGGAATCAAAATCTGCATTTCTAGCAAAGGATGTTGGTTTTTGTAGGATGGGTAAAATATGAGGTGTACAGGCTGTGTATAGACTATAGATAAGGAGTCATCAAAGAATAAAACAGGGAACTAATAATGGTGCTAGGCATGTGAAATCAATCCTATAACATTTGGTAAAACACTGGTTTGGAAGGTAGTGGAGAGGACGTGCACAAATTTAAAGATCCCATTATCATTCTATCTAGTCTTTTCTTAGCTGTATTCCTCAGAAAAATATTTTTTTTCTGTTTTTTCAAGATTTTTGTTGTATCTTATTGTTGGAGAAGATTATATCCTTTATTAAAAAAAAAAAAAGACAACAGGCCCAAAATGGATTTGCTTATGCTAAACCCTATGTCAATACTGAACCAAGACTTCTCCCAGAAATGAAATCTTACTTAAATCAGTCAGTCAGGAATCTCCTGATCAGCACTAGTTAGGTAATATTCATGGCAGACCCTTATAATCCCCTAAAACAAAAGTAACTTTGAAGTAATGAACTCACTTTTTTGCCTAGTATAACCTCTTTGTTCCTGCTCCCTTCCTTCTATAAGAGTCTTTAATTTTGTACTGCTCCTCAGAGCTCCTTCCTATAAATTAGATTGGATGCTGCCCAACTTGAATCAATGTTTGCTCAAGTAAACTCTTAAAATGTATAATATGCCTCGGTTTATAGCTTAACAGTTCTTAGTGTCGAAAGACAAAATCAAAGGAGACCCCCGATCTCCCCGCCTCCCAAGCTCCTGGAGCAAGGAGCAACCAGACATGGATGGGTACCTGTTGAGCCTCTTGAGCTCACTGCTTTCTCACTGCCTCAAGGGGTCCTAAGTCCTTCTCGGATCCTCTGCAGCTTTGCGTTATGAACTTTCAGACTCTGAGAATTTCTTTTTCTGGACTGGACCGTGAAACCAACTGGGCCTGGACGGGTCTGACTTAGAACCAGACTGGGTTCAGGGTTGGACTGGGTCCTACAAAGAAACGGGACCAGTCCAAGTTCAGGCAGGAACTGGCTTACAAACTGGACCAGATCCAGGCGTCTGCGTGGAAACCAGACCAGGTCCGGCGTTGAACTACTTCCGGCTTAGAAACCAGATCCTGTCCAGGGTCAAATTGGGTCCCACTCAGAAACCAAACCAGGTCCAGAGTCGTTCTGGTCTACAATCATTCTTGGTAGGACTTAAAGCTGCGCTGGGTCGAGTGCAAAACCTCAGGTGAGTAAAATTCTACTTCCAGGCTGAACGAGCAGGTTAAACTTATCAAAGATAGTCTTGAATTACAGAGGCCTGTAATTTATGAGCTCATCCATTTATGAGCTGCCCTACAGAAAAAGGGGTCTCAGCCAAAAACTCACCATAAAGGATAAAGGGTAATTATTTTTCCTAGTCTACAGTTTATCATTACTAGGATGAGATCTGCTCATTCCAGAGTCTGCAGACTAGATTCTGGGAAAAATGGCAGAAGCTGGCAAAGGATAAGAATTCTTACCAAAGCCAGCTCTCCTAGATAGCTATCTGTGTGCCTGGTTGAGAGAGGAAGGTGAAATTTTATGTTCCCTTTTCCTTTCCAAATTCAGATTGGCTGGCAAAAACAAAACAAAAAACCCATCATAGATATAGATAATAGATGATGTAGATACAGATAGATAAATATAGTTATAAATATATAGATGTAGATATAGACATATAGAAATAGATATAGATATAACTTCTCTTTAAATTGTGACCCCTGAATTTGCTTTCAGGCTTTCAAGTATTCATTGGTTGTGGATCCTTTCTCTTTCCTGAACAGCTTTGACCTCTTGTTCGACTTGTTTTGTCTCCTGAGAAATTTTTTGGCAACTCTCAGGTTGAGGACCACAAAATTATGGCTGGACAGAAATGTGAGTTGTTTTCCATTTGGGGGTAGGATCCTACTGACCCTGATCTTTGGGAGTAGCTTGTATCTTAGGAAAGTAATATCTTTTGCACCCTCTCTGGGGCGCCGCTGTGTTTAAGGAGTTGTTCAGTGCTGCCAATGAAGTCCCCAGGTAAGGGCCAAAATGACCAAAAAAATGGATTTTTTTTCTTTGCCATAAATGCTAAGTCTGACCTTGTTACATAAAATCATTTGGCTTTTTGGGGCTATTCTCTGGGGACCACAGTTAACTCAGAAAGCACAGTAAGCCTATCTAACCACAAGGGTAACAAAATTGCACTTGATATGTAAATGAAAATGTTTTTAAAAATTACAATTGTTAAGGACAAATTTTGACTCAATATATGTCTATTGCTTTCAAATTTAAAAAAGGTAAAATTCCTGTTCTTATGCTTTTTAAAAATGTTTTCTTCCGTTAAATATAAAATTTATCATAGCTTGTGAAAACATAAATGATGAGCTTATAAGAAAAATATATAGAACCTGAAAACTTTTTCTGTCCAAAGGTTTTTTTTGTTTTTTTTTTTTTTTGGCACATTCCACAGCATATGGTTTTGGAACATGTGTTTCAAAACAATTTTATGTCACCATGTAAAAGATTACTAGTTTCACTTCTGGCATTGTGCATTATGTTTGAATTTACATTTCAATTTCATTCAGTGTTCAGAATGATATAAAAAGTAAGTGATGGTTAAAACTTACCACAGAAATATTTCGGAGAACAATTACCAATAACAACCAAGAAGAGAAAGAAAGAAAGAAAGAAAGAAAGAAAGAAAGAAAGAAAGAAAGAAAGAAAGAAAGGAAACATAAAATTTAAATAAATTAGTTGGATATAAAAACTGAGTGAAAAAAATTTGAATGGAAATAAATTTCACTGAGAATGCTCAAAATATGAATTTCCTATATTTTTTGTACTTTAAAAATCAATAAAATGTTGATTGTTCCCAACTATCAATTGGGAACTACAAGTTGTTCCCAAATTGGAGTGAAAAAAAAAATCTGGAAGATAAAGCAGAGACTGCTACGGAGAGTTGGGTAAACTCATCAAGAATTTTGAACAAGTAAAAGTGTTCAAGATTTTGAGATTGGTAGCCTAGATTCTGGGGTAATATTGTGTCCTCCTGTACTTATGGGCAAGGTGGCAAATTACCCCACTCTGAATCTCATTTCCCTCATCTGTGAGATGAAGACCATCGTGAGAGCCCTGCACAGGACTGTTGGGCAGATTAAATGAAATGCTCCAAGTAGAATTGTTGGCACAGTGCCTGGCATTCAGTCATCATGTAACAAAGGTCATCTCTTACCAAATGTGACTGTCATAGATGTTGCTAATACTACTACTTGTAGGTGTTGGTAGAAACACGGTGCCCTCCTTTCGGGGTATGGGTCAAACTGATCCATGCATTTTGAGGGATTCAGAAGGATAACATCTTGAAGGAGCTACGTAATGCTGGCACTGTTACTTCATCCACACCATTTCCAGGCAGCAAGATTTAGGGGGTTAGAGCCTAGGCTCTCTTTCAGACTGTTTGGGTTCAAGTCCTGGCTCCAAAAACTTGCAAAATGCATTATCTTAGTTACTTAACCTCTTCATTTATCTATTAAACAAGGACAAAAATGATAGGTAACTAAATGGATTATTGTGAAGTGTATATAGCACATGTCACATAAAGCATGTAAACAGTTTATGAAGCATAGTCAGTGATCAGTAAGTAAATATCAGTCACTGCCTAATATTCTACCATTCTCCTCTTCTTTTTTTGCAAAATGATAATAATAATAATAATAATAATAATAATAATAAAAGACCTCAATTAAAACTAGAGGTGTTTTATTTATGCTTCACTTTATCAGTCACATAACTGTTCTGATAAACCCTGAACTGTACTTTTTCTGATTTCAGTTAACTTCATAAAAATAAACTTAGTTTTTATGGCAAGGTAAAAAGAATAAAAAAGACAGTGGCTAGAAGCTTAGATTAACAAGAGTTGGATAAGTAAGGAAAGAAAGAGAAAGAACAGCAGACTGGAAACTTGAGAAAGTGAGAGAAAACGTGGGATGTAAGCAGGCATTTCCTATCACTTGCTTCTTAGCAGCTGGTTGCTGGAGATGAATAAGAAAAATAGGGCAGCTGGCAAACACCCGGAGTGTAGCTTCTTTCTCTGAGACCCACCCCCACCACAAATGGTACTGTGACTACTCTTGTCTAGTGCCATACTCTAGCCCAGATTTTGCAAGTTGATGTAATTCTGCACACACACCCCTTCAATATGCAAAAGTGCTATAGCATGTCCCAGGCTAAATGTATCTTTTCCCAGTCCATTTTCTTTCCCAGCTACTACTCTCTTTCTTGCCATTGATAGCCAAATTTTTAACGTTGTCTCCACTAGTTCCCTTCACTGTATTGCATGATAGCATGCAACGCGTACAACTCCCATCTGCCTTCAAATACCACCACTCCTGGAAAGCCAATCTTGTTGACATCACCCAATTATTTAAATACATTTTACTATGTCAGTGGCATCTCCTGGAGGTGTTCGCATCCTTTTTTAAAACACTGAGATTTATAGAACACACTAAAAATCTTGGGTTTTATCCAAAGTGCCACAGGAAGCCGCAAAAAGATTTTTGGGGGGAGGGCAAGGCTCCAAATACACTACAATATCTGAGTTTTAATCTTACTTCCCTGGTGTATTCTTCTCAAACGAAAGTTGTCATGGACTGAATGTTTGCATCTCCCCAGAATTCATATGTTGAAGCCCTCCACTCCCCTCCCCACAGTGTGCTAGTATTATGAAGTGGAGCTTTGTGGACAAGATTAGGTTAAGATCAGGTCCTGACAGTGAAGTTCCATGATGGGACTCGTGCGCTTATAAAAAGGAGACACAGAGCTGTCCCTATTTCCTCCGTGTGAGGATACAGGAAAAAGGCAGACGTCCAAAAGCAGGAAGAGGGTCTTCACCAAGCACAAAATCTGCTAGTACCTTGATCTTGGACTCCCAGTCTCCAGAACTGTAAGAAGTAAATGTCCCCATGCTACAATAAAAGCACCATTTTGCTCCAAAAAAAAGAAATAATAAATAGAGCAATAAATAAACAGCCTGCCTATGGCATTTGTTCTGGCAGCCTGACCTCAGACAGGTATTCCCCAGGGTTTAGTTCGAACCCTCACCTCTTCTTCTCCACACTTTGTCCCCCCAGGGGTCTCTATCCAGTTCCATGCTTTAAAGGCTATCTATGTGTGTCAATGAATTCCACATTTGTGCATTTTACCCGCAAAGTTTCCTCTGAACTCCAGATATTTGAAACAATACGCCTATTTGACATTTTATTGGGCATGTCCCAGACACCTCAAACTTAAGTCTATTTTTTTTTCCTTTTCTTGTATTTAAGTTTTTTTTTTTTAATTCCAGTTAGTTAACATACTGTGTTATGTTAATTTCAGGTATAGAAAATAGTAATTCAACACTTCTATACATCACCCTGTGCTCATCATGACATAATCCCCATCACCTATTTAAACCCATACCCCACCCTCCTCTTCTCTGAGCACATCAGTTCGTGCTCTATAATTAAGAGTCTGTTTATGGATCTCTCTCTCTCTCTCTCTCTCTCTCCCCACCCCCACGATCTGTCTCTTATTTTTCCCCTTTGCTTGTTGGTTTTCTTTCATAAATTCCACATATGAGTGAAATCATATGGTAGTTGTCTTTCTCTGACTTATTTTGCTTAGCATTATACTCTCTAGCTCCACCCATGTCATTGCAAATGGCAAGATTTCACTCTTTTTTTATGGCTGAGTAAGATTCTATTTATATATAATCTTTTCTTCATCAATTCATAAATCAATGGACACTTGGGCTGCTTCCATATCTTGGCTTCCATATGTTGGCAATTATAACTAATGCTGCTATAAACATAAGGGTGCATTGATCTCTCTGAATGAGTGTTATTATATTCTTTGGGTAAATACCCAGTAGTGTGACCTCTGGATCATAAGGTAGTTCTATCTTTAACTTTTTGAGGAACCTCCATACTGTTTTCCACAGTGGCTGCAACAGTTTGCATTCCCACCAACAGTGTCCAAGGTTCCTTTTTCCCCACATCCTCACCAATACCTGTTGTTTCTTGTGTTGTTGATTGTAGCCAATCTGACAGGTGTTAGATGATATCACACTGTAGTTTTGATTTTTATTTCCCTGATGGTAAGTGATGATGAGCATCTGTTAATGTGTCTGTTGGCCACTTTCTTCTTTGGAGAATGCCTGTTCATCTCTTCCACCCATTTTTAATTGGTTTATTTGTTTTTTGAGTGTTGAGTTTTACAAGTTCTTTATATATTTTGAATACTAACCCTTTATAGTATATGTCATTTGAAAATATCTTCTCCCTTTCCATAAGGCTACCTTTTAGTTTTGTTGATTGTTTGCTTTGCAGAAGAAGCCTTTTATTTTGATGTAGTCTTAATAGCTTATTTTTACTTTTGTTTCCCTTGCCTCAGGAGACATGTAGAAAGAAGAGGCTACGGACAATGTCAAAGAAGTTACTGCCGGTGTTCTTTTCTGGGATTTTTATGGTTTCCTGTCTCACATTTAGACCTTTAATCCGTTTTTGACACATTTTTGTTTATGGTGTAAGAAAGTGGTCCAGTATCACTCTTTTGCATGTGGCTGTCCAGTTTTTCCAACACCGTTTGTGGAAGAGACTGTCTTTGTCCCATTGGATATTCTTAGATGCTTTCTTGAAGATTAATTGACCATATAATTTTGGATATATTTCTGGGTTTTCTATTTTGTTCTATTGGTCTCTGTGTCTATTTTTGTGGCAGTACCATAGTGTTTTGATTATTACTACATAATATAACTTTTATAACTTTTACAATATAACTTGAAGTCAAGAGTTGTGATATGTCTGGCTGTGCCTTATTTTTCAGGATTGCTTCGGCTATTCAGGGTCTTTCATGGTTCCATACAAATTTTAGGATTGTTTGTTCTAGTTCTGTGAAAAATGCTGGTGATGTTTTGATAGGGATCACATTAAATGTGTAGATTGCTTTGGGTAGTATAGACATTTTAACAATATTTGTAATTCTAATCCATGAGCATGGAATGTCTTTCAGTTTCTTTGCGTTGTCTTCCATTTCTTTCATCAGTGTTTTATAGTTTTCAGAGTATAGGTCTTTCACCTCTTTGGTTAGGTTTATTCCTAGGTATCTTATTATTTTGGGTTCAACTGTAAGTAGGATTGTTTTCTTAATTTCTCTTTCTGCTGCTTCATTACTGGTGCATAGAAATGTAACAGATTTCTGCACATTGATTTTGTATCCTGAGAATTTACTGAATTTATCATTTTTAGCCAGTGTTTAGTGGAGTCTTTTGGGTTTTCTATATATAGTATCGTGTCTTTGCAAATACTAAAAGTTTTACTTACTCCTTATCGATTTGGACTCCTGTTATTTCCTTTTGTTGTCTTATACCTGGAGCTAGGACTTCCAGTCGTATGTTGAATAAAAGTGGTGACAGTGGATATCCTTATCTTGTTCCTGATCTTAGGGGGAAAAGCTGTCAGTTTTTCACCACTGAGCATAATGTTCATTGTGGGTTTTTCATAGTGGCCTTCATTATGTATGTTCTCTCTAAACCTACTTTGTTGAGGGTATTTATCATGAATGGGTATTGTACTTTGTCAAATACTTGTTCTGCATCTGTTGAAATGACCATATGGTTTCTATCCTTTCTTTTATTGATGTGATGTATCACATAATATTTAACTTTGAAAACTAGAGGGGCTGAATTCTGTGAGTTGTAGAATCAGTGGAACTTGGAGCCTGGAGCTTTAAAAGTCAGCTGACTCAGCACCAGGCAAGTTGGGAGAGCTAGTGATAGAAGGTTGCTACCCTTAAAGAGATAGCAGCCTACACAGGAAAGCAATATAAAAATGGCAGTGTACACAACACCATGGGTAAATGGAAGACAGATCTGTTCCTACTAGCTTCAGAGAAAGTTGAGGGACTTCTCCAAAAATGAGGGACCTGACAGGACCCATTTTCCTACCCTTTCCCCCAGCATAAGAACAGAGACACCTATGAGAGATGGGACTGCACAGACACTTGCTACCCAACCCACTAGCAGTGTGCCATCCCCACTGATTTTCATGAGGACTTGCATACTCCAAGTCTGATAGCTTCAGCCCTGGACTCCAAGCAAATCTTGTTAAAGCCGGGCACGCACCTCGCCCAGTCACTGGGTCACACAGCTGCCATTGTGCACTGCAGCCATATGACACGCCATGACCAGCTGTGCATCCTCAGCCACCCTCAGGCACTAGACCCAACCACACCCAGTCATCATTGTGCAATGCAATCAGGCTCCCACCCCCAACTACCTTGGTATGTGGCCCCTAACCACTGCAGTGTTTGGGGGGATCTGGCAAATACTAGTGGACCAGCACAAATGTTGTTAACACTGCTGCCCCACTCACAAGTTCCCCAGCAAGCACACCCCCTCAAAGCTGTCCTGCCTGGGTCCCAATAACACCACAGAGAGCAAGCACAGCCCACAAGAGGCAGAGTCAGTACAAATGACTGAACCAAAAGGAAAAGTGACTTAGACATAACAGCAGGGTGTAAGCAACACACATAGGATGTTCTGAATTGCTAGGTTTTGGTGAATAGGAGACACTGTACTGCAGGACACTCCAGGATCTCTTCTTCATAAAGTCATTACTTTCAAGAAGACACAGCTGACTTTCTTAATACTTAGAAACAGACACAGAGAGACAGACAAAATGAGAAGACAAAGGAATTATTGCAAATGAAAGAATAAGACAAGGCCATAGACAGAGATGTAAATGAAACAGATATAAGCAACATGACTGATAGGGAATTTAAAGCAATGATCATAAGGATACTCACTGGAGTTGATAAAAGAGTGGAAGACATGAATGAGACCCTTAATACAGAGATAAGCAATAACACAGCAGAGAGAAAGTTCTCAATAAAGGAAATAAGAAACATATCTGATGGAATGAACAGCAGGCTGGAAGAAGCAGAGGAATGAATTAGTGACCTAGAAGACAGTGTAATGGAAAGTAATCAAGCTTTACAAAAGAAAGAAGAGAATTATGTAGAATAAGGATAGACTTAGGGAAATCAGTGACTCCAGCATATATAATAACATTGATATTACAGAAGTTTCAGAAGAAGAAGAAGAGAGAAAAGGGGGTAGGCAGTTATTTGAAGAAATAAAGGATGAAAATTTCCTTAATTTGGGGAAGGAGACAGAACCAGGAGGCACAGAGAGCAACTATCAAAAGCAACAAAAGCAGACCCACACCAAGACATACTGTAATTAAATTTGCAAAATATAATGATAAAAAATTTTCAAATCAACAAGACCAAAGTAGTCAGTAACTTACAAGACCCATAAGTCTAACAGGAGATTTTCCAACAGAAACTTTGCAAGCCAGAAGGGAGTGGCATGATATAATCAAAGTGCTAAATGGGAAAAATATGCAGCCAACTCTATCCAGCAAGGCTATCACTCAAAATAGAAGGAGAAGTGAAGAGTTTCCCAGAGAAAAAGAAAACAAAAACAAAATATTGAAAGGCGTCTATTACCACTAAAACAGCTCTGCAAGAAATATTAAAGGGGACTCTTTGAGTAGAAAGGAGAGACCAATAGTGACAGTATAGATGTAGGAAACATCAAAGCATTAAAAATGAATATTTCTGTAAAAAATCCATCAAGAAAACTCACAAAAAAGAATGTAATATATAATAACATATACCTAAAATGTGGGGAGGAAAGAAGTAAAGAATGGGTTCAAACTTAAATGACCATCACCTTAATATAGACTGCTATATGCAGAAGATGTTATGTACAAACCTAACGGTAACCACATATGAAAAACCACTAACAAGTATGCAAAGAATAAAGAGAAAGAAACCAAAATATATCATTGAGCAACCTAGGCCCTCAAGGGCTTGCTTCTCTGCCCTCTCTACATGCAAAGCTGCCTTCCTCCTACAAGCAGACTCCCTCTGCCTCTCTGATCTCAACCTTCCAGATGCAGCTGCTTCTTTACATTTAGTTGTGAGTTTGTTCTGTCAGTCTTTGGATCACTCTCCAGTTTATTGACTTGCATGTGGATGATACCTAGTTGTAAGTGTGGGATGGGATAAACTCAGGGTCCACCTCTGCCACCTTCTATCCATTCCTAAAAACTATTTTTAACAACCCTCTTACTGTGTTTTCTCTGCCAGCTCATTAAAAAAAAAAAATCTAACATCCACAAGTTGCAAAGCAGAAAAATTGTTAGTCATTTTTGATTCTTCACCCTTCCTCAATCCTCATCTACAATCTCTTGATAAATTTTCTGTAAACCGGTGCACAATATGTCATCTTCTCTTTGTCACCATTGTGACAACTCTAGCCCAAGCCACCAGCTTCTATCATAAGAATTCCTATAATGTGCCCCTAATCTTATTCCATTCACCCTCTTGCTCTCCTCCACTAGTTTCTGTTCAATATGAGTCGTGTCCTTCATTGCTAAAAACCTTGAGTAAAACCTAATTCCTTAGCATAGCCTGCAAATCTCTGCTTAACCTGTGCCTTCCCTCTTCCTCCATCTTCATCCCATGCCACTCCCACTGGCTCACTGGGTCCTAGCTGCATTGGCCAGTTTTTAAATTCCAATATGCACTGTGCTCTTACAAAGGCTGTTTCCTCTCCTGGGAATGCTCTTTCTCCCACCTTCACACAGCAATGATTTACTAATCACTGAAGCCCAGTTTGGTAAATTCTACACCCAACATGGGGCTTGAACTCATGACCCTGAGATCAAGAGTCTCATGCTGTACCAACTGAGCTATCCAGGGACCCCATTCAAGCCCCAGTTTAAATGTCCTCTATTTGTAGAGTCCCTCTCCACTGCAT
The DNA here is from genome assembly GCF_024362965.1 of Panthera pardus. Classification (NCBI taxonomy): domain Eukaryota; kingdom Metazoa; phylum Chordata; class Mammalia; order Carnivora; family Felidae; genus Panthera; species Panthera pardus. Next base: position 37,160,790 of record NW_026526991.1, on the reverse strand, counting down.
CTATATGTATTCCTCTTGTTTGTTTTTTTTTTTTTTCTGTTCCTCAACCATTCATTCCTTCATTGAATTAAGAAGAATTCATTTATATGTATTTGCTTATTTATTTGCCATGGGTACTTCTCATTATACTGTAAAACACACAGGGGTGGGCTCTTGTCCCTTGTTTTCTTTAATGCATGCTCAGTATCTAATACATTTTCTGCACTCTAATTTGTTGCACTCAAAAAGCTGAATGAATAAACTCAAGTATGAAACAGGCATTCAACATACACTTAAATAATTAAGTAGGGTTTATTATAAATTATACAATATTAAAAAAATTTAACTATATTGATATAGAGTAACCTCTCAATATTACACATAATTGTTATGCAGGAATATTGTGGGTTCATCAAGAAGATTTTACTGAACCTAGTACCTACACTATTCCCAGAAAACTGCTTGGTGTTATGGGGAGAGTTGAATAAAAATAAAAATAGTCATCACTCTCTAAAAATGTTTACATTCTTGAGGACCTAAGTTTTAAAAACACAAAGCAACGGTTAAAGGATACATGAAACGACTTCATGATGTCGCAAATAGCTGTAAAATATTTAATAAAACTTAATGATAACAAATGGGTCTCTTTGATGACAGCAACCTTAAATGTCCACGGCCCTTCAAAAGGTGAGCACCAATGAAATGAGATGAAATCAAGGACAAAAGTAGATCCCACTAAGTAGCAGATTCAAATTACATATAAATGTGCACATACAAGCTTCATGTGCCTTGAGAAATTTTAATAACTATATAGATAACTTACAAGAAAAATTCAGAATTGTGGTGTACAATACTTTGAGATAGCAATTTAAATCTAATATATAAACATTTATTAGGGGCCTATGTTGTGTCTATCCTCTAGCTGAATTCAGGTTGGCTAAAATGAATAAGATATGGTGTGTACTCACAGAGCTTCCATAATCCAGTTGGAGAGAAAGGGAAGGAAGATAATGAGACGAATGTCAAGTCTATATACACAGTGCAACAAGCAGTATAGAAGACATAATACAATGTTATGGAGGCCCCACTATCGAGAGGTCAATGAATTATATATCTAGTGGATTCTAAGATGGATTTACGAGGCACTGGAGCCAATTTACAAATTTACAATTTTACAGTTTACAAAGCATTGGAGCCAAGCATCAAAGGTAAGTAGAGTTTTGATTTTCCATAAAATGACAGTAGCTTATTCCAGATAGAAAGAATGAATGACCTGTTCAAAGTCATAGGTCTGGGGAGTGGGGGGCAGGGAACGGGGTGTCTGAGGAATATGGAATGCAAAGCAGTCCAGGTCAAGGGTTGAGCACATCTCAGTGAATTAATACAACAAGTTCTTGCAGCATAGAAGACTGTTCACTCAGAGCCATAACATCCCACTAAAAGGTAAAAAGGCAAAAATCCAAGGCAGAGTGATACATTTAGTTGCTGTCATGATACAAAATTATTTAATCAGCCATTTAGCCTTCTACCACTATAACCATGTTTGCTAATTGAAACACGCTTTCTCTTTTGGAGAAACTACAGTCTACAGGGACTCTTTTAAGTCCTAGATCAATGCATGTTCTAAAGCTTCTTTGACCAGATTTGGAGCTGTTAGCCACAGGTGGCCTCTGAGCCCCTGAAACGTGGCTACTGCCACATGCTGATTTAAATAAAATATATTATTAATATTATTTCACCTATTTTTCCTGTTTTTAAATGTGACTTCCAGAAAATTTTAAACTACATGTCCAGCTGTTTCTATTGGACTGTGCTGTACTAAGACGTTTATAAAACAAGTTAATACTATTCTCCAGGAATGGATAAGACCAATTTAGAAGATTAGAGATTACTCAACACTGAGCCCATAAAATCCTCTCTAAATAATATGTGCCTTAAATGAAAACCATAAAAGTTTAGCATTATATAACACGGTAGTAATCTGTAATACATGTGGGGAAGCATTGAGCATTTTTAATGTAGTTTTACCTAGGGAAACTGTATTTTATAATTTTAATTAAACCTAAAAACATCTAAGGTGTCCTATACTAATGGGAAATTTCATAACCACCTTTATTTTTTTAATGAGGCTCTTTATTTGTTACTTTTCTTATTTCCAGAACCCTAGAAAATTAACATACAAATATACTTAATTTTTCCAATCCATGTATCCCCTCCTTTGAATCTATTGATTTCTAATAGCACTTTATACATGTTAAAGCTAAAGATAAAATAAACATCAGGTAGAAATGTGTAACGATTATATATTCATGGTGATTACCTTTATATTTTTAATTTTAAAGAAACATAAAAGTACAATGATAACATAATTTAAGAATTAAGTTAAAAATGACTTCAAATAGTCAATATCTATTTGTGAAACCTAAACTAGATATTTTGAGACCCATTCATTAATTACTGTAAAATTAAGGAAGGTACCTTTAAAAATTACTTTTAAGTCAATGACCCTCATATAAAAAGTTTTCTGGTTATTTTAATAAAATCATTACTTGTACAAAAATTACAACTAATATTTTATTTAGCTGAGTTAATATAAAGCAATAGTGGCATTCAGTAACATTAAACTAATTACATAGTACCACCAATTTCTGTGAAATGCCTTAAAATAAAATGGATTGTTACTATCTACTGTGTTTAGGGAATCTCTATTAATGTAAGAGACTCAGTTTACAGCTTCCTTCAAATGATTAGGAATAACACAGCTGTTAAAATGCATGAGATTACACTGTAATAGCATTCTTTACCTAATAACAAATCAGGCCACAAATACTAATAAACATAATCACCGGGCCCTTAATGGAAGATTTCTGCTAATTCTGAAAGCTTCACAATTAGCTGTGATTCAGTGAACCTGATTCACTGTTAAATTAAACTTAGGGAAGGGAAGGTGAAATACTCTTGTTTTAGGAAGGCAATAACAATTCTATTTGAATTTTTTACTTTTCAAGGCAAGGGAATTTTAAAAATAAAATTATTTCATTAATTTTTTGTGTCTGTAAAATTTAGTCCTGCTTAACTCATACATGCACTAAGATTAAAATACACTTTTTTAAAAGACTCCTAACTGGATTCATTGGATTGCTAGGGTCTCAGATTATTTTTTTTAATATTTAAATTTTTTTTAATTTTTTATTTTAGAGAGAGTATGTGTGTGCAAGTGGGGGAGGGCCAGAGGGAGAGAGAAGCAGACAGAATCTTTCTTTTTTAATTAATTTATTTAAATTCAAATTGGGTAACATACAGCATAGTAAAGATTTTTTTCTCACACTCTCTCAAGTGAGAGAGCAAGATTTTTTACTCAAATCTCTGTATCACTTATGGCTTCTTTCTGCTTGAGCCCTACAAACCTATTGTGGTCAGAGAATCCTTGTCTTTGCTGTTCCCTCTTCTTAGAAGGCTAGATTTCTCAATCCTCTTACAACAAGCTCCTTCTTTTCATTTAGGTCTCAGTTCAAACATTATTACTTAAAAGACATCTTTCCAGAGTTCCTTTTTTAAGTACCATCATTTCCCCTAACGCAGAAATTATTCCTTTCTTTTCCTCAGAACAACCATCAACTCTGAGTGTATCTTGTTAATTTGTATGCTTAGTTGTTTACACTTAAACTTCCCTCTGTAGAACACTCCATGAGAACTAAAACCTTATTTGGTTCTTCCACTACCATTAACAAACTACCATTAACAAACAAACTGATGGTATGTATACACACATACCACACACATACACATACACAGATTCACATATGTATATAACCAGGTTAATTTCATGTTGCTACTGATATTGGTAGCCAGGCTTTTTTTTTTTAGTAAAAATCTATTATGAGAGCTTTCAAAACCCAAAAGCATATCTCTATAGCAAATTTTTTAAAGGTTATAGGCTGGCCCACCATCCAAATATAGTAGATATTGTTATCAAATTCCCTACTGTTGATATTTAGATTAGTGCCTTTTTTTTTTTTTACTGTTGTAAACAATATTTTTATTTGCATCCTTGTACATAGATATTTGAACACATGCCTGATTATTTCTGCCAGATAAATCCCCCTAATTAAACTGCTAAATAAATAAAAATATACACATTTTAAATTTTGACTCATATTGCTGTACTCTCCTCAAAAATGTTTTCTCTTTCTAATTATATCAACATTGTGCAAAAGTGACTATTTCTCCATATTCTTGGCAATACTGAAAGTATCAATACTTGCCAATTCAATATGGGTTGATATATCATCCCCTTTTCAATAAATGATTTATGGCCTGTGATAATTTTTCCATTGAAAAATTTACCATTTTCATTGATTTCTAAGATCATTCATATATTAATAGTATTTAATACATGTACTCAACTTGCAAATATCTTTTCCAGTTTTTAATATGTATTTTGTCTTATTGTATGTGGTTGGCTGTTTTGTAGTCAAATTGGTTTTCCCTCCAACATTTTATATCAACTTTAATTTGTATACCAAGTTTTTTATATCAAGATTTACAGTATCAAGTTTTAAAAGGACCTAATTTATCCCAAGACTGAAAATTACACACACCACACACACAATATACATATATTATAATACATATGACACATGTATGCTATATGTTAGTAACACTTTTATCTTTAATATTCAGCAAAAGTCAAAAATAATATCAGAGAAACCATTTTGCAAGTTTGAATGTGTTGAGGCTTGTATCAAAGTGCCATTTGAATAGTTTGATACAAAGTACTTAATGTTTCCTATTGATTGCAAAGAAAACATCCCTAATAATATTGTTCCTCTATGGGACAAAAATGCTTATTTGCAAATGCATCTCTCCCAAATAATAGCAAGGCTGTCTAAACTTCTAAATAGACTTGGAAACTTAGAGTACGAGCTGAGTAATAACTATCAGTTATAGAGACAATGTGCCTTTTACTTTACATTTCAGTACCACATATTTTTAGTTATGACTAATGAACAGCCCACTCTTAAATATATCCTGAAGGTAGATAGAGTTTGAAACATCATGATTTAACAGGTGGCTTACCGGGTGACTCAGCCCCTTCACTGTGGCTCTAACAATAACACAAAAGGATGTTTTAGTGGGACATCACTGTTTTTTTTTTTTTCTTTTTCTTTTCTTTCTTTCTTTTTTTTTTTTTTTTTTTTTTTGGACATCAACCACAAAAAGAGGCTAGGTTATACTTCCAATTGTGGTGCCTTTCACTTGGCTTATGGAGCTGCCATCCTGTCCATGCCTAAAACTTCCTTAAAGGTTCTGATATTTTTAACTACATCTCTAAGAGATGGTGTGGCTAGAGTCCCACTGAGTAGGTAAAGTTTTGTTTTATCATTAGGTCATTATTCTCAAGGCAAGGGCTGGAGCCTATTTCTGGAAATCTAAAATACCACGATTAACTTTTTTCATTTTTTCACTCTTGCTTAATAGTAAGTCAAATGTACACCCATGTGATTCATGTTCATGATTAGTATTTCTGTGATTCCCTTTAATATTTAGTACAAGTTTATTAGAAAATACAATCAAAGTAGAAATGTTTTGAGGGCTGATTGCACGCTAGGAGCTTTAAGTGTACTCATTCCGTTAACCTTTAGCAAACACGAAGTTAGTTCTATTTGTATTACTAATGGAAAGACAAGAATATTGACACAACAACAAATTCAGATACTTGCCAATACTTATTATCTAGGAGTAGTAGAGGTAAGACAAAGGCAGGGCAGACTGCTTCTACCGCCCACTCTCGAAGAGTATACTGTCTAGTGCTTGATGTAGCTTACATTTTTTTTTTCCAGCTACCGTAGTCCGAAGTTATAACAAGGTCATAATGAAAATTTTAGAGACAGCATTTCCTTGATTCAACAGTGCCAACTTCTACAGTTCTACAGCAACCCAATTTTAATTACCTCTAACAAGTTCTGTAAATCCTAACGTGTTAGCAGTATATCATGAGCTTGCCAATGTGCTTAACCTATAGCATATTCCTCATGTCATTATCATAACATTTTCTGCTGTCTAATTTAACCTGCAGGTCAGTTTGATTCTTTTGTTCATCAGAATTTATTTAATGCGTACTATGTGTCCATTACTTGTTGCAGCCATTGCGAAAATGGCAGAGAATAAAATAAAATTGCTGCTTTAACAAAGCTTATATTCTAGATAAGGGTGGGGAGTGTTAATTAGCCAGTTAGCTACAAATACTTTGTAAGAAAAAGTCAGGGATGGGGAAAGTCATTTTATATAGGATGGTGGGGTAGTGCTCAACAAGAGATTGATACTTGAGCAAAGGTCTAAATTAAATGAAGAAGTGATCCACATATATCTCTGGGAAAAGACCATTCTAAGAAGAACAGCCAGGGTGCCAGTGTGAGTGGAGGAAAGAAATAGGGGGGGGAATAGTATGGATTAAAAAGATGCAGGGGACAGATGAAGTGGGAAATGTGTATGTAAATATGTGTGTGTACATACATATATACATAAATGCATACATTTATGTACTGAAAGTAGAGCCAAGAAGGTAAGTGCTGGTTTGGATAGATATGAAAGAAAAAGAAAATTAAGTATAGAATTAGTTCAAATTTTGGTCTAAGTAACTGGAAGAATACAATCTATTACAAAGATGTGGATGGAAGTTGGGTGAGCAATATTTTTTGAAGGGTTGGGTGTGGAAATCAAGTATTCAAGTTATAAATATGTTAAATTTCAGATTCCTATTCAATGTCAAAAAGGAACTGTTGAATAACCCAGTTGCAGATATGAGTCCTCCTTGAGGAAGAGTTACTAGCTGTAGATGAAATCTGGGAGTTGTCACATTATGCATCATATTTAATGCCATGAGACTGGATAAGATCACCTCAGACTCAATGTAGAAAGAGAAGACACAGGACAAAATTTGGTGCATAGTGACATTTAGAGGCTAGGAAGATGAGAAAGAAATTATATCATCTGAGTAAAAAAATAACTAGACTATAGAACATGAAGGAATAGAGAGAGTCTGAATATCCTTCAGATGCTATTCTATAAGAATACCATGTTTTGCAACTACTCCTTTAATAATAAAAGATACAATGTAAAATTCATGGAGATATAGTACTTGAATAAGGGAAGATCCTTTGGCTTTAACAATGAACTAAGAGGAATATAAAGTTGATATTATTTTATGTCACAGACTGTGAGTTTGGAGTTCTCTCTTGTCCAGCAAGAGAACGGATGCAGAAGTGAAAATGAGAGACGCTAATGTCTGGGAGGAAATAAGAGCCCTGAGCAGGGGTTTCCTCTCCATATTTATTGAGTGCTCAAGATCTTACACATGTGGCGAACATGAAGAAAACAATCAGATAGTAACCATTAACTCCTGTGTGTAAGAAGTAAAGAGTCTGGGCGGTAAGTGGAGTTTGTGGTCAAAGTATATTGGCGCCAGATGCAAAGTTATTTCCTGCAGGTGATACAAGTTACTCGTGATATAATATCTCACTAGCTAACTTTGGGTGCTTTCACCCTGTGGTGGCAGCTTTCCACCCTAAGCTTTTTTTTTAACCCATTTATGTAAGTATAAGGAATTCTTGAACTTATTTCCCCACAATTTTATGAAATAATGGCATTGAAGAAGAATACATATGTTAATTCTTGATATGAAATTGGGTCAAGAGCAGAAGCCAACATTTATCATTTCCAAAAGTTAATGGTGGAGGATTTGTTATAAATAAAATATCTATAGGGACACCTGGGTGGCTCAGTCGGTTAAGTGTCTGACTTTGGCTCAGGTCATGATCTCGTGGTTTGTGGGTTCAAGCCCCACATCAGGAGCCTGCTACCAATTCTGTGTCTCCCTCTCTCTGTCTCTGCCCCTCCCCTGCTCACGCTCTGTCTCTCATTCTCTCTCAAAAATAAGCACTAAAATTTTTTAAAAAGTATAAAATATCTGTAAATGATCAATGGATATTAATGAAAAGTCTGTTAACAAATTCTCCTGAGTATTATTAGCATTATTCCTATTATTAATCTGGGTGTTATTCATACTATTACTCTGTCCAGCAGGAGTTCAAATTGTTGAAGATATAAAAGTACTCCCTGACTCTAACCTCATAAAATGGCACAAGAACCCTGGTATGTATATGCAGATAATTTCCTAATGTTAACAGAAGACCACAGAAATACAATATTTATATAGGTGTATAGTCCTGGGAACAATTTCTATACATTTATAAGACTGAGAATTCTTTATTTTCATTAATCTATTCCCTCTTTTTACTAATATTAACAGAATTTAATTATGTCATAGCTGAATATACTACATGTTAGTAGCTACACACTAACTGCTGAGTCTGGTACACATTTTTAAAATCATGCTGGTATCCCAAGTTTAATACAGACAACACTTTTTAAAAAGGGAGGGGTATAATAAATAAGACTTCATTTTTTTCAGATGATTTAATTTTCAAGCCTCATGTTAGCTGCTGGGTATTAGCAGATCAGGAGATGATCAAATATGATGTACTTTCTCTCAGCTTTTGTTCTTTTTTTCCCCCCAATAACATTAAGGTGAGGACCATAACATCAATGAGAGTAATGTAACATTTGCTGGTAGACTTTATGAATGTAATCTTCATTGCTAGGGTAAATAATGAGAAACACATTTGTAATTTAAGTGTAATGCTTTTCAAGCTGGAGTACAAAGTTTAGGCAAGGAAATCTAAATTATATAAAACAAATGAATAATTACTGATAAAAACATATAATTCACATGACTTTAAGAGAAACTAATGGCCTATATACCTCTGATCTCATTTTACCTTTATTTTTTACTATTTAAAAATAACTTTTAAGGGTATAAACTTTCAGCTATAAAAATAAGTCAAATCATGGGGATGTAATATACAGCATGGTGACTATAGTTAATAAAAATATATTGTATATTTGAAAGTGGATGAAAGAATAGATCTTCAAAGTTCTCATTGAAGGAAAAAATGTAATTATATATGGTGATGGATGTAACCAGACTTATTGTGGTGATCATTTAACAATATATACATATAATAAATTTTTATGCTGTATACCTGAAACTAATATAATGTCATATATCAGTTATAGCTCTATAAAAATAAATTAGAACAAGCTTTAGTGTATTATTAGCAACACAATTACAGCTTATTACATATGAATGACCTTGGTATATAGACAAATTTTAATTTTTTTCAGCCTTATTGAGATATAATTGACAAGAAGCATATTGTAAGTTTAAGGTGTATAATGTGTTTTTTTGATATACATATATATTATGAAATAATTACCATAATAAGGTTAGGTTAGCTAACACATCCATCCCCTCACATAGTTACCTTTATTTTTTCTTTCTTTCTTTCTTTCTTTCTTTCTTTCTTTCTTTCTTTCTTTCTTTCTTTCTTGTTAGAACACTTAAGATCTACTTTCTTAGCAACTTTCAAGTATACCATACAGTATTAGTCCCTATAATGTACATTATGCCCTCATAACTTATTCATTTTATAACTGAAAGTTTGTACCCTTTGATCATTTCTCCCACCCACACCCCCTGGAAACTACTCATCTACTCTCTAAGTTTGGCTTTTTTTGGATTCCACATATAAGTGGTACCAAAAAGTATTTGTCTTTTGCTCTCTGACTTATTTCACTCAGCATAATGCCCTCAAGGTTCATCCATATTGTCACAAATGGCAGGATTTCCTTCTTTTTCGTGGCTGAATAATAATTCCATTCTATATATAAAACCACATTTTCTTTCTTTTTAAAAAAAAAATTTTTAATGTTTATTTACCTTTGATAGAGAGAGCACGGGGGAGGGGCAGAGAGAGACAGAGACACTGAATCCTAAGCAGGCTCCAGGCACTGAGCTGTCAGCACAGAGCCCTTCATAGGGCTCGAACTAACAAACTGTGAGATCATGACCTGAGCTAAAGTTGGGTGATTAACTGACTGAGCCACCCAGGTGCCCCCAAAGCACATTTCTCTATCCGTTCATCAATCAACACTTAGGCAGTTAACATGAAAGTGCAGATATCTCTTTGAGATAGTAATTTCAATTCCTTTGGATGTATACCCAAAAGTGGGATTGCTAGATCATATGGTCGTTCTATTTTTAATTTTCTGAGGAACCGTCATACAGTTATCCACAATGGTTGTGTCAATTTATATTCCCATCGAAAGTGTGCAAAAGTTCCCCTTTCTCCACATCCTTCTTGTTTTTTGTTTTTTGTTTTGTTTTATTTGTTATCTCTTGTTTTTTGTTTTGTTTTATTTTGTTTGCTTTTGTTGTTTTTTGATAGCAACAATTCTAACAAATATAAGGTGATACCTCACTCTGGTTTTTACTTGCATTACCCTGATAATTAATGGTACTAAGCACCTTTCTATGTACCAGTTGACCACTTCTAAGTCTTTTTTAGAAAAATGACTATTCAGTTCCTTTGCCCATTTTTAAATCATTTTTTTTTTGTTTTGGTTTGGGATTTTTGCTATTCAGTTATATGAATTTCTCATATATTTTGGATATTAACTCCTTACCAGATTTTATGATAACCATTCCATTTTTTGTCCTTTCATTTTAGTGATTGGTTCCTTTCCTGTACAGAAGCTTTTTAGTTTGATATAGTCCCCCTTGTTTATTTTTTTATTTTTGTTGCTTGCACGTTGGTGCCATATCCAAAAGCTCATCACCAAGACCAATGTCAAGGAGCTTTTCCCCTATGTTATTTTCTAGGAGATTTGCAGTTTCAGGTTTTACACTTAAGTCTTTAATCTATTTTAAGTTGTTTTTATGAGCGGTATAAAATAGGGGTCCAATTTCATTCTTCTGCATATGAATATCCAGTTTTTTCAACAACCCTTATTGAAGACACCATCCTTTCTTCACTGATTATTTGTGATGTCAAATACTACTTGACAATATACGTATGGATTTATTTCTGGGCTCTCAGTTCTGTTCCACTGGGCTATTATGTCTATTTTATTACCAGTACTGTACTATTTTGATTACTATAGCTTTATAATATAGTTCAAAATCAGAAAGGCTGATGCCTCCAACATTGTTTTATTTCTCAGGAATGCTTTGACTATTCAGGATATGGCTCCACAAGTGAATTCTACCAAACATTTAAAGAAAAATTAAAGCCAATTCTTCTCAAATTCTTCAAGAAAATTAAAGAGAAGGGAACACTCCTAAGCTCATTTTATGAGGCAACAATTACCCTGATATCAAAGCTAGATAAGATGCTATAAGAAAAGAAAACTATAGGATAACATCCCTGATACAAACACTTGCAAAGATTATCAACAGAATTCTAGCAAATAAAAGTCAATAGGATATAAATAGATCATACCAGTAACCAAGGGTACTTCAACCTACCCTTGGGATACAAGGGTAGTTCAACATATACAAATCAATCTACCATATTAATAGAAGAAAGGATAAAAACCATATAATCATCTCAATAGATACAGAAAAAGCACTTAACAAAATTCAACATCCTTTCATGATAAATACTCCCAATCAACAGGGTATAGAAGAAACATACCTTGGCATAGTAAAGGCCATATATGACAAGCCCATAGCTAACATCATACTCAATGGTGAAAGGTTGAACGCTTTTCTCTAAGGTCAGAGATATGACAGGAGTGCCCACTCTCACCACTCCTAGTTAATATAGTGCTGGAAATTCTAGGCAGAGCAATTCATCAGGAAAAACAAATAAAAACAAGTAAGAAAGGAAAAAGTAAAGTTGCCTCTGTCAATGATATGATCGTGTATACAGAAAACCCTAAAGACATAAAATAATATTAGAACTAATAAATTCAGTAAAGTTGCAGGATACAAAATCAACATACAGAAATCAATTGTGTTTCTATATACTAACAATGAACTGCAGAAGCAATCCCATATATAACAGCATCAAAAACAAACAAAACTATTTAGAAATAAATTTAACCAAGGAGTTGAAAGATCACTACACTAAAAACTGTCAGACACAAATTAAATAAATTGAAGAAGACACAAATAAATAGAAAGATATCCTGTATTCATGGATCAATAAAATTAATACTGTTAGAATGCCCATATTTCCTAAAGCAATTTATAGATTCAATGTACTTTCTTTCAAAATTCCAGTGGCATTCTTCACAGAAATAGAAAAACAATCCTACGATTTGTATGGAACCACAAATTTTAAATTTAAACTCAAAGTTCAGAGAAATTTTAGGTAGAACTGGAGTAAATTTCTTTAATCAATTTTCTTTAATAAATCTTTAATAGATTTATTGAATAAATCAACGAATAACATTAACCTTGAAATAGTAACAAAAATTTGTTCTAATATTGTCATTATGTCAACTAGTCACAATGGCTAATTGTTCACTTTTACCTCTGAGTTTTGTTTTTTTATATAATTTTGTAATGTTTATTTATTTTTGGGAGAGAGAGAGAAATACAGCATGAGCAGGGGAGGGACAGAGGGAAAGGGGGACACAGAATCCAAAACAGGTTCTAGGCTCTGAGCTGTCAGCACAAAGCCCGACACAGAGCTCGAACTCACAAACTGTGAGATCATGACCTGAGCTAAAGTCAGACGCTAAACCACCTGAGCCACCTAGATGCCCCTACCTTTGAGTTTATATTTATCTATGCATCATCTAGAATAATAAGACTTATAAATATTAAAATATAATCTAAATATCTTACATAAAATAAGGTTTCTTCTCAAATGTGTATATAAGCTGTATAATTAAATTTTACTGGTTTCATCCACACTGTTGCTGTAGTCTCTATGCTAATAAAGATCTGGACCAGCAAAACATCTCACCAAATTGACGTTTCAATGGCCAAAGAAGAGCATAAAGCTAATTAGCCTATAGGAAACAAGTTCATCCTTTTCAACTCATTAGCACTACAATCTAACTACTGAAATAGTTAAATCATAAAGCAGTTCATAAAACTGCCAAGACATTCATTTTTAATATCAAATGTAATCCATGGTTATTGTTTGAGATTCTATTTCTCACCTAACAGTTCTTCAGCTGGATAATAAACTACCTCTTAGAAAGCATCAACACACACACACGCACACACACACACACACACACACACACAAGCTTTGGCTCCTCTCTATACTTTTCATAGGAATGATAAAAAAAAAAAAAAAAAAAAAAGACCTGTTATCTAAGAATGCAAGTTAGAGATAGTGACAAAATTTGTTTCATATGGAATAAAAGACTGTGGGACTTGTATCTGATAAACAATAAAAACTTAGAAGAAAATTGCCACAAGTGGAAATCTTTCGTTCTATTTTCATGTATTCAATTTTTTTTTTCTTGTTTCTACTAGTAAGACTGTGGCAGGAATGTTTTCCTGGGTAAGACAGCAAATATACTCAGAGAGAGTTGTAAATGTTTTGGATGACTAAGAAAGTTACCAGCTAGACATGTAACAGCTGGTAAGTAGGAAAAAAAAACGAAGTTCCCAACAGGAAAGAATAAAGTTAGTTTCTTGAATGAAAGAAGTCAGAAAATAATGACATGGAAAAGTATGGTGTCATGGGTCTGTTGGATTAAAGACATTTCATGATCTAAAGTGATAATGAAAGGTGCTTATAAGAATCCAAGAGGTAATGAGACATGAGAGTCTACATCTGAGGAAAAGGATCAGCAAACATTTTCTTGCAGTGGGCCAAAGAGTAAAAATTTAGGCTTTGTGGGCAGTATAGTCTTGTAATTACTAAAAATTTCTGCCTTTGTAGCATGAAAGTAGCCATAGACAATACATGAATAAATGATCATGGCTCTATTCCAATACAATTTTATTTATGGACACTGAAATTAGAATTTCATACAACGAAATTCCCATGCATCATGAAATAGTATTATTTTTAAATCTTTTTTCAACCATTTAAAAATGTAAAAAAACAAACAAACAAACAAAAAAAACATTCTTATCTTACGGACAATACAAAACAGGGCTGGATTTGACCCACAGGTCAGAGTTTATCCTAAATCTTCACACAGAACTTCAAAAAGCCCACTGCTCACTGAGAATAATAGAAAAGATTTAGGTTAGTGAAACTCATTTTTAACTGAATTTTAAGATGCTTGCAAGTGGAGAATATAATGTTGGTTGATTTTTATTTGTTATTTGTTTGTTTGCTTGTCTTTACCCAATATAGAATGAGTACTCAAATCCTCTAAAATAATTAGGGCCTTCAAGATTAAAACAGTCATTCTAAAATATTTAAGTATTTACAGATGCCAAGTTGAATGCTGAGAATGTGGCAGTGAATAAAGGACACAAATTGTCTAACCTCAGGCAGCTTACATTCCAAAGTAGTGCATTGGGTCAAGTTCCATAGAAGCAGAGGCTAAGGAAGAGGAGAATGGAGGAGGAAGATTTAGTAGAAGAGGTAAAATCTAAGCAAGAAATAGTCTTATCTGGGGACTGGCTTCACATTGATACAATGGAGAAAATTTACAGGAAGTTACATATATTAAACATATTCCTCAGAGACCTGAGGAAATTAAGAGTTTTGGTCATGCAGTTATCCAAAAGAAAGACTTTAACTCAAGACAGAACTAGCCTTGGGGGCACCTGGGTGGCTCAGTCGGTTAAGCATCCAACTCTTGATCTCAGCTCAGGCCATGATCTCAGGGTCGTGAGATCAATCCTGTAGTCTGGTTCTGCACTGGGGGTGGGGGGGGGGGGGAGCGGGGAGCCTTCTTGGGATTCTCTCTCTCTCTCTCTCTCTCTCTCTCTTTCTCTCTCTCCCCTTGATGCCCCTCCCCAACTCATGCTAGCTCTCTCTCTCTCTCTCTCTCTCTCAAAATAAATAAACTTCAAAAACAAAAAGAACTAGCCTTAGAATCTTCTAGGAAGTTTGAGAAAGTGGATGTGGCTGAAGTAGTTGAGGATGGGTAATGAGGTAGGTAGGAACTAAGCTGAAGAGGAAACAAGTGGTGACAAATCATAAAGAGCCTTACAGATCATTGTAGGGTGTTGAGCTCTTATACTAAGAAAACAAAAGTGCTATGTTCCACAAGATATCTTTTAGAACCAGGAGGTCTCTCAAAAGCCATCTGGTCTACCTTCTAAATTTTAGGGAATTTCTACAATGAAAAAATCTCATTGAAGCTAAAAGACAAGGATAGAGTTCTAAAGTATATGGAAAGCAACTTCCAGTTAGTACATTTGAAGGAAGTTCTGCTATAAATATTTGAGCAGTTTCTGTGTATTAGGTTTAAGTCCTGAATCTTAATGTCACCCCATCAATGGCAAAACTGCAAGAGGATGAGAGCGAGCTGGCTGATGTACAGAGAATGCATGCTCACAGTCTGGCATGAGCATGGCATTTATTCTAGCTGTAACTCCAGCACATTGGGGAAGAGAAATGGTGATATGGTTTCAAGCAAGTGAGCCATATTTTCCTTACATGCAACAGTCAGCTACTTCCAGGATGACTATAGCTCCATAAATTGTCAGTTCTACTAGGTCCAATGCAAAGTATTTTATGCTCAAGTTGATGAATGGAGAACAGCAGACCATCCTTGAAGGGTAATCAGTAAGTAGTTATAAAGCAATTTGAAAATGACACTGCACATGAATACCCAATAACATTAATGATATCCTGTTGCTTCTATTAGTTTGAAAGAAATATCCCATTTCATATTAGTATTGGCCTTCATAGAAATATTTATTAGTTGCTTCTGTGCTCTGTTGTTGTTGTTGAATGTAGAGTAACTATATCCAGTAACTCAATTACATCAAAATACTTTATATTCTCCAATGCAAAGCCATACCTTGTTTTCTTCAAACACAATTTCTTGTTTCTGGCTTTACCTTAAATAGTCCATATCTCATTCTGATGTCAATCTCCTACATAAGACTTTCTGATCCTAATAGTGCTTCCTGATTATTTGCCAGTAAAAACTTCTTAGCGTGGGGGCACCTGAGTGGCTCAGTTGGTTAAGCCACCAACTTTGGCTCGGGTCATGATCTCATGGCTCATGAGTTTGGGCCCCACACTGGGGCTCTGTGCCGATAGCTCAGAGCCTGGAGCCTGCTTCAGATTCTGTGTCTCCCTCTCTCTCTGCCTCTCCCCTGCTCATGCTGTCTCTCTCTCTCTCTCAAAAATAAATAAACATTAAAAATAAAAAGAAAAGAAAAAAAACTTCTTGGTGTGGTGATTAGCCCTTTCTGAGATATCCTTGAAATAGAAGCCTAATTTCCATTTCCGTGTCACACTTCTCTTTTTTAAATATGTTGAGATATCAATGACATTAGAAAATGATGTCAAACTGATATATGTGGAGGAGTGAAATCTTTCAATTAAACATCTTTATCTATTTTAATTAAAACAATATTCAAGGGGAGCCTGGGTGGCTCAGTCAGTTAGGCATCCGACTTTGGCTCAGGTCATGATCTCGAGGGCCGTGAGTTTGGGCCCCGCTTCGGGCTCTGTGCTGACAGCTCGGAGCCTGGAGCCTGCTTCGGAATCTGTGACTCCCTCTCTCTCTGTCCCCTCCCTTGCTCATGCTCTGTCTCTCAAAAAATAAATAAACATTAAAAAAAATATTCAAAACAGTATTTAACCAGAGATCTTAAAAAGATAAATGAATAAAACTTCAATTCTTTTCTGCAATTATACTTTAATATTTTGCCAGGACAAAGTCATTACAAAATAGTATATATGTCCTCTGACTTTTAAAAATGGTATATTTCTGGGGTGCCTGGATGGCTTAGTTGGTTAAGCATCCGACTTCAGCTCAGGTCATGATCTCACAGTTCGTGGGTTCAAGCCCCGCATTGGGCCCTGTGCTGACAGCTCTGAGCCTGGAGCCTGCTTTGGATTCTGTGTCTCCCTCTCTCTCTGCGCCTCCCCCACTCATGCTCCCTCTCTCTCTCTCTCTCAAAAATAAATAAACATTAAAAAATTTTTTAAATAGTATATTTCTGGTAAGTAACATATAGCACAATTAGTTTAATTTATTTAAATGTTCTCTTTTTAACTATATAGAATATTTGGGTGTTAAAGCATTTATTTCATTTGCTTGCAGTTTAAGAGTGATGTTTGCTTTACTAACAAAATATCCCTTCTAATATGTTTAGAGTTGGTAAACCTCAAGAATACTTAATGCAGTTTAAACCTAATCTGGCATTCTCTAAGGGGTCAAATATGAGTCCCTTAAGGGGTCAAATATGAGTAACCTATGATATAATTGGTGAAGCAGCATCGCCTATATATGTTCATGTCTTAAATTTCAAATAAAATCAAATCCCTAATTGTTACTTACTTCTGGGCAGACAGTTGCTCTCAACAGGATTCTTTAATTAGGAAGAGAAATGTTTCTGGAAAAAGCTCTAACTGATTATAAAATATGTTTTTGGAGGAAAAATTGGTTGAAGTTACTGGCACTAAATACATTTGCATCTGTATGTCAAATGCATATTCTAACTTCATTCTTGTACAGCCAAGAGCTACACAAGTATGAGTAGAACTAAAATGGATCAAATTTAAGACTCCAGCAGGAATGTCATCTACCAGTTTCCCTGCACAGTGCCTATCCCACCTTTCTGTTAATGAGACCTCAGTTTCTTAGAAACATACCCCTCTCTATCACCTACGCTAAGACCACTGATGAAAGTATTGCTCCCTTCTGGCCAAAGTGTGAGCTTCTCAATCAACTTCAGCTGCTTCAGTTCTTTTACCTGGGAATGTGAATTTTGAACAGAGTCAGAAACACTGAAAAGAACTGGAGGGGGCTCAACCCAAATGCAAACACCATTCGAATGACTTTCGCTTTCTTCTTGCTCACATCCCTGGATTTTCTTTCATCCCTATTCTTTCTGAGACCTAACTATTGGGTTTCCTTTCTGAGACTGCACTGCTTTGTATATGTCTAATTAATTCTTTTTTCACTATATTTAGTTAAAATTAACTTCTGCAACTTGCAAGATCTCTGACCAATCAAAGCTCCTAGAAATGATGAAATGTTAAATGCTCAGAGAAAAATGAAATGTTTCTATGTGGCAGTAATAACAAATAAATCAGAATTGGCATATAGAATGTCCCATAAATCTCGACTTGGAAAATGCAACAAGCAGATGATTATGAAATAAATGATAACACCTTAGCAAGACAAAAATATTGACAGTTCATACTGCCTCCTGCAAGAATTACAAATTACATTAGTACTACAATAAAAGGGAAAAGCGTAAAACCTCCAATAAAATGGGGAAACCAGTGTAGATGAGGCCAAATTTGGAAATTCTTTCATGTTGATCCCAAAGATTTTCCTAGAAAAATTCCCCTGATCATTTTTGCTTAACCATAGTCTGCTCTTCAGGACTGTATATTTGGCTGTATAGGTGTTCTAAACTCTTTTGTATCCCTCCATGCATTTTTAAGCTCCAACTAGGCAGGGCTTGTGGCTACCATGTTTTCTATATCTGGTAGAGCGAATTGTGCAGAATTTTTATTCCATTAATACATGTTTATTTCATTCCACTTAAAAAGCATACACACACACACACACACACACACACACACACAAGGGCTATTGGAGCTCTAAAATTGTCCCCAGTGACTAGGTAGCTGTAATTAGGGGTCTCACAAAGCATATCCCCCCAATTTTTTCATTAGAAAAGTATTATTTTACTACAAGTATTTTCTAAAAACAACTCCACTCCTTTCTTCATAATCTCATGATATAGCACTGATACTATACCATCCATATATTTTTAGCTACACAAATTTCATATACTTAAGAATAACACAACTCCACCACAGAAGCTCTAATACTCTTCCATAGCAATCTATTTAAATTCTTTTTGACA
Source organism: Panthera pardus (assembly GCF_024362965.1). NCBI lineage: Eukaryota > Metazoa > Chordata > Mammalia > Carnivora > Felidae > Panthera > Panthera pardus. Next base: position 37,141,916 of record NW_026526991.1, on the reverse strand, counting down.
AAATTATGTCTATTTAAAGTCCAAGTTCTTTATACAATTACACGAAGAGCACTATTAGCACAATAGTCAAATAAAGCATCCTACAAAAACTTTGGCATGCCTAAAAAGAAATGCACAACAAATTATGTTCATTAGAGAACTATGAACATTAAAAATCAATACCAGAAGGAAGAAAAAAATTACTGTTCAATCATAAATGTTCTGAATATCCCAATGATCAAAACAAAGAGAACATAATCACTTTGATCATTCAGGGTCTCAGCTCCCATGAGTACAATCGTGAGAGCCCTGGTGAAATGTGCCTAATGGATCAATTGCTACTCAGTTTACGCTCATTGTTTCCATGAATAAATACAAATCTAGTCATCAGATTACCCAAGTTTTAAGAGAAAATAGAATCGCAGATATAAAAATCTCCCAAATTTAAAACTAGGATATTAACTCGTAGTTGGTATTTTTTAAAAAATTAGTTCTGAAATCAGACTGCCTAAGCTTATGCCTTGGCTTCATCACTTATTGGTGTTTTACCTTGGACATGACAATAATTCTCCTTACCCCTCATCTGGAATACAAAATAATACAGTTGACCCTTGAACAACCACTTAAATGGTCCAATTAAATGCAGATTCTTTTCAATAAATATGCATACAGCACTGTAAATGTATTTCCTCTTCCTTATGATTTTAGTAATAACATATTTTTCTCTAGCATACTTTATTGTAAGAATACAGTATGTAATATATGTAACATACAAATATGTGTTTTTTTTATTATCAGTAAGAATTCCAGTCAACAGTAGGCTATTAGTAAAGTTTTTGGGGACTCAACAGTTACACACAGATTTTTGACAACATAGCGACTCGTGCCCCAACCCCCATGCTATTCAAGAGTCAACTGTAATTATCAACTTCAAAGGAATTTTGTAAAGATTTAAATGAGATAACTGAGTGTCTGATGTATTATAAGTGCTTAATAAACATTGGCTATTTTTACTACTTAAAACAATGTATTGTAAAACCAAAAAATATCTGTATGATAAGTATAGGTCACTAATTTAGCTGTAATTTATAACTGTTCCTAATGTCCAGAAGGGAAAATGCATCAGTTTTTCAGAGAAAAACATTTCCTACAGCATTTATCTCTAAAATAATATAGTTTTCATATAGATGATGATGTATCTTCATATAGATACAGAATAGGTATAAACCAGATGAGTTTTGTGATGTAACACACTTCTCACCTTCTCCCTTAACTCCCACTTTCCAACCCAATTTAATCTTAACCAAAAATCAAATGGTGTTAGACTTTGCAATAATGTTATAATACATTATACAAGAATAAGAACTTGATTTCATCTATATCAATCTGCCTTTGAGATAGATGTTTCTCTAAGATTTATTGTCCATCAAGTCATTACTTATGGGGATTCTCTTAAAGTGTATGGAACACATATCTTATTCCCAAATCTAAATTGGCTAAATCTGTATTAACATTTTTAATGTATTTATATGATAAAAGGTAACAAAGCTTCTGTAATTTCCTTCAATACTTTATAAAAAATAATTCCTCATTTATCAACAAAGTATTATCTAACATCACAGAACCCCATGAGAGAAAGGGCATCTATCCCACTTCCTATATTAAACTTCAGCTTCCCACAGAAAAATTCCTTGAGGAATAGTTACTATATTTTCTCCTCTTTGCCTTCCCAAATGCAAATCAGGACACCATTTCAGGCAAGCTCCAGTTTCTACACAGGAAGTTGGTGGTTTTTTTTGTATTATCCAGAATTGAGGCCTTAATATTGATTTTCCATATTCTCTCATTCCAACCCACCTAAGCAAGATTCCTGTTCTGAAAAATCTGTCCACTTGATGCTTATCTAATCTGGTCTTGCTGCTTTGCCAAGATATGATTTATTTTCAAATTTCTCTTCTGAGAGTTCACAGGTGCAGTGCAACAAGCATAAGGGAAATTAATTACCTCTTCAACTTGTCAGGTTTCTGACATACATGAATTACACATCAATTGACAATATATAACTGCAAACAATGGAACCTGGCCAGAGGATATAACCTTCTATCATCTGTGCCTCACCTCAATTAAAAGTTCAGTTGCACATGTGTACAGGTTAAAGCATGTAGGCAAACATGTTCAAGAACATAAAGGTTATGAATACACTGTGCCTTTCCTTTGCTGCCTCGTACTCCACTAACTCCATGCATCCCCTTTGAAAGCTGTAATTAACATCTCAAAATACCAACTAGCTGACTGCACCCTTTCTGCTTGCAGTTGAATACAAAACATAAGGAGGACGTGTTTGGTCAGTCTATAGAAAATGCAACTGGAAGACTGTACAAGCTGCCTCATAGGTTATAGTGACAATTAAAGGAGATGATATGTGACATACCTACATTTAGTTTTAAATACATAGAGCTAAAAAAATTAATAAGTAGAAAACTAATTTTTTAAGCCTCATAAAAATAATGACGAAGGGGAAACACTCTGCAGAAAACTGTCCCTATTGATGTACTTGGGGGGGATCAATGAAATACAATTTTAACTATCAATTATCGTCACCTATTCTGTCCTTGATATACAATTCTAGTACATTCCCCAAGTATCCAAGAAAAGAATTACTTTTCTTCATGAAAAAAATCATGTCATTGCTTAGTAGAATACAATTCCCTCTACACACTGAAAAGCTTCCAGTTGAGTGCATTAAGTTCTTGCAAAAACATCTATTATAATGCAAATTATGAAATATAAAGACACCCTAGAATTTCTGTCTATAAAGCAAGCTCATTGAGAAAATTCTGCATATTACAATGGGATAATTTCCCCCCACTTAAGGTGCTTTATATCTGAAAGAACAAATTAGAGGGTAAAATTAAGAGACATTTCTCCTTCAAGACTGAAAATGAGATAAATTATAAATGATATTTGCTGTTAATTTTATCTAAATTGTCAACTAAAATGCCTGAGATTGAAGCACATTTAAGGCAATTTCAAACTATTATTGCTTTGCTTATTTTAAATAATGGAGCTATCTGCAAATACGAGAAAAATAAAGTGGAAAATACCACTATTTCATATGAGAGTATTTCCAGTCATCTTTTGTCTTGGTTTCAACTGTTTATCTTAAATTTGAATAGTCTTAAAAATGTTAAAAGATTTATAGGATATCCTCTTTTAAAAGGCTGTATTTGACATTGTTAATAGTGATCATTAATTATTCTACTTATTATAAGTTCAGAATGACATTATGTTATGCCTGGCTGATAACTTGAAAGCTCTGTAATTATAAGGAATGACAAAATGTTATTAAATTGCCTATATAATTAATTCAGATTTTTCTCAGTTCATGTGAGATCAAGTGAACAAAAATTAAATAACAATTTATAAGAACTTAATAACAAACAAGTTAGGTCTACATGATATCCACATTGAATTCTACGCTTTGAAAAATAATAAAGTTTGATTCCCAAATTCCCTTAGTTCATAAATTTTGCCATATTGGAACACAAAAAAAATCAATAATTTGAAATCTGGCACTAGTAGAGACCACATTTTCTGATCACAATGCACTACAGATAGAAATAATAATTAGAAAACAAGCTAAAAATATCCCATCACCTAAAAATCAAAAATTTTCATCAATTATTTAATATTTTAAAAACTACAGAATATCTTAAATACCATATATATCTGAACCTAATGGAGAGAAACCAAACAGTTCTCAGGGGGAAAAAAGCCTTAATACTCATATTAATGAAGAATAAATACTGAAAATATGTGAATTAAACATGCAACTCATAGAAAAAAGAATATAAACTTACAAAAATAAATCATTTTAAAATCATAAATAAATAAATGAATAAGGAAAAAAATTATACAGCTGACAATCCAAACAATAGTTAATTGAAAAGAAACAGATAACCTTTTGAATCTTTTAATCAAGAAAGAAAAGAGGGGCGCTCGGTGGCTCAGTCAGTTAAGCATCCTACTTCAGCCCAGGTCATGATCTCGTGGTTTGAGTTCGAGCCCTGCATCAGGCTCTGTGCTAACAGCTCAGAGCCTGGAGCCTGCTTCAGATTCTGTGTCTCCTCTCTCTGCCCCTTCCATGCTCATGCTCTCTCTCTGTCTCTCAATAATAAAATAAAACGTTAAAAAATTCTTTAAAAAGAAAGAAAAAAGAAGAAAGCATAGATACACAAAGCAAAAAGACAATAGGTAAATAACGGATGCTATAACAAATCTTAAGAGGGTTGTTAATACTTTTCCGCAATTATACTCTATATTGTAATTCATTTTTTCTTTCACACTCTTAGGAAACTATTTCATATCTTCTATCCTCAAACGTCCAGCTTCTTTCCCATAATCACTCTGAACTTATGCCCTGCTCCCTACTGCACTGAGAAAACGGAAGCAACCAGCAGAGAACATTCACAGACTTCCTAATCACATCTGTCCACTTACCAATACCTCTACCAACGTATCTCAGTTACTAGCATACAAAAAAATAGGTATTCTCTAACTGAAACCATTCTCATTATCTTCCCTTTCCACCTCCTTAAAGACCTAATCCAGGAAGTCATCCCCCACCCCACCTTTATACATCACAAGTTTATGGAGATTATTCTCATCAGCATCCATCAGCATAAAAACATCCTGTTATTCTGTCTGGAAGGAAAAGAAACAAATTATTTCTTTTGATTCCACTTCCCCTATCACCTGTTTATATCTTCCTATTTATAGCAAAATTCCTTGAAACATCTCCTTATACTTGAAATCTCTAATTGTACTCTATTCATTTTCTCTTAAACTCATTGAAACTGACTTTTGCCCATCCTACTTTACCAAAAATTTGCAGGAAATTTACAATATTTACATGATGTACAGTGTTAGAAATAACAAAGTTGAATTAGATACAGGCTTGGCTTCTGAAAAGTTTCTAACTATCAAGAGAAGAAATACATGCCATTTATTTTTTTAAAGCACAGTGAAATTGTTCAGTGCTCAAAGGTACTCTTTAATGATAACAAAAAAGAGTCAACAGTCGGCTTAAGCCATTACTTCTCTGGGTCTCCTGCCATCCTGATACTGCTACTCTGATTACCACCACTTCCATACGCTAACGTCACTGTCACCACTGCTACAAAGCTCAGGTGAAATACACTCTTTGCTGTCAGAAGTCTGTCTTTGGATGCTGCTCTGTTGGCCTGGTGCTGGCTGCTCAAAAATGCTTTCTTCTCTTTCCTCTCCCTTTTTTCTTTTCCTATCTGATTCCAGCAGTTAAAAGAAGGCTATCTCTGGTCTGTCTGGAAGGAGTGAAACTCGAACTGTAACTTTCCAGTGTCCCTTTCCATTGTTCCACATAACAATGTGAAATACTTTCAGTCCTTTTTTTGCTGACTTTTTATTGGCTACGGATATGAACCTCACTAATTTTTCAAAAACGAAGAACTGGGAGGCACAGAGAGGTTCAAGACATTGATGTAACTTGAAATCTAAACTTAAAATTTCACAGGCAATGCTTTTCTTTGTGCATCAAGGCCTAGAGTCTTGTAGAGTTCAGGGTCTCAAGTTTCACAAAAGGGCTTTATTTTGCTAGTATCTTATGTGAAAAACTTCTCAACCTTTCCTTTTAAGACATATCAGTTAGTTTAAAAATATGTAAGTTTGAAATGGTTTTAAGAGTTGTGTATCAGTCCAGTTCAGAAATTAGACCATCATGATGAGAACTGAAAGTCTACTATATACTACCTTTGTAGCCTGGGAACATGCTCCATGTTAATTTCCGTAGCTGTAAAAGGGGTATAATTACAGTACCTCTAGTCCATATTGTGGTGGTTCAAATTAAATTCGTTATTTAACATATATAACATATTTACATAGACATGTAAAGCCCTTAGAACTGTATCTGGTACAAAAACTCTCAGACAGAGGCTGTCATTTCTGTTTCTGGTTGTAGTTACCACTTGAAGAGCTAGTGGTGCAGGGATGCATGAAGATCAGTTGTAAAAACTTTTAAACAAGAAAACACAATGAAAACATGAAAGCCAATTACAAAACCTGTGCAATGGCATGACATAAGGAAATAGCTGGATGTAACATGAAGTATGACCTTATATTAAATCAATAGACACTGCCCTATATGTTCAGTGTTCAGAAACATGCCAACACTCAAATACCTTTCTGAGAAGGTTGACTAAAGTTACATTCCATTAGGCCAATGGATGAAATCAAAATGAAGTATCTTCCTATTTATAGGAATAAATGGATAAATGGTGAACATATAAATGATACAAACATTCAAATATATTAAACATTGCATTTAAATAGGTGCTGAATACTTACCTGCAACCCCAAATGCAATTATGGACATCTTAAGTAAAAAAAAAAAAATGCATACAAGTTTTATGTTAACACAGATGGGCAAGTTCAGTATGGGAAAAGAGCAAGAATAGTGTACAACAAATGTAATTAATCAAAAACACAGCTTAAAGCAATTTTATAGTTTGGGCAAAAATCATACAATTATTTTCCTGATTTTGCTAAATAAGGAAATATAGATAATGTTTTTTAAAAAAAAAAACTATCTTTGACTATCTTTGACTCTATAATCTTAAGTGCTATAAGAGAAGTTTCATTTTAAAGGTGCAATACTACAAAGTTTCAGTTATGCAAGATGGATAAGTTCCAGAGATTTGCTATACAACTTTGTGCCTATAGTTAACAATACTGACTGTGCAGTTAAAAAAAAATTACCAGGGTATATCTCATGTTAAGTGCCCTTACATACCATAAAAAAGTAAAATAAAATATAAAATGAAATGAAATAAAATAAAATTAGAGAAACTTGAATTTAAATCCTGCTTTTGACATTTACCAGTAATCTGACAGTAGGAAACATACTTTCCTGAGATTTCATTTTACTATGTCTATGTAGAATTAAAGAGATTGATCTCAGGACTCTTCTGAGGATAAAATAAGATATTCGAAGGTGGCAACTAATGTAATACATGATTATACATGTATAATACATGACCAACAAATGCTTCTTCTCTTCCCCCATTGCATTGCTCTGGTCTCCTTGCTTTTGTTCATTAGCTACATACTTCTATCATTGTTATACTTCTATCACATATCATCATAAATATTGGTTTAATCATCAGTCACCTCAATTTTTGTGTAATCATTTTTTCTTCTGTGACCTTGCTGAAATAGTGTATTAGTTCTAATAATGTTTTTGTTGTTGTTTTGCTTTGATTTTTGTGGACATGGAAGCATTTTAAGAAAGGAGTGGCAAAGTCAGATTTGCATTTTAAATAGAGACTTTTGCAGCTGTGAGGAGGATGTATTTGAAGGAGGAAATGCTGGAGGAAAGATTATTTTTCAACACTGTTGAAACAGTTACTGACATCCAGAAGCCTACCAGGAATATATAACAAGACTAGGAGTATACTAGAAAATGAATTAAGAAAGATAATTGCTTAATTTTTTCACAGAAATTAGCATGTTTATTTTAAGAAAATTGCTTTCAGCTCTCTTTTCAATTAATTACATTTATTGTACTCATTAAAGCTCTTGGACTTCTGTTTCTGGTAATGTCAGACTGTGCAATTTGGACTACTTCTCTAGATAAGGAAAACTAAAAACACTGGAGATATATCTATCTATACATATTTATTTATATCTATATTTTATTTTGTATTCATGTATGACCTAATATAGAAAGATAGTAAAAAATTGAGTATTTGGGATCAGGGGAAAAGTTAGGTCTCAGACATTTAGATCTGCTTTTCCCCTAGTTTTAAAGGGACTAGCTCAGTACATGTGACTGTTTCATAGGACTAGAGGGACAGGCGTTGGAGTCAAGTTCTGATAAGATGAAGGGGCCCTAGGAAATCCTCCTCATTTGAAGTTGAGACTCTGAAATATCCCTGGATGATGGGTCCCTAGAGCGAATATCCCTGGATGATGGGTCACCCCAGGAATTATTTGAATAAAGGTGAATGAGGATTGCAATTTTCCTAGGCACCTGGTCAGAATAAATACATGTTCTCCCTGTAGGAAGATAACATAATTCTAGAACTAAAATGACTTCCACAACTTTATAAATGAAATGTCTGCCACACAGTCAAAAATAACCATACACATGAGATTACAAGACAATAAGAATAAATGATAATACAAATAGTAAACAACAGAAACAGACCACAGGAGTCCCAAACATTGAAGTTATCTAAAAGACTTAAAATAACTATACTTACAGTGTTCAAAGTGATAAAAGATGAGATTGTAAAACTTCACAGAAAGCTAAAAATTTACATACAAACAAATGAAATTGTAAAATCAGAAGGGACAACAAACACAATAAAGAACCAGATAAATAAGTTAACATCAAATAAGATACAGTAGAGAAAATTAGTGAACCAAAGGGTGGGTACAAAAAAAATCCTACAAATCACAGAGAGATAAAGGAATAGAAAATACAGAAAAGAGTATAAAAGAGAGAATAAAATGAGATTAATAAATAAGTAGAATTCTAGAATGAGAGGAAAGATCGAATGTAACTGAATTTTTAAAATGAGTAAAAATGTTCCTACCTAATAAAGGGCATTGAGTTACAATGTCAATAATCCCTCTGAACACAAAGCAAAAAAGAATTTAAAAAATACATATTAAGCACATAATACTAAAACTTCTTAAAAAAAAGAATTATTTAAGGAAGCCAAAAATAAAAACAAAAAACAGGGCTCCTTGGTGACTCATTCAGTTGAGCATCTGACTCTTGATTTCAGCTCAGATCATGATCCCAAGGTCTTGGGATCAAGCCCCCAGCAGGCTCTGTGCTGAAGGTGGATCCTGCTTAAGATTCTCTCTCTCTCCCCCCCTGCCCCTCTCCCCTGTTCATGCTTTCCCTCAAAACAGAAAACAACAAAAGAAATTTACCCTCAAAGAGGCAATAATTAAATTCACAACTGTCTGCTCAATAGCAAGAATGATGGTCAGAATAAAATGGCATGTAAAGAATGCCAAAGGAAAGGGGCACCTGGGTGGCTCAGCCAGTTAAGCGGCTGATTCTTGATTTCAGCTCAGGTCATGATTCACAGTTCATGAGTTTGGGCCCCGCATCATCGAGCTCTGCACTGGCAGTTCAGAGGCTGCTTGGAATTCTCTCTCTTTGCCCCTCCTCCTCTCTCTCTCTCTCAAAATAAATAAATAAACTTAAAACAAAACCAAACAAAAAAGAATGCCAAAGGTAATAACAACTAATTTAAAATTCTATATCCAGTGAAAACATCCTTCAGGAATAAAGGTGAAATAAAGACATTTTCAGAAAGTCTTAAGCTGAGAAATTATTCATCTGTAGACTACGCTTACGGAAATATTGAAGGTTGTTCTTCAGAAAGAAGAAAAATGATCTCAAATGGAAGATTCAATATCCAGAAAGAGGAATTAGTAACACACATGGTAAATGTGTGAATAAATTTAAAGGAATATTGCCTGTATAAATCTACAAAATAATATCTTTCACATCACACACATGGGAATAGATGGCAGGAATAGTACACATTAAACATTACATTTTGGTATAGTGAGAATGCACATCACAATTTATGTGTTAACTGTTAAAAGAACAGCAAAAGAATATGAAACTGCCAGAACAATAGAGGGGGAAATTGTACAACAAAAATATATATTCAATCAATTCAAAAGTTAAGCATGAAAGGTTAATAAAAGGAACACAAAACAGAAAAGGAAAAGAGAAAGCCCTTAGTAAGACAGTATATTTCGCACAAACATTCAAGTAATTATAGTCAATATAAAAAGACCAAAAAAGAAAGACTGTCAAACTCATAAAAATAAAATTTGCTATCTGTGAATAATGCACATAGAAACACAGACACAGTGATAGTAAAAGGATAGATAAATGTGTACAGTACAGATTAGCAAAAAAGAAATCTTCTATCGTACAATTAAAATCAGACAAAGCAGAATCTATGAGAAAATGCCTGTTTAGGAATAAAGGTGATCATTGATTTTCAATTGACCATGAAAATAGAATAATGATAAAGTAGAATGCAACTAATAAGAGTCTCAAAACATGTAAAAATTAATAGAATTGAGGGGAGAAACAGAGAATCTACATCATAATAAGAGATAAAATTTGTGATCGTACCAACATAGAATTTTAGACTTAGAGCTGTAAACTGAAGTTAAGGTTTTAGAAGAAAAATTAAATTTACCTAACATAATTACTAAAAACTCTGATTTCAGACATCAAATCTTTTCTACTAAAAAGATATTAATTGATAAATTTCTTCTAATTCAAGCAATATCAACTGCCATGGATTATTTTGTACATATTGAATATAGTTCATAGGACTGTATTTTGATGACAGAATAGACCAGGCAATTAACTAACAGAATTTTCCAAATGACATTTGTATAAATATCGCTAAATAATGTTTTCCATATACAAAATTAACAAAGATAAAATAATCTCGCTGTCATTTGGAACTGATTTTTCTCCTTTATCTTAGAAATAGATCATTAGGTAAGATTTTATCATGAAAAACTTTTAAATTAATGACCACTATTTTTTATTTTATTTTTTTATTTTTTTTTTTATTTTTTATTTTTTTTTTATTTTTTAATATATGAAATTTACTGTCAAATTGGTTTCCATACAACACCCAGTGCTCATCCCAAAAGGTGCCCTCCTCAATACCCATCACCCACCCTGTCCTCCCTCCCACCCTGCCCTCCCTCCCACCCCCCATCAACCCTCAGTTTGTTCTGTTTTTTAACAGTCTCTAATGCTTTGGCTCTCTCCCACTCTAACCTCTTTTTTTTTTTTTTTTTTTTTTTCCTTCCCCTCCCCCATGGGTTTCTGTTATGTTTCTCAGGATCCACATAAGAGTGAAACCATATGGTATCTGTCTTTCTCTGTATGGCTTATTTCACTTAGCATCACACTCTCCAGTTCCATCCATGTTGCTACAAAAGGCCATATTTCATTTTTTCTCATTGCCACGTAGTATTCCATTGTGTATATAAACCACAGTTTCTTTATCCATTCATCAGTTGATGGACATTTAGGCTCTTTCCATAATTTGGCTATTGTTGAGAGTGCCGCTATAAACATTGGGGTACAGGTGCCCCTATGCATCAGTACTCCTGTATCCCTTGGATAAATTCCTAGCAGTGCTATTGCTGGGGATGACCACTATTTTTTAAAGCTCATCAATTAATGATCTTTTGTAAGTCACCAAAACATAAATGCATGTTCTAAGCCCTAGCATAAATATATAATAAATTGAGCCAAAATATTATATACTTTAATTGAAGCAGATTATCCTAAAAGTGGGCATAAAAAGAGAATCATAAGTAATAATAAAACAGGAAAATTAGTTGAGCATAAGACAAATAGTGCCAAATTCTACTTGCTCACATCCATGGTTGAACAATTTCCTTTAATTAACATCAAAATGAACGTGGGCTTGCAGGCAAAGTAGTGTTGCAAAGCAGAAATCTTCATTTTAGGCCAAATACCTTAGGAACTAGTGTCAATCTTCACACCTGCCTTTGCAGGCAATCTGACACCTCTAGATCTCCTGGGAGGGAGACTCAAGTGGAATATTTACCTTGTTCCTACAGCACCTATTCCTACTTCTGCTATCAAGGATCTCACTTCTTGGGAAGCAAAAAAGGATTTAAAAGTTCCATTTTGGGGAAAATTTGTCCTAATTCAAGGCCCAAGGAAGAAAGTACCAATCATTCAAAATCTCACTCAATAAATTCTGTTGCACTTGGGGGAAATTAGAACTGTATTAAAAAAAAAAGTTAGAGTCACAAACTCAGTTGCAATGCAAAGAAAAATTTAAATTCAAGCACTATTTCCCTTCGATCTACTAATCTTCACTAAGAATTATTCACGTAATCTTTATGATTGTTAAGTAATCAGACAACAAATTTTAGGTGCCCACTTAAGATCTGTGACATATAAGCTAATAGAGAGCTAAACCAATTAAATTGCAGAAATGGATGCAAAAATGTGTGATATAATTAACTAGAGTGTGAAAGTCATGTTTGTAAAGCATTCTAAACTACAGTTCTAAACTCTCTCTTTTCCCAAACTAGAACATTGTGATGGTTGCTATCTAGCCTTAAGCTATAAGGTCCTGAAGAAAAAAGACCAAGAAAAAGTAAACTGTAAATTTCAAGGTCTCTGTTACTGAACCTAGAATTTTTCTTCAAGGATTAATAAAAACAAATGAATCATATGCATGCTAGTATTAAGCACACCTAATTATGCTATAAAATTGATTGGAAAACTCAAGTTAGAAATTCATCTTGAGAATACTAACAGCTGTTTTTCTGTTGATATAATTCCTTCTGAGAGAATGAGAGAGAGAGAAAGAAAGAAAGAAAGAAAGAAAGAAAGAAAGAAAGAAATAGAAAATCAGTAATTAAAAGATAAACTGTTAAAAAATAAAAATTAACCAAAATATTCTTTTATTTTTCTGTTTCCATGAAATAAAACTTGTATATAGATTTCAAATCATGGTAGTAGTATTATGACATTGCACAGCTCTCCACATCATTTCTTTCATGAAAGCTGGTTTAATTTAAGCAATAAATTCCCTATAAAAGAACATGAAAATGTGAAAAAAGTGGAATTTGAAGTAAAAAAGCCTTGGACTAATATCTTTTGTTCATACCTTCAAAGCAAGCCATTTACATTCTGATCTCCTTGCTCTGATTTATAAAATATTTTAAAAATGCCACAATCTTTTGATATAAAACCCACTTCATTCTAGAAGGACCTTTGAGGTATAATATCAACACCAGCCTCATATATACTATGACTTTAGTGTTATAAACACTTTAGCCATAATACTGTATAAATTGTATTTGTTTTCCTGTTCTGTCAGTATATGTAATTCTTTATGACTGTATGAGACTTGCCAAATAAGCACAAACTAGATACCACAGAGAATGTGTTCAATAAGCAAAAGAATGACTTTTGTTTTCATTTCATTATTTAGTATTTTTGAACAATAACTAAGTGCCAGATACTGTTGTGGGCAGAAAATACAGCTGTAAATCATTAGAAAAGAGTTCCCAGGTTTCATGGAACAGAATCTAGTGGAGGAAGAAAGACATAGAAAATAAGGCAAAAATAAATAAATAAATAAAGTATACACTGTGTTGGATGGTGATAAGTGCTAGGAAGAAAAAGCAGAGAAGAGGGATTGGAAATATTAAGGAGGGAGCTATTTTAATTTAAAATACATTGCTCAGGTAGGGCCTCACTGAGAAAGTGGTATCTGAGTAAAGCCCTAAAGAGTTGAAAGAGCCAGTCACATAGCTGTCTGGGGGACAACTTTCCAGGCCTAAGGAACACCAGTGCGAAGACCCTAACACAGTTGAATGCCTGACATGTTGAACAGCAAGGACACCAGGATAGTGGGAGTAGAGTGGATGAGCTAGAAAACTACAGGAGATGCTATCAGACAGAAAAAGGGGAGGGCTGTTAGAACTTTACTCCAATTTAAAGACCTGGGCATTTACAGTGAGAAGGGGAGGCATTTCAGACACTTGAGCAGATATGAAACAAAACTTGACTTACCTTTTATCAGAATCAGGATCTTTCTTGTTGTTATGTTGGCAATAGATTAATGAGGTACAGACATGAGCAAGGAGAAAGGAAAATACTGTCTAATCCAGGTAAGAGATGGTGACTCTGACCAGGATGGAGTTGTACAAGTGATTATTGTGGTTCAAGTCTACATATATTTTAAAGATAAAATAGAGACACTTCACTGCTGGATGGAATACAGAACGTGAAAGAAATAAAACACTGAGGTTTTGGCCTAAGCCAAAAGAAGACTGACGTTGCTATTAATTTAGATGCAGAAGAGTAAGTGAAGATCATGAACTCAGTTTGAGACATGTTTAATTTCTACATTTGACAATAGGAGTCTGAAGGTCATGGGAATGTCTGGGTTTGGGAGGTCAACTCTGAAGTCATCAATAGTTAGATAATACATAAAGCTAGGAGATAGGAGAAATCATCACTGGTATTAGCCCAAGATGGAAAGAGAAAAAGTACAGGAACTGAATCCTGGAATAATCAAGCATTAATAGGTCAGGAAGATTAAGAATGACTAACAAAAAAGACTGAGGAGTGACCAAAGAGATAGGAGGAAAAGCAGGCAAATGCACTGCACTAGAGCCAAATGAAGCAAGTGTTTCAAAAAAGAAGAGACCCAAAGTATGTAATACAGCTGATAAACAGGAATGAGACTGAGAATTGACCAATGCGTTTAGCACTATGGAGATTACAGGTATTGTTCACAAAGCAGGTTAGAAGTTTTTGCGGTAAATGCCCAGCTAGAGTAGATTCAAGAGAAAATGGAGAAAACAGGAGGAGAGAAATGAGAAATAATGATTGTAGACAATTTTTTTAAACTTTTGCTGTAAAGGGAAAGAAATGGGGTGGTAACTTGGTTAGGTGAGTTGGTAATAGAATTTTTTTTTTAATGATGTAGGAAAAAGAGGGGAAACGTTTTGTCCTGAAATAGCAAGAGGGGGTGATTTCTAGAACACAAAAGAGGGACTGCCCTTTTCAAGGAACATGGACGGTTCATTACATTAGAGGATAAAAGGCAATGGAGCAACTAGAAATAACTCTCATTTCAAAGAATTTACTAATGAACATGATATCCAGTGGATTGTAGGCATTACCTTCTTGTTACAATACATTCCTAGGACTCATGGTTAGTCAAGTTTTAAAATAAAGCATAGTTATCAGCAACACTATACTGTAAGCATAGAACCTCACACATGGTAGGCCCTAAAATATTTGTTGTATAAAAAACAATTGTTTGGGGCGCCTGGGTGGCTCAGTCAGTTGGACGTTCGACTCTTGATATTGGCTCAGGTCATGATCCCAGAGTCATGGGATCGAGCCCCATGTCAGGCTCTGCACTGGGTGCAGAGCCTGCTTAAAATTTTTTTTCTCTCTCTCTCCCTTTACCCATCTCCCTAGCTTGTGTGCCCCCCCAAATAAAAATTAAATAAAAATAAATAGCAATTGTTTATTAAATTGTGATTATTAAATCAATAAAGCTGAAGTCTATACCCTTATAATCATTTGAAATTAACAAAAGTATTCAACATATTAGAGGGAACCAGAATTACCCATTTACATGTAAGTAAACAAGAAGCCTCAGAAGTTCACTGGTTTTTCTGTGTCACGGGGTTTCACAAAGTTGAAAATGAAACCCACGTACTATAATTTCTTGTTAAATACTTTTCCATGCAACCCATACACTCTTGCTTATAAAAAGTAGATGATGGGCTATGAAGTATGCTTAATACATTAAAAGGTAAATTTATAAATACAAAGAACTGAGATTCTTAAATAATTGTGTGTATAATTATATGAACTCTAATAATCTTTTCATATTTAAATCATAATGTTTGCCTTATTAAAAACTTAGCAGTAGTCATGAGAAATACTTTCAATGGCCCATGTCTCATAAAGAAGGTTTCAAGAAAGGTTTCTTTGTATCTAATGAGCATAATGAGATGAAGGAGATGGCTCAGAGTAAAACAAAAGTAAGCCATGAATAAAATCCTGGTGAGTACCACTTACCAACTGTGTGGTGTTGAACAAGTTACTTAACCTCTCTGTGCCTCGGTTGTATCATCTGTAAAATGGGAATAATAATAATAACGACCTCATTGGAATGTTTTGAGGATTAACTGAGATGATACATCTAACCAGTTTAATGAAGGAGCTGGATTCAGAAATCAACATTTCTGTGTCTCCTGATTTCCTCAGGTGAAGAAATGAACCCCAAATAAAATTTCAGGTGGGTGTCTTAGCTTTTCTGCTCATGCTTAGAAAATAAACTATCTGTCCTTTTGTTTGGGAATTAAGTAGTCTAACAATTTCATAGTTTCATTCCATATAGGACTATATAATATACAAAGCCCCAAGCTTCTGTCCTGCCTAAAGCTCACCCTTTCACTTAGCTCAGGCTTGTTTCAAGCTTTAAAGTCTACAATGGAGGGTGGGACAAGGCAGTCTCCTTCATGCTGATAGCCTACATTCACAGCAACAATTCCTGACCGTTCCAGAGTCAGACCCTAGGAAAGTGAAATTGGAATGAAAGATCACAGTGGAATGTGGCTGACACAATTGTCATGTGTGTTCAGGGCTTTCTGAATGGCAAATACACAATTAATGACCCTTCTTCTGGGGCAGGTTCATGGCTTTCTCAAAGAATCTGTCTTCCCCAGTTTTATTTGACTAGCTCTGTTTGTCCTTTGAAATCAATCCTCCAATTTCTCTCTCGTTATTCACCACCTGGGACCTGGGCTTCAAAATCTTACCAACCTTTATTCTGACATTGGAGGACTTGAAGCTTTCCTACCATGTGACTTTCTAATCTATTATAGAGGCAGGGGCATCTCCAGCCACAGCTGTGGCTTTTAGACTTCAGACTATATCCTTCGGCTTCTGGAGGAAATACATCAAGTTCTCATAAGTGTCTGCCCTGAAGTTCCTCTCACTTGGTTCAACTGAATGGTAATCACCCCATCCCTCCTACATGGAATGGTAGATTGTGTACAACAAACCAACAGCTCTCCAAAACAATCCAGTCTCTCTTCTAGCTTTACCACCTCAACCTTTGTTGAGACTTAAAATGGAGTTTGAACTAACGTTGGACTTATTAGTTGGATTATGTCCTAGTACTTTCTGCAAATAGTTACACCTCACTTATTTAGCCTCTTTCAAAGAGAAAGACAGAAAGACCCCCATTTTAATATCTGAATACTTAAATAAAACATTGCCTAGCCTAGTGGGAGTGTTTAGAAATATTAGCTATTGTTATTATTCATTATATCTTTTTTTTTAGATTTATTTATTTATTTTGGATGAGAGAGAGAGGGACAGACAGCATAAGCAGGGAGGGTAAAGAGAGAGAGGGAGAGAGAGAATCTCAAGCAGGCTTCGCACTGTCAGCCCAGAGCCCTATGCGGGGCTTGAACTCATAAACTGTGAGATCATGACCTGAGCCAAAACCAAGAGTTGGACACTTAACTGACCAAGCCACCTAGGTGCCCCCATCATATCTTCATTATTTAACATTTAAGGAGTGGATTCACAGAAAAGGAAATGGGGAGGAAAAAGTCAAAAATGTTTAAAAACCAAGATAGTGTGGTGTCATACAAGTTAACAGTGTAAGGTGTTTGGCTTTTTAGTTTGTTTTGTTTCGCTCTTTGAGAAGGGAGTCATCACAGTGTCAAATTTTGCAGTGAATTTTAATAAAACAGACCTACTGCATCCATCACTTGGCTGCTGATTACATCATTTTGAGCAGGGAATCTGAGGGAAAGCCAGACTTCAATTGCTCAAAGGTGAATAGAAAATGAAGAAATTGAGACAGTGAGAACAGGCAAGTTGGGAAATAAAGTTACAGGAAAAGAAAAGATAGACTGGTAGCTAAGCGGAGACACAGTGTTAAGCAACTCTTTTGTGGGTATTGTTGTACTTTTACTTTTAAGAAATTGATTTGGATATGTTACAAAAAAGCCAACTGATAGAGCAAGAAAGATTGAAGATAGTAGAGACAAAAAAATAATCAAAAGGACATGAGAAGGGGACATCAAAGATCTAGAGGCAGGTACTAGCCTTAAACAAAAAGGGCAATGCTTAAGATTGGACAACACAAGAAAATGAAGATGAGTATGGAATAAATAAATGTACAGGGATTTGTGGGAAGAGAATCAGTATTAGGGGACATCAAAACTAGTAATCTAGGAAAGGAATGGTTATAAAGAATTAAGGACATGGGAATTATAAGATGAAATAATTAATAGTATTGCTTGGCACAGAGATGCCAAGGAGCATGGCAATGAAAGAGGATCACTAGATTTGCAAAATCTGTATCCAGTGATGGCATGCAGAAGTGTATTTTTAAGAAAATGGTGATGATAGACATCTGAAAATAAAGGTTAAGAAAGACATATAAATAAAGAGATCTAAATCATGAGAAACAAAGGCTGCTTGTGAACACCATTTCATTTGGCCAGGGGAAAAATAACTAACTGGAAGAAAGAAAAGCACATTAAGAAAATAGAATAACTATAATAAGAGGCAGCAAAAGATGTAGCATCTTTGACAGAGCAAGGGATAAAATGCTTAGTGCACTAACATTAGGTTTCATTGAAAAGGAAAGAGTTCAATCCAGATATTATCTTCTCAGTAGAATAAGAAGGGATATTGTTTGACTCAATCACGGGACATGTGAAACTGGTCATTGAGGAAGTGGAAAATTGGGGGAAGCCATTTAGAAGAGTGTAGTTAAGAATTTTTTTTTAAAAAAAGATAAAGGACTTCCAAAATTTGATAAAGATTGCAGAGAGTACGGCATTTTAGTGCTTTCAATTCGTGCTGGTGTTCATTATTACCCAGCAAAATTATGCAGTTAAGGTTGGCTAAGGATAATTATGATAATATCTATAATAATAATAACAGCATCAATAGCGGCATTTAACATTTATTGAGCATGTACTATCTGTGAGGCATTGAATTGATCATTTGACATGTTCCAGGTCATTTATTCCTCATAATAATCCTATGAGGTAGGTCTATCATTATTTGAATTAACTACTTTAACCAGAGTCACTGAGCTAGTACGTTGCAAGCCACAAAGATACCTAGGAGGTAGTCTGTCTCCAGAATAAAAGTGACTCTCCATAAGTGTCACTTAAATATTTTGCATTTTAAAATGTCAAAATATAAACATATTCCTGCTCTCCTTAAGTAGCTTCCTTTAACTTAATTCCTCTCAGAGTAAACTACTAGCACAAACCAATTAATGAAAAATGACTCCTGACATTTTTAAATGTTCAAGGTTTCTGAAGAATATATACATGCCTCCTTTTAACCACTCCCAAGAGAGGATATCATCCCTCCTTTGAATTAAGGAAATAGAGTTTCAGAGAAGTCAAGTTACTTACCAATGGTCCCTCAGCTAATAAGTGGAAGAACTCCAATTCAAATTCAGATCTTCTGACTCAACTTCCAAGTCTTTGCCATTCAGTTCATTACCAGTCTTTGTCCATCCTTTCTCCCCAACATTCTTTACATTTCTATTGTCTTTCTTAGATTCAAGTTGCACAATCCTATTTCAAATTCCCACAACCCACCAGAATTATTACATTATCACAATAAGCTGTCCCTAACATAATAATGGCCCAAATGACCCTTTTAGCTTATATTTGTGATAGACCAGTTACCGTGGTGGTCCTTATGCTTCATCCCCTCCTGTAATTTTGCCATGTAATTATGTATTGCCTTCCACTCTGTCTCTGGGCTTGGCCATAACTTTTACCAAAATAAGACTCAACCAGAAGCTTAAAAACCACTTGCTTGTCTCTGCTTTGCTCTTACTCCTCTTCCACGACCATGAGAACTTGCCAGGGCTAGCCTATTGCAGGATTACACACATACATAGAGATGAATGGCCCCAGTTGGTCCAGCCAAGGCCATCCTAATTCAAACAATAGCCACAACATACAGCTAACTGAGCCAACCTTCAGCTAACCATAAATTGGGCTAACCATAAACTGGGCGTAAATGAGCCCAGGCAAGATCAACCAATCTAAGTCAAGATCAGCTGAATTCCATAAATCCAAAATTTTACATGAGGTTTTACACTGAGATTTTGTGTTGTTTGTTACATAGCATAATTTTATTTATTGTTTAAGTGTTCTTATTAACATTCCAGTTAGTTAACATACAGTTATTAGTTTTAGGTGTATAATGTAGTGATTCACCACTTCCATACAACACCTGATGTTCATCACAACAAGCTCACACATTAATCCCCATCACCTATTTTACCCATCCCCCCACCTACCTTCCTTCCAGTAACTATTAGTTTGTTCTCTATAGTTAAGAGTCTGTTTCTTGGTTTGCCTGTCTCTTTTTTCCCCTTTCCTCATTTGTTTTGTTTCTTATACTCCACATATGAGTGAAATCATATGGTATTTGTCTTTCTACACAGCGATAGATAGCTAATGAGTACATTATGTAATCCATCCTAAATCAAAATGGCAGAGTAATATTCCTTCATCATTACCTCATCATGTCACCAGTTCACTCCAAATTCTACTGATCATACTGTGTACAAACTCCTATTGTTAACAGGTCATATTCCTCCACTGCCAGTATATAAAATTTCATTCCTACACTACAACCCTTTGACAAACAAATCTTTCAGTTATTCTCCTTATTTGATTCCTATATAGTCTTTCAAAAAATAAAAACAAAACTCAGGCATGCTGCTAGTTAATCTGTCTCCTTTGTGCAAATTAGGAACCTCAGGCCTAGACTAGAAAGAAGAGCATAGGCTGAACTTTAACCCCCCAAAAGTCTTTGAGAGGGCCCTATGCGCAACTCTACAACTCCACACAGAATATATTTGAATTATTTCCAACATTTTCGTAAAAAGACCTCCTTAATATCACTTTACACATGAAAGTTTCTATATTTAATCATATGCCTAGATTATAGCTCAAAATTTTTTCAATACTTGTACAATCTTCTGGTACTATATTAAGTTGGGTTCGTTTATATATTGTTTCTAAGCAAATTTATTTCCTAAGTTCTCTGGGAGCCAAATAATGTGCCTTTTCTCCTTTATCCCCTTTTTAAATACATGTAACTAGTTAATAATACACAGAAGACCCTCAATATATGCTAAATGAAGAACTAATATATTTTATGTATAATATATATGTATATATCTATATATAAATAATATAAATAAATATAAAAATAGAATATAAATAATATAGCAATTTTTTAATACTGTAAATAAAAATATGTAAATATAAACTAAATATAAATATATCTTCATATAAATTATATATATATATAAAATGGACTTTTTATAATGGAAAGTTCACTCCTCTTACCTCCTCTTACCTTTCCTGTAAATATTCTTAATAAGCATACTAGTAATTGACAAATATCTGTCCTGTACTCAAAAATTTTAAAACTATTTGATTAATATTCCTAGTAAATTATTCTAACGCTCCATACATATACAGAAATTAATTTATCTTTTGGCATTGGAGACAAAACAAATGCAAGCCTTTTTATATTTATACATTGCAAATTAATTAGTTTTTACTTATATTATTTTCTTTAATCATCACAGACTACCCTGTGAAGTATTAGTATGAACTGATTTTTATAGCCTGGAAACCTGAAGTCCTGACTCAAGTTGATGATGCACAGAAGAGCCACAATACAAACTAGATCTTCCTGTATCAAGTTTATTGCTACTTCTCCATCCAAATGAATATGCATTTAGTTCTGATTTTACTTTAAAAGCCCTCACTCCAGACCTGGTACTCCACTGGTTCACAGGGTTAGAGGATTAAGATATGCTCCTGTTCTGAAGAAGCATATAGTCCAGGTTGGGAAACAGGCATATACACAGATAATTTAATGATAATATGGGAAATTATAAGGCTAAGGAACACAGAGGAAATGTACTTGAGGGTTCAGAGAAGCCTTCCTGGAAGAGATAAAGTCTTGGCTAAGTTTAGACGTGAAGCAAAGACATTGAGAAAAAACATTATGGGCATAGAGATGAATATGTACAAAGGAGAGACCGGAAAAGCCTGAAGCTTATGGAGATCCTGCAAGCTGAGCAATATTATTCAAACACATGGCATGACGCATTTGCTAAAGTGGAAATGTTAGGAGATGTAAAAACAAAGAAGTTTGGGACCAGGTGCAAAAACAAAAACAAACAAAAAACATATAGAGAGATTTGAGAATTATTTAGAAGATTAAAAACAACATGGCTAAATGATGATTGAATTTAGGACTGTCAGGTGTCTGGGTGAGGAGATAGAGCACCCAGATTTGGGTGGGGAATGGGAGGCAGAGGATGACTGAGTTTGGGGCATGTTGAAACTGAGGTTCTATGGAACATTTAAATTCATCTGTGCATAAGAAAGGTAGAAAATTGAGTGTGAAGGTTAGAAACATCAGGCCTGGTGATGTGCAATTATAAGTACTCTTTAAACACAGTTACGCCCAATCAAGTGATGAAAAACTAAACACTATGGCTACAAAATACTTTATATGGTTAGGATTGTTAAAATCATCGCTAAGTTTGTTCATAAAGGAATGTTCTGAGAGAAAGTGACTAAAGCAAAGCATCAAATCACCAACACCTAAAAGTATTATATAAAACATAGTGTGTCATAAAGTTTGATTGACTCTGCTTTGAATTCTATCCCATGTTTGTTAAAATAATTTTCATTTTTATGTTATTGTAGTAGTTTTCAATTTTACATGCTTTATTCTGTCTCAAAACACACATTTATAGTAGTCATTTTCTCCTTCCAGCTAAGTATCCAATGCAATGCCACTGAACAGTGCAGGCACATTGCTTACAAAAAAGTCAAAAATATTCAAAGATACCAGTTAAAGAAAAATATTCCTCTGTTGCCTGCAGGATACCCAGAGCGCTTAAGTTACAGATTAGATTATTTAAAATTTACTTTAAAAATATTATAGGACCATCACTGTCTTTAAGGACCTGTGAATTGCAGGCATTATTCAAATACGTAGAATAGTAAGATGTAAATCAACAACAAGAAAAGTGTCAAAGTATTCACAAAAGACTTTGGGACTATGTCCATCTGAATATACAGGTTCATAATCCCTAACCTATAATTCCAAAACCCATATACCCTGAAAACTGATATTTTATTTGTAAGTATGTTGCAAACTTGATAGGTACAAAACTAAAGCTGTACTAATGTGAGAGATTTATGGTCTTTATTTTTTCCATGCAATAGGAATATTCATATAATCCTTTTCAGATATGAAAACATAGAATTATAGGGTGCTTCCCAGAATGCATCTAGTTTTCCATAATATACATCATTTACTTACAAAAAAGTCAAGAAAATTCTGAACTCTGAAACACACTAGCCCCAGAGTGTTGAGATAAGAGATTGCAGACCAATATAATTCAAATCCAAAACTTAAAATTTTAGGGGTGCCTGGGTGGCTCAGTGGGTTGGGCGTCCAACTTTGACTCAGGTCATAATCTCATGGTTCATGAGTTTGAGCCCCACATCGAGCTCTGTGCTGACAGCTCAGAGCCTGGAGCCTGTTTCAGATTCTGTGTCTCCCTCTCTCTCTGTCCCTCCCCTGCTCACACTCTGTCTCTGTCTCTCTCAAAAATAAATAAACATTAAACAATTTAAAAAAAAACTTAAAATTTTAGATGTTATTATAATCAAAATATTCAATACAGCTGAAAAATATAACTCTAGGTAAAGATATGATAGCTGTCTTTTGAGATGAATCAACTCATTCTGTGTAATTAAATAAACCGGTGTACCAACGGGTGAGGGTTACAGAAAACAGTATTGCATCTTAACACAAGACAAACTGAAAACAAAAAGGACTACAACAAGAGTTCTTCATATAGGGTTATGGGGTTACCTAGTGGGGATGTGATAAAGGATTCTAGGTGATCCTTTCCATTCTGAGAGTCTTTAATATCTCAACAACACACTTCAAGTTAATAGTACATCTGGGTTTAGAATTTTATCAACTTTGATTATATAATTTTCAATTTTTATGAAAAGATATTTGCTACAAGACATAACTTCATGGAGAGAGGTCAACTTGTCAACATTTCTATACTGTCGTTAAAGTGGAGGGCCAATCAAATTTGTATTTAAGAGAAAAATATAGTGTATTGGGGTTGATTATTAAAAATATCATTCATATTCTATAATTTTTCTCATACCTAAAACAAACACAATTATTCTATTCTTAAATAAGAAAATTGAGTGTCAGTACTAACTTTGTATGTAAATAAGCTTGAAATTCTTAAAATGGTATCTTTTTCTATAAAATAAGATGCTTGACAAACATATTGAAAAATAGCTAATCTAACAATTTTAAGTTTCTTAGAGTAAGGCTGAACTTTTGCCTTTTCTCTAACTTCCAAAATATATTTTCAAGAAACTGGTTGAAATGTTTTTGAAGAAGGGGGTATAATACATTGAAAATTCCAAGAATTTTTGAGCAGGTGCTAGGCATTTTTAAAGAAAGACAGTAGACTTCCAAACTATGATTATTTCCAAAGACAGACCACACAGCTGAAAATGGAAAACACATATTTCCAAATGTCATAATACTGTTTAAAGAGCAAGAAAGAGAAAACTAACTATTCCCATATTTGGGTGATTGAAAGCTGATCAACAGGTGATTTTTCTACACCCACCAAAACATTCAGATAAAATTTTCAAAAGAAAGACCTGATAGGAACTCAGCCTTCACACCCACCATCACCAAAGTACTACAAATTTAAGATAAGATTTTATGTGAACCAGTAGTAATCTATTCTTATGCTTTTCTCACCAAAACATACATATCATACATTTTAAGCAAAAAGATAATTCTAAGAATAGAAATAAAGCAGTCTTGTCACATTTGTGATTGCAATAGGAAAGACAAATATTACCAGGAATCATACCTGTGGCAGGGCTGAATTGAGCTGTCTCTGGAGCGAATCTCTGTCATAGATGACATCCTGCAGTCTTTGCTGGGCAAGTGAGAGGCTTTCTTGGGTCTCCCGAAGGGTGTCTAGAAGACGGTCCCTTTCATCTAGCATATTCACCATCAGCTGCTCAAAATGGGAGTCTGAGTCTGAGCCACTGCTTTGGGACCCCCTTTGGCTCATTGGGGTGTCCTCATTAATCGTGGGCATCACTTCACACATCATTGCTTAAAGGAAGTAAAGGGGAGGGAAGTCTTAGTACTAAGAAACTACTTGCGATAATGCCACTTGACCCTCAACTCACCAAACTCTGCAACTCATTAGTCTGATTGTCTCTTTCTTCTCCTACACACTGTTCCAACTCCAACTAAATATTTTGACCTCAATGAAATATGATTCATTGACTTCTGCCAATCTACACCCTTTCTCTTTTATTGATAATCTATAAAGCTTCTACCCAAGATACAACTTGGTTTCACCTACTTCTCGAAGATTTGGGGTTTTTTTCATGATTTATTCCTCCAATTCAATTTATAGTAATATGTTATTCAACTTACTAATAAGTGATCTTCACCTGTAAGTTTACAAATCTCTTATAGCTAACACCTCCATTTTACCCTTATTTGTTATATTGTTAAAAGCAAGCAGAGTGTCTGGCTCTTAATGGGTAGGAAGTAAATGATTTTTGAATGACTTAAATAATTGAATGAATTAATGTTCACTCGTTCATTTAGGAAACCTATGAATAATTGAGTATTCATTTTATATAATAATCAGTTTTGACTTTTTAATTTTACCAACAGATTTTTTTGCATACCAACTAGTTTATAGTTTCTTGACTTTACAACTCCCATTTTATTACTTTTATGTGCTCTCTACCTAAATTGTTAAGGTGGTCTACATAAAGTAGATAAAGTGATATTGACTAAATTTGATAGAGGCTTTATGAAACAGACTGAGGTGCATAAGTTTGTTTAGGTCATTATTCCCCTAATTACTGTTAGTATTCCTTTGTCTCCTGAGAACTGCATTGTCTGCTTTCCATCCAAACAATACAAGCTAACACTCTTTCAAATATTCCACAAAACAGACACCATAAACTACATTAGCTAATGTAGTAACTTCACATCTCAGCTGTTAATCACAAGGTTCCAGTCATGAAATAAATGAACTGCTTAGAATATTTTTAAATCATTTATTAATTTGATTTAAAATAGACAACAGACTTTTAGATATACTGATATACTGTATAGCATTTTAAAAATCAGAAATTATCTCATTTTCCCTTTTACCTTCTATCTTATGTTTGAAAAAGAATCAAACCCATCTCAATTTCAGTTGTTGTACTGAGGCCAGGAGCTATTAATTAGAGGGCTTGGTTTTGCAGAAGGCTGATGTGGAGAAATACTGGTTTTGCTGTTGATCCTAGAGCATTCTTTGGTTTTATAATGCGAGTTCAATTCATTTTTCTGCCTATATATTCCTGTCCTTGGGGAAAATATTTCTGGTGATATAGTCAAATAAAATGTCCAGACTTAACAGGTCAATAGTTAATTACTTTTATGCAATTCTTCATATAAATTGGGTTATTGAGGAGATAAATTCAATTATCTGAATGATTTGGTCAGGGCACACTGAAAACTAGGAGAAACTTTTTAAAAGATAAAAGGAAAGTATCTTGTGGTTGATATTCTACATAAAAATGTAAGGGGGGGGGATGAATTGTAGGATAATTCAAGATAATAGTTTGAATTGTTGCTCATCACTCCAAACACTGGGCTACCTGAAGGCAAAAGAATTGACTTGTTCAATTTCTTATTCACCCTAAAATAAGTAAAAGAATAGATACATAAGATGTATTTAAATGCACACGCGAGTGCGCACACACATTGTTACTATTGCTAACCACTTAACAGATAAAAATATAATATTTGTTGTATTTTTCTCAATTTGAATTTTATTGAAACACTATCACAAAAATGGAAAGAAGACTCGTTTCTAACTGCTATACATCTTCTTTTCATTAATTGAGAAGGAATGGGGGAAAAAAAATGTTCCAACGCATTTGAATATTAAAAACAATTAGTTCACATGCCATGCATGAAAATCCACACACTGAACAGCTGTGTCATTCTGAGAAATCATTAGCAGGAGCCAATGTGTTTCTTTTTGACATTTAAGGTTAAAACAAAACACTGGGAGAGGAAATTATAGCACTGTGACAATTTGTGCCAGAACACTTGCAAGGTTTACATTTTAGGGTTACTTAAACATTCTTAAATCCGTATTTTACATCATATCCTTCTTGGGAAAAAGCCCTTCGTGCATCTTAACTCTGAAATACTCATAAAAACTTGAAATTCCAAGGAAAAGCATAACTGCAGTGATTACCTCAGCTACAATGCCCTCCTGGATATACTACCCTAGTGCTAACAAAGGCTTGGTGTCACCATGGGACATTACACATTCACGAACTTTAGGCTCTTATATCAGTATAAAAGCTGGTGTCTGATTTAGTCAGTCCAGAGATGCTACAATGAGAAGTAGCTTAGGGACTTAGGGTCTTAGCCTATTAATTCACTCAACTTGATTTCACAACTAAGGCGTTGGAAGGAGAGCAAGTCACATCACCTCTCAAAACCTCAGTATTCTCTTCTGTAAGGGAGGGGTAGAATCCATGATTTTCTTTTAAAACAAGCCCATTGTAAGGCTTCAATAGAATACCTGACTGAGATAACACAGTAAAATTCTAAAGGGCAATTAAAAATTCTAGTATTTATTTAGTTATTGTATAAAGTGAACAACATTAACCTTTTCAGACAGAATATTTTCCCTTTATGATTCATTCTAATTCTAGGCCTAAAGTTTTAATTCCAGTGGGTACTCTGAACTCTTCAAATCCAATTGGGAGAAATTAAACTATGCAAAAGTTACTTAGGAAATAGATGACTTAATCTGCTTTTTCTTCACCAACAGACAACCCAGATGAGCAAATCTAAAGTCTTTTCACCAAAACTAGAAGAAAAAATTTTTTTCTAAAAAATTTAAAGGCCACTTTCATGAACTAGCTTAGTTTCTGGCACTAGAACTCCTATCCTGTCTTATATAAATGACAAAATACTTGTATAACCCTGAAGACAAAATACAACTTGTTTCTAAATGCATATTTGGGTATTAAGATCATATATTCAAGGTAAGAGTTAAACACCCTATTGTAGAATGGCCAACATCTGAAGCAACTTCCAAAGGCTGTCTACCCTCTAGTGTACTCCATCTTCCTATACCACTTTTAACTTTTACAATCATTTTCAGTCTTAAAAATTGTATTGTACCACATAGTTCCTGAAAAACCAGGAAGGACATCCTAACAGCTCACTTGGATATTTGCCTTTTCAGCACCCCTCTCCAAAGCCAATTGAATTTATGAATTATGTTATCCTCTTCTAGATGTTGATGCCTGTTCATTAAATTACCTAAGGTTTCAAGACCTAGTTAGAGACATTGTTTATTTTGTTGTGAAAGGGAAAAAAAATGATAATCTGATTGGTTTAATTGTCCCAGTGCTTAAATTTAGCTGGAAGAATGTTATACCAGGAAAACCAACTCCCTTACTCTTAGTATGTAACCTTGACTGTCTTCCAGATCTCACAGATTTCAAAATAAAAGTTTTGAATGCCCACTGGAGTCGTTACCCAAGGGCTTTCAAGATCCAATGTGTTTCTTAGTAATATACGCCTCTCAAGAAGTACTTATTCAGATATGACAATGTTACAAAAGGCTTTTTTTCTGTCAATGAATCACTTTATTGAAGCAAATCCTTGGGATTTAGACCCGACTAGAGGCAAAGATGCAATTATTCTGGGTAGTTAGTTTCCTCTTCAAAGATTTAGTCTTAAGAACCAACCCAGCTCCACCTCAGTTAACCCACAAGGAGAGAAATCCTAGCCATTGTCTGATTACATTACATGAATATTCCTCCTCCTATTTAACTCTTTGAAATCCCTTGTCCTCAGGAAATATTATTACCACCTCTAATGGAAGCATTTTGCACTTTCTTTACCCCAGTGCTTTTACAGATGGCCAGGAGCCAGCCCTCGCCACACAGCTGGACAGTTATCTCTCAGCCACACCCCCCCACCACCACCCTGAAGTTGACTTCATAATTTCCACACTAAAATTCTGTATGGTTTGCCCAACGAGAGACAGCCAAGTCGGGAGGAGGTGGAGAAACAGGAGAAGGGAGAGGATGGGGGTGGAAAGCAAAAGGTATGGAACAGTAATTGGCAAGGAGGAATTTGCATCTCATCTTCCCTGGGGGCGGGGTGGGGCCGGGGAGGGGGGTGGTAAAAAAATAAATAAATAAATAAACAAGGCGGAATGGAAACCTTGCAACTCGAACACAGTTTCGGTACCTAATGTCTGTAATTTCGGGTCCTGCTTCTTCAGTTGATCAATGACAACCGCAGTCTCAGGCTTGACGAGAGGGGAAGCTCACAGCCGGCACTCCTGGACCATTTCCCTAGCAACCGGAGGAGAAAGGCAGCTTAGACACTCGCGTGCCCCGGCGCCCTCCCTGAACGTGCCCCGGCTGGGTGGCGTGGCAGCAGCCCGGCATCTTCCCGCGGCTCCGTCAGCAGCCAAAAGGAGAAGCGTCCATCGGAAAAATGGCATATTACAAATTTTGCTTTGGGAAGCAGAGCTCGGTTCAGACCATTGTCAAAGGGAGGAGAGGGGGAGGCGGCTCTTAAAGCAGTAGCGGCCCCTTTGGCGGAGCAGCCTCGGCTTCCCGCGTGCAGCTGGTGACCCGGGGCGGGAAGCCGGGAGCAGGGGACTGGGTTGGACTCACAGAAACTTAACCTAGCGGCGCCGCTCCCCCCCTCCCCCCCCCGGCCACCATCCCCCCTCGCAGGCCACCCGGAGGGGGGTCCCTGCAAGCGCGAGCTTTGGGGAAAGGCGAGAGGAGTATCTGGAAGAGAAGTTCTCCACCCATGCCCCCACCCGGAGCCTCTCCGGAGTTGATGGCTAACGCCGAGAGTTGGGAAGCTAAAGGGAAGCGACTCCCCAGGGATGCGGGGAGCACGACAGGTCGTCTCCCGGCCCCCAGACTGTTTCCGCGCCAGGGCGTCTCATCGAACTCAAAAGAGGCGCCTCTTCCCCGGAGAGGCGAGCCGTCGGCCCCCCACACCCGACTCTCCTCCCAGCCTCTTGGCGAGCCTCGTTGCTTGCACCAGTCGGCCGGGGGGGACCAACCTGCCGGGAGCCGGTGCGGACGCTACAGCATCGTCTCTCCTCACTCGCCTCGTGCTGTCGCTGCCGCCGCTCCTCCTCCCCCGCCTCTCCCCCCTCCTCCTCCTTGGCAGCCGCCACCTCCTCTTCCTCTGGAACCAGGGCTTCCCCTGGAAGCTGCTGCAGTGGTTTCCACCGGCCCTTAAATAAATTCTGAAGTAATCACGTCTTTGCTCTCCTCCTCACGCACACGCGCTCGCGGATACACACGACTCCCTCAAAGCCGCTCCCGGGCTGCTGGGGCTGGCGGCCGTCCCAGCGCCCCCTGAGAAGCCAAGGCTGGGGGTGGGCAGGTGTGGGCAGGGGGTGCGCTCTTCCTCGTCCGGGCTTCCCCCCGCACAATGGTCGCCGCAGGAAAGCGCGTGTCGGCTGGTGCTGTGGGGAGGCCGATGCGCTTGGGCACCTTCTCGCTCTCTGGCCTTCCGTGCTTGTCATTTCTCTAAGCAGCGCCCTGCTCCCCGGACCGAGGCACGGTAGTCATGGTTGACCTGAGTCAAGCTAGGGTGTGGTGGCATCTGTCACTTCTCGCTACCTCTCCAGCTCTTCTCCATGCATTGCTTTGGCGATAAGGATGGTGTGCGAAGTCCTCCCCCGCCCTAGTAAATTTCAGCTTTGAGCAAAGTCTGGTCTTTGGAAAGGGGTTCCAGTCCCCCTCTATACCTACACATCTCTTTAAGCTCTTCTCCTTTCCTTCTGCCGTCAGTACAGACTCATTCCGCCAGGAATAGGGAGGAAGCAGGAGACAAAACCAGTACCCACTCTGAGAAGGGAGGAAAGGTTGTCAGGGAAGGAAATTAGCCTCGCCTAGTTTTAGTGAACGGGAAGAGGCCACGGAGAAGGGAACAAGGAGAAGGATTAAACTCTGTGTATAATATGGGGATTAATGCAAGTATCCTCAGGGTTTAGGGCAAGAAATCCAAAAGGCATGTTTTGCTTTTATGTATCACAAAGAGTCCGAAGCTAACTGAAAAAATAGTTTGTAAACACCATCTCACTTAAATCAAGTACAATATCAGGAAACAGGATCTTTTCTTCTGGAGTAGCATTTAATTCAGTTAGCAACCCCATAGTGAAATGCGAGGTCAAGTTCATATATTTCCCCCTTCTCTTCTAGACTGTTATTCAAATTCTGCATCATGACATAATCCTATAGTAATTAAATATAAGAACTAGGTATTTATCCAAAGGATACAGGAATGCTGTTTCAAAGGGGCACATGCACCCGTGTTTATAACAGCACTATTGACAATAGCCATAGTATGGAAAGAGCCCAAATGTCCATCGACTGATGAGTGGATAAAGAAGATGTGGTGTGTGTGTGTGTGTGTGTGTGTGTGTGTGTGTGTGTGTGAATATTACTTGGCTATCAAAAAGAATGAAATCTTGTCATTTGCAACAACGTGGTTGGAACTATAATGTATTATGCTAAGTGAAATAAGTCAGTTGGAGAAAGACAAATATTGTATGATTTCACTCATATGTGAAATTTAAGATACAAAACAGATGAACATAAGGGAAGGGAAGCAAAAATAATGTAAAAACAGAGAGGAAGACAAAGCATAAGAGACTCTTAAATACAGAGAACAAATTGAAAGTTGCTGGGAGGGTGTTGGGGTGGAGGATGGGCTAAAAGAATTGGGACATTAAGGAAGACACTTGTTGGAATGAGCACTGGGTGTTATGTGTAAGTGATGAATCACTAAATTCTATTCCTGTAATCATTATTACACTTTATGTTAACTAATTTGGATTTAAATTAAAAATAATTAAGTAGAAGAATAATTAGATGATTCATTAGATGTCTACTGAACCATTATTTCTGAAACATAACATGCATATAGATTACCAATGGATCTTATTAAATTGTGGATTCTGATTCTCCAGGACTGGGGTAAACCCTGAACTTCTATACCTCTAACAACTCCCAGAGAAGATCACACTTTGACTAACAAGGGTCTAGACCACTCAATCAACCTACCATTTGATGTGGCTTAACCACTCTTAACTACAGAAAATTCATTAACTCATGCAATAGTCCAGTCCATTTTCAGATAGACCTAATTTAATAATAATTTTTGCATATTAATCATATATCAGTACTCTTTTAACTTTCACTCTCTGGCATTTCCCAGAAGACATAAAATGCCCTTTATACTTGAAAAAACTTCATATGTTTAAAGAGAGTTTATATGTCACTCTGTAGAAGAATTCCTTTCTTATTAAACCTTGGTTCTAATTTCCTTAGTAATCAACATTTGCCTTGTACAGCTTCAGATATTGTTACCATTTCCAAGAAGAGTGTTGATTTGCCTGACTCCCATTCACACATCAAATAAATGTTTTAATTCTCAGTATAATCCCTACATGCGGCTGACACACAATTAAAGGATACCCAGTAGATGCTATCACAAAAAGGAAGAATTTGATGATGGAAGGCTGGAAATAGTCATAGGTAAAAAATATTTTAGTAAGAAGAGATAGTCTTCATGGGCACTCTCAGCTTAGAAACTATACGTTCTCATTTTCTTACCACTAACATCACTACAAAAAAAAATAACCTTTTCAATCAAAACTGAGAAGCATTTATAAATAGCAATTTTGCAGGAGAAATTAGGTCAGCCAATTCACATGAGTAAAGAGGAGTCACCCTCTACACCAGTTCTTCTAGTTTAATAGCCCTCAAATTTAGCATGTAGGAGAATCTCCAGAAGGCTTGTAACAACACAGATTTC
This sequence comes from Panthera pardus, assembly GCF_024362965.1. NCBI lineage: Eukaryota > Metazoa > Chordata > Mammalia > Carnivora > Felidae > Panthera > Panthera pardus. The sequence continues at coordinate 37,109,257 of NW_026526991.1, read as the reverse complement.
TGAACTCCATCCCAAGAGTTACAGATTCAACAAGTCTGTAGTATGGTCAGGGAGCTTGCACTGCTAATAAATTCCCGGGCAATGGACTACTGCTAGGTCAAGAATCCCACTTTGAGAACTACTGCTTAAATAAATCTGAAGGAATTTGGGAACAAAATACATAGAGATCCAAAAAACACATTTCATCTTGTTCATTGAAGACAAAAAGTCTCTCAAACAAATATAGAACCAATTGATATGCTACAGTTACCATCTGCTCTTTAATAACCAAGGATCACTGATTAAGATGAGATATGCTTATCTTCTGGTCAACTAGTGTTAGGAAGAGATAGTGCAGGGCACCTGGGTGGCTCAGTCGAGTAAGAGTCCAACTCTTGATTTCGGCTCAGGTAATGATCTCACCGTTGGTGAGTTCAAGCCCCCGCCTTCGGGCTTGTGCTGACAGTGGAGACCTGCTTGGGTTTCTCCCCCAGCTCACTCTTCCTCTCAAAGTGAATAACTAAACTTTAAATAAAAAGGGGGAAGAGGTAGTAAAAATCACCCCTTTCATTAGTCCCAATACCTTTTATCAATGGAAGGATTTAGTCCATAGAGGTATACAGTGTTACTAGTCACACTTACTAATGTTCCCTCCATATATTTTATTTTACATACGATTTTTTTCTATATAATTTCTTAAGTGGGAGGTGTCATACAACTACTCTTTAGTAATAATAATAAAAAGGGCTTTTTTTTTTTTTTTTGATCAAGGATGGTTTTGTTTATAAGGATGAAGTTACTGAGATCAAAGCACAAGAGAAGCAAGGGCCATGACAACAACAAAGATTCGGTAAGTGACAGTAATTTGTCTTTTGAGTGCAAGGATAATTTGGATGCAAAAAGAAAGCAAATAATATTAGTTGTAATAGACATGTTGATCTCAATAGCACCTCATTTCAATCGTATAGTTACTCATTCTAAAAATATTTCGCCTATATTCACAATAGTTTATGTTAACATTGTTAAAATAATTAAATGACATTTTTTTGCACTTATGCTTACTGTTGAGTTTAAAACTGAAGACAGATTTGAATAAAAAATAGAAGTAACTCCTTTCATACACTTTACCTATAGTTTTGTGGGAATGTGAATTTTATTTTATTTCATTAAGCAGCAAGGCCACACAATACTATGACATCGTATTATTTAGAATAAGCAACAAAACACCAAATACATAATGACTCAATCCCAAATGAAGTTTATTCTTCACTCTCTCAATATTCCAGGGTAAGACGTGGTCAGTGGTCTCCTTTCTTTCACACAGTAATTTGGGCACCTTTCTTAGCTGGCCCCTGCCATCTCCTCTGGTTTTATATCCAGATGGTGAAAGGAAAAATATAGGGTACAGGAAGCACCCCACTTCTAAAACCCTTGGTCCAGAAGTAACACACACTTTTCTCATGTTCCATTCCCGAGAACAACCCACATGGCAATATCCACTTATAAGAGAAGCTGGAAAAGTAGTCCACAGAGCCTTAAGGCTGAAAGAAGAATAAAAAGGCTCTTGTTGAAAACTTAGTTTCTCCCACATACTGTTTGTGAAATGATAATAGAAAGAAAAGATATGTAAAAGCATATTATGTTTAATTTTTCTGTTATGCACATATTAAAAAATAGATCAAATGCAATTAATTGAAATGAATTGTCATAAAATTCATATCCGGTTCTATCATAAATAGCAAGCACTTTTTATTATGTAGGTTTCATGTTTCTTGTGTTAATGCTACACATTACTTACTTGTCTAAAAAACAAACTGCAGAATAGGAGAGCTATACTAAGCACATTGTTGCTAACTCTTGTGCCTCCACATGAATATATAAGCATCAATTCTCACAAGATAAATTGTTGTGAAAAGACTACATTAATCAGCCTTTATCCATGCATTTACATGGGATTACTGTAAAATGTACCAATTTGACAAATAGTCACTGAGATTTCAGCTCATAACTAAGAGTATCTTAGCATTCGAGAAAAGCAAAAACTGTTATTGTCTAAAGTCAAAGTATGAGAAGAGAAGGCAAGTTCCAGAGAATTTTCTCTTGCATCATTCTGTGCTATCTGACATCAAATCTAAGACTAATACCAAGGCACTGGAAACAAACAAAATAGTGAAAACTTCAGAAATATTTTTTCTCCTTTTAAAAGGAAAAATAACATTTGTAGGGGAAAAATCTGTTATGTTCCTCCTCTTTAGATCATTATGAGGTGAAATATCAAGGGAGAAGAAACATCCTAAATACATTCAGCAGTTGTTTTCACCTAGAGAGATTTACTCTAATATAAAGCCCCATAATAAAGTTTTTCATTTTTGCCTCTGCTCAAATTCTGGGATCCTCACTTATAATTCTCTAAGAATTATAGAATTTTATGCTGGGAACACTAATCTAACTCCATTCTTACAGGTGAGTAAATTAAAACTCATTACTAATAATTCCTGGGTTTTCCAGGTCAAGCACCTGAAGAAGCTAGGTACACACGGCTTGACTTCTAATATGCACTTTTTAACTTCTGTCAAATATAAATCTTCCAGAATTTGACTCAAACTTATTTCTGATTAGCTAACTACCTTGATTATCAACATCACTGATACCAATCTAATATTTCTTTGAATCAGTTGGCAACACAAATAAACTGAATAAAGTTGAGCTCAGTGATTACTGCTGTTCTTTTGGTGAGACATCTTTGGGAAAAAAATCACCATTTCTTTTTCATTCAAAGACATGTGCAAGCAGTCACGGACAGTCAAGTAAACAATGAAAATAACTTAGATGGGTAATCTTCACTTTGGATATACTTTAAAAATTCATAGAGTAATGAAGCACATAAATGTATGATTCAGAAAGACCATAATTAGAAAACAGTATCTTCAGTATTAAAGTAATAAGAAAAAATTACTTTTTTAAAGTTTATTTATTTTGAAAGAAATGGAGAGAGCATGAGTGGGGGGGGGGGGGGAGGAGCAGAGAGAGAGAGGGAGAGAGAAAGACTCCCAAGCAGTTTCCACACCAGCAGCGCAGAGCCTGATGTGGGGCTCAAACTCATGAAACTGACCCAAAATTAAGAGTTGGATGCTTAACCAAACTGAGACACCCAGGTGCCCCTAAATTAATAAGAAAAATTTAATAACAAGGAGTCCTAGACAGTTGAAGTCTGTACAAAACTTTCTTCAAAATGACAATTATATAATGTACTTAACAAATGGCTCTTGTGTTCTCAGTCTGAAATGGAGTGGAAATACGTTCATAAATGTAGAGGGGTGAGATGTGGAAGGGAGGTCAAGACTAGGTGGGGAAATGGCAAGTGTTCTAGCATGTGCTAATGGGTAAAAAATCATTCCAAAACCTAGTAATGTAAAACAACAAACATTTTCTTATTTAATCATGGTATCAGTTGGTCAAAATTTGAGAAGTTCTTGCCTACATAGTTCTGGCTTAGAATCTCTCATGTGGTTGTAATGTGACAGTGGCTAGGCCTGGGAGAGTAGAAACGCTAAAACAGCTCAGGCTGACTGGGGAGATATCTCTAACTCTATTTCTCTTCTCACCCCCTCCTTCTGTGGTCTTATGGCTTCTACATGTGGATTGCTAAAAGGGATAGGTTGGGCTTCCTCGCAGCATGGCAGCCTAAGGGCAGTCAGATATCACAGCAGAAGTCAAACCAAGTGGTGAACAAGGCAGAAGCTTGTTATGTCACTTTTTATGACCTAGCTTTGGAAGTCAAGGTGTCACCTCTGCAACATTTCATTATTGGATGCCAGTCACCAGCCCACTTGATTTCAAGGGAATGAAACATAGACCCTCACCTCTCAATGGGAGGAGCATCAAAATCACATGGTAAGAGAAGTAATATTGAAGCCATTTTTAGCAAATACAATCACCCACCGTAGGCTACTTTTGTGAAATGCACATTTGCTATGAAAATATTCTATTATATGAATAAGTTTTTAGTTTGTAAAGTGTAGGCAAAGTATTTTAGAATGTTTTAAAAATAGGTGAAGAGTTGGTAAGTAAAATGTTTGTTAGACATGGGTGGAATTCATGAGAATTGTCCAATATAAGATAAGTAGTTATAAAGCAGAGCATACTTGTGTTAAACATAGGCAGAGAGGGGTGGATATATCAGAGATACATAATATTCATGAGACACCTGGAAACTATATATTTATAGTATGTAAATATACCTAATAATAAATATACAAGAAGCCTGTATGTATTTAGGATACAATAGATATACATGAAAAATTATCTTTCAAAAGTCTTTATTTGGCCATCATTGGTGACTTCAATTATGACTTTATATGTCTTCTGCTTAAATAACACAAATAAAACTCATTGCTGTTCATTAGGCTAACGGGAGAACTACATCTATCAGCCACGTGTATTTGTCCCTGCACCTATGAATCATTGAGCCAGAGTGTATTTTGTCTTTTGAATAAAGCTCAAGCTTCAAGCCTGGTCTTTGTGACCACACCATCAGTTTGGAAGGTTGATGTAGCAGAGAGAGGAACAGGACATTTGATGATTGCATACCTCAGGATTATGACCGTGTAGCCCTTCCGCACTGTACCATATTCTGTGTCTTAACCTACCCTCTTTCCCTTTGCTTCTGTGTGTTTTTAATAAACTAGATAAAATGTGTCATTTAAGTATTTTAATTTGTTCTGTGAGCTTTTCTGTATCATGACCCCCCGGATAGCTTGCTGTTGATCTACTTGGAGGCTACTATTCATTGTATTAAGGCAATGTCCTATGACACTTCATATTGGGAAGTGAGGAGGCAAAGTTTGGGTTCTTTTAACTCCAAGTATTTTTCCATACTTTTTGGATTGGGCCCCAAACAAAAACAAACAAAAAACAACAGTAAAAAACCTGATCTTAACCTACCAGGTGTCAGTCAACTGGCTTTTCCCTGGAATCCCTGAAGTCTCATTCAGCCACAGAACCCAAAATTATGCCATATGTGTAAGTTGTGTCAGACAACCACCAACAAATGGTGCCAACCTGCGACTGGGTCCAGGTTAAAATTGTATAGGGGACCCAGAACCTGGACTCCTGGCAAGCTGGCAGTAAAGGCTCATTATGATCCTTTGATTAATCTTGAAATTATGCAAATGTGCATATTATGTAATTAAATTTATTTTAGTAATCATTTACTATAGTAAATATTCGTTACAGTACACGTCTGTGTTTTCTTTTCATTTACTTTCTCAATCAATTTTAGAGTTTTCGTATTATAAAATGAGTCTTTGGATTTTGGATATCATACATTTGTAAACAAGGTTTTTATTCCTGTTTCTAGGAGTCCATGAATCATCTAAGAACCAGCTGGCGTAGGGAGTCAGGAGTCACACAATATGATAAGAGAAAACTTGGAGGTGATATGGGAACCCAGAAAAGAACCATCTAATCTATTTATGAGAAATCAGAGCTGAGGAAGAGAAAGGTTTACTAAGTAAATCATGAATGGATGGTGTGAAAATGTAATAGCAATGGCAAATAACCAGAGACAGATAAACTATAACTTACATACTGAAGAGGACATAGTGACAGTTTGGCTACTATGTGAAGATGGGGGAGACATAGACTGAGAGAAGAGAATAAAAATCGAAGCAGCAGCCATGACCATGAAAGAACATGTAAATCTTGTTAAAGAGCCTAAAATTTATCCTGAGGGAGCCTAGGAAAATTTAAAATCAAGAAAAAGGAGAACATATTTTGGAAGGAGCAGGATAAAAAAATAGGAAAGAAGAAAGCTATTATAGGTAAGGTATGAAGATAGAAACACTCTTCAGTGGCATATGAAACAGGCAGGAGAATATTTAGGTTAAAACAAAATGAATGTGGTTTTGACCATGTTGAAATTTATTATCTGACTGTGAGCCATCCATTTACAGATATTCAAAATACGTTGGAAAAGCTAACCTATCAAATGAGAACTCTGATTGTTTGGAAATCATTAGTGGTATTTTAAACCATGGAAGTGAACAACATTGGTGACAAAAAGTGCAGGATTAGAAAAGAGAGCTGAAGTCCAGAATCCTAGTGAACACTAATATTTACAAAATGATTCTAACAAGAAATAGGCATATAAGAGAGAAAAATCAGGAGGGTATATGACATGGATATAAGTTAAAAAAAATTGCAAAAAGTGGGGGATGGTCTAGAATATTGAGTAAAGAAAGTTTCATTGAAGTGATAATTATAGAAGACAAATCACAATGGCTTAAGGAGATTACAGGTTGAAATAGTGTCCGTCCAAGGAATATGGCTACTGATGGTGGGAAAGGGATAGAGTAAACTGAAAAGAGAATATAAGAGTTCTTGTCTTGGAGTCACTAGAGCTCCACATAGTCCTTTGGTGGGCTTTAGAAAGTTCTAGAATCCCCTGAAATAATACACAAATAATAATTTGTATGTGTATATACACAAGTGCATTTTTTAAATGAATATTGATAGTATGAGATTCTTTTTTTTTTTTTTTTTACGTTTTTATTTATTTTTGAGACAGAGACAGAGCATGAACGGGGGAGGGTCAGAGAGAGGGAGACACAGAATCTGAAACAGGCTCCAGGCTCTGAGCTGTCAGCACAGAGCCTGACACGGGGCTCGAACTCACGGACTGCGAGATCATGACCTGAGCCGAAGTCGGACGCTTAACCGACTGAGCCACCCAGGCGCCCGGATAGTATGAGATTCTTGAGGGAAGTCAGAGATCAAAAGATTAGTAACCAGAGCTGTATGTAATATATTAGATACCCATTAGTTTTTATACTCTATGTATAATTTTTATAACTTGCAGAGACCTAAATTTGTATATAATCACAATATATTATTGTGACTAGTTCTTATGAGACAAGAAAACAAATCTACTTACTTTATTATAATGCATATTGTTATATATTTTATTACTATTTGCTATTACTCACAATATTCCCTGAAGAAGATTTTAAATCCCCACCTGTTGCAATGCTTATTGCACTGCCTCCCATAGGAAGAGTATGCATCCCTCCTGTATTGACATAAGCCTGCTCATGTTTCTTGACTGTGTTCATGGAAGAAGTGGCCATACCAGGACCTAAAAAAATTTTATCACAGTTTTTCTATGGCTCTTTTCCTTCTGCCACAGATCCAAGAGAGATGCTATTCCTTTAGCCTAATATATTAATATACTTTCCAAAATCATATCTTTGGCTAATGTGTTCACACATCAATATTCTTGGGATATTGTTGCCATTCTCAGGTTTTTCTCCTTTTCCATTCTATGTAACCAATGCAAAGGAAGGACTGCATCAAGAATTTTATTTTTTTTCACAGAACAAGTATATATTGAGGAATGACAGAATATTACTTAATATGAACCATGCAAAAAGAAAATGGGCCACACTCCCTGGGGTCCTAAGGAATAAATAAGACAAAATCACAATGGACTTTAGCATAAAAATGTAAAGGTATAATCCAGTGAAATTTTATGGAAATCAAAGCAGTAATGTTCTCAAAGAAGGTAGAAGTTAATTCGGTTTAATTTTTTTTTTTTTTTTTAATGAGTAAAAGTATGAGTAAACAGCTTGAAGAGTTACACATAATTAATTTGGGGGATGGGGGTAGTGGAGAAAGAGTTATGATGAGAAGGACCATCTGACTAGAAAGACATCCTAAGATAGTGATAAGACAGCAAAATTGCCAATTATTCACCTGCTCAAATAAGTGACACCAAAACTTTTGTGAAAGAAGGAACCAAAGACATTTGGAGTACAGAGGAAAAACAACATTATGTTGATTATAAGTGGAAATAGGTAACAGAGGAGGAGGAACAAGCAGTTAACTTGGAAATACAAGATGATGTTTAATACTTGGTTTGGAATTAAGCATATAGGGCTTGGAGGAACAGCGTTAATCCAAGTGGCTGGAAATACATTTTTATATTCATATAATTTCTTCCCTCTTCTAATTCATTCCTTATTTATGGATTTCATTTCTTTCATATTATATATGTCTTAAGCATCTTGATGTGTCAATGTTAAGGAAGTGGCAGTGAATTTTAAAAGACAAACCTATGCTCATGGAGTTCATATACCAGTATTCATTTATTTCAAAATATTTATTACAGATCTTCTTTTTATCAGACAATTCATCAGTACAATGGGACCCAGTAACAAACATCAGTTATTGTCCAGTGCCTTGCAAACCACGGACCCATGGTCTGTGTGTACGTGTGTATATACAAAAAGAATCTTTTACCCAGAAGCATGTCATAAATATCCTACTCTTAAAATGCACTTTACTTCTATATCCATTTCTATTAAGGTACAGAGAAGCTTAAACATAAAATGTACTTTAAAAAAACATATTTATTTATTTTTTGGGAGAGTGCAAGTGGGGGAGGAGCAGATAAAGGGGGACAGAGGCTCTGAAGCAGGCTCTGTGCTGACAGGCTAACAGCACCAAGCCAATGTGGGGCTCAAACTCATGAACAGTGAGATCACAGATCATGACCTGAGCTGAAATCAGACGCTCAGCTGACTAAGCCACTCAGGCACCCCTCAAATGCACTTTACAAAATTGTTCTTTATTGTCTCATTGTATTTGTTTATTTTCACGTGTGGCTTTTATGACTATTATGATGTTTCCACATTTTAATAAAGTTGACAAGAAAACAATTTGAAATAATTATTTGGAAATAAAAAAGAACAAAATTAGATATCTGATAAGGGGTTAACATCCAAAATATATAAAGGACTTATACAACTCAACACACACAAAAAACAAATAACCCAATTTAAAAATGGACTGAGGAACTGGATAAACATTTTTCCAAGGAAGGCCAAGAGACACATAAAAAGATGCTCAACATCACTAATCATCAGGGAAATGCAGATGAGAACTACAACCAGATTTTCCTCACTCCTGTGAGAATAACTAAAATCAAAACACAAGAGGGGCATCAGGGCCTCTCAGTAGGTTAAGTGACCCACTCTTGATCTTGGCTCAGGTTGTGATCTCACAGTTTGTGGGATCAAGGCCTTGTAGGCTGTGAACTCTAACAGCCTGCTTGGGATTCTCTAACCCTCTTTCTCTGCCCCTTTCACTAGCATGTGCATGTTTTCTTTTTCTCTCTCTCAAAATCAATAAATAAAAAACTTTTAAAAATACACAGGAAACAAGTGTTGGTGAACACTGGACCGCTCGTGCAGTGTTGGTGGGAATGCAAATTGATATAGCTGCTGTGAAAAACAGTATGGAGTTTCCTTAAAAAATTAAAAATAGAATTATCATATGATCCAGTAATCACACTACTGGGTATTTACCCCCCCCAATATGAAAACACTAATTCAAAAAGATATATGCATCCTTATGTTTATTGCAGCATTATTTACAATAGCCAAGATATGGAAACAACCCAAGTGTCCATCCATAGATGGATAGATAAAGAAGATATGCTATATATACACAATGGGATATTAGCTGTAAAAAAGTGAAATCTTACCATTTGCAACATCATGGGTGGACCTAAAGGGTATAGTACTAAATGAAGTAAGTCAGTCAGAGAAAAGCAAATACCATATGATTTCACTCATGTGTAATTTAAGAAACAAAACAAACAAAAAAAATAGATTTAAATACAGAGCACAAAGGGCAGGTGGGTAAGAGCATGCGTGTATAGATAAAAGGGATTAAAAATGACACAAAATTGTATTAGTGATTTCTGAACCTCTTCAAAATCTAAGGACAATCAATTTTAAAGATATACCAAAGAATATAATTCTCTTGGAAATTAATTTCTGTCCAATTGGGTTTCAGTGTCTTACATACAAATTAAAAAAAAAAATAACAGAAGAGAAGTGAAGGAAAACAAAGATAAAAAATAATCTTTGCTCTCTAAAAACATAACTGCATCAATTTATTAAATACTTAAATGTTACAAATAGTAACTATGTACAACTTCCCAAGCAAATTATCAGGAACAAATCTCATAATCTTTTCCTTCAAACCTCTGTTTCCTTATGAAATAAAATTCTATACTAAGATAGTTATTAAAACACCTTTAAAATGACCTGGAATTAAAATTTAAGCATCATTAATCAGAAACTTTTAGACTGATTTTTAATTTCATTTAGTAGTTATTAAGGGTAAAAATAAAAATTCTTAGAGCGCCTTTAAATATAATACTGAAAGTTTTTAAGATTAATTGAATATACCTGTAAAGCAGATTCTGCTTTAAGTGACAACATTTGATATATTTTTCAATTTATTAACAATTGTAGCAAATTCAATTTGAAATGAATTGGCCTTGAAACTGTCAAAATTAGATATCAATCTATGCCTTAGTCATTTAATTACAATTAAATTTACAATGAAATTCCAGAGCACCTATTATGTACTTCTTACTGCAATTTCCCAAGCTCCTGCTATTTCACTATGAGATATTAAAATTTAAAAATATATATCATGCATGGTGATCAAATAAACATGTGGACATGGTGATATCAAGAATCTCTGTATGTTTCTCCTTTGCTTCAAACTCATGGGAGCCAAAACCAGGTTTATTTCTTTTCTTTGTATCCCTACCTCCTCTCAAGTTTCTCTTTGCTCTGAATGACACATCCAACCTTCCAGTAAATAAGCTTCATAATTTTGAAATCTCTATTTAATTAATTCTGTATTTTGGCCTGGTATCTAGTATGATATCAAGATTTGTTGAGTTTTAACTACAAAGTATTTCTGGTTTTTTTCTTTCTTTCATTGTGATGTAAATCTTACACCATATTATTATAGAAGTTATTTAACTGACTGTAATAATCTTGTAGGCATTCAACAAGTGTAGGAAGAAGTCAGAATATAAACGGTCTTGGGGCAAGCCTCAAGGAGGGAGGTGTAGTGACAGATTATACACAAATATTTCAGCAGGCAGAGCATCTGAACCATCATGTCCGCACATAACAGGTGAGACTCCAGCAGTCAAGCAGGAGCGAGTGGGATGTCTGGCAGCATGTGCGGTTTACTCGGATACACACTGAAGCGCAATTTCAGCCACATGAGGGTTGCAAGAGAAAGGCAGAAAACTTGCCCCAAGGAAATAAAATGTCGTCCTGAAAGCATTATCTAAGCAGACTGCCTGGTTTCAAATCCTATCATAGGCTAGCTGACCTTAGGCAAATGATTTAAACTTTATTTAAAATAAAGTTACATAAATAAATGCATGGGAAATAACTGTCTTTCCCATTTCATTATGTGTAAAAGAAGGATAAAATCGTATCTACAACGTAGGATTAAAGAAGATCATTTACATACAAAGCTAAATAAATGCCAGCTATTATTAGCACCAGTGATTCCAGACCTGGGAAACCAGGCAAAACCTAGTATTTGCAGCTGAGACAAAAATTAGAGGTCACAGTAGAGCAAATTTGTATAAGCAGATAAAAGTCAGGGATGGTCTTGATAGATAAACATACCTTGCTCTACCCTCTCAATTCTGTAGCTTCAAGTAAAAAATGCATAACTAAATTATACGGAATTTATGTTAACATTTAAGGCACCAACATACCATTTCGTTTATTAATGATTTTATAAAATGCTTTCTAATACAGTTATCTTCACTGCCTCTTTATCAGAGTGTAAACACGTGGTTAGGTCAGATTGTTAACTGTGTGAGAACCCTTTATATCTTCATTTGGGGGAAAATACATTTCAAATTACCCTTTTTTGGGACTTCAGCTTGTATTCCTAAATTGTATGGTATGGAGCTCAGTGTATGAGAAGGCAGAGCAGACAGAGATATCCAAATAATACTGATTCGCCAGACAGAGATATCCAAATAACACTAGCTCTCTGACAAGACTATCTGGGAATTCTTTTAAAAGGCATGAAAACACAAGGCAAAATATTATTAATATAACTATGTTAGGATTATACATGTTTTTGAACTATAGAAGATATCCCTGTGTTTAAATTCATAAATTATTAATTCATCCAAAAATATTTATTATGTCAGATACAACACTGAATGTGACATACTTTCTTTGAGCAATTTATATAATTGTTAACTTCAGATGAGTAACTTATCAAAACAAGCAATATCTACTTAAACTATTCTAAGGTATTATTTTTACTTTAAAATTGGTAAGAAGTATGTGCTTCCATAGCACTCCAATTTTTCATAACTGCTTTACTCTATATCAAACTGTTTTATTTATTCATTAATTTATGTATCTCTTCTACTTCACCAAGATGTCATTTATTTGATTTCCATGTCAATATTATAAGTTTCAGGCTAACTTCTGATATCATCAAGGATAGTAGTTATGAGAAAATATTTTAATCTCCCAGTACTGGGATTTTGCATTTCATTAGAAGGGAACATTTTCTTTTCTTTTTTCTTTTCTTTTCTTTTTTTCTTTTCTTTCCTTTCTTTTCCTTTTCTTTCTTTCTCTTTCTTTCTTTCTTTCTTTCTTTCTTTCTTTCTTTCTTTCTCTCTTTCTTTCTTTCTTTCTTTCCTAGAAAAGCAACCGTCTTCAAAACCTTAAATAAAACGTGTATTTTTTTTTTAAATACTGAACTCACAGTAACTATTTTTATGGTAAAATGTGACAAAATTTCCAAACAGAAGGCATGTTACAGGAAACTCTCTTAAGTACTCTAAGATAATTTGAATATTTGGGTTCATATCAAAAACTGAACATTAAAATTATATTGGGAATAAACCTGGGAGTTTCTTTGTTGTAATATGGGAACATACAATTTAACTTTTCCATTTTACTACAAGAATAAACAATATTCCTGTCAGTGTTTAAGAATATCATTATATACTTTTATGTTTATTGCCATAAACACTACATTTCAAGAATTTAAATGGGTAATTCATATTTTGGTTCATTTCAGAAAAGACATTACATTATATTTATATCAAATGGTCCAATTTCAACAAATAAATTATAATATTTCATATGAATGTACTCTAAATTTCAACTCAAACTGTGCATAAAGGATTATGCACAATTAAAATTGTCTAAATAATTGAAGATATGACTAATAAAATAGGTGCTGCCATAACATTGTAAAATGAGCATATATCTAAAGAATGATATCTTACATTTATCAATTACCAACTCCATAAAATATTTTATTCCCAGTCACTGCATATTTACACAATTGCTGTTTTAACACAATATCTTTCTTTCTATCCACACCTATACCTACCTATCCATCATCAATCTATCATCTATGCCTACCATTTGCATTATATGGATAGGAGATATTATTTCCTACATGCACGTTTATATTAGGCATTTTAGTTTAAATCTTGCTTTATATTATCTTACTAACCCACATTACTTGAAAAGTGTCTTTACTAATATTTTATTTACTTTCTTGTCTTTTACTGTAATAATGTACTTACCATGTAAATCGAAGACTGCCTCTCTGCCTAAAAGTCCTTCAAATGATTCAATTAATTGCATTTTCATGACCCAAAGATATGATTAACTTATTCAAGTAGGAAAACTACTCAAGGCTCTAGGGTTGAGCTGATATCATCTACTTGAGGAACTTTAGAAAAACCTATACTTGTGAAGGAAGGGCACATTTTAGAAAGAACTAGCCACATTGGCCAATCTGGCCAAGATTAATAAAACAGCACTAGCTTAATAGGCTGCATATGTTTATGGGTCAGGCAACATGTGGACATCAAGAGTAATCTAATATTCTCTTTCTTTGTCACTTACCTACCAAAGAACAAAAGAACTATACAGATGGACAAGGTAATTTAGTTTTGACTAATTTTCAATGATTATTTAGTGATCACATAGACAGTGGGTGTTAGATACAGTAGTTTGTCCTTTAGAAATTAGATAAAGATATTGAAGATAACCTTCAGATGGTGACCTTTGTTCCTCGTCAACTTCAGCTAATTATAAGTCCTGGTTTCAAGGTTAATGTTGTTATATCCATTATGCTGTCAATTTTCTAAGATAAATCAATTCTTAAATGATATCACTGTAGTGCAAATTTTTCACATCAGGAGCCATTATGGCCATGCACTTCACAATTTAATTATTGTGAAAGGAAACTGCATTAAAATGTAGTCATGTTAAATGATGCCTTTAAACTGAGTGTAACCACTACACTTTCATTTAGATCTTTGAAAATAAAAAGTAAAATCACTTTAGAAAACTTTAATTTAAAAATGCAAAAAAAGACAAAATAAAACAAATCATTTGCTTATCTTTGCATCATAGATTGAAAAATTGTTCTATATCTTTATCTAGATAATATATACACAGAATTATATATAATGCATATGCATATAAATATATATATAATTTGTGGAAGACAGAGAACAGTAAAACTAATATATTGCCTTTCTTCAAAGAATTTCCAGTATGATCAGATACAATGGTAGTAGAAGTAAGTAGTAAATATGGTGTATGGGGCTTAAAATACACGTAAACATTTCTAACTCCTTCATGCACGACTAATTTATTCACATGTAAGAAACTTGAGAATAATATATGATTTCCATAGTGAGATTAATTTTTGCCTGCCACATATATGACCCCACTCCATGATCCCACTGTGAACTAAAATAAAAAACAATAGTGTTAATATAAATAATAATAAAGACTTTCCTGTAAAGGAAATTAGGTCATAAGTATTAAATCACTTTTTTGTTTCATACAGTGGCTTATAATCAAAGCTAGAACTAAAATAAAATATCCACTCTTACAATCTGCATCTCTGATTAGTCAGGAAACATCTTCCAATACTACACAATAAAATATAGATATGGAAAGTCTTGGATTAAAAATGGTACTTTGAGCTCTAGCTCGAAGAGTTATTTACTTGAGTGTACCATTAGATCATCATTACGATATTTCAGTTTAAAGAACATATGCAATTCTAAAAAATATGCCAAAATCTACCTAAGAACTCTGATATAACATTCTAAGAGATCAGGTAGGAGGTTTTTATTTAGTTGAACATAATTTGATGAGGCTAAGGGAAAAATTACAGAAAAAAGGTATTCTCTTTTGTGTCCCTCAGTATTTGGCCAACAGGTTAAAGGAAAGCTAATTAATTATCTTTGAGGGTTTTGCTCTGGGAGCTTTTAAATTTAAACTTCACATTATAACTATTAATTTAATCAATTATGTCACAGATCTATTCATCAATGTAAATGATGTATAATTTAACTTCACCATCACATTGTTCAATATCATTTACCAAAGGAGCTAATGTTTCTTGTTATTTTGCACCTCCTTTAGAACATTTAGTGTCTTCCAATTACAAGAAAGAAAAATATAAAACACGTGAAACTGGTATATGCCTTGAAGTTTCCTTGCCACTGAATTAATTAAAAGCATAGTCTGTAATTTGCATCTTCAGCATTTTCGCCACTCAGCCCTCTTTATTTTCTTTGTACACAGCAACCTGACAATGAAAATATCTGCAATAGATAAATAAATCACAAGTTTATTGATTGCAGTTATCCATTTTATACCACATCTCAGACACCATATTATTTGAACAATAAATTTACCAGCAAGGAATTCAAGCAAAATGATCTCTGCCCTCAAATAGCAACTGTAATCACAACATTCAAGCATCAGTGTTGACAGTTTGCCTGAATGTTTCATCGTGCACTTCATTCTCCACAAAAAATTGTAGTTTAAATTAGAGTCATCGTTTTGGCCTAGGAATCCATATTACCTTTTGGAAATTAAAATACATATTTAAATCCATACGTACATAAAGCTCAGCTATCTTCCTTTTGTATTATATTCTGTCATTTTATGTTCAAATTATTCAGATATCAAAAAGTCCTGCTGTTTTGCCTTTCTCCACGAGAATGGGAACTAACAATAGAAATGTTCAATGATGAAACCATGGTTACATTAGAAGAAGTTCTGCATTAGTCAGAGATTGTATTAATTTGTGTTATGTCCATCATTTGAGGCATATTTCAGCATTTTTAGGCAGCTTCTCCTCTTGAGGGAGATACAATAAGAGCAAGGGTTTTAAAAGATCAACTACTTATATTAAATAATATTGGCAGCTCCTAAAAAAAACAGAAATGAACAAAGTATACCCTTTCCTTTGACACATGTAAAATAGCATTTCTCAGACAAAAATCATCATTGTGTATGTTAGATGACAGCACAAAAGCAAAAATACCTCTCACATAGCTAGAGATATCCTTCTTCATATCCATAAGCAAACAAACACTATTTTCCCTAAAATATCACAACTACATATTTTCAAAACATAAGGTATATTTAGTGATTTAGTCATTTTGTTTGATGAAACAAGTTTCAAACTCTTGACTATTGTTCATTAGCTACAAGAAAAAGTTATATTCTTCAAATTAGGAAACGTAGGCAAAAATAATCTTAAACACATGTACTAATTTTTGTCATACATGTAGAAATAAATAGGTTACAATTTTATATGCTATATATGTACGCATTTATAGACAGATAGATCTATATGTGTCAGGTAGTCACTACATAGATATACACGTAGATAGACACAGATACACTTATATAATTTATTTTGAATTTCCAGATCTGTAATTTTGAAATAATGGCTTACTATGTAGTCTTCCTTGACATAGTCTGTGAACATACAAATACTCATATCATGTGTATATATATATAATAAATATATATACCATATATATACACCATATATACAATAAAATATATTTCTAATATATGTTTACATAAATAGAATCATTTAAACAGTAACAATCATAGGTAATATCAATTTGATAAGTGCACATAAAATATTGTGGGTTTTTTTAATGTTTTTATTTTAGTTTTTAGAGAGAGTATGAGTGGGGGAGGGGCACAGAGGGGGGGACAGAGGATTGGAAGTGGGCTCTGTGCTGACAGCAGTAAGCCCATGTTGGGCTCGATCTCATGAACCCCAAAATCATGACCTGAGGCAAAATCAGACGCTCAACCACTTGACTGAGCTGCACAGGCACTCCAAAATATTGTGTTTTAAAGCCACTTCCTAAATTCAAATCCAAGCTAAATTTCTTGTTTGATAAACCAACCTTCAATATTGAACCTCTCAGTTTCCTCATCTTTAAAATTAGGAAATTAGATGACAATGATAATAATACAAACAATTATATGATATTTGCTATGTTTCAGATGCTATTCTAAGGCATACATGTATATATATATATATATATATATATATATATATACACACACACACACACACACACACACATATACATCTCAGCTTATGTAATGCTCTCTATTCCGAAGCTATTGAAAAGACTAAAATAGTACATATAGAGTGCCTGGAATATGTGGTGCACGGTAAGTGACCAGCACCTGTTGCCTTTTATTACTAATGACCAGTCTTTTGGGTCAGTACATTACACTCATATTCTCAGTTAACCTTCATGATAGCCCAGTGGAACAGAAAAGTGTCTGCTTTATCCAGGCATGGGAAAATTAAGGCTTAAAGAAGTTGAGCAATTTTCCCAGAGCTACTCTAGTCAGTGGTATAGCTGAGACTCAAGCTCAGACTCCAGAATCTTAAGTTCAACAGCTGTGATTTACTGCCTCCCATAGTCACCTTCCTTTTGTCATACCAAACAACATATATTGCCTAGGGTTCCAGCTGGCTACTTAAAATAATTTTAAGGGTTCTTTGTAAAGTTATGGTTGAGGTGAAGAAAAACCACAAGGATTACTGGAAGCTGGTAACTGGGGGGGGACTGGTAAGTAATAGGAGGGCATCTTCCCATCTCTCTAGACCTGGAAGAACCCCAAAATACAGATCCAGAGAGGACTGGGTAGATAGGATTGCCTTCTAGGAACCACCAGCCCACTCTAACCTTAGTCACCCAGCAGGGAGTGGGAATGGCAGAAAACTCCCACTGTTCTTCCAGTCCCATCCTGACTCGAAACCAGAGGTCAAGGAAGCTCTTGGTGACATTTATACAAGTCTAGATAGAACTTAGTAGAGAGAGGGAAGGAATAGATGTGGAGGGGCACACTGACAAAATCCAGAACATTGTCCTTATAGCACATCCTTTTAAAACCTTGCAGAATATTAATTGTGTTTCAAAACTTTAATTTTCTTAAGTTTATTTATTTATTCTGAGACACAAGGAGGGGGGCAGGGGAAGAGAGAGAGAATCCCAAGCAGGCTCTACACCATCAGTGTGGAGTCCAATGCAGAGCTGGAACTCATGAACTGTGATATCATGGCCTGAGCCGAAATCAAGAGTCGGACATGTAATTGAGCCAGACAGAAGTCCCAATATATTATATCTTTTAATACACACATACACACACAACCTGGTCATAGAACGTGCTCTGTACAATTTCTAGTACACCAGTATTTTGAAGTTTACTGAGAATGTTTCATGGCTCAGCTACACTTGCTGATGCCCTCCATTACATTTTACTTATTCCAGAGAAACGTGTGAAAGTCAGCAGTGTGATTTTAGAATTAGTTTTATGAAGACATTTTCTAGAGCTAGTTCTTTGAAGAGCTGAGAGTGCTCCCAGCTGCTTCTTTCCCCTACTCCTGTCACATTTGTATAGTCTGAAAGTTTCTACTCTAGTTCCCTAATTCTGTCCAGTTCTTTTTTTTTTTTTTTTTTAATTTTTTTTTAACGTTTATTTATTTTTGAGACAGAGCATGAACGGGGGAGGGTCAGAGAGAGAGGGAGACACAGAATCTGAAACAGGCTCCAGGCTCTGAGCAGTCAGCACAGAGCCCGACGCGGGGCTCGAACCCACAGGCTGTGAGATCATGACCTGAGCCGAAGTCGGACGCTCAACCGACTGAGCCACCCAGGCGCCCCTCTGTCCAGTTCTTTATGAGATTGAGGGTTTGCCTTGAAACTGTTCCCACCACTGGTGACAAACACTGCTTGGTTCTTCCACCTGTGGTCCTCTGGGAAGTGGACCCTGCTCCCTGACACCAGCTGCTTTGCATGTGCTGCAGTGGGCTAGGTGACCTCTAGGAACCAGAAAATGACCCTTGCCTGCCATAAACCCCACAGCCTGAGCACTGCTGTGGGCTAGGATTCCCTGTTGACTGGATCTGTTCTTTGGATGTGGTCACCATTTCCAGTAACTTCCTGTTTACAAGCAGCCTTCATCTCTAACTCCCATTTTTGGATAGATGCCCTCCTCTATACAAACTAATCTCCCTGCATTTCCCATACCCAAATTCACCTGTGATAGGATACTTCTTTTAAAACCGTATAGAGTGGCAGAATTGATTATTCCACCTCATGACAAATAAGTCTTCTCTCTTTCTCTGCATTATCCCATTAGGAATAGGGCTTGGCAAAGTCATCTTTTCCTTTTATAGCTCAGTTGTCTTCTTCCCCAGTGTGGAATCAGATCTCCTACAAACTTTTCCCTTCCCTTTCTGCCTTAAAAATTTCCATACCAAAGAAACACCTGTCTTCCTGGGTAATCTATCACAACTGCTTACAATTACACCCTGACTGCCTTTCCTCATTCTAGGGGCTCTTTTTATGTTACTCTTTGGACCACAGCTACTCAATACGTTAGTATCCTTTGTCTCCTCCAAGGTACCCGCCACCAATTTCTAACTGGGCCTCAATCAAAGATATCAACATTCAGATGCCTACAACTCTTTCCTTTGGGAAGGAAGTCCCTGGAGGAAGCCTGCCAACCACCACTGCCTTCTCTCATCCATAGTGAGCAGGTGTTGAACTCCCAAAATCTTCATAACGCCCCCAGCAGCTTGAAGAAGCCACAGTGGTCATGTCCCAATTTCCAGTAATTTGGGGTCCAATCACTTGAGCGGGGGATGTTAGACAGCTGTTTAGGCATGAGTGAGAAGAGATAAAGCAGATGCTCACCATACCCTTGGAGGAGCCACTTCTAAGAAGCTAACAGAACAGGAAAGGCATAACCATAGAGCTGGCTCAAAAGCCATGAGGGGACTTCTAAGAACTGAGCATGTACACAAAGGGTGCAACTTGCCCTTAAGTACGTTTAAGGTCACAACAAAGCTTATTAAATGTCCATAACTAGGCAACACATAAATAAGTACAATTATAATGCAATGCATCATGGGTATGTGCATACACAGAGGTCAAAATGTTTTATAACCACCAGCTGTCAATCAAAAATGTCAAAGTCAAGTTTACAAGTTAACCAAGCGTACTTAAAAGGATACAGCTAGGGCGCCTGGGTGGCTCAGTCGGTTAAGCGTCTGACTTCAGCTCAGGTCACAATCTCGCGGTCCGTGAGTTCGAGCCTCGCTTCGGGCTCTGGGCTGATGGCTCGAAACCTGGAGCCTGCTTCTGATTCTGTGTCTCCCTCTCTCTCTGCACCTCCCCCATTCATGCTCTGTCTCTCTCTGTCTCAAAAATAAATAAACATTAAAAAAAAAAGATGCAGCTAGAGTTTTTTGGTGCCATTGCCACTATTGCTCTGGAAGTGGCCCCCTTTTACTCTTGAAAGTGTACTATACTTACCTACTCGATAAACTCTATCTCCCCATTCTGATCTTGGGTGTCCAATTCTTTGGTGCATCTGGGACAAGAACCGAGAGACCCAGTAACATACTGAAACAGCTTTAAGTTATTTTTCCCCCTTTATCATTACATAGTGTGACTGCAAACAACAGTGATAAACAAAAAGTACTTTAAAAAAAGCTGTTTCCATAAATTATGGAATTTATTTAATTCTATGCTGTCACTGAAAGAATCATTTTGTAATTAGGATTTTTTTTTTTTAATTTATTTATTTTTGAGACAGAGAGAGACAGAGCATGAACGGGAGAGGGTCAGAGAGAGAGGGAGCCACAGAATCCGAAACAGGCTCCAGGCTCTGGCCAGTCAGCACAGAGCCCGACGCAGGGCTCGAACTCACATAACGCGAGATCGTGACCTGAGCTGACGTCAGACGCTTAACCGACCGAGCCACCCAGGCGCCCCTGTAATTAGGATTTTTAAAACCAAATTAAATTCATTTGACTTAAGAAGTAATGAGTTATAATTCATATTTCACATAACACCTGTCCATAATAAGAATAATTAAGGTAGGAAAATAGTTAATTAACAATTTTGTTAATTAAATAATCAATATGTAGAATAAGCTACTTCAATTCAAAAGGGCTTGGGGCCAAAATGTATGGTTATGTCATTATCCAAATTTGTGGCAAATGAAAATAAAATTTCACAGTTTCATAAAACCCATCTTGTATGTTTACTCTCCTAGTATCACGATTTTTGAGAAATAAATCACTCTAATTACCAGAATAGGAAAATATTAGTAAAGACATTTTTGTAAAGGACTTTACAGTTTACAAACAGCTTTCACACATGGGTAATCATTCTAATAAAAAAGAAAAGATAAAACTAGGCAAAACTTATGTTCCTTTGGTTTATATCATTCCACCTTTCCTTGGAATTCTTTTTAATGATTAAACTGAAGTCACACATTAAATATTTTTTGAGCTCAACTAAAAGATACGTTTAATTTTGAAAAACTATCTCTTTTCTCAATATGTATTTAAATATGGTGTCGTTCATATGCATTCTTTCCCTGCATGAGAACAATTTGTTTCTGACCCACATTGTGAGTTTTTCAGCGCTACAAATCAACATCAGTTAAACTATTTTGACTCATTTTGATAGCAAGGGAAAACTGTTTTATTAAAAATATTTGAGGGGCACCTGGCTGACTCAGTCAGTGGAATATAGGACTCTTGATCTCAGGATTTATTTAAGTCCCACATTGGCCACAGAGCTTCCTGAACAACAACGAAAATATTTGAATACATTGGATAAAATAATTACAACATTAAATAGAATATATCATTAATAGCTATAGTAATCTCTAAATGCTATAGAGGATAGGATGGTTATATCTATGAAATTTGTTCCCTTGTGAATATGTAGAAAGTTGTTATCTTATTTAATTTTACTTGCAGCAGTGAAATATAAATAGATAGCCTGGTGTTTGTATTGTTACACAATGAGAAGTCACATTCCTATATATTCCACATAGACTATAAGGTTTCTCATTTTTAGGTTTTTACTAAGAGTCACTACATCATCTACCTTAATAATGAAGAAACCTTATTTTTATCAGGCATAGCATATAAACAGATACTGATTTCTTTCCAGTAGTGACATAAATAATGGAAGGATGGAATGACACAGCCAAATGTAGGCAATGAATGAAAACTTTATCTAGTTACACTGCTATGTGAGAAGCAATGACTGAGTTGAACCAAAGTTTTTAAACAGATGAATTCTTTAATTATATCTCTACATAGTAGTTTCACTGGTTTTCAACTCTTAAAAATTTTTTTTCAACCCTAGTGAAGTTTCAGAAATTCTCATTCCAGAAACTGTAAAAACTATTTTTTAATGTTTTATTTATCTTTGAGAGAGAGAGAGAGAGAGAGAGAGAGAGAGAATATGAGTGGGAGAGGAGCAGAGATAGAGGGAGACACAGAATCCAAGAAACAGGCTCCAGGCTCTGAGCTGTTAGCACAGAGCCCGATGTGGGACTCGAACTTGTGAACCACAAGATCATGACATGAGCCAAAGTCAGACACTTAACTGACTGAGGCACCCAGGTGCCCCTGTAAAAACTATTAAACAGAACTTTAGTTTCCATAAAAACATTTGGAGCCAAATTTTACTGAGATTCAGGATGATAAATGAAAGCTTAATTATTTGAGCTAGAATTATATTTATCTGAACACTTTAATAGCACTCTTGTTATAGGTTCCATTACTATTTTGCATTTCTAAGGATTTCCACTCAATTTCCACTTGAAAATTCTGACCTAATTATCACAGCATTTCATAAAACTTAAAACCCATTACCGCTATGATCAACCTTCTTAATATTTTCTCATTTATTTAATGTATTTTATAAAGAAATTCATTTCAAACTACTGAAAGCTTGTCTTCATAACTTAGTAGTTTACCCCTCTTAAAAAGTGTTTTTGTATGTTAGTTTTGTATGTTTGTATTTGTATGTTAGTTCTATTGGTTCTAATTCACTTTAGATTTACTTCACCCAAGTACAAATGAACTTTTTATAAGTATTCAAATTTATTTAAATTCGTTTCCAATACGTGCCTGTCTCTAGAGCTCTTTCCATGTTTTGTTCTACTCATCTTTTCTCTCTCTATTATCAACCTCTCCTCTTCTTTTGACTCCTTATTATTACAAGTATATAAACTTACCCAAGTCCCATCCATCTTTGAAATTCCTCCTAGGACCCATCTACTCTACTAATTACTACCTTAGATCTCTTCTTATTTTCAGTCACACTTCTTGACATATTCACCTGTCACCTGTCCATTTCATTAGCCCCCACTCATCCCAACACCCACACCGATATTCTCTAAGTAAGGTCAGCTTTGAGCTTCATGTTGCTAAACCAAAAGAATGCTTGACAGGCTTTATCTAATTTGAGCTCGAGACACAGTTGGCAATGTCGACAAATCCTGTCTCCCAGAACTCTCTCTTCCTTGACTTTCTTAAAACCAAATTCCCTGACTTTACTCCTGACCAGAATGATGACATTTCTTGGTTTGCTCAGGAGAGACTTGGATTATGCTTGCTGGTATGGTGTCACACCCAGTTTTTATTTGTCCACAAATTTTTTATTTTTTTAATAAAATATAACTATTAATTCTTGCATTAAGTATGGCAAGATGTGTTTGGGAAACCACTACTTTGAAATGTCCAGCTTCAGCTCTGGTCTTGTCCAGCATAGGCAGCACAAGGAATTCTCATTTTAATATCACTTTACACATTAGTATTACAATATTGCCATATTAAAATATCCTTGGACATAGTTTCATGGAGACTTTGGCTTAAATTTATGTTCACAACATATTCGAACAGAGAAAAAGATAGAGAGAGTATGATTAGTCCCTAATTAATTATTTCTGTGCCCTTCCCAAATAGATGTTCAAGCTCTTAGAAAATGTATGAACTGAATCCTCGGGATCATCGTTCTGAAATACACAGTCTTCTACACTTTGAAAAATTCATTTTCAATTTTCTTTAATCTGAACTTTCTAGCTATTCTGGGTGTTTTTCTTTCTCTTTCACACACACACACACACACACACACACACACGCACACACACACTAAAAGGCTCGCCTACTATTTGATTTGCTTTTGGCTTATTATGCTTCACCACTGATTTCCTGTAGTTGAAGAGCTGAATCATCCACTCAGGGCACATACTTTTAAAAAATATTCATTTCCTTGTCAGGGACAGTGGTAGATAGATTGTGACTTGCACAGCTCATATTTATTAAAGTTGATGATGAGAAATACGTGTTTGCCGACTTGGGCATTTGTCCTTGAGCACACTGTGCTGTTAAAGTCACTTTTAATATTAAGAGAACACTTGCTATTCTCAATATCTGGGTTTAGAGTTCTGGAAACTCTATTCTCTTTCTCTAAAGACTTATATAACCATATTAATAACAAACTGATGCATTCAAGAAGCTGGACTGGGATATGGGGGAAACTGTTACTGTTTTTCTACTACCCAGAATCTTCAAGGCTGTATTTCAAACACTTCATTTTGTTTTTTAAAACAAAATCTAGATTCTCCACACTTCTGTTTATTTTCCCTACCAAGAGACATAATTATTCTGACCAAACTTTTTACATTTCTATTCATCTAGTATCACTAAAATGATTTGAAAATCAGTATATTTTTTAAGCTTTTTTTTTAAAAAAATTAATTCACAGAAAGTCCTTCAACAATGTAAATATTATGCAACTCTTAAAAAATGAAATGCATTTTTAAGCATATCTTTAGAAATTTAGGGAAGATAACTTGGGGCACCTGGGTGGCTCAGTCAGTTAAGCGTCCTACTTCCACTCAGGTCATAATCTTACGGTTAGTGGGTTTGAGCCCTGCATCAGGCTCTGTGCTGACAGCTCAGAGACTGGATCCTGCTTCAGTTCTGTCTCCCTCACTCTCTGCCCCACTCCCCACTCATGCTTTCTCAAAAATAAACAGTAAAAAAATTTTTTTAAAGAAATTTAGGGAAGATAACCAATAAAAACTATTGAAAATACATGGATTTGACCTGAACAATCATAAAGTACTAAGCAAATGTAGAATAATACAGTTATTGTTATTACTCAATTGGGCACTGGAATTATTGTTATTCTGTGTAGGTGGTCAACAGTGAAGGGAGGAATAGGATCTTGGGAGAAAGCAGATCCTGAGGGCACTCTCTGTGGTGCTTACACATCCCTGTGAAACAGTCTGGATAAAGCCCTGTGTGCTCTCCCTCAGCTCTGTAGCTAAGCTACGTGCTTCAATTGCCACAGCTTCTTTGACCCTGTTTTATTAAATTCCACACTAGCGCCAGCATGTGAAGTTGCTAGGGACATAATTTGTAAAGAAACTTCTTCAGAACCCCAAGTGGTTTCCTCTGGATTAATAAGTAGCTCAATGCAATTTAATTCATTTCAAATCAATGATGCTACCAATGTATCTGTGGAAGAAATTGTGCTTATCTCTATTTAACATTTGGTGAACAAATTACCTATTTGTGCTGCTCGCTCCTCTCAGTCCTTAAATGCTTTTAATTCCAATGTGAACAGAGTTATCTGTCTGCACAATTCCAGCCTTTAACATGTCGTTAAAGTTTTGCAATAGCTTTCTAACCTCCCATAACCACTTTTGGTGTCTTGCATCAACTCATGCCAAGAGCGCTTGTCTAAGACAGTGATCCCTCCATGGTGCTTTTGGCTCAGAAAAGGCCATTAACTTATGAAAGTCACAGAATCTTTCCTTTTGGGTTTCTGAAATTCCCTAATAATGATTATCCCGATCAATCATTTGTCAAAATCATATTCTGTATTATAATGCTGATTCTGTGAGTGTGTGTGAGTCATGTATCTGCAATTATATTCCAAGCTGCTTATGGAGAGAAAACTTAGATTTTAATTTTTGACTTCTAGCCATCTTTTAAATCATGCCCGGTGTGTTCTAAGAACAATACATATCTCCGATCTCTAATTGCACAGCACTTCCTGCTAGGTATTGTCATCACTTGTATTAGGGAAACTAGGTAACACAGAGATGTGGGCTTGTCTAAATCCACACTCCTGACAAAGTGACAAAACCACAATTCAAACTAAAGACGCTTGGCCCCAAAGCCCTCTGTCTTCACACCACAACATACTGCCTTCCAGACACTTGTGTTCATTTTTTTGTGAAATTTGGTATCAAGAAAACAAAATTATCAGCAAGAGGATACACGCTGGATGAAAGAAAAACCATTGAGACTGCTGCTACCTTCTCTGTTTGCTTGATTATTAGGGCCCGGAAGGAGCAGCAAAGCAAAGAATCATAAAGCAGATGGCAGGGGAAAGATTCAGCTGGAATGGGGACACTGCACATTGGTCTTGTGTGACACATTTTCCAAGATTCAGTAAAATGTAAAGAAATTGTAATAGTACGGGCACCTGGGTGGCTCAGTCGGTTAAGCATCCCACTTCAACAACGGTCATGATTTCAGTTTATGGGTTCGAGCCCCACATCAGGTTCTGTGCTGACATCTCAGGGCCTGGAGCCTGCTTCAGATTCTGTGTCTCCCCCAACCCTGCCCTGCTTGTGCTCTCTCAAAAATAAACATAAAAAATATATTAGGGGCGCCTGGGTGGCTCAGTCGGTTGGGCGCCCGACTTCGGCTCAGGTCATGATCTCGCAGTCCGTGAGTTCAATCCCCGCGTCGGACTCTGTGCTGACAGCTCAGAGCCTGGAGCCTGTTTCAGATTCTATGTCTCCCTCTTCCTCTGACCCTCCCCTGTTCATGCTCTCTCTCTCTGTCTGTCTCAAAAATAAATAAATGTTAAAAAATTTTTTTTTTTAAATTTATTAAAAAAAGAAAGAAATAGTAATAGAAATAAGCCTGCCTTACTTAGACACCAATTTGTAAGGTAATTGAGGAGGGGGAAAAAAAGCACAAAGAGAATTGGCATCTGATCATTAACATTCTCTCCAGGCTAATAGAAGAAGTAAAAGAATCTTTAGGCCCTTTTCCTTGAGTGTTGAAACTCAGGCAGAGTAACTTTTCCAACAGGAAATGCCACTGGCTGCTGGGAATTTTTGGTGGCCTTTGTTCATAGACACGGAGAAGGCAGTGCATATAGAATACAGGGCTTTCCTGAAATCCTAGGTCCACGCTAGACAAAATGTTTCCTACATGTCTATTGAACATTTTGCCTGATCTCATGTTTAGTCCATTAGAAAAAATTCCCTTCATCCCACTGGCAAGAGAGTAGAAATCTTTTTTTGTTCTGGAGACTTGTAGACATGAATTCCTTAATTTAAAAAGGGAGTCTTTTAGTATTCAGTTTCTGTGCTACCTAATCAGCCCTTGACAGTCAGACAAAGACAAAAATTAAATTTTTTTTCATAGAAGATACCACAAAAAATGAGTTACCTGTCATTTTATGAAATGTTGGAATTAGCAACATCTACGTTCATGACTTTGAAAATCTCTGTTAGAAGCGTAAACAAAGTGTACTATCGGGACTCTAGTTATGACACTCAAGTTCCCTGTAGAAATCATCTGATCCCTTTTCCACCCGCAGGGCCATTTGGCATTCCTGCCCATTTGATCAGTTCTCACAAGTCACAGTTTTAGCAGTGTGGAGGGCCTTTGTGAATGCACATGTTACATGAATTTTACATGCATACAAAATTGTAGAAGTCTTAAAATCCTTTTGACGGAAATTTTATGTGACAGTCTCTTTTGTAGGAAGGAAAGCAGGAGTTGTCTGCCAGGGATAGTAGTTCAGTGAATTTTATCAATTTCCAGCACTATAGGAGAGAAAACATTAGAGAACCAACTGGAATAGGAAAGATTAGTAGTATTCCATAATAGAATATGGTCTCTAAACTTAATAGTACCCTCTAAGGGTGCAGCTTTCATTTTTTTAAAAAGAAAATATTAATATAAAAGACAGGCAATTATTAATATTACTATTCATTCTTGCTCTTTTTTTTTTTTTTTTCTGGACACAATGCAACCTCATTTCCCTGACAAGCTAAATAATTGAGAGGAAAAACCAAGGATTGGCCAAAATATGTCAAATAAGACAAAGCCCACTTTATAAAAACATGATGGCGAGTGACCATCTATATTACCAATGTAAATTTGATTCACCATGGAAATATAATGTGGCAAAAAAAAAAAAAAGGCTAATTTTCAAAGACAAGCCCAATTCTGATATATTCTGATATAATTCTCACATGTCCACAATTTAGAGAACGATAGTAGATTGGAAATATGATATAATTGTACTTTTTGTGATAAATATATTGCGATAGGATTGCAATCATTGTTGCTATTGTTGACTGCAAATGCAGCTGGAAACAGCGTAAATCACACTGTGCAGATGCAAATTAGAGCTGCAAGTAACCCAAGTGTAATGGAGTTCCTGTGATCAGCATCTCACTCTCTTGTGCCTTTCCTGAATCATCCCAAGAAATTTTTGCACTCCCTACCTCAGAGTGGACCCAATTCTAGAAAGCAACAGTTTGCAATGTAGATTTTACCAAAGTGGAAATTCATTGCAACCACAGAGCCAAACTTAAGACTATTCACAAACACCTTCTGGTCTATTCCCCTTTGTTAGCTCTCTTTCCACAAAGGTCTCTCCAGACTCCAGGGCCACAGCTTCTTTATAAACCCGTTGGAATCTGCTCATCAGTTTCTTCTTCAGCAGAATTCACCTACATATCAGATTTCCTAGTTTTGCAAATTTCATCATTCCTATCACCCAGCTCAGCAAACAATGCTTTGGGGACTTGAAATATTAAACACTTTTTCCCTGTCACAAATAATGTATTTTATTCACAAGTAATACAGATATCTGAAGATAAATGATATTTATGGATTGGAACATGAGAGAAAAAAAAACATTATAGGATAAATTTATAGGAATTTATCGGCACAAATTGGTTAAATGGGCCACCAAGAAAGGGAGGGGGCAGAATATTGATGAATGAGACAGAAAGGGTCTTATTTATTAAGTTCTGCCACACGGTAGCAATGTCTCTCCATTTGTGATATACCTTTATTAAAATTTATTTATCAAAAGGCACTATTCAAAGCCAAGGTTCAGAGAGATGATATTTGTAATACTTGTGTCTAAAGAGAAATTTCATTCAAAATATTTTAAATTCAAAAATTCCAGCAAGACAAAGATAGATGATTCTTTTAAAGAGAATAGACAAATGACTTGAATAAGCACTTCACAAAAGAGGAAATCTAAGCGGCCTTTAAACATCCGAAGAGGTGTTGCATATCCTTAATGAAAATGAGCAGTGAAATACCAATCCTCACCTTAAGAAATAGCTGACAATGCCACATGTTGGTGAGGATAAATAGCCATTGGATATTGCTCCAAGGAGGATAAGTACAATCTCTTTGGAAAACTGTTGGATGGTATCTAACAAAACTAACTGTAATCATTTACTCCTGGGTATATACACAGCAAGTAGACATGCACACAGAAATGTGTAATCTGAGCACAACACTAAATTAATAGCTGCATTCTTCATAATAACTCTAAACTGGAAACAACCTAAGTAATCATCAGCAGTAATAAGTAAATAGTGTCACGTTCTTAAAATGGAATATTGTACCACAATGAAAAAAAAAAAAAATCAATGCATTATGTTGGGCAAAAGAATCCAGGCAAAAAATCATATACCAAAAGATCTAAAGATCTGAAGATATAAAAACATTGTAATAGGTCAACTTATAAGATATCAGAAAGCTTATTGTACATAAGTTCAGCTTAAACTCACCTTTCATGAATAATTGAGATAAAAGGCTTATTTAGTTCCCTGTTAGGGTTATCGTAAATTACTAACCACCCTATATCTCTTCTGTGACCTCGCCTGCTTGCTAAATAGATAACCTAGGATGCAAAACGCTCCCCCACCCCCTCTACCAAGATCTGACCTAGGCAAGACCAATATGTAAAAAGTCAGGTACTCCCTGCCCTCTGGCATCTCAGGTGTCTAACTATGATTGGTCATTTTAAACCCTCTTAGGACAAAGAACTTTAAATTGATAGGTTCCTGCCAAAACTAACGTCTGTGTGTCACAATATAATTGGCTACCATGAAACGCCATAAATTGTAATTGGTTAACCAAATAATGATGTATTCTGACTTGCTAAAATCCATATAAGCTCACTGCTACCTTTGTTGGGGCCATTCTCTGCACTTTTCTCCTTAAGATCAGGA
Source organism: Panthera pardus (assembly GCF_024362965.1). Taxonomy (NCBI): domain Eukaryota; kingdom Metazoa; phylum Chordata; class Mammalia; order Carnivora; family Felidae; genus Panthera; species Panthera pardus. Next base: position 37,078,937 of record NW_026526991.1, on the reverse strand, counting down.
GCTCAGGGGGCGCCTGGGTGGCTCAGTCGGTTGAGTGGCCGACTTTGGCTCAGGTCATAGATCTCACTATCCGTGAGTTCGAGTCCTGCGTCGGGCTCTGTGCTGACAGCTCAGAGCCTGGAGCCTGTTTCGGATTCTGTGTCTCCCTCTCTCTGACCCTCCCCCATTCATGCTCTGTCTCTCTGTCTCAAAAATGAATAAACATTAAAAAAAAAAAAAAAAAAAAAAAGATCAGGAGATCAGGTTTGGCCCTGCCATGAATAAAATCTTGCCTCGCTTCTATTCGCCATCTGGTGGTTTTTTCGACAGCACCCTGTCTGAACATCACATACTGTTTAAATCCACCCGTGTAAAATGCAAAAAGGGCAACAAAACTATTGTACAATGATGCAAGTTGGAATAGCGGTCATCTGCGGGGACATCACGGGAACAGGCATGAGGGAGTCTTCTCATGGTACGAGGCTGTAGTGTATTTTGATATAGGTTACATAGGTGTATTTATTTCAATACTTAATCAAAGCAGTACAGTTCTGATTTGTGCACTGTTATGTATGTACAATGCAGTTTGATATAAAAAATTAAAAAATAAATTCAGTGACATTTTGAATTTCCTTCCAGTCTTGTCACCCCAACAAAAGCAAACGTAGAATGTCTGCTGCTTCAGTTTTTCTGTGTTCAAGATATAGATGCTTCAATTCATTCACTTGTTGCCATTGGCTGTGTTTATCTATGCAGTAGCACCCATTTGAAATTATACATAATTAGAAGGGAGAGAACAGACTGCCTATCAAATTTGCAAAGATTACAGGATGATGGTGCTGGTAAAAGTACATGAATCAGACACTCTTTCTTCCTCATGCTGGAAGGAAGGCCCAGAACAATCTCTTTTGGGAGGCAGTCTCATATATTAAAAAAAAAAAAAATCTTTAAAAATATTACATACCCTTTGACCTAGTGTGCTACTTCCTACTGTTCTCTAATCGGAGGCAATAAAAATTCTGACAAAGATTAATGCACAGATATGTTCATTGTCGCATTACTTTTAATAGCAATATATTGGGAACAACCTACATGTTCAACGTTTGGAAAATGATTAAAAGAATATTGGCACATCTTTCTGCTTTTGGGAGACTAGGTAGGCATAGATTTAAATACTGATTCTCTCTCTTCTCTGTGTCTTGACTGTGTCTAAGTTAGTTCACTTATCTTAGACTTCATTTTATCAAATGCAGAATGGGGCTGATAATACCTTTTCAAGTGAATTGTGGTCAAGAGTAGATATGATGATATATTTAAAGTGCCTGGCACATATGGGACACTGAAACGTGGTGCTTAAGAAAAGTTTTCCAAATAAATGTTTGTGTGAATCAAATTATATGAATTGGTCTGAATATTTTGGGGGAAAATCTGTACGTAAAATTTAGGATAGCGGCGCCTGGGTAGCTTAGTTGGTTAAAACATCAGACTCTTGATTTCAGCTCAGGCCATGATCTCATGGTTTGTGAGTTCAACTCCATTGTCGGCTCTGTGCTGATAGCACAAGGAGCCTGCTTGGGATTGTCTCTCTCCTTTCTCTCTGCCCCTCCTCCATTCATGCTGTCTCTGTCTCTCTCAAAATAATAAACTTAAAAAATTCAGGTTATTACTATGCTCATTCCCTTGATTCTGACATGCTTGGGCAGGGTGCTTTGCTCCTTCTTCATACTTGACCTGAATTTGGAGCCTGGATTCTGTAAACTGAACCTCATTAGGTAAATAAGGCTCCTTTCCCAAAAGTAGAAACAGATTTGCACACAAGCAGCAGGGCCTGGGGATATTGCCCTCAGGGAAGCCTTCAGAATTGCAGAAGCCTCTTTATCAGCAAGCACTGCAAAAGCCTGAGCGGATTGATTACATGGGCCACCTAAGGGGATTTTCCCCCACCGGTTCAGGAACTAGGCAGTGTTGTTTGGTGTGAACAGTTTAACAATAAGCTGGAAGGCACTTAGAGGAACATTACATGTTTACTCACTTATAAACAAATACAGACTGAAAAGACAAGACCTTCAGATGTGATAAGGTAGAACTGAAGTAATTCCTCAATAAATAATACGAAAATTTATTGAGCTTCCAGGTGCTAAGCATGGATCTTCATACTTCAGTTCATGAACTCATGAATTAGTTTCTGTGAGTTGGTTCTATTATTAAATTGACTTGATAAAGGAGGAAACAGACAGATGATAAATGACTTATCCAGGGTCATACACCTAATATTGTCTGAAAACCCCAGATCTAGGAAGTCTGATTTCGGAATCTGAGCTCTTCAACAATATGCAGATCTCGCTCATTGATACCTTCACTAATAACATTTTAAAACAAGTAAAGGCCACTTTTGAATGTTGGCTGGACACTAGGCTCTGTACTAAGTATTTTACAAAACTTATCTCCTTCAATCCTCACAAAACAATCTCTGATCTACATGCATTGTGTTTTTCTGCACAATTTGTGACAGGCTGATACCAAACATGAATTTGCAAACCATTTGGCTATAGTTCCCTTCCACTGGAGCCACAGAAAAGTCAAGGGCATACCCCTAGTGATTATAAGTATTTTTGGTAAAGGAAAGAGAATTAAGGATAAATATGAATGTGGGACCCAAGGAATTTAACAAAAATCCCCTACCCCTGGACAAGCAGAGCAAGACTAACTCCGTTTTGTGCTACACCCACCATCTCATGTATAACCCCCATATGACCTACTTATTGCTTAAGACACTCCCCCACCCTAGTCTAGCTGCTGAGCACACCCTTACTGGAAACCAGCTCAAATAGGAATGCGGAAGCCCTAACCGCCAAAGAATGTAAACCCTGCCTTTTGCCCGTCAAACTTGCGCACCAATTCTGACCAGAGTGATAGGCTAGTTCAAACAGTTACTATAGGGTAAATTGTAATTCAGTTGGCCACCTGCGTGTGGACTGACATGACTATGCAACTTTCTGTGTGTGTTACAATCTCATTGGCCACTGGCCTCTATTAAGCTGCTACGCCTCTTAACCTAGGGGTCCAAGTCTCTGCTCTGCTGTGTCGGGTATACTTGGGCCCAAGCTCGAGCTTGCAAATAAACCCTCCTGCGTTTGCATCAGTATCGGCTCCTTGGTGGTCTCTCGGATTCGAAATCGGGGGCATTACAATGAAGAATTCATGCCTACACACTGAATTGATAGAAAATAGATTTTGTTACCTGGAATCCTGACCACTATTTATTCAATGGTTAAAGATTTTTGTGTACTTTCCCAATTATAGAAATTTAAGAATAAGCTACCATATAGAATGTATGATTTTATGGGATATAAAAAGCTTGGGGCGCCTGGGTGGCGCAGTCGGTTAAGCGTCCGACTTCAGCCAGGTCACGATCTCGTGGTCCGTGAGTTCGAGCCCCGTGTCAGGCTCTGGGCTGATGGCTCGGAGCCTGGAGCCTGTTTCCGATTCTGTGTCTCCCTCTCTCTCTGCCCCTCCCCCGTTCATGCTCTGTCTCTCTCTGTCCCAAAAATAAATAAAAAACGTTGAAAAAATTAAAAAAAAAAAAAAAGCTTATATACTTCCAAATATCTCCTTCGACTACCTACTGCATATATGAATTATCATCAGAATTATTCATATAATAATAGAGTGTGTAGCTCCAAGAATTGTATTAAAATGCAAATATATTACCTAATGTATTAATTTCCTATGGCTACTATAACCAGATACCACAAATATGATGGCTTCAAATAACACACCTTTATTCTCTTATGATTCTGGAGGTCAAATATCTCAAATCAGTTTCACTGGGTCAACATCAAGATATAGGCAGTGCTGTGCAACCTCCAGAGGCTCTAAGAAAGAAGCCATTGCATTGACTTTCCAGCTTCCAGAGCTGCATTCCTTGGCCCATGACCCTCTCTCAAAACCAGCAAAACCGGCAGTATGGCATCTTGCTTCAGCGGTCACACTGCTTTATTTGTGTCAAATCTTCCTTTGCCTCACAATTTGGGATTTCATTTAGACCCCATCTGGCCAATCTAGGATAATTTCTCCACCTCAAGACCCTTAACTATTTACATCTGCAAAGTCCATTTTGCCACACAAGGTTACAAAGATCTCAAAGATTAATACTTACTATATTTTGGGGCCATTTTTCAGTCTATCCTGCCTGAGAAAGGTCATTATTTTCAGTAACAGCAGATAGTGAATTAAGAATCTAAAGAATGAGGAGAAAAATAAATGTATGCTGTTTAGTAGTTACAACAGGTGATAAACCTGCACAGATTATCTCAGAGTGTCACAATCAGAAGGGTTTTGAGGTTTACTAAGTACAAGTTAGGGGGGCCGTGAACTGCTATTCTATCCTCAAGATGACCCTTTGAATTTGAAAAGCTTACCTTTAAATGTTTACCTTGTGGAAAATTGGAACCCTCATACATGCTTATAGAATGTAAAATGTTACATCAGCTTTGGAGATTGTCTGACACTTCCTCAAAAGGTTAAAAAGAATTGTCATAGGGCCCAGTATTTCCACTCTTAGGCATATGCCTTGGAAAACTAAAATATGTCCATACAAATACATGTACATGAATGCTCATAGCAGCATCTGATTTAAAATAGGTGAGAGTGAAAATAAGTTGAATGTCAATTGACGAATGGATAAGTAAACTGTGGTACATCCATTCAATATATTACTGTGGAATATTATGTGGCAATAAATGAGATGAAGTACTGATACCTGTTACAACATGGATGAACCTTGAAAACATTACGCTAAGTGAAAGAAGCCAGCCACAAAGATCACATATTGCATGATTCCATTTCTACTTGATGTCCAGAATAAGCAAATCAATGGAGATAGAAAGGTGATTGGTGGTTGTCCAGCCCTGGAAGAAGAAGTACGGGTGGTGGGGGTTGTGGAGGGAGGGGGCGGTGACTGTCAATGGGTACAAGGTTTCTTTTGCGGGTGACTAAAATGTTCTAAAAGTGATTGTGGTGTTAGTTGTATGACTGTAAATATACTAGAAATGACTGAGTTGTACATGCATAAATGAGTGAATTATAAGTTGTATGAATTATATATCACTAAAGCTCTTAAAAATGTTTGCTTTGACTTTCATTTATACCAAAGCCTGGAGTGTCAGCTAATTCTAGAAGTATTCAGAATAAGAATCACAAAAATTTTAGTATTTAAAGAGACATGAGATATTTTCTATTTCAACCTCAGTTTACATATCATAAAACACAATAGTCACGGTCTTTCCCCAGGCCTCATAACTAGATAATAAAATTGTCCTTTAGAATCTAGACTATTCCCTACCACCTTGCATGATTAATATACACTTAATTCCAACAACCTTGCTTTAGATACACTTTAGCAAGAAGGGCTTCCAGATCCTGGTGATTCTTGACAAGACTCTGATGTAATCTTTTTTTTTTTTTTTTAACTTGCCTCAATCTATTTCATTCAGGTCTTACCTCAGACATCATTCACTTAGAGGCGGACCGTGAATACCCAATAAATTAGTTTAATATGTGGTATATTTATTTATGGATTGTCCATCTTTCTTACCAGAATATAAGCTCCATAGGGTGGGGGAATTTTGTTGTAATTTGATTTAAATAGATTTTTTGAAGCACCACTTTTAAGCTTTTATTCTTTTAGTTTTATGTTTGTACATTATAGCAACTGCCAGAGAGGTAGCCCTCCTCCACAGCTTTCCTTTTCTTCCACAGTTTTACTGCTAGATCAGAATGAAAGTTACCTTAGACCAGTTCTGTTACATGTCAGATTTTGGTAAATGTACAGTCATTAGCAAGCAGGCACAAAATATGTCACACAAAGTATTTTATACATCAAAACGTCCCAGCTCTGTCTTTTTAGGGGCTCCAACCACATTTTTTTTTATATAAGAGGCAGAAAAAACTATCCTCTGTTACACTTGTGATCATCTTCAGGCACCAGCCATCACCCTGCCTGAGGCTAACTGTAGGATACGAGATGCAGGATTGTTAGAGTCTTATGCTCCATGGTGCAAAGACAGTATTTCTAAAAACATGTTCACCAATGGATATTTCTTAAATATTATTAGATTCTCTGCGGAGAGCCCAAATGCAGTATTCATCATTATAGGACAGAGTCACTACTTTTCACTAATGAGGACTGACCACCCCAGACTGTGCATTCTTGATTACAGCAGCTAACAGTCCCTAGTTATGGGCCCTTAAACCAAATTTGCATAATGATATCATCCTCTCTGGGCAGAACTATTTAAGTATGGTTCAAATATCTTAATATCTCTTTTATTTGCTACTATATTCTCATCACCTCCAACTGTGTCTTAGCACAGTATAGATGCTCTATAAATATTTCCTGAATAAATAATTTCTGCAGATGTAGGTAAAGTTCTTCAAAACTGTCCATCGTGAGTTGTATTTTTAGGATATTTATTTTCTTATGAGAAATCAGTTTCAGAAGTTGGTTTCAGGATTTTTCTCCAATAGAAATTATAAGAATTACATGCATCCCCCTCATTTATATGAATTAATTTCCTCACTTATTAAACATACACCAGTTTCCTGTCATTGTATATTAAAGTATTAACAAAAACTCAAGATAATGCTCCCTGTCTCTTAGTGGCATAGTTATAGTATATAATCAGATCTATTATAATATCTTAAACTGAAGCTATGATAAAGAACTTTACTTAAAGAAAATAAAAGAACTAAATGTGATGTTCTCCTGAATCAAGTTCATTCTTATTCATGAGTTTTGCCTTATTCTTTTTCTTTTTGTATTCTTTTCGATGTGCTGACCAAAGGATTTTTTCACTGGGACTCAAGTAGAATTTCAATTGAAAATCAATTTCTTTTGTTTCCTGAGGAAAAATTAATATTGCACACCATGGCTTTTTTATTATAATTGAAAATACTGTCATCTTACTATGGTTTTGACTAAGAATTATGGTCTCAGTCATGAAGAAACTTCTGTCATGATAGATCAGAATTAGTGTTTAATTATGCCCCGTGTTGCATAGTACATAAAATTGTTCAGTCAATAGTTAATATACATATTACCTAAAATCATAAATGTTTACTATAACTAAAGTTTTATCATTACAATGTAATTTATACTTATGAATGGAGATAGATAATGATCTTTTCAAAGCTTCTTTAAGTTTGAACACATGCCAAAAGATAGACTCATGTCAGTGTGGCAGATGCTGGCTGTTGGCTCACTCATGACTCACTGCCTTCCTCTACTCTGAAGGCTGGGAAGGAAAATACTCATTAATTACTCCAGTGTCCTTTGCAACCTCCCTACAGGGTTGGACAGGAGATAGAGTTTTGGCAGCAGAATGTAGAAGATACCCCCGGCTTTACTTCCTGAACAAAATGTCAAAATTTGTTGAAAATAAGACTTTTGCCTTTGACCTTCCCCTTTCTTCTTCCTCCCCTCTAGAATGTAAAGATAATCACAAGTGCAACAGCTTTCTTAAAGCCAGCAAATGAAAAGGTATATGTTAAGGATGGAAGAGAAGGGTGATAGAAGAAGCCTGGTTCCCTGAAGACATCCCTGAATAGCTTTACTAGATCTCAACCACGTAACCTTCAGATTTTCGATCATAAAGAAAATTAACTGCCTCATTATCCTAATAGAGCAAATATCTAATAGAATTGAAAAAGATAGAAATATTTGCAGTGATCAAAGTATATTTTAAAGACAAGACAGAATGCTTTCCTTTTTTCCTACCATAGAAAATTATGATAAACTGAAGGATGTGATTTTTTTTTTTTTTACTTTGAGGCATAAAAATGACAGAATCTTACTATGAGATAAATTTGAACTCCATGCTACCTTTTGGTAGTATAACCCACCTAATTTTAACTTATTTTGTTAAATATGTATTAAGAACAAAATAAATCAGAGGTACAATTTGAGAGTTATGCTGTAAATTATGACAGAGTGCTGACCTGTTGTTTTTATTCTTATGCATAAAGGTTTCAATATTCTTATACAGGGGTCACTTTTGGAACTTTGATCATAAAAGTTCTTTTATCCCAGGCAAATAAAAGCTAGAGTTTGAAGGGTACTAACAATGGGTAGCATAGAACTTTTAATTGTTTTTGTTAAAAATATCAATTTTCTATACTTTTGAGGGTTTCAGATGCTTACATCATTATTCCGTGTTCCATTATGAAGGCGTATGTTGCGAACAAGGTAAGGGGGAAAGAAAAGCTGCTGAAAGACACAAGTTTGTGTGTTATGATTTATATTTTGCAAATGGTGACCCAAATGTATTTTAATTTTGCCTTTAAATCATGTTTGATTTTTTTCATTTCCCACCTCCAGAAGAAGTTTATAGTTTTCTGAGAAGGACGGGGTAGAGACTTTGCTCTCTTTAGCAAGACACTGGTCATGAAGAGCCAGTTCTATGAAAAGGAAAAAAAAATTAGCAGACTGTTTCAGCTCCCATTCAGCATTTTGAGGAGCAGTAAAAAAGGACACAGGAATAGCAAAAGGAAGATGCCTCTTCCTCCTGTCACAGTTCGGTTTTGAGGCCTTTTGTTTTTAGTAGGAGGGAGCTGAGACATGGAGGATAGGGATAAGCCAGTCCTTCATTGTTCCATGGAATTATGGAAGCAGGGAGGAGAGAAGGTGAAATTGGTATGAGTTTTCCTTTCCAGGATTTGACAAAGAAAGAGTCAGATAAATGAGGGAAAGAGGCTCTCTGGCCCCATATCCTTTTGGATTATGAATAAAACTTGGGACACCTGGTTGGCTCAGTCAATTACATATCCAACTCCTGATTTCAGCTCAGATCATGATTTCATGGTTGTGAGATGGAACCCAGAGTTGGCCTCTGCGCTGGGTGTGGAGCCTGCTTGAGACTCTTTCTCTCTCACCCTTTCTGCCTAGTATAACAACTTTTGCTTCCCACCCAAGAAATGTGAGTAAAATGATGTTATTATAGGGCTAGCCTTGAATTCACTGGTTTTTCTATTATGTTTTATATTTATTTATACCGGGCATAGGAATGCTAATGATTTTACTAAGTGGAACTTATAAAGACCAATGTTGCTGAATCACTTATAATTGTTTCTTGATTCTCCCAGATTTTTCTATGTAGACAACTGTATCATATGCAAATAAGAGGATTTATCACTTCCTTCATAATTCTTATATTTTCTTTGTATTTCCTTTGTGTGTCTCATCTTATCCCTTTGATTAGGAACTCTCTCTGTCGAAATGAAAGAGTAAAAGCAGACATATGTATCACAATATTCTTCCTTTTTATGGATGAATAATATTGTATGGTATGTATAGACCACATTTTGTTTCTCCTTTCATTCATTGATGGACACTGGGTGGACACATCATGGCCATTGTGAATAATATGCGTAGATAGCCAGAAATGAAATTGCTAGATTACATGGCAATTTCATTTAATTTTTTTAAGGAATGAGTATACCTTCTTCTACATTGGCTGCACCATTTTACATTAGCACCAACAGTGCACAAGGTTCCAATTTCTCCACATCTTCAACAATGTTTACTTTTTTGTTTTGTTTTGTTTTTATGATAGTCATTGTAATGTGTATCCAGTGGTACCTCATTGTGATTTTGATCTACATTTCCCAATCTGATTAGTGATGATGAACATCTTTTCATGTGCTTCTTGGCCATTTGTAATCTTCTCGGGAGCAATGTATAGTCAAGTAAGTTCTTGGCCCATTTTTCTGTTAGTTTTTTATTGTTGTTGTTGAACTGTAGAATTTCTTCACATTTTTTAGATATTCACCTCTATTTTTGCAAATATTTTCTCCCATTTCATAGGTTGCCTTCCATGTGGTTGATTGTGTCCCTTGATGCATGGAAGTATTTTTTTTAAACCTATTTTTATATTTGTTGCCTACCTTGTAGTTTTTTAAAGCAGGGTGTGTGCCTTTTTTTCCTGCACATGTTCTAAGTCATCGAGACTGAGTGAGCAAGTCAGTCTTTCAGGTATCTCCCAGGAAGACTGGAACAAACAGGGTCTGCATTTGAGGAGAGGAAACCAAGACTGTGGGGCATGAGTAAGGAGTCATAAAACCTCCCTACCTCTGTGAACATGGCTTTGCTTGTTTGGGCTTTCGCCTGGTTGCTGTAAACCTTTCATTGTTTTCCAGTGCTCCTATAGAATTTGTTCAGACAGAGCCTGTTCTGTTTTGGGCTTTTTGTTTTGTTTTGTTTTGTATTGGTGTGTCTTTGAGGAAGATGGGAGCTTGGATCTTCTTAGTCTGCCATTTTGCTGACATCACTCTGTGCAGGTGTCTTTTTTGATGGGTGGTGAGAAGCACACTTTTGATTATTATTTACTTTTCTAATTTTTAAAAATTTTACTTATTCTGAGAAAGCGTGCACACAAGCAGGAGGGGCACACAAGCCCCAGCATGGGGCTTGATCTCATGAACTTTGAGATCATGACCTGAGCTGAAGTCCAGAGTCAGATGCTGAACCCACTGAGCCACCCAGGTGCCCTAAAAGTATAATGCCTGATTGAGGAGGGGAAGATGGTGGTGAAGTAGGAGAACCCTAGGCTTAACTCATCCCATGAATACAACTAGATAACTATCAAATCATCCTAAATACCCCCAGAAATTGACCTGAAAACTAGAAGAACTTCACAAAAGATAGAGAAGAGCCACATCAAAGAAGTAGGAAGTGTGGAGTGGTGGTTTGGGAGAGAAACTGATCATGGCTGGTGAGGTGGGGAGGGAGCTGTAGTGGTGAAGGGCAAGAGAGAGTAGCACACAGGAGAGCACATGGGGAAGATGATTCCCCATAATGATTGGCTTGGAAAGTGGTAGTGGCTGAATTTCTTGACTTCTTGCAACCAGTAGGGCTGAAAGCCTGGAGTTTTAAACATCAGTGGACTTGGCTTGAGGAGAGCCCAGAGGCCTTGAGGCTATTCTCGCAGAGAAGGCAGGGCAAATATCCCACAGATACATAGCATGGAAATAGCGATATGAAGAGCATCTGGAGTACACAGTGTGAAGGCTAGTTGGTCATCTAGGGGCATGTCCCAGAGATGCAGCATTCATGGAAAAAACCCTCTGGGAACAAAAGAACTGGCAGGCACCATTTCCTCTCCTGCCCCTCAGCATAAGCACATGGCCATCTGTGGGAAACAACACAGCATATATACTCACAACTTCATTTGTTTATACCAAGCCCTATCCCCCACGTGTTTCAGTGGAACCACCCTCCCCATTCACACTTGCCCTAGTCCCAGCACAGTGGGACTCTTCTCCCAGAAAACTTGCTCAAACCCCTACCAGCACTGCATCTCCAGATTTGGGCATTTTGTGGGGCCTCAGTTCTGGCAGCCATGGCGACAAGTCTTATTTCACAAGTAGACCAAGCACATCTAGTAAAACACATCACATTCAGGTCTGTAGTGAAAAAGATATAAGTAACATGGCTGATAGAAAATTTAAAGTAACGATCATAAGGATACTCACTGGATTTTAGAGAAAGGTGGAAGACATCAGTGAGACCCTTAACACAGACATAAGGAATAACATAGCAGAGATAAGGGGCTCAAAAAATGAATTGAGAAACACACATTATGGAATGAAGAACAGTCTGGAAGAAGCAGAGGGACAAATTAATGACCTAGCAGGCAGAGTAATGGAAAGTAATCAAGCTGAACAAAAGAGAAAAAGCATTATGCAAAACAAGAGTAGACTTAGGGAACTCAATGACTCCATCAAATGTAATAACATTCACATTATAGGAGTCCCAGAAGAAGAAAGAGAAAAGGCAGAAATTTATTTGAAGAGACAATAACGGAAAACTTCCCTAATCTGGGGAAAGAAACAGATATCCAGATGCAGGAGGCACAGAGAACCCCAAATAAAACCAACAAAAACAGATCCATGAGTAGACATATAATCAAAATAGCAAAATAAAAATGACAAAATAATGTGATAAAGAAAAAAAATTAAAAACAGGAAGACAGAAGAATACAGTTACATACAGAGGAACCCCCATTAAGCTAGCAAGGGATTTTTCATCAAAAAATTTGAAAGCTAGAAGGGAGTGGCATGATTATTCAAAGTGCTGAATGGGAAAAAATCTTCACCCAAGAATATTCTACCCAGCAAGATGATCATTCAGAATAGAAGGAGAGATAAAGAGTTTCCCAGACAAACAAAAACTAAAGGAGTTCATGGCCACTAAGCCAGTCATGCAAGAAATACTAAAGGGGACTCTGAGTGGAAAGAAGAGATCAAAAGTGACAGTATAGAAGTAGGAAATACAAAAGCAGTAAAAATGAATATCATTCAAGGAACTCACAAGATAAAAGGATGTAAAATATAACAACATATACCTAAAAATGTGGGGAGGAGAGGAGTAAAGAAAGAATTCAAACTTAAATGACCATCAACTTAAAATAGAAAAGGTTATATACAAATCTTCTGTATATAACCTTACAGAAAAGGTTATATACAAACCTAATGGCAACCATATATCAAAAACCACTACTAAACATGCAAAGAATAAAGAGAAAGAAATTGAAATATATCACTAAAGAAAATCAGCAAACCATGAAAGAAGATAAAGACAAGAAAAGATCAGAGAAACTCTTCAGAAACAACCACAAACCAAATCATAAAATGACAAAGACTCATATCTATGTAAATGTATTAAACACTCCAATCAACAGACATACAGTGACAAAATGGATAAAAAAAATAAACAAGACCCACATATATGCTGCCTATAAGAGACTCATTTTAAACCTAAAGACACCTGCAGAATAAAAGTGAAGGGATGGAAAAACATCTATCATGCAAATGGATGGCAAAAGAAAGCTGGTGTAGCAATATTTATATATGACAACATAGACTTTAAAACAATATTTAACAAGAAGCAAAAAGAACACTATATGAAAATAAAGGAACAAGCAAAAAGAATATATAACAATTATAAATATTTATATGCCCAACAGAGGAACACCCAAATACATAAAACAGTTAATTACAAGCATAGAGAAAATTATGGATAATAATATAATAATAGTCAGGGACTTTAACACCACACTTACCCATGGATAGATCATGTGAGCCAAAAATAAACAAGGAAACAATGGCTTTGAATGACACAAATTTAACAAACATATTCAGACCGTTCCATTCTACAACAGTAGACTACACATTCTTTTCAAGTGTACATGGAACGTTCTCCAGAATGTATCACATATTAGCCCACAAAACAAGCCTCAACATATTCAAGAAGATCAAAATCACACCATGCATCTTTTCTGACCACAATCCTATGAAACTAGAAGTCAACCACAAGAAAAGATCTGGAAAGACTACAAATACGTGGAAGCCAAATAACATGCTACTAAAAATGAGTAAGTGAAACAGAAAATAAGAGAAGAAATGAAAAAGTACATGGAAACAAATCAAACTGAAAACACATGATCCACAAACTTTAGGATGCAGCAAAAGCTTTTCTAAGAGAGAAGTTTAAACATTACAGGTTTATCTTGAATAACTTAACCTTGTACCTAAAGGAGCTAGAAAAATAACAACAAACAAAACCTAAAGCCAGTATAAGAAAGGAAATAATAAAGATTACAGTAGAAATAAATGATTTGGATACAAAAGCAAAAACAAAAAACAAACAAAAAACCACAATAGAACAGATCAATGAAACCAGGAGCTGGTTCTTCGAAAAAAAATCAATAAAATTGACTAACCTCTAGCCAGACTTATCAAGAAAAAAGGAGAAAGGAATAATATAAATAAAATCACAAATTAGAGAGGAGAAATAGCAATCAATACCACAGAAATACAAATAATCATGAGAGAATATTATGAAAAACTATATGCCAACAAATTGGACAACTTGGAAGAAATGGATAAATTCCTAGAAACATATAGATTACCAAAACTGAAACAGAAAGAGTAGAAAATTTGAACAGACCAATTACCAGCAAAGAAATTGAATCAGTAATCAAAACCTCCCAACAAAAGTCCTGGATCAGATGGCTTCATGGACAAATTCTACTAAACATTTAAAGGAGAGTTAATACCTATTCTTCTCAAACTATTCAAAAAAACAATAAATAAATAAAGGGGGGGACCTTCTAAATTCATTCTATGAGGCCAGCATTACTCTGATACCAAGACCAGGTAAAGACTCCACTGAAACAGGACCACATGCCAAAATCTCTGATGAACATAGATGTAACACTCCTCAACAAAATACTAGCAAACTAAATCCAATAATACATTTAAAAAAATCTTTCACCACAATTAAGTGGGACTTATTCCTAGGTTGCAAGAGTGTTTCAATATTCACAAACCAATCAACATGATACATCACATCAGTAAGAGAAAGGATAACAACCATATGCTCATTCCAATAGACTTAGAAAAAACATTTGACAAAGTACAGCGTTCATTCACAATAAAAACCCTCAACAAGTGAGTTTGGAGGGAATATACTTCAACATAATAAAGGCCATATATGCAAAACCCACAGCAAACATCATACTCAGTGGTGAAAAACTGAGAGTTTTTCCCTTAAGATGTCCACTCACTCTCACTACTTTTATTCAACATAGTACTGGAAGCCCTAGCCACAGAAATCAGACAACAAAAAGAAATAAAAGGCATCCACATTGCTAAGAAAGAAGTAAAACTTTCACTATTTGCAGATGGCATAATACTATATATATAGAAAACCCAAAATATTCCACCAAAAAAACTGTTAAAACTGATAAACTAACTCAGTAAATTTGCAGGACACAAAATCCACATTCAGAAATCTGTTACATTTCTTTACAACAATTATGAAGCAGCAGAAAGAGAAATTAAGAAAACAATCCCTTTTACAACTGCATTAAAAATAATAAAATACCTAGGAACAAACCTAAGCAAAGAAGTGAAAGACCTATACTCTGAAAACTATAAAACATTGATGAAAGAAATAGAAGACAACAAAAAGAAATAGAAAGACGTTCCATGCTCAACCATTAGAAGAACAAATACTGTTAAAATATTTATAGTCCCCAAAACAATCTACAGATTTAATGCAACTGTGTCAAACTACCAACTGTTTTCACAGAACTAGAAGAAACAATCCAAAAAATTTGTATGGAACCACAGAAGACTCTGAATAGGCAAAGCAATCTTGAGATATATGTCATGAAGTGCCATCCAGGCACTCCAAAAAATCCACATTTTAAATCAACATTTCAACTTTAGTGTGAATAATTTTTCACATTAAACATATAGATATTTTGAATAAACTGCCTCTCCTTCATTTTCTCTCTGTTGAAATAGTCCTCTTTCTTTAAGATATGGCGTATTTGTCTGCCATATCTGCTTTGAAGTCTTCCCTGATCACCAGAGAGAATTGAACTCACCCAATCATGAATTCCAATGGTAATTGCTTGTATTTATCTTATTTCCTGATACTAATTAGTTACCACTCCATATTTTAGTTATTGGTTTATATGCATTACCTCTAAGGTGATGACTATATAATATTAACCTAACATGACCACCTCTAGGAATAAAAGGGGCATCAATATTTAAGGTAGGGACACAGGTATAAACTCAGACTT
Organism: Panthera pardus; assembly: GCF_024362965.1. Taxonomy (NCBI): domain Eukaryota; kingdom Metazoa; phylum Chordata; class Mammalia; order Carnivora; family Felidae; genus Panthera; species Panthera pardus. Next base: position 37,063,305 of record NW_026526991.1, on the reverse strand, counting down.
CTCTGAGGAAACTATGAAGGGTGGTTATGTTTTTATCTCCCTTATTTGAATGAAGCACATGGATTAGAGCTATGTTTTAGTTCCTTTATGGTATTTAGTAATGTTCATGACAATCAAAATAGAGGAACTTAGAATTTATTAGATGATTACTTTACTTGTTAATTTTAGAAACTTCTTTTTATTCAATTCCAAATAGTTCATCTTTTGGTTTATGGACAATCAAGTCATTACATGGACACAGCTCAGATAAACAAGAATTTCATAGATTCTATAATAAACATTGTTCACTGTCTGGTCCAATAAATGCACACATACACACTTGCAAATATGAGGTTGGTAGACACATTGCTATGAACAAAAGTCAGTCTGTATCATGGAACATAATATGTACTTTTTAATTTAATTTACCACAGGCCAAATTTGAAAGATTTGGATCTCAAAAAAGGATTAAACCAACAAAATTAATTACAGTAAGGGAGATTGAAGAAAATCAGTGGTTTATCACATTCCAGAAATTCAATATTATTAATTATAATATCTGGATCATTCATCTTTCTAATTGATATAGTTTTCTAGAATATATTTCATATTTTTTCATTGAAAACAATGGTAACATCAGAGCGCCTGGGTGGCTCAGTTGGTTAAGTGACCAACTTCAGCTCAGGTCATGATCTCATGGTTAGTGGGTTCAAGCCCAATGTCAGTCTCTGCGCTGAAAGCTCAGAGCCTGGAGCCTGCTTTGGATTCTGTGTCTCCCTCTCTCTCTCTGTTGCTCCCCCACTCGCTCTCTGTCTCTGTCTCTTGATAATAAATAAATGCTAAAAAAAATTAAAAAAAAAAAAACAATGCCAACATTTTTTTCTGTATATTATCTATAAAGGGTTATATAAAAAATTCAAGGATCATCAACAGTCTTAGATCTCGAATAAGATTGTGACATAAACTCTTGGATGTTTTACCTGATATTTTTGGTAGTTTTTGTTTGTTTGTTTGTTTTAAACTAAGTTTTCATTCATTCAACGAATAGCTTAGTTTACTGTAATTCATTAAAAGTAAGTTGCTCACCGTGCTATAACCTGGAGACAAAACACTAAAGATGATATATTTAATCAGAAAGAAACATCATCTTAATAATATTTTAAAAGTATTTGAGGGGCGCCTGGGTGACTCAGTCAGTTAAGCGTCCGACTTCAGCTCAGGTCATGATCTCACAGTTCATGGGTTCGAGCCCCGCATCGGGCTCTATGCTGACAGCTAAGAGCCTGGAGCCGGTTTCAGATTCTGTGTCTCCCTCTCTCTCTGCCCCTCCCCTGTTCATGTTCTGTCTCTGTCTCAAGAATAAACATTAAAGAAAAAATTTTAAAAAAGTGTTTGAATTAGAACCTAGTTTTATATTTGAGGATGTAAAATGTATAAACTGAAGTATTACTTTAAAAAATAATATACTGTGGTGCCTGTGTTGCTCAATCAGTTAAGTATCTAACTCTTGATTTCAGCTTAAGTGTCTATCTCATGGTTGTGAGATGAGCCCCAGGGGCAGGCTCTGCATTGAGTGTGGAGCCTTATTGGGATTCTCTCTTTCCCTCTCTCTCTGCCCCTCTCTTCTTCTCTAAATAAATGAATAAATAAATAAATAAAAATTAAAAAATAAAATTAAAAAATAACATACTAAACTAAATACAGTTAGGACACATTAGGTGTATACATGATTTTTACCTATATATAATTAAGCAAAATAACAAATGTAAAGAAGAATTCACTTAAGTTTCCTTCCTATAAGTAGAATAGTATGTAATTTACCATATAAGTTTTTGATTTTGAAAATTAACTTGGTTTTTGGTACAACAACATTACACTTTATTACAGCTGACTTTAACAAGTCAGATTGTATTCAATTTTTATCAAGCTAGTAATTTCAAAGCTTTCAAGATTCAGATTATTTTCTTTGGCCAAATATATTCCTTCAGTTAGTTTCATATTGAATATCCTGGGAGAAAGGAGGGAGGAAATAAAGTTAAATACTGTAGAATATGGCTGCTAAGTCCCCACTTTTTTAGCTAGTCAAAAAAACCTAGGTTGGTGATTGTAACTGCCTTAATTCATAATACATTTCATATTCTCCTTACTCTCTGCCAGAACTTTTCTGGACAGGGTTCTTTAATGTGGTAACCTGAACCATCTGTCCTATGAAACCTGACACATTGCTTTACCACTGTATTCCACTGATTATGGGTATTAATAAACACAAAGAAATAGCAAGAGGTACCACGGAAAATCTTCTGGATTCCAATAATAGCCCTCTTTTTGTACATTATTGTAATACCTCCCTGATAAGGGAACCTAATCAATAACTTTGGTAAGTTCCCTTCTTGTTGATGAAGAAACATGAGAAGCCCCAAGTGGCCAGGAATAGATTTAGCCTCCCATTCATTGAATCATGATTGTATCTTTTTGAGTAAAGATTCCTGCTTTGGGCACTAGAATTCTCATAGTCAATTCTCACACTCACCAAGTTCAAGGTTGCAGTGACAAGAAGAAAATTTTCTCAAGGGGTTACTATATGTAATAATGATACCCTTCACTGTTACCTCTTGGTTTCCAGATCTATGCATTCTAAGCATTTATAAACTGCTAGTTCAAGGTACAAATCACATTCTATAAGCCTACCATGTCCTATTTTCTCCCAACAGTTGAAGTCCTTGATGATATGTGCTTGTAAACCATAAATCCCATTAGGCTACCTCTGTTAACCAGCTACTCCTATATTCTCAACAGGAGCAATATCACTCCCAGGTGGGGGAAATTGGATTTTGAGTGTGAAAAAATCTGGGATATTATAATAGCATTTAATAATGTCTAAAAATATTCCTTAAGGGATAGATAATGAAAAAAATGTTGAAAAACAATGAATTACTGTATCACTTAGAGTCCCAGGAGAATTCATTTTAAAAACTATTTACAAAGCTATGGGGAAGGTGTTGGAAAACCACAAAAGATAGTGCAATATCCTGGGGCTAGTATCAGTGAGGGCAGGTATTATCAACAGTATGCCCTAAGAGAAAAAAAAGAGATGTGGAGTTAAGAGAATCTAGAAGCAAATAATCATATTCCAGTGACCAATTTTAGAAGAACTGGGACCTTTGACAAAAACAAGCAATTCAAAGTACTCCTTTAGGAAAGACTTCAGGGTAAAAGATTCCCCAACCTTACTTTCCTACCTTTTTCTGATCTCCTGCAAGTTCCCAAATTACTGATTCTAACTGAAAGCTATAGGGAAAGGGAACCCATTGGTATAGTCTATTCAGGTCAGTCTTCGATCTCAGAAAGCAGAGTGGAAAAAAGGTGGGATAAACGGATGTTATCTAACACAGTAACATTTAAGAGTAACCAGAAACAGGAAGACTATGTTTTAAATTTTGCCTGCTGCTTTATTGTAGGTGAAAATATGTGGACTAACCATTATCTTTAAGATATATGTCTAAATAAAATCTTTTTGCATCAATCTCAATCTAAATTAAGATAAGAAGTCTGTACAGAAAGTCTATATAGAAGATTCTAATTTTATCTAAAAATAAGTAAAGCTAGTATGTTTTTTAGCCTAGATGTAGCATATCAAGAGTTAATCAATCAACGCTAAGAAAAGAAATTCATTTCCAAAATACCCCCTCTATGTGGTCTGACACTTGACCATCATACACTTCTCAGTTTGTGCACATATCTGTCCACAGTTACAGCACTTGGGGAAGGGAATACCAGGAGGCACTGAAAATGGATCACCAGGGTTTCACATGCATTCCTTTCTTTCCTCCTCAGTAATACTAGTCTCCAGTCTTCAGCTGATCAAGGTCATCTCCTGACTGTTTTCAAGGGGCTCAGTGTTGATTTCTATCACTGACAGTTGCACATGCAGAGGCAGCAAAGACTAGATATACATTGGTAACAGACTTCATGAAATTGAGCCCATAAATAGTCTCCAACTCTGCCACTTTGGCCATTTGTTTTTTTATTGTGCTCATTATCCTAATTACAGGATGGTCAATGAAGAAAGCTGGTTAAGTCATTTTGTCTACTTCATTGTGCAGTGCCTCTTCCATGATGGATGCTTTCTGATATAAATACAAAAATCTTCACTCTATGCTCTCTGCCATATATCCATTCACACAACTCTACCAAAGACCTTGTCTCAGATCTCTCAGCTTTTTTCCTTTTTTTTTTCTCAATAAATGAAGTTTATTGTCAAATCGGTTTCCATACAACACCCAGTGCTCATCCCAACAGGTGCCCTCCCCAATACCCATCACCCACCCTCCCCTCCCTCCCACCCCCCATCAGCCCTCAGTTTGTTCTCAGTTTTTAAGAGTCTCTTATGCTTTGGCTCTCTTCCACTCTAACCTCTTTTTTTTTTCCTTACCCTCCCCCATGGGTTTCTGTTAAGTTTCTCAGGATCCACATAAAAGTGAAACCATATGGTATCTGTCTTTCTCTGTATGGCTTATTTCACTTAGCATCACATTCTCCAGTTCCATCCATGTTGCTACAAAAGGCCATATTTCATTCTTTCTCATTGCCACGTAGTACTCCATTGTGTATATAAACCACAATTTTTTTATCCATTCATCAGTTGATGGACATTTAGGCTCTTTCCATAATTTGGCTATTGTTGAGAGTGCTGCTATAAACATTGGGGTACAAGTGCCCCTATGCATCAGTACTCCTGTATCCCTTGGATAAATTCCTAGCAGTGCTACTGCGTGGTCATAGGGTAGGTCTATTTTTAATTTTTTGAGGAACCTCCACACTGTTTTCCAGAGCGGCCGCACCAGTTTGCATTCCCACCAACAGTGCAAGAGGGTTCCTGTTTCTCCACATCCTCTCCAGCACCTATAGTCTCCTGTTTTGTTCATTTTGGCCACTCTGACTGGCGTGAAGTGATATCTGAGTGTGGTTTTGATTTGTATTTCCTTGATGAGGAGCGACGTTGAGCATCTTTTCATGTGCCTGTTGTCCATCCAGAAAAATATGGCACGCTTCACGAATTTGCGCATCATCCTTGCGCAGGGGCCATGCTAATCTTCTCTGTATCGTTCCAATTTTAGTATTTGTGCTGCCGAAGCGAGCACACTCTCAACATTTTCCATCCAGACCCCTGACCGGTTGACCAGGCCAATGGTCATTAAAATGAATCGATATATATTCTTAATTCAGGTCATTTTTTGTTCACTCTATCACATTGGAATTATGTCCATTGATGTAAGGGTTTAGTCTGATGTTCTACGGGATTTCCCTCTAGTCTGAATCTCTTTGCCTTCAATATGAGAAAGCATAGGAGAGTTGACACGGTCCTAAGATAAAACTACAAGGCCATTTTCAGGGAGGCCGACTTGAGAGCTCATTTTTGAGACCCTCCAGACGGGGTGCCCAAAGTCTAGGAAAGCAGTCTATTATGAGTTTCTCTCCCACAATCTAACACTAAATATATGACCAATTTACCAAACAAGATTGCCTCTGAATTTATTAAATATTATGTATGAGGGAAAAGTGCTCAAATTAAAGTTTGAGCATTTTACATGAATGTGATTCCAAACCTACTTCAAAGTGAAACAGATAGTTGTAAAACAATATATATTGTATTCTGGGAGGAAGATGGCGGCGTAGGAGCACGCTGGGCTCACCACATCCTGCTGATCACTTAGATTACACCCACACCTGCCTAAACCCAGAAAACCACCAGAAGACTAGCAGAATGGATTCTCCAGAGCCAAGCGTAGACGAGAGGCCCACGGAAGAGGGTAGGAAGGGCGGAGAGGTGGTGCACACTACACGGACTGGCAGGAGGGAGACGGGGCAGAGGGGTGCCCGCCGGCAAAGCAGAGCCCTCGAGTCTGGCTTGCAAAAGCAGAGGGTCCGGACAGAGTGTGTTCGGACAGCAAGGGGGCTTAACATCTGGAAGGTTATAAGCTAATAGCTCTGCTTGGAGAGCAGGAGGGCTGGAGGACAACGGGAGGGAGAGTTGTTGAGCCCCGGACGACAGAGCGCAGTGTGGTGGGAAACAAAGGCGCTGGCCAGCACCATCTCCCTTGCCCATCCCCTAGCCAAAATCCCAAAGGGAACCAGTTTCTGCCAGGGAACTTGCTTGCACTGTGCAAACACCCAACGCTGTGCTTCTGTGGATCCATTCCTCCGGCGGGGGGTCTGACTCCCTCCCGGAGCCACAGGGCCCCTCCCGAAGCTGATCACTGATGGATAAGCTAGCTGAGCCTACCCCTCCCGTCCCCGTGCACCTTGCCGATCCACCCCAGTTAATACTTCAGAGCCCTAGCACCACAAGCCTGGTAGTGTGCAAGTAGCCCAGACAGACCACGCCACCCCACAGTGAATCCTGCCCCTACGAGAGGGGAAGAGAAGGCACACACCAGTCTGACGGTGGCCCCAGCGGTGGGCTGGGGGCAGACATCAGGTCTGACTGCGGCCCCGCCTACCAATGCAAGTTATTCAAGACAGCACAGGGGAAGTTCCCTGAAGTTCCTCACCACTCCAGGGACTATCCAAAATGATGAAATGGAAGAATTCCCCTCAAAAGAATCTCCAGGAAATAACAACAGCTAACGAACCGATCAAAAAGGATTTAAACAATGTAACAAAGTGAATTTAGAATAATAGTCATAAAATTAATCGCTGGCTTGAAAACAGTATAGAGGACAGCAGAGAATCTCTTGCTACAGAGATCAAGGGACTAAGGAACAGCCAGGAGGAGCTAAAAGATGGTATAAATGAGCTGCAAAATAAAATGGAGACAACCACAGCTCGGATTGAAGAGGCGGAGGAGAGAATAGGTGAACTAGAAGATAAAATTATGGAAAAAGAAGAAGCTGAAAAAAAGAGAGATTAAAAAAATCCAGGAGTATGAGGGGAAAATTAGAGAACTAAGTGATGCACTAAAGAGAAATAATCTACACATAATTGGTATTCCAGAGGAGGAAGAGAGAGGGAAAGGTGCTGAAGGGGTACTTGAAGAAATAATAGCTGAGAACTTCCCTGAACTGGGGAAGGAAAAATGCATTGAAATCCAAGAGGCACAGAGAACTCCCTTCAGACGTAACTTGAATCGATCTTCTGCACGACATATCATAGTGAAATTGGCAACATACAATGATAAAGAGAAAATTCTGAAAGCAGCCAGGGATAAACGTGCTCTAACATATAAAGGGAGACCGATAAGACTCATGATGGATCTCTCTACTGAAACTTGGCAGGCCAGAAAGGAATGGCAGGAAATCTTCAATGTGATGAACAGAAAAAATATGCAGCCGAGAATCCTTTATCCAGCAAATCTGTCATTTAGAATAGAAGGAGAGATAAAGGTCTTCCCAAACAAACAAAAACTGAAGGAATTCATCACCACTAAACCAGCCCTACAAGAGATCCTAAGGGGGATCCTGTGAGACAAAGTACCAGAGACATCGCTACAAGCATGAAACCTACAGACATCACAATGACTCTAAACCCATATCTTTCTATAATAACACTGAATGGAAATGGACTAAATGCGCCAACCAAAAGACATAGGGTATCAGAATGGATAAAAAAACAAGACCTATCTATTTGCTGTCTACAAGAGACTCATTTTAGACCTGAGGACACCTTCAGATTGAAAGTGAGGGGATGGAGAACTATTTATCATGCTACTGGAAGTCAAAAGAGAGCTGGAGTAGCCATACTTATATCACACAAACTAGACTTTAAATTAAAAGCTGTAACAAGAGATGAAGAAGGGCATTATATAACAATTACAGGGTCTATCCACCAGGAAGAGCTAACAATTATAAATGTCTATGCACCGAATATGGGAGCCCCCAAGTATATAAAACAATTACTCACAAACATAAGCAACCTTATTGATAAGAATGTGGTCATTGCAGGGGACTTTAACACCCCACTTACAGAAATGGATAGATTATCTAGACACATGGTCATAAAGAAACAAGGGCCCTGAATGATACATTGGATCAGATGGACTTGACAGATGTATTTAGAACTCTGCATCCCAAAGCAACAGAATATACTTTCTTCTCGAGTGCACCTGGAACATTCTCCAAGATAGATCACATTCTGGGTCATAAAACAGCCCTTCATAGTATACAAGAATTGAGATCATACCATGCATACTTTCAGACCACAATGCTATGAAGCTTGAAATCAACCACAGGAAAAAGTCTGGAAAACCTCCCAAAGCATGGAGGTTAAAGAACACCCTACTAAAGAATGAGTAGGTCAACCAGGCAATTAAAGAAGAAATTAAAAAATATATGGAAACAAACGAAAATGAAAATACAACAAACCAAACGCTTTGGGATGCAGCAAAGGCAGTCTTGAGAGGAAAACACATTGCAATCCAGGCCTATCTTAAGAAACAAGAAAAATCCCAAATACAAAATCTAACAGCACACCTAAAGGAAATAGAAGCAGAACAGCAAAGACACCCTAAACCTAGCAGAAGAAGAGAAGTAATAATGATTAGAGCAGAAATAAACAATATAGAATCTACAAAAACTGTAGAGCAGATCAATGAAACCAAGAGTTGGTTTTTTGAAAAAATAGAATTGATAAACCTCTAGCCAGGCTTCTCAAAAAGAAAAGGGAGATGACCCAAATAGATAAAATCATGAATGAAAATGGAATTATCACAACCAATCCCTCAGAAATACAAGCAATTATCAGGGAATACTATGAAAAACTATATGCCAACAAACTGGACAACCTGGAAGAAATGGACAAATTCCTAAACACCCACACACTTCCAAAACTCAATCAGGAGGAAATAGAAAGCTTGAACAGACCCACAACCAACGAAGAAATTGATTCGGTTATCAAAAATCTCCCATCAAATAAGAGTCCAGGACCAGATGGCTTCCCAGGGGAGTTCTACCAGACGTTTAAAGCAGAGATAATACCTATCCTTCTCAAGATATTCCAAAAAATAGAAAGGGAAGGAAAACTTCTAGACTCATTCTATGAAGCCAGTATTACTTTGATTCCTAAACCAGACAGAGACCCAGTAAAAAAAGAGAACTACAGGCCAATATCCCTGATGAATATGGATGCAAAAATTCTCAATAAGATACTAGCAAATCGAATTCAATAGCATATAAAAAGAATTATTCACCATGATCAAGCGGGATTCATTCCTGGGATGCAGGGCTGGTTCAACATTCGCAAATCAATCAGTGTGATACATCACATTAATAAAAGAAAAGATAAGAACCATATGATCCTGTCAATGGATGCAGAAAAAGCATTTGACAAAATTTAGCATCCTTTCTTAATAAAAACCCTCAAGAATGTCGGGATAGAAGGAACATACTTAAAGATCATAAAAGCCATTTATGAAAAGCCCACAGCTAACATCATCCTCAATGGGGAAAAACTGAGAGCTTTCCCCCTGAGATCAGGAACATGACATGGATGCCCACTCTCACAGCTGTTGTTTAACATAGTGTTGGAAGTGCTAGCAGCAGCAATCAGACAACAAAAGGAAATCAAAGGCATCAAAATTGGCAAAGATGAAGTCAAGCTTTCACTTTTTGCAGATGAAATGATATTATACATGGAAAATCCGACATGAATTCAGCAAAGCTGCAGGATACAAAATCAATGTACAGAATTCAGTTGCATTCTTATACACTAATAATGAAGCAACAGAAAGATAAATAAAGAAACTGATCCCATTCACAACTGCACCAATAAGCATAAAATACCCAGGAATAAATCTAACCAAAGATGTAAAAGATCTGTATGCTTAAAACTATAGAAAGCTTATGAAGGAAATTGAAGAAGATATAAGGAAATGGAAAAACATTCCATGTTCATGGGTTGGAAGAGTCAATATTATCAAAATGTCAATACTACCCAAAGCTATCTACACATTCAATGCAATCCCAATCAAAATTGCACCAGCATTCTTCTCAAAACTAGAACAAGCAATCCTAAAATTCATATGGAACCACAAGGCCCCGAATAGCCAAAGTAATTTTGAAGAAGACCAAAGCAGGAGGCATCACAATCCCAGACTTTAGCCTCTAATACAAAGCTGTAATCATTAAGACAGCATGGTATTGGCACAAAAACAGACACATAGACCAATGGAACAGAATAGAAACCCCAGAACTAGACCCACAAAAGTATGGCCAACTCATCTTTGACAAAGCAGGAAAGAACATCCAATGGAAAAAAGACAGTCTCTTTAACAAATGGTGCTGGGAGAACTGGACAGCAACATGCAGAAGGTTGAAACTAGACCACTTTCTCACACCATTCACAAAAATAAAATCAAAATGGATAAAGGACCTGAATGTGAGACAGGAAACCTTCAAAACCCTAGAGGAGAAAACAGGAAAAGGTCTCTCTGACCTTAGCCGTAGCAATTTCTTACTTGACACATCCCCAAAGGCAAGGGAATTAAAAGCAAAAATGAACTATTGGGACCTCATGAAGATAAAAACCTTCTGCACAGCAAAGGAAGCAATCAACAAAACTAAAAGGCAACCAACTGAATGGGAAAAGATATTTGCAAATGACATATCGGACAAAGGGTGAGTATCCAAAATCTATAAAGAGCTCACCAAACTCCACACCCGGTAAACATATAATCCAGTGAAGAAATGGGCAGAAGACATGAATAGACACTTCTCTATAGAAGACATCTGGATGGCCAACAGGCACATGAAAAGATGCTCAACGTCGCTCCTCATCAGGGAAATACAAATCAAAACCACACTCAGATATCACCTCACTCCAGTCAGAGTGGCCAAAATGAACAAAACAGGAGACTATAGGTGCTGGAGAGGATGTGGAGAAACAGGAACCCTCTTGCACTGTTGGTGGGAATGCAAACTGGTGCGGCCGCTCTGGAAAACAGTGTGGAGGTTCCTCAAAAAATTAAAAATAGACCTACCCTATGACCACGCAGTAGCACTGCTAGGAATTTATCCAAGGGATACAGGAGTACTGATGCATAGGGGCACTTGTACCCCAATGTTTATAGCAGCACTCTCAACAATAGCCAAATTATGGAAAGAGCCTAAATGTCCATCAACTGATGAATGGATAAAAAAATTGTGGTTTATATACACAATGGAGTACTACGTGGCAATGAGAAAGAATGAAATATGGCCTTTTGTAGCAACATGGATGGAACTGGAGAATGTGATGCTAAGTGAAATAAGCCATACAGAGAAAGACAGATACCATATGGTTTCACTTTTATGTGGATCCTGAGAAACTTAACAGAAACCCATGGGGGAGGGTAAGGAAAAAAAAAAGAGGTTAGAGTGGAAGAGAGCCAAAGCATAAGAGACTCTTAAAAACTGAGAACAAACTGAGGGCTGATGGGGGGTGGGAGGGAGGGGAGGGTGGGTGATGGGTATTGGGGAGGGCACCTGTTGGGATGAGCACTGGGTGTTGTATGGAAACCAATTTGACAATAAATTCATATATTAAAAGAAAACAATACAAAACAAAACCTATAAATTAGTATTGTCTATCTGATGTGAATGAAAACTGTTTCTCATTTCTTCTATAATTGCAATAGAAAAAATCCATTTGTGAAATAAATGATCATATACCATTTGCCTGAGACATTATTAATCTGTTCTAGAAGTTGACATCATGCCTGATGCAGCAGGTGATATTGGGGCTACTTCTTATAGAGCCAGCGATAGTCTATAATAATTAATTCTCTAGTTTCTGCAGGGGGTACAATACCAAATTAAATATATATGTTATAGGGACCCAATATCTCTGTATCTTTTAGGTCTAATAGTCACACTAGTCTTCATCATATATATTAGGAAAAGGTATTGTTTCCTTGGATGTGGTTGGGAGGAGGAGTGATTTTAAAGTATCCTCTTAGGCTTCCCCCATTATATTAACTTTTACTCCATAGACCAGGGACTCAATCTGGAGTGACTCCTACTGGCAAGTATTCCCATTCCATTTCTGTGCTCAGGAATCAAGAAATGACCACAGACTGAGTCTGCAGACCCAGTGGGCTTACTGTGGGCCAGACTTTCACTAAAACTTCATTTTTTTTTTTACCTGGCCCCTATACATTCCCCTTTGAACAGGGGACAGAGAAGAAGAGCATGAAAATGCTTTGGATCTCCAGGTATTGATGACAACTCAGATCTTGTTTGCAATAGTCCCTGAAATGTTTGCACAAAAAGAAATAGAGAAGGAACCAGGGAAGGGTGGACAAGTTGTCACACTGTGATGTAAATGAAGGACAGAAGAAGAGAATGTTGGATGGAGTTCAAGGTTGGCTCAGCAAAACCATTTGTGAGTTGAGAAGCAAAGTTGGTCAAAAGAGTCTTGTGTATCCTAGAAGGGATCTGCTTTAGTATTCCCACTACATTTAGTCACTGGAGGGGGGTAGGCAGGCAGGTTGTGGAAGGCAGGCAGGCTGTGAAATAGATTTCAAGGAGTACCATCTTGTGCCTGCAGTCAATTATCCCCCCTGTTATAAGAGATTGGCTGGGTACTTGCTCATGCCTATCCCATTACCATAATGTGGAGAGGACAGAACTGTTAGTGGGATCAAAAATTGGATTACAAATAGAACTAAACTGGGGCAGCCCCAGAAATCTGTCTTATTTTTTCAAAGTCCTTTGTTTTAAGCTCATAGACAGGACCTGAAGGTGGCACTTACTTGAGAGATGAAGGAATAACAAGAAGGGGAGCTGGGTGAAGGCAGTTTAATTCTACTGTACTCTAAGCCTTAGGAAGAACTGTCTGTCTCAGTTTACTCTATTCTCTATCACCACAGCCCATTTACTGTGAAATGTGAGAGACCAAAACCAGAGTGTGTCCTTAACACTGAGGTTTATAAAAATCTTTTTGATATCATGGTTCTCATAGATCTTCTGCTTAAAAGATGTGTCTTCTGCATTCTTAAAAACTAAGACATCTGGTGGCAGGAATCCTTGAAGAGACTGAATGGCTTCATTGTTATCAATCTAATATATGCATTTCTCTGCTCCCTTTTATAGCAAGAAACAAACAAAATAAAAACAAAAACAAATCAAAAAGTCATATTTACTGAAGTTTCTTTCTTATTCTCTCTTTGAGTCACTCACTGGATTTCCAGAGACAATAAAACTTCTATTTCAAAGTCACCAGTTGCTTAATCTCATAGTCAATGCTCACTGCTCATCTTACTTGACCCCTCAGCCACATTTACACAGTTGATCAATTCTACCTTTATTCATTATACTCACTTGGCTTCCAGCACACCATATATCCTTGGTTTCTTCTTTTCATTGTGGCTACCTTTCAGTCTCCTGTGTTGACTCTCAGTTCCCAGGAATCGGGTCACTTTCCTTTGTGTCTAGTCTTTCCTTGAAGATCTCACTCATAAATAATGGATCTACAGTAATGACTCCCAAATGTAAATCTCATGCTCAGTCCTCTTCCTTGAACTCCATTCTCATACATTCAATTGCATTCTCAACATTTGAATGCGTAATGGACATTTCAAAATTAGCATTGCTCTAACCATCTCTGCATTGAGCCTCTCACACCCCTCACCCTGCATTAATACTTTTAACAGTTAAAGGCTATTTGTTCTTCTAGCTACTCACGTAATCAAATAGTTGGAGTTATCCTTGCCATCTCTCTTTCTTTCATACTCCACATTCAATCCATACACATTTACTCTTGGTATATGTATATGCTGATCACTACCAACCACCACCTCTTGCCTAGATTCTTGTAATGTCCTTATTAAGACATTAAGATATTCAGTTTTCCCTGTCCTTATTTATTTTTCTCTATAGCACTTATTACTTTACAGTATATTATATATTTATTTGTTTCCTTTTTGTCTTTCTCTTGACAGTGTAATATAGAATCCATATTGCAGAATTTTTTTTTCAATTTTGTTCACTGCTATATCTCTAGTTCCGAAGCAGAACGTGTCATAAAAGAGACATTTTACCAACATTTACTAAATGAATGAGTTTACATTTGCTTTTTAATACCATATTGCTGCTTTAAAAAAAGAGTTAATGGGTTGACCATACTCTCCCATATTTGCTGGAAAATTCTCTTGCATGTGAAATAAGGACGTAGTCATTTTATAACACTATACAAGCAAAAATAATATCAAAGTCTCATCACTTTAATAGCACTTTCCTAGTGACATGAAAAAAGCTGCTTTAAAACACCTATTTTAGTAAATAATAAATTAAATTCATAGCTGAATAAAATCATTCTTATTTAGTCTCTACCTGAATGAAGTAATGCAAACTTCTTTTTCTTGCTATGTAAATTTTGTCATTAATTAGCAAATGCAAGTTGTGTACCTGTAAAGTACACATAGGACAGACACGTAGATAAAGAAAAGCAGTGAGGAGAGCACGGAATCTGAGTACTCCAACATTCAGAAGTTTGAAAACAAGAGATTCAGCAAAGGAGAGGGGGAATAGTCAGTGTAGTAGGAGGAAAACTGGCAAAATCTGGTATTATGAAAATATGCAACAGGCAGTATTTCCAGGAGGTCAAATGTGTCAAATGATGCTGACTTGTCAAATGTAACCTTTTTCTCAGGAAAAGGAAAAACAAAGCTTATTGCTTACACCTGACCTTTAATCAAAGATATGTGTTGAAAAGGCAAGACAAGTTCTCAAGGTCCTCGTATGTACCTGTTGAATAAATTAGAATTGAAGGTCACACCAGGTTTGGATCCAAATCATGGTACATGATATAACATTTGGCTGAGCACATATTTTGTCACTTGGGATATGGGCATTAGCTTGCTTTTCAGTTTAGATAAAATGATCATGGGGCAACAATGTTGATGGCTGACTGTTCTGGCTGACAACTCAGGTAGTATAAAAGAAGAGAAAAAAGGTGCTAAGCAAACACTAAATTGCACCTGGAGTCAAGTAATGAGAGCCCTGTAAAATTTGTTAAGAAGAAAAGACATGCACCACAGACAAAATTATAACTGATTGCACTGCATTATTTTTTCTTGTAGTAATTTGCAAAGAAATGGTAATAGGTAGGACTACTTACCTATTATTATACAAGGTATTTAAAAAAATAGGCATCTTAAAAGAGAAATAATTAACTAAATTAATAATTCAAAGTACACAATTCAATGTTTTTTTTAATATATCCACAGAGGTGGCCAACAGTTACCACAATCAATTCTAGAATATTTCCTCACTCCAAAAGAAAGCTTTGTATCCATTAGCAGTCACTCTTGTTCTTGTCCAACCCTTCTCCTAGTCCTAGGTGACTGAGATGGCCTTCCCAAGAGCTTGACTAAACTTTAGATGATTTTTTCCCTGACTATAGACACTTGACCCCCCTACCCACTCCCCATCTTTCCTTAGAAAATTTACTTTAAAAACTTGTGATTGCATATTCTTTTTCTGCTCTTTTGAAATATAGATAAATCTTCCTCCAGCCTCTTACCAGTTTTTCAACCTAGGAACGTCTTTCACAAGGATTTGGGAGTCATCCTTTTGGAATATAATCATCAAAAGACATACCGGCACTATCTCCCAGTCTCTGTAGGAGTGTAGAATCCAACTACATTAGCAAACATAGAGGGCCTAATCACACTGATCTACTTCACCCTAATATCTTCTAGTACTTTTCCTTTAGCTCACCCCAGCACTTAATCCTATCACCTTTTGTTTCAGAGAAAGGAAGTTCAGTCTCTCACCCTGATTGCAGTAGTCTTGAATAAAGTCTTCCCTGCCTGTTTAATTTTCCTTTGGCATAGGTAACCATTAATAATAAAGTATCTATTTTGTATCTCTATGTATCTGCCTACTCTGAGAAATTTCATATTAATGTAATTATATAATATGTGGTCTTTGTGACTGACTGATGTCTTTCATTTGACATAATGCTTTCAAGTTCCATCCATGTTGTGGCATGTATCAGAACTTCGTTACTTTTTACTGCAGTGTAATATTTCATTTTATGGATTATACTATATTTTGTTTATCTACTCAGCAATTGACAGACATTTGGGTTGTTTCTACTGTTTGGCTATTATGAATAAGGCTGCTATAAGAATTCATCCACAGGTTTTTATGTGGTCATATTTTCACTTCCCTTGGATATACACATAGGAGTAAAATTGCTGGTTTATGTGCAACGTGCAACATTTTGGGGAACTGCTAAACTGCTTCTCAAAGTGTCTGTACAGTTTTAGATTCCATCAACAATGTATAAAGGTCCAAATATCACCGTATCCTTGCTCACACTCATTATTATCTATTTTATCATAGCAATTCTAGTGGGTATAAAATGACATCTCATCCTGGTTTTGATTTGCATTTCCTAGTGACTAGTGAAATTGAGTTCCTTTTAATATGATTATAACCTTTGGAGAAATATCTGTTTGAATTCTTTATATGAATCTAATTAAAACTGATCTTGTCTTGATTTTTCAGATTTTGAGGAGATTTTCAAAGAGTCTTTCAACTGTCACTACAAGTGCTGTTATGGAATAGTAAATTAATGGGGGTCATAAAGAAATAGAAACATTTTTTCTTTATTAGTTGTACTGTTTATATTTGGATCTCAGCCATTGTTGATTTATATAAAACATTAAACCATGAATCATGTCTTCAAAGCTTGAAATTGTTTCCTAAAATATATATAGATTTGAAATGCAGATGTCTAATTTCTTGGTTATTTAACATTATATGTTTAATTTTTCTTCTTTTAAGTTCAAGTATGTCTCACTCTAGAAAAAATGGAATAAAAAGGCTATATTTACAAAACAAATAAATTAGTGTAAGATCATATGTATTTTTACCAAAAAAAAAAGAAAGAAATGATTAAAGAATTCTTTTAAAGCATTAGCCCACTGGATTTAATTACCTGACTAATTAATTTTGAATTTACACAAAATATTTATGAAACATATTTGGAAAAAATCCTATATCTGTATCTTTATGTTCAAATAACAACATATGCAGAAATAAATGCAAGTCAAGTCTCCAGTGTAACTAAATCAATCTGACTAACAATGTATTACTGTAGTCCCTCTGTCCTATAGAGGAAATGTCACTAGAATTAGAAACAGAATAATTAACTTTATGGCCTAGGCATGCAGCACAACAGTTGAATGAACCTGGACAAGAGAGGGGAAAATACGTGGTAAATTCTGAAATTTTATGCAAACATAAGGTATTATGAGTTCTAAATCTGACAATTAGAAGGAATATAAAGAACAGAAGACAGCAGGGAAACTCATCTAAAGGGTTATATAATAGGATATATTATACAGGTTATATAATAGGATATATATATATGGTTGACCCTTGAACAACACAGTTGGCTCCCCTGAACAGTTAAAAATCTTTGTGTAAACTTTGACTCTTTAAAAATTTAATAACTAATGGGGGCACCTGGGGTAGCTCAGTCAGTTGAACGTCTGACTTCAGCTCAGGTCATGAGCTCACGGTTCGTGGGCTTGAGCCCCACGTTGGTATCTGTGCTGACAGATCAGAGCCTGGAACCTGCTTCGGATTCTGTGTCTCCTTCTCTCACTGTCCCTCCCCTGTTCATGCTCTGTCTCTCTGTGTCTCAAAAATAAATAAACATTGAAAAAAAATTTTTTTAACTTAACAACGAATAGCCAGCCTACTGTTGATAATATAAACAGTTAACACATATTTTGTATGTTATATGTAGTATGTACTCTATTCTTACAATAAAGTAAGCTAGAGAAAAGAAAATGTTAAACTCATAAAAAAGGAAAATACATTTACAGTACTGTACCGTATGTACTGAAAAAAATCCACGTGTAAGTAAATCTGCACAGTTCAAACCCATGTTGTTCAGGGGTCAGGAATATGTACACACACACACACACACAGTTCAGGTACCCTATTGCATATATATTATATATACACATATAATATGCCACTACAACCTGAAGTGACTTCATTATGACTTTTAAGTAGCTGATGATTAATCATACAGGTAATAGTTAATAATTATTTTCTTTCTTCATCACACTCAGAACCAAGTTATAATATAAGGAAATTATATTAAAGACTTTTTAAAAAAATTCTAAGCATAATAGTATTCTGTATCAAAGGATGTTTCTATATGAAGGAATACCTAGACTTGTATTGAAAAAAATGTCTGTGAGAGAACATATTTTAAAAAGCTTTTTAAAAATACAGTAGCTTGTGGTGTTACCTGCAAAATGACAAGTTGTACACTTGTTTCAGGAGAGAATTCTACAATAACCAAATTTATGATAACCAAATTTATGATAACAAAACTAATATTAACTTTCAACCCCTCCTAACAGCTATCCTGCTAAATTTCTCTGGTTAAATTGCTCTCTTACTGTATAAACTATTTGAAAACCTCTCTACTCTACATCCTATCCTTTGCCTCCCTCCCTGTCAGCAAATGGTGTCCCTTGCTATTTCACAGAAGGAAAGGATTCAACTTCCTCCCACCTATCTTGCAAACCATTTATCTATACTCATTCTCTCCTGTATTTCCGCTTTCAAAAGAGGTGTCCCTCATCCTATCCAAGCCCAATCCTTCTATTTTGGACCCCTCTGATCTTTCAGGAACCTCAATTCATGACATTGGTTGTTATTTCTCTTTCCTTTATATCCATGTTTTGCCTTTCAAGTGTTTACATTTAAAGATGAGCAAGCCTATAATCCAACAGACAACAAACACAAGGCCTTCCTACATCATACAACCTTATCTGGCTAACAACCTATTTTCTTCCTGCTTCTGATAAAGATATAAAAGAGTTCTGAAGGATTTAAAAATATTTTTTCCAACTCTTAAAATCTACATAAAAACCATTTTCAAATTGCATTAAAACAAAAATAATTGCAATCCAATTTATAGTATTTTCCTAAAACAGTCAACTGCTGAAGTATAAATTTTCTACATAACTATTTGGAATTTTATTTTGGCTCAATGACATTTGCTTAAATATGAAGGTGATGTATAGTGAATTTCTTATCCTTACATATCATTTGATGAGTCTAGATAGTCTGAATAATTTCAGTGACACATTACAAAATCCAAATTTGTCCATAATAAAAATTACATCTCACTGGAGCTATCTCCAGTTTCACTAAGAAAAAAATACCTGCCAATTTTATATTGTAATAAAGTAGTAACTCCTTGCTTGCCATAGAAAGATTTACAGACTAATTAAAATATGAACTGGACTTTGTCTAACCCACCTAGGGTTCTCAAACAAACTCCAAGGAACTTTGAGTAGCAAATAAAATTTTAAAAATGAAATTTTATAGAATTTACCACTAACAGATTATAAAGCTTTTTACAAAGCTACAGTAATTAAGACAGTGTGGTACTGAAATAAGAATATTCAAATAAACCAATGACTAGAATAGGATGTCAAGAAGAAGATTTAAACACACTAAGTTATTTTATTCATAAATACACATGCCAATGCCAGTCAGTGGAAAATGGGTGGCCTTTTCAGTAAATGGCACTATAAAATTAAATATAAATAAGAAAAAATATATCTCTATTGTTATATTTATCATAAAGAAGAAATTCAATTCTGACTATTGATGCAAATGAGAAAGGTAAAACAATATTACTTATAGAATAGAACGTACGGGTATATCTTCGTGACCTTAGAGTAGGCAAAGATTTCTTAAGCAAAGCACACAAAAGATATTCACTAAAAAATTGCTAACTAAGAACATCTGTTCATCAAAGATTATCAAGAGAATTAATATGGAAGACATACTAGAAGAAAACATTCACAATAAACAAATCTGACAACGGACTCATATCCAGAATATAAAAAGAACTCTCACTAAAAAATAATGAAAAGATAAGTAACTCAGTTTCAAAAAGCCGTGACAAGACTAACCAAACACTTCAAAAAAGAGGATGTTGAAATGGTCAATAAGCATATGAGAAGTTTCACATTATTTACTATCAAAGACATTAAAATTAAAACCACAAAATGCCCACTACAGTGACTTAAATTAAGAGAATATTCCAAGTGTGAAAATAGAGATGGAGGAAAGAAAATCCTCATACACTGCTGGTGGTCATGTACACTGGTAAAACCACTTTGGCAACCTTTTTAGAGGGTACTTATGAAAGTTAAACCTACAAATTACACTAGACCTCTATGCTTAGATACTCCTAAGAATGAATAGGTATACCAAATAATTTGTACATGATAGCTTTACTTATACTTCTCAATTACTGGAAAAATATTAAATGTCCAAAAACAATTGAATGGATATATAGTCTGTGTATGTGCATACATAGAAGAATACTACACAGCAATAAAAAAGAACAAATTTGTGGGGCGCCTGGGTGGCTCAGTCGGTTGGACGGTCGGGTCATGATCCCGCGGTCCGTGGGTTCGAGCCCCGCGTGGGGCTCTGTGCTGGTGGCTCAGAGCCTGGAGCTTGTTTCAGATTCTGTGTCTCCCTCTCTCTGACCCTCCCCTGTTCATGCTCTGTCTCTCCCTGTCTCAAAAATAAATAAAAACGTTAAAAAAAATTAAAAAATTAAAAAAAAAACAAATTTGTGATAACGACAATGGCCTAAATGGATCTCGTATATATTATTTGATTGAAAGAAGTTATACATGTTGTATAACTCAATTTAGATTAGCTTCAGGGGTAAACAAATCTGTGGCAATATATACCAGAATATTAGTTCTATCTGGAGAAAGGTACCCTGGGATGGAGCACAGATTGAAGGGAATATTCTGGAGTTCAATATCTTGATCTGGGTAGTGGTTAGATGGGTATATTCATATGTAAAAATCATATGTTAAAATTCCTCCAGCCATACACTTACATTAGTGAAATTAACTGTATAGATATGGACTTCAATCTAAAAATAAACAGACACACACACACGAATAGGTAGGATCAAATGCTTTGAAAACGTAGGGGAGAAAGCTGTGATTTTTAGCTATGGAAACTTAAGTGAGTTCAGCTGAAAAGATGTCCCACTAAATATACCCTCCTATAATATGCTTCCTGTCTAAGACTGAGTATAAGCAAGTCTGGAAAACAGTTTGGTTAAATTTTTTATACTGATACATAATGACTTCCTTCTATTTTCTTCATGCTTTGTGAGGCTTTGCTGACAAGACCATGAATCTTTTTAAATTAATGTCCTGACATGATGAATCACTTTTGAAAATGGAAGATTTTTTAAGGAAAATGTTTCTTCGTAATAATTAATAATTTTATCCCATAACACTTGTATGCTTAAATTCATATGTCCTTTTCCCTTCCAATGAGGCACATAGCTGTGAACCTGGATGTGGTTTTCAAATAGGAATTAATTCAGTGCAGAGCTTGTCTCCTCAGTTACTTGTACTTTTCATGATGCCTACCATTCTCTCATCTATTCCCATATGATTGCCAGCTCTTGAAAAACGCCTATATTACTTTACTTTGTTGAATACTTAATTTTGTGCTGCTAGTAAGTGCCTAATTAAATGATATACATTGAATGAATTAAAGATATTTTATATAATAGTTCATGTGAAAATTATCATCTATGTACAAAAATGAAAATAAAAGAGAAAAGATGATTTATTAATTTGATAAAGCTGAAAGGGAGCAAAATATACCACCCCGAAATATGCCTCTTTGGCATATTGATTTTTTTAATAGTTATTTTTAAGAAGTGGCAGACACAGTGAAGCTCTGAAAACTGAATAAAAGTTACCCTTTTGTAAGAGACATTGACATTTATAGGGGAAATCTCCTTAGTTGTAAGGGGATCTCCTTTGCATACCAGGAAGAGGAAGATATCGAAATCTTTAGAAACTGCAATCAAAAAAGACTTACATGTGCATTACAATCTTTCTTTTATTTATTGTGCTTTTCCTGGTAGCCTACCATGACTGTCCCTCTCATTCACAAGCACCTCCCCCAATATGTTCTTTTGTCTTTAGCTGAAGATGATATTTAAGTTGATTACTTTGACCATTTTAGAGAGTTGCATTCTGTTTTCTTGGGTCTCTCCCACTTATAGAGTAGGTATGCATGTTATTAAACTGTTTTTCTCCTGTTATGCTATCTTTTATCTATTTAATTATTAGATCAGCCAAAGAACCTAGAATGGAAGAAGGGAAAACTTTTCTGTCCCTATAAAGCTTATACTTACTTTTCAAAGTAAAGTTGTGTAAGAAAAACCTTAGCACCATGAATGTCAATTATCAAGTGAAATGCATTGAATTTCTTAGATATATATAAAATCTATATCTTCTATATCATATAAAATATATGGCTTAATAAATCTCTTCTTTTTTGAGACAATCAAAGGCAAAAGATTTTATATAATAAAATAATTTTAAGAAAATAATTTAAATCATAAATACATTTTAAAGGATAATCATTTTTTTCTTCTAAAACATTCATTCTATTTGGTCATAATGTGCATGAGATGAATAGAAGAGTAAGCAATAAACTTGCAATTTATCATTTACTTCAAAAGTGATAAATTCCATGAGTTTAGCAAAAATAATTAATCAACTGGAATATAATTTATCTTCAGCTTCATGAGCCAATATAAAAATTCACACATCAAAAATATGAATGAGAATTCAAATAGTATAATTTAAAAATAGTTTTTCTTACTATTTGTCCTATTTGTCTCTTACCTTTTCAAACTGTTTCCTGTTCCAGTCAAAAATTTTAAATATGATATTAATATAGTATTATTCCTAAATTTAACATACTCATATATGATTAAGTCAAAGATCTTGACAAGAAATAGAAATTAAGTGAAATTGATGGGAGCAGTGGTTTTTAAAAATTTAGCCTTCAAAACATTCATTGTCTACCGTTACTGCATTCATATTCTCTGTTCCCTTTATCTATGGTCCATGCCTATGACTAACTCCTGTTCCCCAATACTAAAAGTGGGCTTGTTTCTCTTTTGATGTTCTTCTATACGCTGGTATTGAAGAATGTAGCTTTCATAAGAAGTGGAGAAGTTATTGAAGATTTTCTGCTTAGAATGAGAAAGGACGCAGGGAAGATCTAAAATCAAAATGAGGGGAAAACTGGAGGCTGAATTGATATACTGTCCTTCAACTTACTATTTTTTCCTCAATCAATCCTATCTGTTCCCTCCAAAATTATTTTTAAATTCAAATGCAATCATGTTACATTATGTAAATTGACAATGTCTTTCCTTTGATCCTTGGACTGAATTCAAAATCCTCAACATAGCCTCCATCATTTGGTTCATGCCTGACAAAACTCATGGCCTACAGGCTGTATGGTGTTGAGGAAGGAAAACTTTTATCTAACTTTTAAAACTTTTTCTGGCTGGTCTAAGAATTAAATTGACATGAGACAGATTAATAATAGAAAATCAAACTTGATTTCACATGTACTGGAACCCCACATACATGACAAGTTCCAAGACAAAAAAGCAAAGTGAGGTACATACATCCTATCCTAAGACAAGGAATAACATAGAGACCTGGGCTTCAAAGGGGAGGAGGGCATTTCACAAGACAGTAAGAAGAGCAGATGCTTGGTAATTAGATGTTTGTCCTGCAATACAGATGAATCCCTCGGGTAAAATATATCTCTGGTAATAACTTTAAGTCTGGGAAAGACCCCCAGATTGTTGTGGTAGTAAATGGAGGGGTAAAACTTTCACGTGAGCCTGCAGTCTCAATCTCCTTCAGCTCAAAATGGTCCACATGCCCACATGGCACATTTGGGGAAACTTGTTCTGCACAACTTTAACAAATTTTTCAGAAATAAAATTTCAGCTGGTTGCTCGAGTAAAGGAAAATAATTGAAACAAAATACCAGATGCTTTATATATTCCAAACAATACCAAATAAAGCGTTTGAAATGGAATATTGGCCTCTCTCTTTCTCATGTGAGCTTTAACTATGACTAATCCTGTGTGGCTTCCAGAATGAGAGCATACTTAGCATAGGAGGGGTACTGTGATTATACAAACCTTTCATAAACAAATGCTAAACAAATAAGGAAATTCCTCAAGCTAATTTTATATAAAGTGTATTTAAAGGAACTAATAAGTCCTTGATATTCTTTACCGTAAGATATTTCATTTGCAACTCATAATTTGAATAAAAAGCTGAGTAAATATTTATGAATATATATCTTTATAATATTTATTAAATGTTTGTATAAATATTTAATATAAAAATAATTGCTTCTCAGGCCACATTTCCTTACTGTTGGTGATAGAACTATTCAAGACATAAGAGCTAACCATAGAACTAAATAACAGCTTGATGATATTTGTTCATGTCACCTATCAGTAAATATCAATGGCTTAAGTCCAATTCCCTCTAAATCTATTCAAGGTTAAGCATTATTTTTCTTTCTAGATAGTCTGAAATGTACCATTAGCTATTCTACTGTAACTAAAATTTTTCAGGGGCACTTGGGTGGCTCAGTCGGTTGAGTGTCTGACTTCGGCTCAGGTCATGAACTCACAATTCGTGGGTTCCATCCCCATGTGGGGCTCTGAGCTGTGAGCTCAGAGCCTGGAGCCTGCTTTGGATTTCTGTGTCTTCCTCTCTCTCTCTCCTCCTCCCTCGCTTGTGCGCTCTCTCTCTCAAAAATAAATAAACATTTAAAAATAAATAATTAAAATAATTTTTTTCAAATCTTTCAGTATTGGTGATATAGACATATTTCCAACATATTACGTTATTTTTTTCAATATTGGCATTTATCCATTAAATAAAATGGATTTTAAGAGAGGATAATTTTAGTTGTAAATTATTTTTATATTACTTTTGTGCTTTTAATCATTCACTTGAAATTGGATTTCATCACTATTTGTAAAAGAAATTTAGCAAATGCAAGGAATGTTATATTTTCTACTTATGTCCCATCTTGATCTGTATTCAACTTGAATTATGTTAAAAGCAAATTTCAAATTGTATATACATTTTATTAATAGTAGAAAAGTGTGTCCTTTTATTTGGGGAACAAAAAGCACACTTGACATATCATTTTTTTTGTTTGCAGACTGATAAAGTGGAGCATGTTATCATTAGTGTGATCATTTATTTTGCTCTTCAAATTGGGACAATTTTGAGAGGGCAAAGAGACCTTAAAATTAAGTCAAAAATTTAAAATATTTATATATTGGCTTATAAAACTGTCTTATTTTTTGTGGTTGATCTATAAAATGCTTATAATCATAACTATAATCTTATGATCTTATGACCCAGTAGTTCTACTTCTATTTATATATTCAACAAAAACACATACATATGTTTTCAAAACCGTACACTAAAATAGTCACAACAGCACTATTTCTAATAGCCCAAACTGGAAACTACCAAGATGTCCATCAAAATTAGAATGTGTAAATAAATTTTGGTATTCACGTAATGCAAATCTACAGAGCAGTGAGAATGAATTAACTACAAATATACGTATGAGTGACTTTCAAAACATTGTATTGAGGGGCGCCTGGGTGGCTCTGTCGGTTTAGCCCCCAACTCTTGATCTCAGCTGAGGTCAAGACCTCATGGTTCATGAGTTCCAGCCCCACATCAGGCTCTGTGTTGACACTGCAGAACCTGCTTGGGATTCTCTCTCTCTCCCTCTGTCTCTGCCCCTTCCCTCCTTGCAAGTACAAGTGTGCGCTCTTTCAAAAATAATAAATAAACATTTAAAAAGTGAAGAAATATATTATATTGAGATATGAAGCCAGATAATAAAACTGCATGCTGTATGAGTCCATTTATATAAGTTTCAAAACTGGCAAAACAAATCTATAGCTTAATAGTGAGTAGAGGGGGCCATAAGAAGGTCTTATGGGGCCCTGGTAATGTTTTGTTTTTGATCTGTTTTCTGGTTACATCAGTGAGTTCAATTAGTGAAACTCTATGGAGTTGTACATATAGTATTTGTGCACTTGTATACATATACTTCAACTAATAATTTTTAAAACTCACTGATAAATTATATAAGGAAAAGAATTGTTCTTGGTAAGTATTCATAAGCTTTAATGAGTTTCATAAATGTCTCTTATTCTAATGTCATATCTGCTACTTTTCTGAAGAATAAATGGTCTCACGACTTTTATTTTTCATAAATTTGTCTGTAATTAGCTTCAAAATTGCATTTGTGGCTAATAACTTTTAAATGGTTGACTTATTTAATTGAGCCTCTTTTAAAGATCATAATCTTATTTCAGAAAATAATGTCTCTATAGGCACTGAAGTAAAGGAAACGCAGAGAAGATTTTGGTCAATGGAGTGTATTTTCACTTCTATTTTTTAATATTGAAATGGACATCTATTTCAACCCAAACATTTACAAATATACCTGAAATTTTGCCTTCACTCAGAGGAACTTTTTATTACATCTTATAAGTAAACTAGACAATAAATTAATTCTATGTTTACTTTTTAAAATTTCACAAACTCTAGATGCTGCAAAATCATAGGGCCCCTCAAGCTAATTCAATTTTAGCATAGAATATAAATTTATTCAATTAAGCATATGAGTTCCTTCAAAAGAGTCTTAAGACAAATTGATACATAATAACAATTACTCTATTTCAAAACTACATCTCATATATGTGTTCCCATCATTTAATTTGCTCACTTCCTCCTTTGCTTTTGTAGATAGCAAATGAATTCCTGTTTCCAAGTGTTATTTGTGGTGACTGTAACTTACTAAAAGCTCTAAAAGCTGGAGATTGTTAGTGCATCATTTATTGGTTACAGGTTTCCAACTGATTTTGGCCAAATGCAAATAAATTTAGAACACTAATACATAAAATAAGTTCGATATTATATTAAGACACGTAGATTATTTTACAAAGTAGTTCATCAAAGGCCCAATATTTTTAAAACCCAATTGGAAATGGGCAGCAAAGATAGAAATTACATATTGCTATGCTAAGTAATTTTTTGGTATTTAATATCAGCTTCATCGTAAAATATTTTAGTTCAATTAGTTAACAGCATGTACTAAAAAAATTCTTGTAATTATTGTACAACCCTATTTTGATTGGTGGAATATCACAGTTTGTTTCTACACAATTACAAATTTGCATGTGCCCCGCAATCAAAATCAAATCACATTACTATTCCAAGAGTTCTGAATTTGATAAGAAACAGTTTACCCTGACATTGTGCTTCCTCGAAATCTGCATTTAAATTTTCATCATAAAATCACTAATTTTATGGTAAGCATTGAATTTCTAAACTGAATTTACAGCAGCATTCATAATAATGTCAGATATTTCACCATGTGTAGAATGAACTTCCAAAAGCTTTACTTTGATTTCATGAAATGAATGAAAACAGTGAATTCATTCAACTGATTTTCTCTCTGGTAATACTGACAAAAAGTCACTGTGGATGTAAAAACGTATCCTTTACTTGTTTCTACAGTTCTTCTGCTAATGAGCCAACACACTGACAGTGACGGTTTTACTTTTTGTATGTGCGAAAGAAAACTTGGGAGAAACACGGTGACATTATTTTAAAAGAATACTTGTTTGCTCTAAATAAAAAGTCATGGTTTAGAGAGAGCTCCCTAAATACATCTACTACAACTACATGAGTTAATTATTCATCTTCTGGGACAACATCTTACAATTTGAATGTTACAATACTTACATTTGAAGTAAATGCTGATGCCTTTTCATCAGATTTATAACTTTTTATTTTCATGGGCCATTGATATCATTATAAGCCCCGAGGCAGATATTAAATGTAAGCAAACATTTTGAGCAAGTTACACAATCAACATCGGTTTTCATGTGAAATGGATCTTCAGTATTTCACATTTTATTAAACAAGAGATTAGATTTTTTGACTTGTCAGAATTTAAAGATATTAACAAATATAAAATAAAAGCATATATTAATAGTTATGTATGTACATCAAACAATAAATGGGAAAACCATGGCAGGAAGAACATTCAGAATCTCTATACTTTCTAAAAATTCTTTTTAATGTTTATTTATTTTTGAGAGAAAGAGAGACGGAGACAGACAACAGAGTGTGAGTGAGAGAGAGGCAGATAGGGAGGGAGACACAGAATCCCAAGCAGACTCCAGCCTCTGAGCGGTCAGCACAGAGTCGGACATGGACCTCGAACTGGCAACTGCAAGATCGTGACCTGAGCCGCAGTCGGATGCTTAATAGACTGAGCCACCCAGGCACCCCTGGACTCTGTATACTTTTTAAAATACGAGGCTCAGCCTCTATTTCTTGCTCATGTTTCCTACACCTAACCTATAATTTCCTACTGATGCCAACTGCTTCCATGCAGCTTCCTCTATCATTCAGGTTGTGAAATGCGCCATGATGCACAAACTGTCACATCAGAGTCTAGTGGGGCCTAGAAGGCCTTATTCTATTTGTTCTTCACGTTGTCCATGAAGAGAAGTGTTTGTTATCTTGTGCCTGGAGAGAATGGGGCAAAAGACATAGGTAGCTGCTGGTTGTCTTCCAGTTTCACACGCACTTTGAAGTGAAAACTGTGCACTCCATGTGTATTTTAGATACTGCTAGGAAATATTATGGCAGAAATGGGGCAGAGTCAAGTCAACCAATTGCACGTCAGCTTATTTTAATGTGCTATTAGTAATAATACTTAATGAGAAAACTCTGGGACACACACTAAATAAGATGAGATTCCAGAACAACAGATACCAGTTGAGAAGAGGTGGTTTGCAGATGATGATCCTGAAAGGATTCTTAGAAGAGCTCGCCCTAAATTTGGGGATTAAAAGATGAAGCAGTGTTGCTGGGATGAGCACTGGGTGTTAATTAAGTGATCAATCACTAAATTCTACCCCTGAAACCATTATTATACTACAAGTTAACTAACTTGGATTTAAATAAAATTAAAACAAATACAATACTGGTAATTAAAAGCCCCTTTGTATTACCTTCCAGTCACTATCCTTCACCCAAAGTGGCCATCATTATTTCTATTTGCATAGATTTATTTTTATCTATTTTAATACTTAAAAAAATGCATTTCTTCAGCATATACTCTTTGTGCCTTGCTTCTTCGGCTTAAAAACATTTTGTGTAATCCATCCATGTTGCTGCTATAGCAATAGGTCATTCATTCTCATTGCTGCCTAGTGTTCATTTTACTGACTACAGAACTATTTATTTATCCATTGTACTGTTGATGCACAACTGGGCTCTTTCCAGTTTGGGTTGTTATAAATAGCAAGTATATGAACATTCTGGGGCATGTATTTTGTGAATCAATATACACATTTCTGTTTGGTTAAAAAAAAGATGAAGTGTTTAACAGGCATAAATGGGAGTGAAGATACTTGAAACAGAGAGAATGGCTGTAGCAAAAATTCACAACTATTTTACTGTCGGTAAGTAAACCAACTTTCTTGCTCTCTGTAGCGATAATACAAAAACTTAGAAGGTACTCAGATCCCCTAAGAAACACTAGTGCTTTCCATAACAATAAAATCTCCAATACATTTTCTTGATACATTCCAATATGTGGGATCATACCACTGGTGGCAAAAGACGATTTTATGTATGTGAACACAATGTTAAAAATTGAATCAAAGAGTGAAACATGTACATCTTCAATCTCTCTCATCACCTCAGAAAGAAAATCTCACTTTGCTGTCTTCAACACCTTTCTAGACTTAATAACATATGTTTTTCAAGTAATATTTATCTGGTAAAATTTTAATAATTGTAAAATAGATTATACAATTTATAAATTTATTTATTTAAATAAATAAATGTAACAAAATTGTTTTCATTTCATTAACTTTCATATTTTATTTGTGGAAGTTGATTTTTTTATATAAAGACATGATATATAGTTTTATTTTTAAATAAATCTCTTCAAGTGAAATAAGGAAAGTCGTTTTAAATGCAATATTTAACAAATAATAGTTAATGCAGTTTGCAAAATGGTAAAAATTTCAAAGGTTGTACATTAGTGCTTAAACTTAGGGAAATAGTATGTTCAAGATTTGAAAGCAATATATAAAGAAAAATCTAAGTTCACCAAAATAGTGAACATTTTAATATATCAAAATAAATTTAGAACTAAATTTGTCTTTTATAAAGACTTTTCCAGTCCATTCTATATAGAATGCAACATTTATTTAATTCTAAGGTTTATCTCCTTATCTTTTCAACATGTAGTCAACCTGAAAAATTTTAGGGTAGTTCTTATATTTTTCCTTGAATATTTCTCATGAATTCTACAAGTGTGGTATGATCTTGTTTGTTGTCTGAACTTTCCCTTCCTAAAGAACATATTTAACACATTTCCCCTTTTGTATCTACATTCAAAATATTCTACAGAAACTGAAGGGGGAAATGATATGTAAAATATTTTAATGGAATATTCCATAAGTTAACCACTATATTTGATTATCAGAGCACTTTGAACTACAGTGTGTTTTTATTACTATCTATATAATAAATTTGTTTCTTTTTGGTTGGAAAACATTTCTATTGCTTTTGAAAATAAAATGACATAAAAGTATAGCTGTAACTCATTTACTTCGGACACATGCATTTTTAAAAATTTTTAAATGTTTATTTATTTTTGAGAAAGAGAGAGAGAGGGAGAGAGAGAGCAGGGGAGGGGCAGAGAGAGAGGGAGACACAGAATCCAAAGTAGGTTCCAGACTGAGCTGTCAGCACAGAGCCTGATGCAGGGGTTTGAACTCACAAACCCACCACAAACCTCAAGATCATGACCTGAGCTGATGTCAGATGCTTAACCGACTGAGCCACACAGGTATCCCAGACTTTGATGCATTTAAAAATAAACTTAAACACTCCACTGCAACCATTCCTCTATTTATCACACAATACTAACAACTCATACAGAAAGGACATTTTCATATGATACCAAAAGAAAAAAAACTCAGTTATATTTTATATCACATGCATCATTTCTTTGGTTAGGTTAGAGATTGTGCTAATAGTTTAACTTGCTACATTATAATTTATTTCTGAAAATTTGCCAAGACCCTGAACTCAACCATTATTTCCCTTCCTCTTACATCAACTCCTACATCATGCCTCATGTTTCTAAACTAGGCCCAACATTAACCTGTAATCAGACATTTAGATAAGATATATTGAACATTAATTATGAGTTGATACGATCTCAGAGCCACAAAAATATTAGTGTTACAGAAATGTAAAAAGGCAGAATCTCTGCTATAAAGTATAAATGCTATTTAGGAAAAATAAAAATATAAACATAGAAAAACTTGAAGGGAATTTAAGAAGTAACTTGCAATTTCATATAAATTAATTTGAATAGTAGTTGAAAATTAAGAAATACAAAATGAAAGGTGAGCATATTCTCAATAAAGTTCCTAAATATACCATTTATTAGCTGTGTCATCTTAAGCAAGTTTTCTAAAAATTCTACAGCTTACTTCCCTCATCAGTAAAATGTCCATTACATTAGCACATACCAGACATGTAGGTTAGCTGTTTGACACTCTCCCCTTCTATGTTAGTCAGGTTTTGCTGGAAGATGTTTGCTCATCTAGAGACTCCACTTCTCAGTTCCCATTGCAACCAGGTATGGCTATGTTACCAGTTCTTATTGATAGAATCTGAGGAAAAGTAATGTTTGTCTGTCCTGAGCCAATATAATTAAGCAGGATATTTTCCTCCATGCTTTCTTTTTCAGTGCATTGAATCACTGCATGGAGAACATCTGTCCAACAACCAGCAATAATATCCTTGGACTATTCAACTGAGCTTTTGGATTTGAGCCATTTGCCATTTCACCCTACTCTAACTAATACAACTGACCTAGGGTTGTAGTGAGGAACAATATAACATATAGTCTCACCCACAGTAAATGCTTCGTAAATGTTATCAGCACAGCTTCCACTATGAAATATTTCTTGACATTTGCTTAGTTGCCTTATCAACCAGTTCTTCCTATAAGATAGCTGAAAAACTGTCAGTCGACGATAACTTGAGAGAATTTAAACAGTAAACCCAATTTTTAAGGCCATATCATTAGCATACCATTTGATCCATAAAGTATTTCATATTACCTGAAGAAAATAAATTATTCTGCCATACTGAATCTCCAGGGGTTTGTACAATAAATGCCTGTTTCCTTTATATTTATTATTGTAGTTATTTGATAAATGAATAAATGAATGATCCAAATATTGATAATCATCTCTAAATCTAACCTATAGTAAGTTGATGTGTTGGCTTCTGTGTATGCACTAAAAATAATGGCATAAAGGTTCAGCAATAGTTTTTTAGTCTTTATTTTTGTTGAAGAGAGTTAGTATCTTCAATAACTCAATGATGAATTTTGTAAAGTGGTAATACTACATTTTCCTGGTTGTCTTTTCAGTGGAGTAATCCATTGAATAAACTGTTCAGCAATTCATTCAATAAACAACAAGCTACTGATTTTGTTGGGTGTATAAATCCAGTCTTATGTAGAAGTTACTACTTGACAACCTATATCACACATGTTATTTCTTAGGAGTCACTGCTTTTGCTGCCATTTTATCAGTCACTTTCAGAATATACGACATCAGTTTCTGTTGTAGCACCCTGTAATGACAAACCATCATCTTCCAACTTTTTAAATCGTATAGGATTTCTGTCATTCACAAACCAGGTTATCTTCCTACTGGTTCCGGGTATTTCACAACCAATCAAATGGCAAGTGATCTCCACTTTCTGCTTTCTTCTACAGGAAGTATAAATCTAAGCCAGTGAAACTGATTGTGAATTCAATTTAAGGATCTATATTTACACAGTAATGCACAATTTAAGTACAGCATATTTGTCACTTTGACACTTTTTATAAATTAAAAAATAATAAATTGAAACATTTAATACACTAAAGAAAATAGTCTGAGGAAATACGGACTGAACATAAGCTTTGAAAATTTTTTGTCCTGAGACAAAATTTGGCGGTAAAGGAATTTACCGAGTTCTCCGTCATCAAGATAGTTCTGTAGATTTCTCCCCAAAACACTACATACATAAGAATGTATCTAGAACTGGATAACTAATTGATATGAAAAGACCAATTTAAATCAGCAACATTTTCCAAAATCCTTGTACAATTTATTTTTAACTGAAGAAAAGTTTATAATACCTTTAGCAGTCTGAAATAAATAATAAACTTTCACAGAGACATATTCAAGAGTGAAGATCTCCTGACAAATTATGTTTCTACTACTAAGGACATTTCCAGTGAGATTTAAGTAAACTGCTTCAAATTTAATATGATTGAAATCTCCATGCATAGGCTGAAAGACATAAAATTGTGTTTCCTTTAAAGAAAAACAAAAGAGTTGTATTTCTTAAATATCGCTCATTATCTTGAGGATCACAAAGAAAGGAATCCCCCACATCTTTTTCATCATAAAACACAATGTTCCTAAGTATATGAGTAGTACAGCTCTTTGGGGTGAGTTGGGGATATAATATAAGTACTTTCATTTTAGTTGAGAGTTGCTAACATCTGAAACAGATGTACCTAAGATAAATAAATTCTATTCTAAAACTAGAGGCCTAAAGAACAACACCTCTAATCAAACACCGGATGCCTGAATTCCAGTTTTCACACCATCCAAAATCCAATTTCCTCCCCACATGAAAAGACAATTATATCCCTATTTCCTAACCAAGTAATGTCTGAATGTTTCATATTTTTTTCAAGGTCCTTTGTTCAGCATAACCTGTTCCTAGTGAAGTCAAATGCCAGAAAAATATATCTACAAGGGGAGCAATCATTTAAAAAATTTTTTTTAATGTTTTTTATTTATTTTTGAGACAGAGAGAGACAGAGAATGAGCAGGGGAGGGACAGAGAGACAGGGAGACACAGAATCCAAAGCAGGCTCTAGGCTCTGAGCTGTCAGCACAGAGCCCAGTGAGGAACTTGAACTCACAAACCAAGGGGTCATGACCTGAGCCGAAGTCGGATGCTTAACAAACTGAGCCACCCAGGCACCCCTGGAAAGCAATCATTTTAAAGGACTACAGGTGGTCCGGGTAGTTGTTTGGCTTCATTTACAAATTAAAACCAGGGAATCTGCAAACATGAGGTGAAAATTGAATCCAGCTAAATAGTAAAAGACATCTATGAAGGGGCAGTACTTCTGGATCCACTAAATGCTGTTATTCTGCCCAGCTGGGCAGCACTTACTGGTCTGTCTTTTCCATCCGAATTAGATGATAGCTGGGGCACCTGGGTGGCTCAGTCAGTTAAGTGTCAGACTCTTGATTTCTGCTCAGGTTCTGATCTCACATGACCCTGTTGTTGGCTCTGCTCTGGGCAAGCATGGAGCCTGCTTAAGATTTTCTCCCACTGCCCCTCCCCTGCTCTCTATCTCTCAAAAACAAAAACAAAAAACCTGGATGATAGCTGACATTTACTTCACATGCATCAGATGCCAAGCACCTATCTAAGGACATTACATACACTAACTCATTTAATTCTTCCAGGAACCTATGAAAGTAGATAATCTCATTGTCCTTTCTTACTATTTGACAAATAATGCTACCAAAGTTAATATTGCCCATTTTCATAGTTAGCATATAATTTGCTGTCTATGCAAATTATACTATGAGAGAGAAAGTATGAATATTTAAGATAAGACGACATAAAGTAGCACTATCCGAGGGAAAATGAAACGTATGGTCATCCTACCCATATTTTAAAATGGATTTAAGGGAATAGAAGTTATCCTATATATGTTACTCATTGTTTTTCTAGTACTTAAAAATCAGTCTAGTTCTAAATTTTTATTTTATTTGTTTCAAATACTCGGGATTGGTTGTACAGTACCTACGGAGCAACACTAAACAATGTTCAGCAGTGTTTGTTTTATGTTTCACATCAGCGGAAATACAATTTGGCAGAGGAGCTAGATAAGGAAGAATACAGAGAATTTTATCTTCTCTTTAGATACACAGAAAGTTCAAGCTTTTAAATAAGAATGCTTAAGTCATTTCTTTAAAAAGGGTAAGTATAAAACAAATTAGAGCACTATATAGAAACCTAAATCCATCTGTAAAAGTTAGTTTTTCATCTCAGAAATGTCTACATGAAGCAATTACTAAAAACTGTACGCTTGTTCAGGACACACATGAAAGGTGGTAATTTAGATTCTGTCTAAATACTGCATGACACATAGTCTCAATTAGTTAGAGAAATTGATTTAACTGACATTTATTGACAACTTACTATGTGCCAGGCAGATAGGAATGGTGAGAAGAAAACATTCAAATTCTACTGAGGGATGTGTGTGGGGAGAGAGAGAAAAGGATTAGTGGTGTAAATCATCACAAATAATCAGAATTTGTCAGATATTAATAATTGTTATAAAATATATTATTGAAATAGTGACATGAGGATAGCAGGGTACTTTTGGTTGAATTATTAAGGAATTTCTTCTTTAGGCTTAAACATTTCAGCTGAGATTGTAATTATAAGAAGGAATTAATCATGAGAAGGTTGGGGACGACCTGAAGAGAAAAGAGAGCAGATTCCGAGGCCCGAGATGGGAACAAAGTTGTCCGTTGGAGAGGAAGAAGCAGCCAGTCGGCTAGAGCTTTAGCACAACAGGAGAGCAGGGTATCAGGTGAGGTTGGGGAAGTCAGCACAAGCCAGAATACCAGTCGTGTAGACCCTGGTACGTGTGAGTTTATTCTAATATAAATAGAACCTCTAGAGTTTTAATGAGTGGGTAACATGATTTGGGATACCTTTCAGATACATCACTCTGGCTGAAGTGCAGAGAACAAAGTATAGGAAGGCAGGATGGAAACACAGACTAGATGAGTTATCTTCTAGAGAGCCAAACAGTGGCTACAGTCTGAGAGGGGCTTTGGAAGTGGGAAGAGGCAGGCAGATTTGGAGTGCATTTTGAATTAGAAAAAGAAAGGGTTACTACAGACTTTCTGGTAAAGAAATCACAGATCCTTTTTATCTGCCATCATTTTGGCTTAATTAATGAGCTCAGTTGTTGCTGTTTTGTTTTTCACCTGTCAGAATTCAGGGAGTCAATGAATAGATTTCAAATGCTCAGAGAACGCTCTAAAATTGTATGCAAAATAACTGAATATATATATATATATATATATATACACACACACACACACACACACACACAATTTTGAGGGGAAGTGAGTTAGTTACTTCCACCAGGTAATCAAGGATCTGTGACCCAAAGCAAGAGAAGAAACTATTTTATCTACAAGATACTTTTAGTGATGTCTTCTGGAATATTGGGATCTTAAGTTTTCACGGAATTATGCTGTGGCTGCCATGCTTTCTGAAGAGATAAAGAATTTCTTTGTTTTTCTTGAAAACATTTCTTAAACCAAATACACAATCTACATATTAATGCCACAATGTAAATAGTGGGTTTAATAATGAGCCCATAGGAAGTCAGTATTACAGAGGTAACAAAAAATCTTCGGCTCTGTAATAAGAGAGACTGGAAATCTAAGATCTGTCACTTACTAACTCTGTGACCTTGGGCAAGTGAATAGATTTCAGTTTCCTTACATTTAACGTAGGAATAATGATAGCATCAACCTTCTCTTGGGTATATTTTGGGGATTAAATGTGATATTTAATGTAGCAGGGAAGCAAGTTAGAGATTATTCAATAATGTCAGCTGTTATAAAATAAAGTCAGAAAATCACTGAGAAACTACTCAGTAATCACAAAATAATGTATTTAAGTAATATCTGGTGACTGTGAATATAGAGCTTTTTGAGTTTTATTCCTGGGCGTTACATCATGGCCCTCTGAGGTCTTCCTCACTTCAGTGGATATGCGTACCAACAAATTAGGCCATTGTGAAAAATGCACACTTGACCTGGTTGTTAGTGAACTACAGCTTTTTTCAGTTGGGAGACTGTTTGTTCTCTCCCATTAACTGTTTTTCAGTTAAATCAAAACTGAAAACATAATTATTTCAGTTTCTTTTCCAGATTGCTGAAAGTGATGACTTCATTTATTATTAAGAGCAGCAGCTGGTAACATCTCAGAGCATGCAAATTTGTTAACAGTATGATTTGGTCTTCATCTCTTGTTTTGAGTGGACTGCAGTTTTCTTACTGATCCAAAATGGAATTATGTTTAATACAAGAAAAAATCAGGTTTCTTATCAATATCAAATGGATCATGCACTGTGAAGATATAGAAGGTTTTGTGTTGCTGGAGTAAGAACTCCTAGCATATTACAAGAATGTGATTGTTAGTATTTAATTTAAACATGAGGAAATACTTTACTAATGTGATAAATGATTGCAATGCTACCTTGCTTACCTGTGTCATCTGAATTAATTATATTATAATAATGATCAAGGCAAGTTTTGGCTAACATCTCTCAGAAAGAAACAAACAAATCTATTTTATTTTTGATAAGCGATTGGAATCAACTCCTGTGTGGAACATAAGATTTTTTAAAATTAAGATATGAATCCAATTTCATTTCATTAGTGGTCTAATAACAAGATGGAATTCTTACATAAAATTAACATGTTTAATAAAATCATAAGCCATATCCTTATTAGAAATGTTAGTAAATCTTGATGATATTTATATTGTTATCACAGTAGACAATTGTTTCATGTTCACCTCATCTAGTTCTTTTACAGGGTAAAGAACCAGGAAAGTGGGAAATATTCTGTCTCATATGGAAGGAATAAATATTTCCTAGCCAAAATTCTTGGCTTTTCCCATTTATCATTTACCCTTTGATTACAAAATAATTATAACTGTTATTATACAAATTGCAGCATAATATTATTCACATATTGCTAAGTATGTTTGGAAATGCAAACCTACTATTCTCATAAGACTTTTATGAATATTAAATGTATATTTCATAAGTGTCTTCTAGTATGAAAAACATGACTAATGCAGACTAAAATGCTAGGCTTTTCCCTAGACGATGCCAATTATTTGATCTGGATTCCATTTTTTATTGGTTTTCTAGTGCACACATTCAGGATAATATTATTTTTAAAAATCCTTATTTTCAGAAAGTGTCATAGCCAGACAGCATATTTCCTTCATCATCACCATCACACTTACTTTGTTATGTCTCTAAAGTAAAATAAAACTCAGAAACAAAGATATTGCTGAATTTTAAAATATACATAAATATTTTATTTTATTTTTTTAATTTTTTTTAACGTTTATTTATTTTTGAGACAGAGAGAGACAGAGCATGAACGGGGGAGGGTCAGAGAGAGAGGGAGACACAGAATCTGAAACAGGCTCCAGGCTCTGAGCTGTCAGCACAGAGCCGGACGTGGGGCTCAAACTCACGGACCGCGAGATCATGACCTGAGCTGAAGTCCCACGCCTAACCGACTGAGACACCCAGGCGCCCTGAAATATACATAAATATTTTAAAAGAAAGAAAACAAACATTCCCATTTGGAAAGCCAAAAAAAGTTCTCAGTGACCAAAACATCCTAACTGAAATTTGACAAAATTTCAAAGAAAACCAATTTTGATTTTTAAATATATTTCATTATGTTGCTGGCTATTTTCATTTTAATTTATCCATGTAGTTGATTACTGATTACTTATTCTACTTTTTCTCGGTTATTTCAAAAACTAGAGAATCTGTTGTCCTTAAAATTAACTACTTTTGCATTTGACTTAAAATCTTCAAAGTTTAAAGACCCTTTAAATTCTCTTACTGTGATAGCTGCATGCTGAGAACAAATTTCCACTTTTGGAACTGCTTGAAGAGAATGGTGTTTGGCCTTTTTAAATTTTGGAGCACACCTGGAGATTTATTGATTCTGCACCACAGACATAACCTGACTCAAGTAGCTAACTGAGCATTCTTCTGTAAGAGCTGAGACACCCAGGCCAGAGAAGTAGAAGAGGATTTCCCTGAACATCCTAAGGCTTTCCAGTCAGAAGATGAAAGGACAGCTGAAGCACAACCAATGAGAACATAAACAATTTCTGCCCAAATTCCAAATACTCTTCTTTTTTTCTTTTTGGAACATAAGTGAAAAGAATTAGATAAACAGCTTATTATAATAGCTTATAGTTCATGAAACATTATTCACATTGGCTCATACATGGCCTTCTGTCTGTCTTGTATTCTTCATAAAAATAAGAAGTCCCATAAAAAGACTGCCAATTAAAAATTATAATATTAGCCCTAGTGGATATTTATTATGGATTATTCCTCTGATCCAGTCTGTAATCTGAGTATTATATCTTTCATTGCAATATAAAATTTCTTTGGATCTGCATTTTTCACTCAATATTGTTACTAAAATTCATTGCATATTTTCCTGTACTTGACTATTTCCTGTGCTACTTCTATTTCTTGACTGTTTTAGATCTTTCATATAAGTGGAATCATGCAGTGTTTGACCTTCTCTGACTAGCTTGTTTCACTGAGCATAATGTCCTCCAGGTTCATCCATATTGTTGCAAATAGCAAGATTCCCTTCATTTTTTTGGATGAAAGGCCTAAATGTGAAACAGGAAACCATCAAATCCTAGAAGAGAACACAGGAAGTAACCTCTTTGACTTTGGCCATAGTTACTTCTTACTAGATATGTCTCCTGAGGCAAAGGTAACAAAAGTAAAAAGAAACTATTGGGACTTAATATAAAAAGCTTCTGCACAGCGAAAAAAATAATCAACAAAACTAAAAGGCAGTCTAAAAAATAGGAGAAGATATTTGCAAATGACATATCTAATAAAGGGTTAGTATCCAATATCTATAAAGAACTTATCAAACTCAACACCCAAAAAACAAACAACCCTGGTAAGAATTGGGCAGAAGACATGAATAGACACTTTTCCAAAGAAGACATCCAGATGACTAGCAGACACATGAAAAGATGCTCAACATCACTCATCAACAGAGGAATACAAATCAGAACGACAATGAGATATCACCTCACATCAGTCAGAATGGCTAACAACAGGTGTTGATGAGGATGTGGAGAAAGGGGAACTCTCTAACATTGTTGGTGGGAATGCAAACTAGTGCAGCCACTCTGGAGAATAGTACAGAGATTCCTCAAAAAGTTAAAAATACATCTACCCTATGATTCAGCAATTGCACTAGGAGTCTTTTACCCAAAGGACACAAAAATCCTGATTTGAAGAGATACATGCACCTCAATGTTTATAGTAGCATCATCAACAATAGCCAAAGAATGGATAAAAAAAGTGGTATATATATATATATATATATATATATATATATATATATATATATATTAGATTATTAGAATAAAATAATAAAATAGAATATTACTCAGCCATAAAAAAGAATGAAGTCTTGCCATTTCCAGTGATGTGGATGGAGCTAGAGAGAATTATGCTAAGCAAAATGAGTCATAGAAAAACAAATACCATATGATTTCACTCATATGTGGAATTTAAGAAACAAAACAAATAAACATAGGGAGGAAAAAGAAAAGAGGGGCAAACCAGGAAATAGACTCTTAAATATAGAGAACAACCTGAGGGTTAGTGGAAGGGAGGTGGGTAGAAAGAAGGGTTCAATAGTTGATGGGTATTAAGAAGGGCATTTGTTGGGATGAATACCAGCTGTTATATGTAAGTGATGAATCACTAAATTTTACACCTGAAACTAATATTACACCATATGTTAATGAATTGGAATTTAAATAAAACTTAAAAAGGAAAAAAAATAGGTGATAGGGATTAAGGAGTGTACTTGTTATGATAAGCACTGGGTTTTGAATGTTAAGTGCTGAATCACTAAATTGTACACCTGAAACTAGCATTACACTGAATGTTAATAACTGTAATTTAAATAAAAACTTAAAAAAATCCCTTTACTTTTTGGACTGGATAATATTCCATTGTATGTATATGACACATTTTCTCTTGCTTTCTTATGTATTCTTTCATTTTTTTTTTTGTTAATCTATCTAGTCATTTATTTTTTTTAATTTAATTTTATTTATTTGGAGAAAAAGAGAGTACATGGGAGGG
Source organism: Panthera pardus (assembly GCF_024362965.1). Taxonomy (NCBI): domain Eukaryota; kingdom Metazoa; phylum Chordata; class Mammalia; order Carnivora; family Felidae; genus Panthera; species Panthera pardus. Next base: position 37,022,266 of record NW_026526991.1, on the reverse strand, counting down.
GCAGAGAGAGAGGGGGAGAGAGAGAGAATCCCCAGCAGGTTTCACACAGGCAGCACTAGGCCTGATGCAGGGCTTGAACTCATGAACCATAAGATCATGACAAGTCAAAACCAAGAGTCAGACGCTTAACTGACTGAGCCACCCAGGTGCCCCGAGTCAGTTATTTATTTATTTTTTTAATGAGACATAACTGAATTATAACATTGTATTAGTTTTAGGTGAATAGCACATTTGTTTTATCCATTCATCTATTGATGGACATTTGTATTGTTCCCATATCACAGTTATTGTAAATACTGCTGCAATAAACATGGGAGTGCAGATATGGCTTTGAGACCTTGATTCCAATTCTTTTAGATATATACATAGAAGTGGTACTGCTGAATCATGTAGTACTTCTATTGTAATTTTTTGAGGAACCTCTTTCCATATCGGCTGCACCATTTTACAGCCTCAGCAACAGGTTACAAAGGTTTTAATTTCTCCACAATCTCACTGATACTTGTTATCTTTTGTTTTTCCCATAAAAGTTATTCTAACATTTGTGAGGTGATATCTCCTTGTGGTTTTAATTTGCATGTCCCTGATGATTAGTGATGTTGACAACTTTCTCATTTATCTATTGGCTACTTGGATGTTTTCTTTGGAGAGATGTCTAGTTAAGTCCTTTGCCAGTTTTTAAAATTGAGCTTTGTTTTTATTTTTGCTATACAGTTGTAGGAGTTTCCTATATATTTTGGATTGTATATATTGCATAGTACAAGTGTGCTGAAGTTGCCTTTGGGTATATGTACCTTGAAATGGAATTACTTGAAACCTTATGATTGTTCAGTCACAATACAAGGTCAAACTGATTTGTGAAATGGTTCACTCATTAAGTATTTATCGAAAAACTATAGTGCCAAGCATCATTTGTATCCATGGAATACATCAACGAATGAAAGAAAAGAACAGCCTTCATTGGGTTTACATTTAGACGGAGAACGTGGACAATACATAAAATAAGTAAATTACAAAATATGCCAGAAGGTGGTAAACATAATGGAGAATAGAAAAGTACAATAGGTTTAGGAGAATTGGGAAACTTGTCCACGGGAAGGTTGCAAATAAATTCCATTGAAAATTAACTTGAGCAAGAATTAAAGGAAGTGAGGTAATTGGCCACACATATATTGAGTGGAAGAACATTTCAAGTAGAGGGAGCAGTGCAAAATGTCTTGCATATGAATGCCATTATAGATGAAGGAATGACTAGGAGGTGAAATCAGAAAGACAATGGAGTAAGCGGTGGCACAGATAATTCAGGAAATGGTAGGTCATTATAAGGACTTTGGGTTTTATTCTGAATGAAATGGAATTTTGAACAGATGAAAGACATGATCTGATTAATGTTTTAAAGGGACCATCCCTGATACTGTATTGAGAATATACCGTACAGGGGCAAGGATAGAAACAAGGATATCTGTAAGAAGACTATTACAATAATCCAAGTGAGAGTTGATGGTTGTTTGAATCAAGTTTGCATCATTGAATTTTGTAAGAAGTGATTGGATTTTACAATATTTGAAAATTAGACACAAAAGGACTTCTAAGAGGATGCATGTGGGGTATGAAGATAAATAGAAGTCAAAGATAACCCCATGACTTGTGGTCTGAGCAGCCAGAAGTCTGAGTTGCCATGACCTGAAATGACAAGTCTGGCAAGACAACAGTTTGTTGAAGAAATATCTTGGAGCATACTTTTGGAGGTCTTCATCCAAGTTTAAAATATCCACTTGGCATTCAAGTAAAGATGTTAAATATGTAGTTTTTTTATTCATACCTGGAGTTGGAGAAAGAGGGGTCTTAGCAGGAAATATAAATTTGGAAAAAGTTGGGGTCTCCTGGATAAGACTATAAGGAAGAGGTAAAGAAGAATGTCTTGGGACATTAACACTAAAAGGTCAAGGAGAAGATAATGGAGAAGTAAAAAAGAAAAATAAAGAGAGATTAGGGAGGAAAAAAAATACCCAGAGAATAAGAAAGTACTAATTTAAAAAGATACATATGCACCCTATGTTTATTGCCACATTATTTATAACAGCCAAATTATGGAAGTAGTCCAAGTGACCATCAATAGATGAATGGATAAAGAATAGATGTGTGTGTGTGTGTGTGTGTGTGTGTGTGTGTGTGTGTGTGTGTAGTATAGTGTATATATAATACCCACTATAGAATATTACTCAGTTATAAAAAGGAATAAAACCTTACCATTTGCAACAACATGTATGGGTCTAGATGGTATAATGTTAAGTGAAATAAGTCAGTCAGAGAAAGACAAATATTAGATGGTTTCACTCAGAGATGGAATTTAAGAAACAAAACAAATAAAGGAAAAAGATACAAACAAAAATAAACTCTTTTTTTTTCTTTTTCAATTTTTACTTAGTTAACATACAGTACAATATGGTTTCAGGAATTGAATTCAGTGATTCCACTTACATACAACATCTTTTTTTTTTCCTTTTTAAATTTTTATTTTAAAATCTAGTTAGTTCATGTACAAAACAAACTCAACTATAGAGAACAAACATGGTCACCAGAGAGGAGGCTGGGGGGGATGGGTGAAATTGGTGAAGGGGATTAAGAGTACACTTATCGTGATGAGCACTGAGTAACATATAGAATTACTGAGTCACTATCTTGAACATCTAAATTAATATAACACTGTATGCTAATTATACTGGAATTAAAATAAAATTGTTTTTAAATAGAGGGGAAAGAAAAAATACCAAGAGTACAGTGTCCAGAAACTAGTGGCAAAAATGTATGAAAAAGTACACAGTGATCAACTTTGTCAAATGCTGCTGGGAGGTCCCATAAAATGAGAACAGATTTGACCATTAGGGTTCAGCAGCATACAAATCATCAGTGACCTACATAAGAGCAATTCCTACTGGAGTAGAGGAAGTGAAGGCCTAGTCAGAATGATATGAGAGAAGAAATATCCGTTTATAATTCCACCAACAATATATGAGGTCCTGCAACCCTCAGTCAAGTTATAACCACCCTCAGCTTTCCTATTAACTCATCATCCACATGTAGTCTGCAAGTTCTTTTTGGTGACTAATTTTTAGATCTCTTCCCTGCATTCTATTCTCACTCATTCATCATCTCTTATTTACACTATTAAAATTGTATCCTCCCGGGTCTTCTCACCTCTCTTCTCTATCCAACCACTAAAAGACCACTATGCCTTTCCACAACAAATCTGTTAACAGATTCTTTAGCTGTCTACATACTACAGATATATAATTTTAAATGGAGATCTTTGTCTCCCTTACTCAACTTGTTTAAGATTGAGCAACTTTAGGTTCTGTGGAAAGTCGCCAGCAGCCTTGAAAAGAATAGATAATGAGGACATTTATGGGAATAGTTGTGGAGGTCTCAGACTTTGACAAAAGGTAATAAGAAAAATTGCATAACAAATTTTAGAGGATTGAAAAGTTCCTTCTCAGAAATGAGAATAATATACAATTCCTGTCAAGGTAAGATGTCAAACACGTATCAGTCAGTACTTTTGATTTAGTAAGACAAGGAGAGGATGATAATGATGGTCCATATGACAAAGTGGTCTACGAATGGAGGTCCTTGAATATTTGTGTGAGGAGTCTGAAGGTGTTTTTGAGAAAAGACTAATATTGATAAGCCCTCTTTTTTGTATCTTGCCCCATGTAGATTAAGCATACCTTAACAGCAGTCAATAAACTGATGTAGACAAGTTATTTGTTCATTTGGTTTTTATTAAACCACTGAATCTAAATATGCTCAATTCTGAAATTTCAGAATCTCTTAATGTATTGAATTGTCATGTCTGAGTAATTACTACTAGGATAAGGATGGACATTTGAAAACACTACTCTTCTATTTAAAAACCTTCAGTGGCATTTATGAGATAAAGTCATTACTCTTTTTGAAATTATTTTTTAATGTTTATTTATTTTTGAGAGAGAGAGAGAGTGCCAGCAGGGGAAGGGCAGAAAGAGAGGGAGACACAGAACCCGAAGCAAGCTCCAGGCTCCAAGCTGTCAGCACAAACCCCAATGCAGGGCTCGAATTCAGGAAATGCGAGATCATGACCTGCGCTGAAGTCGGATGCTCAGCCAACTCCAGGCCCCCTCATTATTACTCTTTTAATGAAATGAAAATCCTTTATATCCAGTAGCTTCTCTTGCTTGTTATCTACTATCCTTACTAGTCTGTATCTGGGGTCCATCAGGAAATAGATAGTACACTCACACTGGGTAACTATGGGGGTTTTTAAAAAGTGGTGTCAAATACATATTAGATATTATAGTATACATAATTCAATAGAATAATTGCCAGAAATAGCATCATAAAAGCATTGATAAAAGTTTGTGGTTAGTTTATGATGTTTGTTATGTTTTTGTTCTTGTTTTCTTTTTTTTTTTTTTTTTTTTTTAAGAAAAACTGCCTGAAAGACTAATCTAGTTTCAGGGCAAGGCATATATCCAATTCAAATGCAATGATCACAGTTGATAAAACACAAGGAAAATTAAAGATGAATAATAGAATTAACAAGAGGGTCTAGATATAAATTATGTTCAAAACATCAATGAACATAGACATACTTCTGTTCTTGGCAACCTTTGTCCTCCCTAATTTTACTGAATAATTGGTTCTATAGGAAGAATATAAGCTAATCATCTGTGTACATGAGTTTGTTTTGTTTTCAACGAGAAAAGAAGTGGGACAAGGACTGTTTATTTTGCCATCAAAGGTTGACTTTGTAAAATCTGGGCCCTATAATTTGATATCAGTTGGTAAAAAAAGAGCCCCTGACTGGAGTGGGTGTGTGATCAGAAAGGAAACAATGCATTCATTGTAAATAACATGTTTTCATTCATATTATTGCACTAAACAGAACTTTGAGGTCAGCAAAGCAGAGCATGTTATGATCCGTGCTTGACAGCTGAGGAATCAGAGGCTTTAAGTGTTTGCAAAAAGTGGTCCACAGACTATTAAGTGTAGAGCTAGAATATGAATCTAAGTCTCCAAAAATCAGACTTCAGGAATCTTTTATGCAATCCAGTTGAATCCAATCAAACTGCCGAGAATATAACATATTGATCAATGTTCATTCCAAGTTGATGAAAAGGAGTTCTATCCTCTAGGAACTTTCAATCTGGTTTGAGAAAATAAACCTACAAATTTGGTATCATTGTTCAGAAACCCTTTCTGAGACTTACAAATTTTTTTTAAATATAAAGCACTATATATAGAAAAAATGAAAAACCACCGTGATAATTTTGTGCTGATAGGGATTGCATGAGTAAACAATGTGTAATTTAAATCCTACTAAACAGAGAAAATAATTACTATGCATTTATATAAAAATGAATAAACTACTATTTATACATTCTAAACCAGTTTTCTCCGATTTCTTACGAAGCTTTTCCCCAAATACTTTATGAAACACTGTTTAAAACATTTTGCATTCTGTAAGCACTTCCTCTGATATGTTAAAGTCATGCAAATGCATAAGTGAAAATGGCTATTATATGAATCTAGAGAAGGAGCATATAATTATTCATATTACTTGATGTCAGTCCTTAATTGCACATTACATGGAATTCAGAATTATCTCTGTGGTGCAGTAAAATTACCTTTGATATTTTAAGCCTTAAATACAGTTGTTATACTCTTTAAGACATATATGGCTTAAATGTACAGTAGAATGTCTTAAATATATATGCACTCGGGATGTACAAATTTTTTAAAAACTAAAATACTCAGTCAAGGAAATCATAATCATTTTGTGACCTCCTCTACTCTACAAAAAGTCAAGTTCTTATATTAGGGCAAATGCTGATTATTTGGTATACTATAATATTCCTTGGAAAAAGCATGAGTACATATTTCTATCTTTTCTAATGGTTACCAATGGGTTACTAAGGGTGTACATACATTATCTTATTTATTATACACAATTGTTAACTACTTTTTCCATTTTCAGTTAGGAAACTGGGGTTTATAGAAGGTAAGTAAAATGCCAAATATATATTCACTAGATAAGGGATGAAAATTCAAAATTCTCTAATTTTAGCATCTGATTTTTATACTCCTTATTTCACCACCTCATAATATCAGAGTGATTACCTTTAAGCATTACAAAAATATATAATATTTAAGAAAAGAATATTTATTTCCCTAGAATGCTAGAACTAACATGGATTAATTGATGGTACACAAAATATTTTTTCTTGCCATCTGTTTCTTGGATCATTTTGGTTAATAGATAGAGGTAATTTTATTTCATTTTACTATTTTAAAAGCAATAATAACATGTCCAGTACTAGTTTATTCATTTTTTATATAAATCCATGGCAATTATTTTCTCTGTTTAGTAGGATTTAGGTTATCTTTTAAGGGGTGTCTGGGTGGCTCAGTCAGTTAAGTGTCTGACTTCGGCTCACATCATGCTCTAGGATTTGTGGGTTTGAGCCCCTATTAGGCTCTGTGCTGACAGCTCAGAGCCTGGAGCCTGCTTTAGATTTTGTGTCTCCCTCTCTCTTTGCCTCTCCCCCACTCACACTCTGTCTCTGTCTCTCTCAAAAATAACCAAACATTAAAAAATGTTATCTTTTGATCATACTTTCTAACTCTATCTTCTCTAAGAAAATACATGCTAGCCATCATGTATTGCTAAAACAAATGAGGAAAATGGTTAATCCAAAAATTATATTTAAAAATTTTGTTCCTATTCCAAATTATAATATTTTATATTATAAATATTATATATTTTACATATATATAATAAAATTATAAAATTTTAATATTTATAATTATAAATATTATAAAAATTATAATATATTATAAAATAAAATGATAATATTTCATATTATAAATATTGTATACATTTTACATAAAATATTAGACATTTAATATGAAAGACATACATCTATGCGATCATCCCGTAAAAAATTCTAGGAACCCGCTTAGATAAATGAATAACCCTGAAAGACATTAAGATGTGAGGAGGATTTTCAGTGAAGTTTTTCAAATCCTTTAAACATTAAAACATTATAAAGGAAGATAAATACATTTTTCTTACTATTCTAGTAAATATAAAAGAGACAAAACAAAACAATATGATGAGAATCCTTAGATGTATATTATGAATCATTAAATGTGCATTATGAATCATCTCAGAACCTTTTTGCATCTTTTTATTGATGAAACCAATTTCTTTACTTTGCGATGTGTGGACTGCTGCTTTAAACAAACAAACAAAAAAAAGCAGGACTTTTTAACTCTTCCTTAACTTCAAAGTTGTATCCTTCAGTGAAAGTACTCTTCTGTAAATTTCTGTGACAGGATAGCATTTATTAGGTCTTGTGAGACTTGAAAAGGGTGGGCAAAATAATGGAACCAAGGCTTATAGGGTGCTATGCTAGAATACTTTAAAAAATCACTTCCTTATTTACAGTAGGTATTATTCCACCCCCACCCCCTTCTTGTAAGATGACAAAACGAAGTCCAGAGAAAGATGAGGAAACTAAGTCCAACTAGAAACATATAGCAATTATGCTCCTTCTTCAAAAGGAAGAAAGCATCATGGTGTTGATTAGTACTATGTGCCACTTGTAATTTTTGTAATTTGCTTTCAAGCCTTGAATACATCTGGGAAGTCTTTGGCTGGCATTTTTCTTAACTTTTAAACTTGACCACCTTCTTGACCACAGCTCCTGACTTTACTTCTTGTAATTATCCTGGGGGTCTCGGCCATTATCTGGTAAATAGGGACATGATTATGTATTAATTATACTGTATGAATTTTCAAAACATATCAGGAAGTCTGAGATTCTGGATGGTATTGATTATACTGTGCAAACCATTTTTTAAAATATATGAACTATTTTGTAGTTGACATTTTGTTTCAGAAGTCATAAAGTCTGCAATAGGGTAGAATTTCTGTAGGGATATGACCACAAAAGCCCCATAGTTCCAGGATGCATTATTCCTTTATGTCACTCAATGTACCCCTCACTTAACTACCTTTATGCTTCAATGACTGGCATAATTTTGTGGGAATAACAACAAAAAATAATTTTACTGCATCATTTGAACTTAACAGATGATCTGATCAGTGAAGAGAAATTGTCTCCTGTTCTGTACAAGGTGCATTAACATTTGTTTCCATCTAACTCATAAGCTTTTGAAAGATATCTCTATTTTCTCTATTTTCCTATATCCATTTTCTGCAGTTTTTCACACATGAAACATTCAACTAGTTGTTACTACAACTCAATTTAATATCAGTACTAATGGTCAGGATATTTTGAAAATGATTTACCATCTTTAAAGATGCTTTTTATGTTATTTAGAATAAATAGTGACAGTTTTATTAGTAACTATAGCAACCTGAAATTCTATTTAAAAATGTGACATTCCATTTCCTCAGAAGACATTTTAATTAAAACATACTCAAGTGTTTACTGAAATGAATATCTAATCTCACCATCATAGCAGGAGGGCATACACTATAGCTGTGTCTGAGTACACATCACTGAAAACGAATTGAATTGGGGAAAATGTGTTTTTTTATTTCTGCTTAATATTTCACTAATTACACTTACCACTACCACCACTACCTATAAGTTAATTCTCCCACACTCTTGACTTACTGAATCTATAGAAGTTGCTCTTCCTTGAATACCAGCCACTGTTTCATACTTCTTCTCCCTGATCCTGAAGCTTACAAGTCCACAAGGTAAACAAACATCTTTATATCTTAAAGACTCAACTCAGATACTCTTCTTTAAGGCTATTATACCATTTCCCTCTTGGGAAGAATTGCCCACTCCTCTAAGCACTCCTGGTGTTTTCTATATAGGTCACTAGTATGTTTTATACGTGTTTAATTCTGTTTCCTCTTCACTAAGTCAGTATGTCTCAAGGGCAGAGCTGCATTTGCCTCCTTGCATCAAGTTCTAGCACTGAGAATCATAGGCTCTCAATAGTAGAATAATGCCTGATGTATATACATGCATGCAAGAATGAATGAGAATGAACCAAATCACAGGAGGTAATAATTTACAAAGACACATGTTTGAGAGATCTCATGAGAAGAATGAATGTTATATATCTAGATAGAAACTCTGTGTGTGTGTGTGTGTGTGTGTGTGTGTGTGTACTTAGAGATCTTGAAAGGGTTCATTAAAGTATAGTAATGGTTACATTATGGTGTTAAAATGTTATGCCTTTTTTTCTTTTACTTTTTGAAATTTATTTGAATTTCTAAGTTAATCATATAAATTTACTTTAAAAAATCTATTCCCTAAAGGAAAATATATTAGCAAAAATTCATATTAAATAAAAATATGTTAATAAAATGCACATAAATACTGTGACTGAATGACTCAAAATGATCATAATATTTTCCTAGGTGAAGGGACTATAGTTATCATTTTTCCTCTTTTTTATTTTTATTTATTCTTAATTTTTTTAAATGTTTATTCATTTTTTTTGAGAGAGAGAGAGAGAGAGAGAGACAGAGCATGAATGGGGGAGCAGCAGAGAGAGAGGGAGACACAGAATCTGAAGCAGGCTCCAGTCTCTGTGTCATCATCACAGAGCTCAATGCAGGGCTTGAACTCATGAATGGTGAGATCATGACCTGAGCGAAAGTCGAAGGCTTAACTGACTGAGCCACCCAGGCGCCCCTTCCTCTTTTTTAAAATATGTATTTTGTAAATAATTGTCCAAGCATGACATTTTTTCACAATGGAAAAAAAAGGTAAGCTTTAAAATTAACAACAGGGAAAAAAAATAAATGAAATCCTTTGCCATGTCTCTAATTGCTTACTTCCAAGATTTTTAAAAAGGGTAAAGTGTAATGTCAGGTAAAACAGGAAGCATTGCACACCAATAGTCCAGATGATTTTATAGATTCTAACAATGAAGACACTAATAGATAATGATGACAAGCATCTATATATAATGGGACTTGTTTCACACATAAGTGGCTAAGTGAATTGATAAACCATTCTCACTACAGTCAAACTATATCCTAAATAGAACACTTTCCATGAGGCATAGTTGACTTCACAAGAGTAAAGAGATCTTTGATTATTCTCCTCATAATGAAAAAAAATGTGATCTGGTGCTGGGACAATACATGCCCACATTAAAATGGGTCGTTCTGAGAGTTTTCCAGTGATAACAATGCTGGCAGGATATTCAGTCTTAGATGGGATGGAGCAGAAAAACAGAGTCTGTGATTTGCCCACTGATGATGGTCAGCAGGAGGCTGATCTCAGTTTGGACACTAGTAAATCCAGAATTAAATCTTCTCTGGAAGACATGTTTCCCAAATTGTTTTGTGTTAGATTCTCAATGGATAAAGTCAACCAATGATCACCAAATGTGAAAGAAGTCAAAGTGCATAAGTCAGAGTCAGATGAAACAATGAGTGAAAAGATCTAAAATATTCACTTATGAAGACATGGAATTACAAATATTAGAACAGTTACATATGAGTTGTTTTAAACCTTTAGTCTGCGTAATATATATAAGGAAAAAAAATAATTAGAAATAAACTTCCAGGAATAACCATAGATGATTTTGAGATAAAAAAGAAGCACTAGTAGGTTAAATAGTGGATGAGAAAGAGACAAAAAGGTAATTTGTAAACTGTAATATGGATATATGACCAAAATACATCACAGAATTAAGGGCATGAATATATTTTTATAATATTAAGAAATATGGAAGGCAGAATGAGAGAGATATTCTGATTGGAATATCAGAAGCAAAGAAAAAAAAGTGAAAGTAAAACAATCTAAAGGCTATATCCAACATGTACTAACCAAAACATTTAAAAAGATAATGGTTGTGAGTTCTGAACAAAAATAACAACATACCTATCCAGAAGGCACATTTTATCCCAAGCAAGATAAAATAACTTATAAAGAACAATGGTAAAAATCAAGGAAGTTTTCTCAATAAGAATAAAAATGCAAGCCAGAGACCGTGAAATAAAATGTTTAAAGTATACAGAGAAAATTACTGTCAGTATAGAAATATATAAATTGGGGCGCCTGGGTGGCTTGGTCGGTTAAGCGTCCGACTTCAGCTCAGGTCATGATCTCACAGTCCGTGGGTTCGAGCCCCGCGTCGGGCTCTGTGCTGACAGCTCAGAGCCTGGAGCCTGTTTCAGATTCTATGTCTCCCTCTCTCTCTCTGCCCCTCCCCTGTTCATGCTCTGTCTCTCTCTGTCTCAAAAGTAAATAAACGTTAAAAAAAAAATTAAAAAAAAAAAAAGAAATATATAAATAGCAACACTACCTTTAAAAATAGGAAGCTGTGGTGACTTTATACATAAAGCAAAAGTTAAAAATAGGAAACTAAAAAAGCATATTAAACATAAGATAAATGACCTGAAGAAAACCAAAAATTTTGATTGTAATGAATATAACTTGGTTAAATTCTGTATTAAGAGAAAAAGCCTCACAAGTGATTTTTTGTTTGCTTTTGTTTTGTTACTACTAAATAGTTTATGAATATGAGATAATTCCTTAACCTGATGCAATACACAAAAATAGTCTCTCCCTCTATACCATCTGTTATTAAGATCAAATCATGAGGCACAATCCCTTCCTGTTCATGAAACTGATATTTATGCAAATATTTATGCAAATTATTACCCTGTTTTGCTACCTTCTAGCTTTAAGAGAATGAATTTAGGACCACAACACCTGCTTTATCCTTCCCCCAATCTCCACTTATTTTCTGAAGGTCACCAATGTGTGCTTTATACATTCTCAAAGATATTCTCTCAATTTCTTCTACTTGTTTCCACCTGGATGTGAAGCTCTCATACACACTAATGATGTGTCGGTTCTCATGGTGTCAGAGTTGCAGTTTGATCTTCACAGAAATTGAAATAAACCTCCTGACTACTCAAGATCACACTTTGTCTCCGAAACCCTGAGACAGCACTATATATTCCCTGTATTTCCCAAATCCCTTTGAAAATGTTTCCCTTCACTTTTTAATTATGGTTCTCTTGTTAGGGATTTCAAAACTAGTAAATGGAAGCAAGTTTGAGCATAATCATCTTGTACTCTCCTTCTCCCCACCTAATCCATCACTTCCTCTAGGTACCGCACACAAAAATGTCCTCTCTCCCCCTAACACTACACTGTATCTGGTTCTTAAGTGTATATCACTTAAAAACAAGAAAGTTAAACGGTGATAATGTTCAATACTTTCAGCAACTTGTATGTCATGAGAACTGCCTGAATGATCAGAACACCCAGTCAGTATGACATATGTATATACCTGCTGAGGCATATAATGGCAATACTAATAGCATTACAAAGTTATATTTCATCTTATGGTGGCTTGAGCAGGTTGAAACGTCTTACTCTGCATAGTTTTCTTCTTGTCACTGTTTATGGTTCAATATCTACCCTCCAAGGTGCTGTCAAAACTGAGAACTCGGAAGTTTTTGATATTTTGATGGCAAAATGATTGATAGTCCCAGTTTTTAAAAAAAAGTTACAGTTTAATATTATCTGCAGAAGTGGAAGCCTTTACTAGTTGAGTCAATTTTATAGTTTTATATTTTTGTAGAAACAAAAGTCTTTTAACACTCAAAATGGCCACTGGCCCTTTTTTCAATGTCAGTCTAACGCATGATAAATAATTTTTTGATTCCTAGTGTCATGGAGGATGATAAGTTATAAAATGTCTGGACATTAGCTAGTATTAAAAGCCTCACATGGGCTATTGCCATTGTATTGATTTGTGTTATAAGCAATTGTGGGAACTAGGCATGTCTGCTTACCTTTTTCTGCGAAGTGATTGGGAGGAAGGCAGGAAATAGGAGCAAGTTTCTCACATTGCAGCATTTCAAGTTCTAATGTAACCTCAATTGTGATACCCAGCTACCCTTCATGCTTCCACTTTTTCTTCTCTACTAAGATGAGTTAACTCTATTACCACTCCTTATCCAGTTCCATGATTACACAGCATGAAGACAAAGACAACATAACACATTTTCTGTTTGCACTTGTCGCTCATTTATATTTTAACAACTAAAAATTGGCCATTGCTTAAGTTTAGAAGCTAAGTGTAAAATTTTTAAATGAACATAAAAAAATGAAAAAGGTCGCACGTGATAATGGAAAAGGTGTAGATACATACAGTCCTAGCCAATCCCCTCCTGTTATAATTTTCAAGGTATAAATCCTGGGGTAGTAAAAAGAAAATTCTTATTTTTGCCATTAGATAGGACACAAACCTTTAAAAGAGAAGTTGAAAACGTCATCACCTCCTCTACCTAACTCCGAAGAGCAGCAGTAAGATTTTTATTAAATCATATTCCTCTGCAAAAATCTGCTTATGTTGAGTATCAGAGCCCAAACATAAAACACAATTCCTAACATTTAGAAATGGGGTTACTTATATGCCATTAGTACTTAATGCACACTGAGTTCTCTGTTCAGAAGTGGAGAGAAATTTGCACTGATCACTCACAGTGTTACATATCATTCTTGCACATGACATTCTCTATAGCATTTAAAAATTTACGAGTATATTAATATGTATGTAAGTTTTTGCATTCTCAGTAGAAGGTATTTTTGCTTTGTTTTATCCAATTAAGGTAACAGATACGCAGAAGCCCTAAATAATTGGCAAATCACAGATAGCTAGAAAAGGGGAACTAAAATTAAGATTCTCTAATTTCAACTCCAATGTTTTTTTTTCTATTTGCAATATTATTTTGTAATTACGGAATAATTTTTAGCCATGAAGATAAAATGGTCAACAAGGTCATATGATTATTAAAACTCATTCATTCTAAGTGGAAAATTACAGAGAAAATCATACTGAGCTTTGAACCTTAATTTTTTCCCCAAAAGCATACATTAAAAAAAAAAAAAACAGGAAAACTAAATGAAGACACTTATTAGAAGAAATCTAATAATTATTATTATTAATTTATTAGTTAATGCATTGTGAATTATATATAGGTAAAATTATATGATTTACTAGATTTGTTTTAAACTATGCAAGCCAAAAAAAGTGTGTCAGGAAGATAAATAAAATGAAATAGTAGAGGTTTATATAATTATAGATGATTGAAGTTGGGCAATGGGTACAAGGGAGATTATTTTATTACTTCAATGGATTCATGTTTGGAAAATTTCTATAATAAAATGCTTTAAAACCAAAAGTGGTGCAAATCTATGACAATGAACTTGAAGACTTAGGTAAAATGAACAATATTCTAAAACATACCTTATCAAACCTAATTTTTAAGAAATAAATATTTTAATAGATGTATAACCATTAGAAAATTAGGTCAATAACTAAAAACCTATACTCATACACAAACACATCTAAAAGTACTGGCCTTAGGTATTTTTCCCAGTGAGGTGTATATATTCACAAAATAGATCATTTTAATTGCATGCAAATACTTTCAAAGAATGATAAAGTGATTGTAATCTCTATCTCACATTATGAAGCTAGTATAGCATTGATACCAAAACCAGAAAGGACAATAAAAGAAAGAAAATTTACATATTCATCTCACATATTATCATGGATGAAAAATTCTTAATAAAATAGAAGCAAATTTTATTTATCAATGCATTAATACAAGTAATGCAAAAGAGTTTACCATCAGAAAAGTCTTCATATGCTTTGCTTTAGTCATCATAAGAGAAAATACAATAATCTTAATTTAAAAGTGAAGAAATAGCATTAAGCATAGATTAAATATGCATTTGTAATAAAAAATAATAATAAACTCTCAGGACACTAGGAATAGAAGATAATCCCTTAAGTTGATGAATGCTTCTATACAAGCTCATATCAAACATCATACTCATGGTGAAACATTAAGATAATCTCTTCTGTATAAAAACAAGAACAGTATACCACGATCAACACTTTTACTCAATATGTTTCTAGAAGTCCTAAGCAAATGCAGTAATATAAGAGAAGTAATTTTATGATGATTGAAAAGGAAAGAAAGGTAAAATCATCCCATATCATAGATGATATGATTGCCTAACTAGAAAGTTCACACAAATCTACAAATTATGACACTTAGTTTAAAAAGGGCTCTTAGTTTTTCTATGAGAATGGTTGTGCCGTGGTTTGCAAAGCCAAGGATATTTAATAATTGGCCTTTTATAATTTGTTTACCATTTATTCATTTTCGAGAGCGAGAGAGACAGAATGTGTGTGTGGGGGGGGGGGGGGGTGGTCAGAAAGAGGAAGACACAGAATCCAAAGCAAGTTCTAGACTCTAAGCTGTCAGCACAGAGCCTGATGTGGGGCTTAAACCCACAAACTGCGAGATCACGAGCTGAGCTGAATTTGGATGCTTAACTGACTGAGCCACCCAGGTGCCTACTAACTGGCTTTTTATATTTTATTTTATTTTATTTTTTTAGCGTTTATTTATTTTTGAGACAGAGAGAGACAAAGCATGAATGGGGGAGGGTCAGAGAGAGGGAGACACAGAATCTAAAACAGGCTCCAGGCTCTGAGCTGTCAGCACAGAGCCCGACGTGGGGCTCAAACTCACAGACCGAGAGATCATGACCTGGGCCGAAGTCGGCCGCTTAACCGACTGAGCCACCCAGGCGCCCCAACTGGCTTTTTATAAAAAAAAAAATTGCCTACACCTGACTTAGATCTCCAAATAAAATCTATTCACAACCCAAACAATTAGAAATGTAATTTATAAACACCATTTACAAAAATTAATATACAGAGTAGGACTAATGTATGAAAGAAGTAAGCCTTTTGTACAGAAAATTATAAAACTTTTTTGAAAGTTTTTTCAAACTTTAGATTAGCATGTAAAAAAATACACAGAATGTAGACTGGTGCAGCCTCTCTGGAAAACAGTATGGAGGTTGCTCAAAATAGAACTACCCTACAACCCAGCAATGCACTACTAGGTATTTACTCAAAGGATACAAAAATGCTGACTTAATGGGATAAATGAACCCCTGTGTTTAAAGCAGCACTATCAACAAAAGCCAAATTATGGAAAAAGCCCAAATGTCCGTCAACTGATGAATGGATGAAGAAGTGGTATATATGTACAATGGAAGAGTACTCAGCCATAAAAAAGAGTGAAATCTTGCAATTTGCAATGATGTGAATGGAGCTAGAGAGTATTAAGCTAAGCAAAAAAAAAAAAAAAAAAATCAGAGAAATGCAAATATGATATGATTTCATCCATATATGAAATTTAAGAAACAAAACAAATGAACGTGGTGTGTGGGGGGGAGAGAAAGGCAAACCATAAAACATACTCTTAACTATAGAAAACAAAATAAGGTTTGATGGAGGGGCACAGGATGGGCTAAATGGGTGATGGGCATTAAGGAGGACACTTGTAGTGATAAGAACTGGGTGTTGTATATAAGTGATGACTCACTAAATTCTACTCCTGAAACCAATATTACACTGTATGTTAACTAACTGGAATTTAAATAAAAACGAGAGAGAGAGAGAGAGGAGAGAAAGAGAGAGAGACAGACAACCCCTACCAAGCAGTTAAAAAAAAGTTACATATTTCAGTAGAAAATGGGCAAGAGCACAGGACATACAAATGGCCTGTGAATATAAAAATATTTGTATATCATTAGGAATTAGGGAATTGCATATTTAAACCATAAGGATATACTATCTCATACCTATCAGACTGGTAAAACTTAAAATTTGACTATGTCAAGTATTGGTGAGAATATAGATCAAATAACGTTCTAATATTCTGGTACAATCTCTGTGGAGAAAAATTTTAAAATACCTACTCATTTTAAGATATAAATAATCAATGCCACAGCAATTTTACCACTGGGAATTTATTCTACAGAAACTTTTGTTCATTTGCAAAAGACAGGTTTGTACTGGAACATAAGCTTCGGGAGAATGGGGAACTAATTTTCCTTTTGTATCCTTGATGATTAATAAATATTTCTTGAGTGAATGAATGAAATAAAATTGGTTACCAACTAAATGTCAACCAACAGGACAATGGATTTATCTTGGTATAGTCATAAGTAAAAAATCTATACAAAAGGCAAATAAATGAACTAGGTCCACATGAATCAACATGATGAGTCCTAAAGGTATAATACCGAGTAAAAAACAAGTTGCAGAAAGATACATACAGCACAAATATATAATACTAAATCTTAAAATGGTACTATACATTATTTAGAGACGGAAACATAGTGCAGGTGTAAAGACATTTATGGATCTGGTTTTCTCTGAAGTTTAAGAAGGGAGGGAGAGGGGCACCTGGGTAGCTCAGTCGGTTGAGTGTCCGACTTCAGCTCAGGTCATGATCCCCAGTTCGTGGGTTCAAGCCCCCATCAGGCTCTGTACTGACAGCTCAGAGCCTGGAGCCTGCTTCGGATTCTGTGTCTCCCTCTCTCTCTGCCCCTCCCCGCTCATGCTCTGTCTCTCTCTCTGTCAAAAATAAATAAACATTTTTTAAAAAATTAAAAAAGAAAGAAGGGGAGGAGAGGAGGAGAACATAATTAACTTCCAAGGTTTCTTAATGCTTTATATTTTATTGTAGGTGACAAGAACATGAATATTCACCATATTATTTTATAAACTTTTTCATAAGTCTAATATAATTGTTAAAAATAGGGATGCCTGGGTGGCTCAGTTGGTTAAGTGTTTGGCTCTGGATTTCAGCTCAGGTTATGATCTCACGGTTCATGAGATCAAGCCCTGCATCGGGCTGTACACTGATAGCACAGAGCTTGCTTGGGAATCTCTCTCTCCCTCTCTCTCTCTCTGCCCCTTCCCTGTCTCTCTCTTTCTCTCTCTCTCTCTCACACACACACACACAATATATAAAGAAACCTAAAAATACTTTTAAGTATTTAAAGAATAGCAATGAAGTATTCTGGAACCAAGGAGAAGAACAGATTATAGGAAAACTGAACTATGTTATTTATTTGGTACAAGATGAAATGCAAAAACAGAAGGCTTTTTTTCCCCTTTTTTTGCTATGACCTGTATCCCTGAGAATAACTGCTAATGGAAATCAACTTTATAAGAATGCAATCTGAGTTTAGGAAACTAAATGGTAGTTTACTCATAAAGGATCATGAATGCTAAGTAAAAAGTTTAAATCCATTTCTGAAAACAGTGCATATTTTCTAGCAAGGAGATGATGCACTCAAATGAACATTTCAGAATGATGTGCCTAAAATGCAGTGCCTAAAATATAAAGGGAAAACTATATGGAGACCCTTAAGATAGTTTAAGTGTTATTTTATGAAAATCTGAACATATACCAAAAAAATAAGACTTTATAAACAATATTGAGGGAAATAGAAAAGCTAAAGATGAGCTGAAGTTTTCACATTGAATTGAACTGTGGACAAAAGATAGCAGAGTTATCTGGACAGGAGGCAGCCTGAGAGAAAAGTTCACAATGTCATTCAAAAAAAAAAAAAGAATTGGTTATGTAAGTGTTGAGTTTGAATTTCCCTAACTTACAGACAGCAAGATAGATTCAGATAGGTATCATAATTCAGGAGTACCACAAAGAACCACTGTACCTACCCCTTTATTTCTCTTTTAGTTGATGGTTGATAATGTTAACTTATTACGTGAGAAGAATCATTCTATAGGCTTTGTATTTGACTTTTCCATTGTCCTCTGAGGTAGGCTGCCTTAACAAATTACCACAAACTGGGTGGTTTAAACAACAGAAACGTATTGCCTCAGAGTTTTGGAAGCTAGAAGTCTGGGATCAAAATGCCACAGGTTTGGTTCCTTCTGAGGGCTCTGAGGGAAAATCTGTTCCATGCCTCTCTCCCAACTTCTGGTATTTGTTGGCAGTTGTTCATGTGCCTTGGCTTGCAGATGTCTGCCTTCATCTTTAGTCTTCTTACTGCGTGCATGTCTGTGTCCAAATTTCCCCTTCTCATAAGGATGCCAATCATTGCATTAGGGTTCCACCCTATTCTAGTATGACATCATTTAACTAATTATATATGACTCTATATCCAAATAGGGTAATATTTTGAAGTACTAGAGGTTAGAACTTAAACATATGAGTATTTGAGGGACAAAATTCAAGCTATAAAATGTAGGCATTATTTTCAACCCTAATTTTTACAGATGAGTAAACTGAGGAGGAGAAGGGTTAAGTCAATTTCAAAGGCCACCCAGGTAGAAAGTGAGGCAGTTAAAATGTGCATTTAAGCAGCCTGGCTTCATATGCCACTCTAGAATTTAGAGGTTAGAGTTATTTTAAACATAGCTTTTGACAGCAACGTGTCTTACTTGGTGTATACAAAACACAGTAAGAATGTTTAACTTCAGGGAGAGTGATAAATTTGGCTTTAAGAAGTGTAAGTAAAGCATGTGAACAGTAGGTACAAAGGGTAAGGGTGAAAAGATGGATACAAATGCAGAAATATGACTCTCTGGAAGACTAACTTTGCCAATCGTCATTTACCCCAGGCCTTCCCTGAATCTGCTAGTTTCTTCATAAATCATTAAAGTCAATGGGAAGATTGCAGATAAGGATGTGAGAAACAGCACAAGTCTTGAGAAAATTAGATATTTGAAGTGGTCTTTGTTTAACTCAGTTTGCTTTAACTATAATATCTTAAACTTACAGACCAAAATGTAGGTATTTCTAAAGGTCTACCCCTATTTCAGGCTCCCATTGTTACCTATTCCAGATGTTTCCAAATGTTTGTGTTCTAGATAATGCTGTGAGGAGCATCCTTGCTACTCTATCATATTTTCCTTTCCACATTATTTTCTTAAACTCCTAGACATGCAATTGCTTAAATTGTACATAACCTCCTAGACTCTTGAATAAGTTTCCCAAATGTCCTCAATATTCCTAGGACAATGGAATATATAATATATAATATATATATATATATACACATATATATACATATGTATATATATGTGTATATATATATATATATATAATATAAAACACTCTGCCCTCTGTCCCAATATCATTTTTTAAAAAAAATTTTTCCATGTTTATTCATTTTTGAGAGAGAGAGAGAGAGAGCATGAGCAGGGGAGAGGAAGAGAGAGAGAGGGAGACACAGAATCCGAAGCAGGCTCCAGGCTCTGAGCTGTCAGCACAGAGCCCATCGCAGGCCCGAACTCACAAGCCCCAGATGGTACTCACAAACCGTGAGATCATGACCTGAACTGATGTCAGACACTTAACCAACTGAGCCGCCCAGGGGCCCCTATCCCAATACCCGTTAGCATCCTTATCTCTGTCATCAAAGTCATTTTCCCATCATGTGGGTTTACTTATGGCTCCCTGAACTGCCATGTGCTTTCATATATCCCTTCACTATATGATGAAATCATAGTTTTCTTTCTGAGTCCAATTCACTGTTACTGCTTTTGGAGGAAACTTTCTAATTTTCACGGCAATATTAACCTATCCTTCCTCCGTGCTTCCTTTGCAGTTGCCTGGGATCATGACCACAGTTATCACATGGTACTGGTCAGCTGTCTTTCTGCCAGATAAGTTGCTAGCTCCTTTTAAACAGGGACCGTGTCTTTTCCTCTTTATAGCTTCAGCAAGGACTAGTGTGAGTAATGTATGATCAGATTTTGGTAAATGTTTTTGAGCGAGTAAAAGAATATATTCTAGTTTCCCAAGATGGACCTAAATTCTCTGCCCCAGTTGTTGTTATCCCCTTAGGCAGTAAACCATTCTGAGAACTGCTGACTCTGGTAAATCTCAATTCCAAATTATTTGAGATAAAATTCAAAAAGTTGAATAGATTTATAGAAAGAACCATGTTGGGGATTAAATACGGATTTAATTCACATTTTATTAGTGGCTGTATAAATGGTTTCATTACCATTTTAATCATGTTTACTCTTAGAGCAATGTCAAAAATAGACGAATTGCATGTATACTGAAAGGAAAACAACAGATTTCAAAATTGTTTTTCATGAAAGGATAAGAATTAAAAAGCACTCCTGAGATCAAACTACTATAGAATATTAAACATATTGTATGGCAGTCTCTTTCTTTAAAAGACATGTATATTTAAACACACATTTTAGAAGTCTGCAACTGACTCAGATTGTTCAAAAGCCAATGTGAGCAGCTTTTTAATCTGCTAGTATTTGTATTCACCACAGGTCAGGAAATTTTTACACATTAACTTCAAAAGTAACTTTGTTGCTTTCTGTGGACTGTTTTAACTTCTTTCACAGCCTGATCACGCAGACTTTCATCGATGTTTGGTACCCATTGCTTCTGAATGCAACCCCATGAACACTTACATATCCTTTATATCACCTTCACTGGGAACTTTATTCCCTGCTTGGGCATTAACAATCCAATCTTTGTAAATGTGAGATTGAAATTACCAATGTCTCCCATGATACACATCTGCTCTCTTCCTGGAAATTTTGTAGAGTTCCATAAACCAAAAAAAGTCTTTATTTATAGGAATATGATAGCATAGCAGGTATGTTGGGAAATCATTTTCTAACAGCAAGATTTTGTACATAACCTAAGGAGGTGATCATAAATTCAAATTTTGTAAAGGAGTAGGCAATGCGGATCTTGGTGAAAGCCCCATCTAGGGCGTTCTGCAATTTATCTATTCCAGAAGATTTTTTGCCATGCCAGATAGAAAGAATGAAGCTCAGGGTCCCACATTTCAGTTTGTTATGAAAGCAAATATTTTCAAATTGTTGTTAATTCAATATTTTTTAAACCTTGTGTGGGCCAAAAAGAAAAAAAAAATGCCTCCAGGCAGGTGTAATAAGGTGGCATTCAGTTTGCAACCTTTGTGGCATAAATTGTGTCAAAAATTCTGCTCCTGGGAGTAAAGGCTCTAATTCCTAATCCAATGTGCCGTCGGGGATCAGAAAAGTTCCAAAATTGAAGCATTCAAGTTAGGAACATGATCTAGTCCCAGATCTGATTATTTGCAGCTATCTGGAGATAGGAAGTGTGAATTTGCTATAGGAATCTTTTGGAAGTGTTTAAAGTGTGTTTTAGAAGTGGAAAATTCCAATAAAAAGGGGGGTTTGCTATGGATATTTAACATGGTAGGTGGGAAACATTGACAAAAAAATCAGTGAGGCAATTTCAACATGATCTAAATTGTCAATTCTCCCAGCCCTTGCTTCACTTGTTATGGCTTATGTTTATCTTTCCCAAATTGTATGGTTATACTTTAATTGGAAAAGAGAAAAATGAACTCATATTCTTATGAGTTCACATCAGTTTAATCATCAGTGACATTGTTTCTTAACACTAATAAGTATAGTCTTTAAAAATTAACCTTTCTCTAAAAGAGAAAGATGTTGATATTTTTAAATATCATTTTTCTGTTATAATAATGAATAAAATTTCATTGCAGAAAATATGAAAATAAATAAATTAATAAAAGAAATTCTTCTTATTATCAACCCATATTTTCTTGCTAATCTTATCCCTTTATTTGTCCAAAATAAATTTAGGATCACTGACGTTAAGTTACATTGTTAATGTTTCCTCAGGTTCTTCATTATATACCTTCTACTGGGTACATTGTGATAACTTACATTTCTGTAGAAAATTAGCCATTACATGAAGTATTTCTAATTTATGAAAATGCTATTGGAAATTATAATCTCTTATAATTTAAAAATATTTTATGTGATTGTATTTTTCTAATTCTAAATTTTGTGCATCTGTGTTTTCTCTAACATATTTCTTTATTAATGTTATGAGTATACTTAAAGCCTAGATGTTATGATTTATTTAATAATAACAATAAATAAAATTATTTATTTTATCAGTATTTTTACAATATTTATATACTAATTAATTATTGTGAGCAATTTAGATAGTGCAAAAGTAATGGTAGGTGGAATTATTGGTGCCTTAGGCACTGACACCCAACTGTACTACCAATTATTATTGCATTTGACCATGCACTTGCAGAAAAAGTCAGTTGTGCTTAAAACTAAAACAGTAAAAATTATTATTTTTATTAAATGTTGACTTTTTAATGTTCCATGTGATGAAGTGGGAAGTATGCATAAAGTACTTTTCCTAGAGGGGCACCTGGATGGTTCAGTTGGTAAAACAGCAGGCTTCAGCTCCAGTCATTATCTCACAGTTCCTGAGTTCGAGCCCCATATTGGGCTCTCTGCTGTCAGTGCAGAGAGCCTGCTTTGGATCCTCTGTCTCTGCCCCTGCCCCGCTCCCTCTTTCTTTCTCAAAAATAAATATAAACATAAAAAACAAGTGCTTTTGCTACATAACTAAAGTGTGGTTGAACCAGAAAAAAAAAGAAACTTGTATATTTTTCGGGTTGAGAGCTGAAACTAGCTGCCTTTTTCATGAAACAACATTTTTACTTGAAAGAACTGGCAGATAAACCACGGTTATTCAGACTTGGGTAATTGGCAGACATTTGCTTGAAAATGAACAGAGTGAGCCTGTCACTTCAAGAAAACAACCGACAGTATTTGTTGCCAAAGATTAAATTGGATCGTCCAAGTAAAACTTAGAACTTTGGAAAACTGCTATTTTAGATGGCATGTCAAAGTGTTCCCCTCATAAGAGAGATGCTTGAGCAGATACCTGAATGAAGCAAAAATACAAGTTATGGTACTCTCTAGGAGGAAAGCTTTCCAGCCATATGGGTGGCTCAAATAAGTGCATTATAATATGTATTCTCAGTTGTAGAAAATATAAATTATACACGTCTCTTGAAGATCAGCAGCACATCTGTGCATGTTTGTGGTACCCCAGTGATCCACAACACTGACTGAAAATCAGTTTTGATAGGATAAAAACTACTTTCTGTTTTTGCATTTACTGTGGCCACACCTAATTCTGTATTGATGGGTCTCAGAGTAGCAGTTAAGTTAGGTGGTCAGTACATCAGCACTGGGTCTGCTTCCACTTGATGACCAGGCATTCATTTCTATTCTGATGTTGCTCTACTCAGAGCTGTCACTGGGCGATAAGCTATCATCTGATCTCAGACTTCTTGAACTTCCCGTCGATTAAGCCATGTATAAATCGTCTTGAATTATGGGATCAAATATACTATCCTCTTGCAGAATTTCCCTTTTGTGCCTTTTGTCTTTGCAATTTAAACATATGTGAATAAGAGGAGGACTAGGGACCAGCAAATTACAAAATTCCTGTTAAATGCCAGGTATTCAATAGATACTTTGCATATCTTATCTACTTATCTTAACAACTCATGAAGTATTATTAGCTCCACTTTGCAAATGAGAAACTGAGATAGACTAAACTTAAGGAACATGTACAAGACAATTCTGATTGTGGCAGATGGAAAAATATGAATCCAGGTAAGATTGACTCTTAAATCCTATCCTCTTTCTAGCTTGCTTTCTTCATAAAACTGTGAGCTTCTTCTAAAGAAAATAATCTGCTTATACTACCTCCATGTTTAAAACTGTTAGATGTCGATGTCTCTTCTACTGTCTTTGGGACTAAAACTAAACTTACAACATGTTTTACATCCCCTTTCAGAACCTAGCCCTCACCTGCCCCTGACCGGCTGGGAATCTCTCCTCATGTACCATATTCAAAAATATGAAGCATATTTATCTTCCTCTAATGTGCCCATGTTCTCACTCATGTCTTGGCCTTTGTTATCAATTGAATGGGTTCAGTTATAAAAACCAAAAAGTCCTCATTGAGTGATTTAAAGGTAATATTCCTTTCAAGTCTTAGGTGTGAAGTCCAAATAGCTCTTTTTAATGGAAAAAAGAATCAAGCAGCCTTTTTAAGACCAACTCATACTTCAATCTTTTCATAAGACAGGAACAATGCATTTGATTACAATTACTAATTGTATAGTATTTGTCCAGAGTAGTGCTGTTCAGTAGAACATTCCATAATGACATGAATGCTCTCTACCTGCACTGTGCAGTCAAGTATCTGCATGTGGCTTTTGGACACTTGAAGTCTAGCTATTGTGATCAAGAAAAGGAATTTGAATTGTATTTAATCTTCAATTTAAAGAGCCAATGTAGTTAGTCACTTTCCTATTGCATAGTGCAAATCTAAGGAAGTATAGGAAAAACAACTTAAGAAAACACTGATAAGAGGCAGCAGCATATGTATAAAAAAAAATTCAGTTCATTCCT
Source organism: Panthera pardus (assembly GCF_024362965.1). Taxonomy (NCBI): domain Eukaryota; kingdom Metazoa; phylum Chordata; class Mammalia; order Carnivora; family Felidae; genus Panthera; species Panthera pardus. Next base: position 36,997,069 of record NW_026526991.1, on the reverse strand, counting down.
TACACCCTTGCTTCTATTCTAGTCATGGAAAGTCCATATACTCTCTTTACTTGACCTTTTATATCCCCTGATGAAAAACAAGCCATGTTTAGTTTAGAGCACCTTATCTTAGCAAAGTTAATTACTATTTCAAATAAATAATGATGTAGAAAAGACACCATTTTTTTCTCAACATTTTTTTAAGATACTTGTATTGGGGGAAAATCTGGTTGAGTTGGGATATAATTTAAAACAGCACTGCACATTACAAAATCATGGATTTGATGGTTAATTTTATGTATCTTATTGGAGAGTGTTATGTGGTGAAATTAACCTTTAAATCTGTAAACTTTGAGTAACTACATTGCCTTCCATAGTGTGGGTGGGCCTTATCTAATCAGTCAAAGGCCAGAATAGAACAAAACATTGGCCTCCCTAAGCAGAAGGGAGAGACCTTTCCTGGGTCTCTGACTGTTGACATTTAGACTGTAACTGCATAATCGGGTCTCCTGTGTCTTAAGCCAGCTCCCACACACTGCAACTTTGAATTTGTCAGTCTCCATTATTGTGTGAGCCAATTAATATAAGATAAATCCCTCTCTCGATGGATAGATATATAGATGCATAGGAAGATAGATAGATATACATATACATCCTACTGGAGCTATTTCTCTGGAGAACCCTAATGCAATGGACTTTTAACACTTAAAATTTTCATTGGTGTGCCTTCTTCGATATTACCCTTCGATGTTTTCCTATCACCTGGGTGACTGTAGGCTTTCACCAGAGAAATTAACAACAACAAAAACAAAATTATGGAAAAAGAAAAAAGTTTTAACTTCATGAAAAGATATTCAACAGAGGAAATATAAATCACAGTACACTCAACAATGTATAATATTCACATAGCCATGATAAGGTAAACACTGATTACTGATTTAACTACAAATTATGATTTCCATATTGAGTGGAAGAAAAAGAATAGCAAGAATGCAAGGAAACTAACTCTTCCTCAGCCATAAAAGGAAGTCAATAGGTATTGTACAAAGATACAAATTAAGAAATAAAGGCGTTAAAGAAGTGCTTGTCACTGGGGATTAACAGTAGAGGGTGTGATTTTCAATATTATGTATTTTTAAATTTTATGTCCATATTACTTTGATAAATATATGTTATATGAAAGAAAAAATAGGGAGGGTAGTCAATGGAGAGAAAAATGCAGCAGTCTATGAATCTAGTAAAATGGAATGTTACAATATGCCTGATGGAGCAATTATCCTAAAACCTAATCTTATTATAATTGCTGAATATATATGTAAAGCGTACTCTCTATGTAGAAATGGATTAAATGAGTTCTTTAGTTTGTAATCTCAAGCCATGGACTCTTCAGGCTGGAAAGAGCCATAGAGATCATGTATTCATTTCTCATTGCTCTTTCTTTTCCATCTACCATTTCCTTTATATCACAAAGAGGTGGAAATGTGGAGATGTTACAGAACAGGGAAGGGGTATGCCACAGATTCTGTCATGCTTACCTGTCTGCAATTCGTCAAGTGGGGCTAGCCAAAGTAGAGAATCTTAAATCTATGAGGAAAAATCAAATGATTTGCTTGATAAAGTATTATTAAAGTAAAAACGAAAGTTAGACTTTCTTATTAACTACATTTTTAAGCCCACTATTTTAAATATCAACAAATTTGAGTCATCCTCATTTTAAAGTCTTCCACATATTTTCATGAAACTTAAGACCTTTAGGTCTTCAAAAATGGGGCTAGATTAGACAAATTAAGATGAATACCCACAACAGTTAACATAGCAGTCTTTCTTTTACCCTAGAGTAAGAAATGTTCAGAATTGGACTCTCTGGAACACGATGATGCATTTCTTTATCCTAAGAGATCTCTGACAAACTGTGCTTCCAGCTGTTTTTATCATTAGACTAAGGAAATAATAGTCTTTCACTCCCAGAAGCATTTGTGTGTGTGCGTGTGTGTGTGTGTGTGTGTGTGTGTGTGTGTGTGATATCATGGCTACTCATTTATCTTTCTTTCCAGTTGTAGTCAGATATACTAACGTTATTATGGCATTACAAGTACACTAATAAATATTTTTGTAGGGTTTTCATCTTATTTCTCTTGCCTTTCTGCAGGGAAATCCTACTGCCTGCATTATACACCTATAGAAGAACACTAAGCAGGCCCTTGGCTTTGAGACTGCCCACATCCTCAAACAAGCATTTGGGGCAGAAATGAGGCATTGGATGTGGATTAGTTAAGGACACTCTCTACTCTGGAGCTGAGAAATCGGTGACAATTAGAAAGAATGACTGTTAAGGCGTTACTAGATTCAAGATATAAGGATGAAGACAACAAAGGTTCCAAGTAAGGTGGAGATAAAGAAGATATGCTGTTGTTAAAGATGCAAATCAATCTATAAGATTAGATTACTAAAATATAATTTTCAACAATTTCTGTACATAGAAAATATTGAGATTTCCAAAGAAATTTCTTATTCATTATCTCATCATATCTTAAAACATCAATGAATCTTTTGAGGTGAGATATTGTCACTGAGCCAAAAGGCTTGGAAGGGATGAAAATTGACAACAGCTGGTTGGGTTGTATGTGCCAGGAGTGAAGAGATGCCTGACAAATTGCTTAACTATAAATCTGGAAGACAAATGTTGTAAGTTGACACAGAAAAATTTGAATTAAAAAATTTATGGAAAGTATAAGAATATGAAGTTTCCTGCCTTCCATGGTCACAGTGGATCTGAGTGATAGAAATATAGACCTCTCATGGATTTTTTTGATATGTTCCAAAGGAGGTTTGGCCTTTAAAAATATTAGATTTATTTGGTATCTTGTATTTGTACTGTTGATAAAGTACATTCCTAGACTAAATTACTAAAACTTAAAGTACTAATTATGCAGTTTAAAATTTTAATTAAGGTATGAAGAAAATTACATAATGTGGCTATAGAAATAAAAATTCTCAATTTTCTGTTTGAGTTTCTATCTTGATCAAAGGCTGTGGTCCTCCCTTTTTAAAAGTTTATCTTTTTGGCAATGAAGACCTTGAAGGACTTGTTAGACATCCCATTCTTATCCCAGTAATTCTGCACCTGCTCATTAAAGATCTCCTGGAATCCCTTGTGGTGTCATGGAGACTACATTATGCTCTGGTGTGAGCTTAAGAGAAATTCTAAACAGAAGGTTGCAATGTTGATTTCTTCACCAGCAGAGAATTTTAAAAAGTCATTAATGGCATCATGTAGATTACCTTCCTGGAGAAATTTACGCACAAACATTAATTAGAAGAGCATAGAATTTTAAAACCTAGCTTTAAGTTCATTGTTAAACACCCTATAGCTTAAAAGCATAAACACCCAGGCCAACTGGATGTTGTGGCTATTGTCTGAATTAAGTAGAAGCGAGCCACTCTACTAGCAGTGTGAAACTCAGGGAGCTGACAGGTAATCACTGGCTATTTTTAGAATCTTTGTTCTATGATTTATCTTCTTCTTGCTTGCATTGTAAATTGAGCTGTATTTGAACTACACTATTGTACACAGAGGAGTCACCCAGTTGACATAAAACAAAATAAATATATTTCTGCCACTGCAGCAGTTTTGGAGGGTGCACTTGAATTTTTATAAAATGACAATAAATTTATCACGAAGACCGACATCTTGAAGTTTCACTACGCGACTTTCTAGTTATTGGTAAAATATTTCAGACTGAGAAAAAGCAGACAGACTTAGTAAAATGTTGTATTATGTGCCATATATGCTAAACTGCTGTACTATATACAAAATGCTGTATGGAATTCTATTAAGATGCTAACAATGAGAATAAATGTTGGCCTAATAATAATAATAATAATAATAATCACCACTAATTGAAAAGTTACAATGCACTCAGAAATATACTGGGTTTTAAACAGTATATCTTCCTAGAAGATAATTTATTAACACTAACTATATATGTTTTGTGGTCTTACTGTTGAATGCTTATTTGATCAGAGTACCTGCAGAAATAGATGGTACACTCAAATGGGTAGCTGAGGGGGGCTCCTGGGTGGCTTGGTTGGTTAAGCGTCTGACTTCGGCTCAGGTCATGATCTCATGGTCCGTGAGTTCGAGCCCCGCGTCGGGGGGCTCTGTGCTGACAGCTCAGAGCCCGGAGCCTGTTTCGGATTCTGTGTCTCCCTCTCTCTCTGCCCCTCCCCTGTTCATGCTCTGTCTCTCTCTGTCTCAAAAATAAGTAAACGTTAAAAAAAAAATTAAAAAAAAAAAGAAAAAAAAAGAAAAAAAAAGAAAAAAAATGGGTAGCTGAGGTAATTCTGATGAAGGGCAGATTACAAGGCTTTAGAAAGGGTTGAAGAAACCAAAGGAAGAGTATGAGAGTATAAGAATTAAAACAAAAGACTTGTCTCCTAAGAAGCAAAGACAGGAAGCAGTTACCAAAACCTGGAGATCCTACAACCTTTGGAAAGGAATTATGGGGCAGCCCTGGCCTTCACTGGACAGATATAGCCACTATTGGTGTGCTGCAAGAGAAATGAATATCCAACCTAAATACCCTTTCTCTTCCAATCCTCTGAAAGTATTTCCCAGTTGGCAAACTTCTGAGTGTAAGCCAGAGGACGAGAGTCCAGATATACAATCTGTAGAGGCCAGCCTCCCATAGCACAGAACAGGCAAGAAAAAAACTTGGGGGTAGATCTGGTGTAGCAAATGAAGACTATCTAGCACTGTGTTCCTGGTATTCTTTTAGGTTCAGTGATATTACATGTAAACACAGAAAAACACCTGCAAGCAAGGAGCATACATTCTAATGTGACAATGCATATAAATAAATATATATAGTACATATCAAGATGGTAAGGGATATGGAGACACATAAGGCACTAAAAGAACAGAGTAAAGAATAGGAAGTACAGAAGTTGGGGAGAGGGGTTTTAAATTTTAAATAGGGTGGTTAGGGAAGGTCTTACTGAGGAAGTGAGCCAAGACCCATCTCCCTATTTGGCAATCTAGGGAGTACATATTTCAAGTAGAGGGATCAGCAAGCGTGAATCCCTAGGTGGGAACATGATAGGATGTTAGTGAAGTAGTAAAGGAGCAAAAGAAAGCCAGTGTGGTTGCTGAGAAACACTAAGGGGGAGCATGGAGTGGAATATGGCTGGCAAAGTAGTAGAAGCCTTGAAGGTCATGTAAAGAAATCCTGTTTTATTCTCAAAGCAAAGAGTAGTCCTTGAAGAATTGAAAGAAGAAGTTGATGTAATTTCCAGATATACATCCCAGAAAGATCATTCCAGCTGTAGTAAGAAGAAGTGAAAGGGATGTGTTGGTATGAGATGGTGAGGAAAGGGTGAGGAGGAAAAATGTAGGTGGTCCAGGTTGTTGCAGTCATGTAGATGTCAAATGATGGCAGTTTGGATAAAGATGGTGACATTACAGATGGATGGAAGCAAAAGCATTCAAAAGATATTTAAGACATAAAAGTAACAATTCATGGTAAAGCACTGGATATGGAAGGTTGTTTGGGAGAGGGAGGTGAGCTGTGTGCTACTTTTCATAAGACAGATATGATTGGCAAAGGATCATGCTTGGCTTTAGTTCAGCTTCAGATAGATTGAGGTTTTTTATCAGACACCCAGGAAAAGTTGTCAGGCAAACTATTGGTTTTGCTTTGGAGCTTAGAGAATAGGCCTGCATTAGATGCACAAATATGTGACTCATGTATCCATCACCCTTCATGTGGTAACACACACACACACACACACACGCACGCACACACACACACCATATGCGG